>NC_138374.1:50076494-50158871 GCF_054177405.1 Leptonychotes weddellii | reverse complement strand
TGTTGTGGTGTCTCAGGGAATAAGCAGGCTTGAGGACAGGGACAGAGACGGGGGACAGGCCCCCTCAGTGGAGCAGTCAGGACATAGATGACATTGATCCATGAAGTTCACTGCGCTATGTGGGCACAGTTCATGGTGCCCCAAAACAATTCCAGTAGTAACATCAGATCTCACTGAGCACAGATCACCAGAACAAGTATCATAATGAAAAGGTCTGAAATATTGCACGAATTACCAAAATGGGACACAGAGACGTGAAGTGAGCAAACGCTGTTGGAAAAATGGCACCGATAGACCTGCTTGATGCACGGTTGCCACAGGTGTTCAGTTTGTAGAAAATGCAGTATCTGTAAAGTACAATGAAGTGAAGCTCAGTCAGACGAGGGATGCCTGTAGTCGCTCAGGATACAGAGTGGGTCAGCGGTCGGCCCAGGACTCACAGGCGAGCCTGGGTGGTCAAGTCCCCACAGAGCCCAGCCCACCGCCCCTGGAATTAGGGGTGTACAGGCTGGAGGTGGGGCGGTGGCTGCCGAGAGGTTTTGGAAGCAGATGGGGTGGTGGGAAGATTTGTGGCTGGGCCTGGCCTGAGGAGCTGCCCAGTTCTGGAGGTCTGGCGATTCTGGGGGCTAAGAGACATCAGGCAACGAGAGATGGGGGTATCTCTCCTCCTCCCGCTTGGCAGGGAGGCTAGTCCTCCAGAGAGCTGGGCCACCAGCCCTCTGTGCATCCGGGACAAGCCTTTGCCCCTCGGGGGCCTCCGACTCTCCATCCGGACTATGAGTAGCAACGGCCTCGGGATGTGTGTGAGGATTCCACTGAGGCAGGTAGCATTGTGACCAGCGCATCGTTAGTGCTCTGACCGTTGGCTCTCCCGGTATCATAATTACATGGAATGGTTTTCGTCCTCATCAGGTGGGGACACCCCCGGGCTCCGGAGCCCTTGCTCTCCTACCTGGCCCGACTTGGGACTTGGGTCCCAGGCTGCAGCCCTTCCCCACCCTGCCCCTTTCAGGGTGGCCGAGGCTGTGACCCGGGGGCCTTTTCCAGGGTGTCTGCACCTGCGTACCTCCCGCCCACCTGCCAGGCACCTTCAGTAGCGAGTTGTGAGTCACTCGCTGACTGGGGCGTTAAGGGGTAGACATTTATAGATGTTATTAAAACTCTCACTCTGCGCCAGGCCCCGAGGACACCAAGACGGAGGAGATACCCTGACAGGCTATCTGGGGGAGACGGGACATCTACAATGGCAGCAGTGTTGAATATCTGATGACAGTAACAGTGCCTACCATTTATTGAATGGCAGCTGCATGTCACACACGCTGCCTAGTGCTCTACATGCACGAACTCCTTTAATTGTCCCAGGAGCCCCATGGTGGCTGGGGGGGGTGGGGAACTGCAGTTACCCTCATGGGGCCCGCCGCCCTGTGAGCGAGGTATAATTAGGATTCCCATTTTATGGATGGTGAGACTGGGGCAGCACAGGGAAGCTAAGTAACTTTCCCAGATCAGTCTGACCCCAGAGCCTGTAGGCTTAGCCTTAGGGCTCTGCTATAGAAGTCGTAGGGAAGGCAAATGCCTGAGGCCTGGGCAATCAAAGAGGGCTTCGGCGAGGACGGGGGAAGTGTGCTGAGCCTTACATATGATTAAAGATTAGGCAGGAAGAAGGGAAGACAGGGTGGGAGGAATGGGGTGCACCAGGGTCCAGAGGCAGGGTAATGCTGTGTGCTGTCAGTGTGGTGACTCATCTGACTGGGGAAGGAGTGACAGGTCATAGGGAGCCCCGAGGGGTGCACTAGGAAAGTCTTGATGCCCCAGAGGAGGTCTGGCTAGTGCTCCTGTGAAGGGGAATAGAAATTTGTGTGACCCTCTCCCCATGGCCAGCGGTGAAGAACCAGGTCACAGGCAGCTTCATCCTCAACCCCAAGGGCAAGGAAGCAATGAGCCGGACCTTTACTGCAATGGGCCTGGAGTGGGAATACGCGGTGGAGGACGCCAAGGAAAGCCTCAAGACCAGTGGGCCCCTGCCTGAAGCCATTGCTGTCCTGGTGAGCCCCCACCCTGCACAGTGGCCCTTGTCCACTCCCTTGCTGCCCCAGCCCAGCCCCCCCTTGCTCACTGTCTTCACTGTTAAGCCAGCACAAGCCTGGTGGAAGTCCTCCTGTTGCAGTGTCTTCAGCGGCCTGGGCAAGGCCAAGGCCAAGGTGCCCTCTGTGCTTAAAGGCAGGCAGGATGGCAAATGAGGAAGGAGAAAGAAATGGTTGTCTTACTGTCAGAGGGAGTCTCCTTAATGTAGCTTCAGAAATAGGGCCTAGGAATGAGCAGGAGGCATGGGGTTGGTTCCCCCTGTCATCCTGGCATCCTCTGGTGTCTGCTGGCATTCCGTCATTGCCAACGAGTGACCTGGGGGTGCCGTTTCATGCTGCCAGCCTCCTGAGAGGGGGATGGGGCCAGCCACCTCTGCCCACTACTCCTCTTCCTAGACCATAGACCGGGGCTTATAGAATAGGGACTGTTAATGCAGGAGGTCAGACCAGGAGGGGCTTTGTCTGCAGGGCTCTTGACACTGGCTGGTGGCAGGGAGATTGTGGATAGGCTTTGTTCCTGGTGCTGCCCTCACTAGTCGGGGAGGTCCTGGAGGGCAGGGTCTGAAGCCTATTGGTGACAGCATATTAATTCAATCTACATGTATTTCCCTTCACCCTAATTTGCTGACCCCCCCATACACCTATGGCCGATGATTTTCAGCAAGGGTACCAAGACCATTCAGTGGGCAAAGAATAATCTCTTCAACTAAAATGGTGCTGGGACAACTGGATTATCCACATGTAAAAGAATGAAGTTGAACCCCTACCTCACACCATATACAAAAAGGAGCTCAAACTAGATCAAATACCCAAGCATAAGAGCTAAAACCATAGAACTTTTAGAGAAAATAGAGGGATCAATCCCATGACCTTGGATCTTAGTCGTGATACCAAAAGCATGAGCAACAAAAGAAAAATAGGTAAATTGGTCTTCATGGAAAACTAAGAACTTTTGTACATCAGAAGACACAATGACAGCAGTGAGAAGACAAGCTGAACAGGATGGGAGAAACCATTTGCCACCATATATCTGGTAAGAGTCGTTATAGACTATCTTCTGGAGTGTCAGGTAGTGTGGCTGCCCTGGTGAGGAGGACAGACCGACAGACATGTTTCCTGCCCTTATTAGAACTTAGGTCTGTGGGAGGGAAAATTATCCACGAGCACACAGCAGGTGTGTAGCCTGAGTCTGCTGCATGGCTGCTGGTGTGAATGGTCTCCCCGGCCATGCTCAGTGCTGACCCCACATCCTTCCCTTTGACTTCTCCTCCCTGGCCCCCACCCCATGCTGGCCTTGCCCCTCTGCCCTCCAGTCCTGTGCCACCTCTTCTTTCTCTCCTCAGGTGCTCCCCCCAGCTGAGGGTGGCCCCCGCAGCAGCCTGGCCTACAAGTACATCATTCATGAGGACCTGCTGCCCCTTATCGGGAGCAACAACGTGCTCCTGGAGGAGACAGACACCTACGAGTGGGCACTCAAGAGCTGGGCCCCCTGCACCAAGGCCTGCGGAGGAGGTACTGGCCCGTCCAGCCGTCCGGCAGCCTCGTGGGGGCAGCCCAAGCCTTGTCAGGGGAAGAGCAGGAGTGGCTGGGGGCCAACATTGTCTCCGCTTCTTGTGTCCCTAGCTTGTGCCCCACTTTCTCCTTAGAGATGTCTCGGGTGTGACAGCCTGTCTGGGCAGGGCCTTGGGGCTGGGGCTGGGAGGGCTGGAGCAGTAGTGGGGCCGGGCCTGGGCCCTGTGAGGGCTCCCCAGCTATGTCAGCTCCCGTCCTCCCTCACCCAGGGACACATGAGATGGGCAGATCAAGGCTTCTTCAGAAAGCGAGCAGGGCAGGAGGGTGCAGAGGCACAGAGGGAGGTAGGATTGGCCCTCCAGGCTCTCCAGAGTTTGCCATCCCCGAGGCCCCGGCAGAGCAGCGGGCACCTGGCCGGACCCGGCCCAAGTCAGCCTGCCCTCCCCACAGGGATTCAGTTTACCAAATATGGCTGCCGGCGCCGGCGCGACCACCACATGGTCCAGCGGCACCTGTGTGACCACAGGAAGAGACCCAAGCCCATCCGCCGGCGCTGCAACCAGCACCCATGTGCCCAGCCCGCGTGAGTGTCCTGGGGGAGGGACTGGGAGCCTGATCCCATTCCCGGGGGTGTCGCTGACCCTCCCTCAGCCAGGAGGAGGAGCTGCTGGGCCTGCTTCCTCTGGCCCCTGCCCCTGGGACTCCCTGAGCAGAGCAGCCCACACGGCAGACTCTGCCCGTGGCCGTCGCGGCCCTCCTTGCGCATCTGTCCCCTGCGGGGCTTCTGGGTTAACTTGCACTCCCAGAAGAAGGACGATGCTTCCTTTGTTCTGCCCCTTCCAGTGTTCTTTAACAGACGGGGAGACCGAGGCCCACTTTGGGGACATAGCTTTCCCTCAGTGTCCGAGGGGACGATGAGGTGAAGTGGATTTCAGTGCTTCTAGGCTCCGGGCCATAGGCCAGGAATGCTGACACCAGCCCCCAGTCGCGGTCTGGCCTGGCCTGAGGAGACAGGCTCATTTGAGCACAAGGTCTTATTCTTAGGGTTATTTGGAAGGGGCTTTGTGGAGAGGAAGACCTATGACCTGTCAGGGATTCGATGTCTGGTCTTGAGCGTGTTACAGAGGTGGCCCCAGCACTTCCTCGGCCCCCAGGCAGAGAGCCGAGTCCTTTCTCCAGCCTCCTCAGGAATCCTCGGGGGTCCGAGCAGT
Organism: Leptonychotes weddellii; assembly: GCF_054177405.1. Taxonomy (NCBI): domain Eukaryota; kingdom Metazoa; phylum Chordata; class Mammalia; order Carnivora; family Phocidae; genus Leptonychotes; species Leptonychotes weddellii. The sequence goes on along the minus strand of NC_138374.1, from coordinate 50,154,064 downwards.
CCACCTTGGCCTTGCTGACTCACGGGCTGGGGGAGCCCTAGGGCCGGGGTGGGAGCTGGTGACCAGCACGGAGCCCACCATGACCTCCCTGTGCCCGGCCCGGGCCCTCAGCCCTCTGCACTTCCCTTTCACACTGTATGCAGGCTGCTTTCCCCACCAACGTCTGTGGTCACAGAGCACGTGGCACTAACTGTACTGTGGTCCTGGGCAGGTCACCCCACCTGGCTTCTCTTCTGTAAAATGCCGAGTGAAGTTTGGGGCCTTTTTATTTTTGTCTTTTAAAGGAATGGGTTGGCCGCAAGAGCCCTCATTCCCTAAAAGATGTCTCAGGAAACACAGGGGAGTAGGGGTTGGGGGCTGCCCCTCCCAAGCCCCCGTTTGGTCTTTGTCTAACTCAGCCAGCCCTGTCCGCTTCTCGCGCTCTTGGGAGCTGCTCTGTGGCTAGAAGACACTGGAGACCACCAGCTTAGTGGATCAGCACCGAAACTCTGCAGGTGCTGATGGTGATAATAATCGTACCTGCACTTATTACACGCCTACTGCGTGCATGCACTCTGCCACGTGCTTTAAGTATACAAGTCCTTTAATTGTCCCAGGAAGCCCAGGGGAGGGGCTTCAACTCCACAAGCCGACTCCCCTCTGTTTTGCATACTGCTGTAGCTCAGCACCTAGGACAGTACCTGCCCACCGGAGACGCTCTGATATTTACGAGGTGTTGAAAGAATCCTGATGTAAAGATGGGGTAATTGAGTTTAGGGGCGTTAATAGCTTGCCTGCGAACATGCAGGGTGCTAGATTTAGAGGTGCACTATACCCATTTTTCAGATGAGGAAACAGGAGAGAATAAGTGACCTCCCTAAGGCCACACAGCCTGGCAGCTGCAAAGCCAGGCGGATGGTAGTCTTGGCTCCCAAGCATTCTGGAGCTCAAACCCACTCTCCAGCTCTTGCCTGCAGTGATTCAGGGTGGGAGCAACCCTGGGAGGAAGTGTCCCCTCGTCCCACCTCCCCTCCACCTTTTGCCTTGTCTGTCTCCAGGTGGGTGACGGAGGAGTGGGGTGCCTGCAGCCGGAGCTGCGGGAAGCTGGGGGTGCAGACCAGGGGGGTACAGTGCCTGCTGCCCCTCTCCAACGGTACCCACAAGGCCATGCCGGCCAAGGCCTGCCCTGGGGACCGGCCTGAGGCCCGGCGGCCCTGCCTCCGCGTGCCCTGTCCAGCCCAGTGGCGCATGGGAGCCTGGTCCCAGGTGAGTTGTTCTCAGAGGGCAGGAGGGGCTGGGCCGGCAGACACCTTCTCTGGGGAGTCCGGGAAGAGGTGGGTCTGGGTGAGCGGCTGCTAGAAGATGCGGCACTCGCGGCAGGCAGAGAGTCTCTGAATTTCTCTCCCCATATCTGATCTGATCCTAACTGATTTTTCTCAAAACTAAGTCCAACAGCTCCTACATCTGCCGGGCCATGTTTCTGGGCTAGGCCTTTCTATTCATTCACTATCTGCTTTGACCTAGAACTGGGTCAGAACTAGGAGGCATGGGCTAATATCCTCGTGACACAGGTGAGCAAACGGAAGCACTTTCTTGCATTCAAGAAATATTTACTGAGTGCCGACTACGTGCCAGGCTTACTCTACTAGGAATGCCTGGAATCCATCATCGACTAGACATGATTCTTGGCCTCATATAGCTTCCAGTCCAGTAAGAGAGACAGAAGAGATAAGTAAACCAATAACAAAAGCATTTACCGATTGCAGTTGGAGCTGTGCAGAAGTAAATGGGGGTAATGTATCTGGGAGGGCCTCCCTGAGGAGGTGACATTTGAGCTGAGACCTGACGGATGAGCCACAGGAAGACCCTGAGGCAGGAACAACCTTGCCATGTTCCAGAAACCAAAAGGACGGCGGGACTGGAGCTGAATGGAAGGGATGGGGGCTACAGGATGATGGAGAGGCAGGCGGGGGGTGGGGGTGGGGGTGGTCGGGGTCAGTGCTATAGGGCTTTGTGAGGAGTTAGAATGTATTCTAAAAGCAGTGAGAAACTGTTGAAGGGTTTTCACTGGGGCATTCCAAGCTCTGATTGCAGGTGTAAAAGATCACCTAGCAGCTCTGTAGAAAGTTCACTGTTGGGAGGCCAGGGTAAGAAAGGGGAAACCATAGGAAGGAGTCATCAGTCCAAGTGCTTCTGGCTAAGCCCTCCAAGTGGCCACAGGGAAATTTTCTGCCTTGAGTTTTCACTTAAAAATTCATTTGACGCAAACCTTGAAAGGGTTATGCTAAGGGAAACCAGCCAGACGCAAAATGACAAATGCTTTGTGATTCCACTTACCTAGGGTAGTCACGTTCATAGAGACGCAGAATAGGAGGATGGGTGCCTAGGGCTGGGGGAGGGGGTGGGGGAGTTCGTGTTTGGTGGGGACAGGGTCTCAGTTTAGGAGGAAGGAAAGAGTTCTGGATGTGGAGGTACAGATGGTCGTACCACAATGAGAATGTGCTTAATGCCACTGAACTGTACACCTAGAAATGGTTAAAATAGTAAGTGTTATGATATATATGTTTTACCATAATTTTTAAAACCTAATTTGGTCACAGGGGTAAGCACAACAATGCTTATTGTAATAGCAGAATTTCAGGAAATATTCTAAATGCCCATCTGCAGGAGATTGGACCCAAAAAATCATGGTCTGTTCATATAATAAAATAGCACAGATGGAGAAAAATAAATGAGCTTGAACTGTACTTACCAAGATAGATAGACCTCAGAAAAACAGGGGTGAGAAAAAGCACAGCAGTATGAAGAAAAATCACTTCCAATGAGATACGGTGCACTTAAAGTTTAAAAAGGCATGACACAGTATTTGAAAATGTGCCCAAATGCTGATTTATGAAAGCTGGTGGTGGTATTTGAACAGGCTCTCATGACCAACTTCCTCATACTTTTCCATATGCTGGAAATATTACATAATAAAGAGTATTTTTAAATAATCCCAAATCCCCACACAACTTATGCAGATTTTAGTTTCTTCTCCATAACATATAGCTTTGTTTGTTTTAATATAAAACAGAAAGACAGCTGGTCTGCAAGAAAACTGACAGCAGAAGGACGGTCGGGGGGGTGGTGTGTGGAAGGTAGTTGCTCCCCTGAGACTGACCAAGCACTCAAGGGCTGTTGTCGTTCTTCATCCTGGGTCGGGGAGGGGATGAGCCATCTCGTCCCACGGTCTGTGTGGCCCTTTATGCTCATGTCTCCCTCAGGCCCCAGCAGAAGTGCACGTCTGTAGGTTCTTCCTGGTCCCACTAGGAGAGGCTGGGGCAGTGCCGACCAAGCCCTGTGACCCGGTCGTGCTGGGCAGCCTTGCTCTTCGGGAGCCCCCGCCACCAGCCCCCATCACTCAGAGGAGGTGAGGCCCCGGGGGATGAGGTGCCCAGCGGCCCTTGCCCTCTCGGGGAAGAAGACACTTTTGAGCCTGCTCTGTCGGCTGAAGTTCAGTACGTGGAGTCACAGAGTCTTTGAATGTCAGAGCTAGAGGGGTCCATGGCGACCCTGTCACCCAGCTCGCTCAGCTTAGCAGGTGTCACAATCCGGGTCCCTCCATCCCATTGCTAAGATATCATCAAGTGAGTGGACTGGCCCTAGGTCCCTCAGGCTGGCGGATTGCAACAAGGGGGTTTGCCAGGACGATACACAAAATATTTAAGGACCCAGGGCACAGACCAGACATGGTGGCCCCGGGCAGAAGTGCTGGAATGGGGTCTCTGGGGTCCCCTCGTGAGCCGGGGTGAACTGTTTAGGTGACAAAAAGGGTCAGAGGGTTCTGAGCTGAGGGTGGCGCTATTCAGCACCTGATGAGGAACATTGACGTTGGCATTCTGTCCTGGTGAGGCTATTTGGAGCTGTCTTCACATGTCCCTAGGGTCAAGTAGAAACTCGGTGCCCTCCTCTTCACCTTTCTGTCCTGGGCATTGGCTGGACTCTGGAGCTCACCGCCCCCTTCCTCTTGTCTCTCCACCTATCCCCCTCCCCCCCTCCCCCCCCCTCCGCCCTGCTGGCTGCTGGGGCCTGGCCTGGCCCTGCCCTTCCCACCACAGTGCTCTGCCACCTGCGGAGAGGGCATCCAGCAGCGGCAGGTGGTGTGCCGGACCAATGCCAACAGCCTCGGGCAGTGCGAGGGGGACAAACCAGACACTGTTCAGGTCTGCAGCCTGCCCGCCTGTGCAGGTGAGCTGGATGGGAAGGGAGGCGGGCCCAGCTCCTCCAGCTGAGGCCTGAAACCCAGCCCGGCTTGCATCCTTGCCCCCTAGAAATCCCAAACCCTAGAGCTGCTTCTCCTCGCTCATAGGAAATCTCCAGAACTCTACAGTGAGCACTGACATTCAGGAACCTGTGACCCCAGAAGGACAGTGGGTGCCACAGTCTGGGCCCCTACATCCCATTAACAAGATATCATCAAGTAAGTGTATCTCGGGACCCCACCCCCTCCCCAGACCTTCCTGTGGTTGCAAAGTCACAAGCATGGGCCGTGGGATAGGGCAGCCCGAGCTTCAAGTCTATCCACGTGACCTTAGCCTCCTGGAGCCTCTGATTCCTCAGCTGTGAGCTGTGGGTGCTGCCCATACTGGTCCACAGACCCTTATCTGCACTTCCAAAATGTTGAAAGCAGCAAGTGTTTCCCTAAATTTGGTGCAAACTCATTTGGCAGCAGAATCTGGCCTGACCCAAGAGATCAGTATTCTTTTGCTATAGAAACGTTGCCAGAGTAACAAGGGGACATCCTACTCCCCGCTCGGGATATTCTATAATATGAATATTACTTTTCTAACTTCAGAAGTTCTGAATTATGAATCATACCTGGTTTCAAGATTTGGGGATAAGCAATTAAAGATCTGAGCTGTCTCCATAGGGCTGTTGAGAGAATTAAGTGAAATAATCATGCACTCCTACCTGTCAGCTAACATCAAAAATAGTAGTAGTATTCTCTCTTTCTGCCTCATGATCAGGAGCTCATTGGTCCATCCTCCCATCTTTCCATCCATCCACCCATCCACCTGTCCATCCATCCACCATCCATCTACCCATCGATCCATCCACCAATCCATCCATTAATATTGCCTGAGCACCTGCTATGAACCTGGTCCTGTGTCCTATGCTTCCTTCCTAGATTTTTTTCTTTCTTTTCCTTCTTCACCTTCTCAAGGACCAGGGTCTGATAAGACAAGTAACAGAAAAATCATAGACCCTATTTTCTAGTGGAGGACCAACGGGCTGTGTGACCCTGTGCAAATCCCTAAACCTCTCTGAGCTCAGTGGCCTCATCTGTAAAAAAAGGGGTCTCACTAGATATCCTCAGAGTATCTTTTGGCTCCAGCCTTGCTTCTGCTCCGCCCCTGTACCAGGCTGCTCAAGTGGCATCCTGAGCAAAGGGTGGGCTCAGGATTCTAGTCCTGGAATTCTGGCGCCATCTAGAGGCCACTGGCTTTCCATTTTTGCCCCCTCATCTCTCTCTGGTTCCCCCAAACCACCCCCAACCCCCACCGCTATCCCACCCCCCTGCAGCCTCCCCTCCCCGCCCCAGGCAAAAATTAGTAGAAACCAAAGCTCCTGCCTTCACATTGTCTGGAGAGACCTACCTGGAACTATCCCAGAAACACAAAAACATTTTTAGATGATATTTGAACCAAAGCAAATGGAACTAGTATAGAGGGCACCCCTGTATGCCAGGAACTTTATAAATGGTATTTATCATCGTAAGGTTATTATTCACTGGCAAATGTCTAGCATTATCCCCATTTTACAGGAGAAAAAACTGAGCATTGGAGAGTTTAAATGCCTTGCCCAAAGGCTCACCCTTTTCAAGTGGCAGAGCCTCAGTTGGAAGCCAGATCTGCTTGATTCCAGATTTACTGGTGGAGGTGTTCCAAATGAGTGTTGACGGGTAGCAGGATGTTTCATTTGCTCGTCACAAGTGTGGGTTCCCCAGGCACCTGCCTGGCGCCGGCCCGAGGGGATCAGTTCCTTTGGGTTGATTGGGAGGGGGTGAGGGTTCCCACTTCCTCGAGAGCACGGTTCCCAAGCTTCACTGCAGGTCAGAACCACCCAGTGCCCAGGCCACACTGACCATGCAGTCTCCCTGGGTGTGGGGGCTGGGCAGCAGCTCTTTGTCAATCCCCCCTTCCCCCCCACCCCCGCCGGGGCAATTCCAATTTGCAAGCAAGTCTGAGGGCTGGGGACATAGGGCTGTGCTTCTCCGATTTCTCCCGGCCTTGGAATCACCTTGAAGGTTTTGTTAAAACCCACAGTGGGGCCCCACCCCCAGAATTTCTGATTCAGTAGGTCTGGATGGGGCCTGAGAATTGGCATGATTTCCAACACGCTTCCAGGTGTTGTTGATGCTTCGTGTGTGGGGACCCCACTTTGAGAACCACTGCTCTAGGGGGTTTTAGTTCCTCTTCCGTAAAATAAGAGTTCTTCCTCTGGCCAGTCTCTCCATCAGGCAGCCCTGGGGCGCCCTCTGGGAAAGAGCTTTAGAGCGAGTCCAGCGAGGGCAGGGGCTGGGGGGCCTGCAGTTGCTGGGCCAGTGGGGGTGGGGTGGGCACCCTCCCGGCATTGGTCCTTGTGCTGTGTGTGCGGCAGAGCTGTGCATGGGGGACCGCTCCGTCTTCTGCCGAATGGAGGTGCTCGATCGCTACTGTTCCCTCCCCGGCTACCACCGGCTGTGCTGTGAGTCCTGTACCAAGAAGGCCCTGGGCCCCGCCACCAGCCCGGCCCCGGCCTCACCACCACCCTTCTCCGCCCCCGGGAGCGCTCTGCCAGGACCGGAGGCCCCTCCAGATGCTGTGGAGCCCACTGTGGGGCCGACAGGATCAGATGACCATCAGCGTGGCCGGTCCACACAGCTCCCGAGCCCTCTGGGCACCAGCTCCCCGGTGACCCAGCATCGCTCTCCTCCCCAGAGTCTGAGCCCTCGAGCATCCTGGGGTGCTTCCCCCAGCGCCCCCCGGGGACTGCCTTGGGGCTGGACCCGGGCACCTGTGCCCGTCTCCGAGGATAAAGGGCAGCTCAGGGAAGACCCGAAGCCCCCAGGCACCGGCCTCCCCAGCGCCTCCCTGGTGACATGAGCCCCATTTTGCCTGTCCCGCCAGTCAAGTTTACACTGCGTGCCACCTCGGAGACCGCCAGCTCGGAGGACACATGGCGGGGCAGGGCAAACACTGACTTCCTTTTAAATTATTTGCCTTCTTGTTGTTCTGGTTTGGGGCTGTGGCACTTCACCCTGTGAGGTGGGTGTGCGAGGAAGAAAAAGATCAGGGAAAGCCCCTAACCGGAGATACCTCAGCCGGGAGCCGGGGCGACACAGCCGAGCCTCTCAGGGGCTCCTGTCTGTCTCCTGGCAGGACTGAGGGCCAGCTAGCCCCTCCTCCTCACGGCCACACGGTGGGGCCCCCCACCCTGGATCCTTCTGGCCGCCTGCCTTTGCCAGAACGCGTGGGGACCACTGTGGAGGCCCTGTCTGTTCGGCCCCTCTGCCTCGAGAGGCGAAGCGGGACAGGGAAGGTGAGGAGCACTCTCAGGGCAGGCCACGAGGAAGGGGGCGCGTGGTGCGTGTGGTCACAAGTCTCTGGCTGCAGGGCTCCGGGGCGGTGCCGGGGGCGGGGGGGGCAAGTTCATCTCAGGCCCGGCTCTTCCTAGCAAGAGCACCACACGGTTCCTCTAGCCAAGGCCAAGAGGCAGAATCCAGCTCGCCTTTGCCGGTTGGAAGGCAGTGTTGGTGGCCACCTCTGCCCTTGCCGATGGCATTTCCTGTCGCTTCTGGTGCTTCCCAACTTCCCCCAGCCCACCCCAGAGAAGGGGGCTCCGGACACTCTGGAATGTGTGTCCTCCCCATTCAGGGGCTTCACAACGGTGCTAGGCCGCTGGCTGAAGCGGGAATGTCAGCTTTGACCATCGCTCTAGGGCATGAAGGAAGGCTGACCTGGAAGGTCACTTTGGGGGACACAGAAACGGAGTTCTCAGGTTGTGCCCCATCAACCCTTGTTCTCCGCCAAAGACCGCTCCTGCTGGAGTCAGGGGTCTTCTCCCGCCTGGCTCGGGCTGGGCCAGAGGTTTGTGGTGCTAGGGCAAGGCCATGTGGCCCAGTACCCCCAGGGCAGGATGTGAGCCTTTGCCCCATGCTGGGGTGGGGAGGAGATGTGACCCACAGTACTGTGGGGCCTCAGATGCCCTCCATGTTACCTCCGAAGGCAGGTAACTTCTCTAGACCCTCTGACTCTCAGGAAGCTGCCTGGGTTCCCAGGAATTCTCCCAAGGGTCCTTACTCTTAGTCGTGCAGAGGGTCTTCTGGACTCGGCAGCAGGTGCTGGAGGGGCTTGCCAGGCATCCTTCCCTGAGGGGGCTGGGGAGGGCTGTTCTGAGCCAGGCTAGAGGACTAGGAGCAGTGGGTCCCTGTCTGCAACCTCTGGAGAATAGAGGCCTTGGAGGGGGCTCCCCACATGTCCTCTCCACCTGCTGCTGCCCCCTCCCTGGGATGCCGGGGCACACACTGAACCATTCCTGTGAGACGCAGCCTGCCTGTGTTAGGGATATACATTCTTGTGCCTCTGAGATCCAGGTCTTTACATTTTTATGTATTTATTAACATTGTCCTTGGTGTTTTGTTTTGGACCCCAAAATGCTGTGTTGTGTTTTTCTTGTTCTCTCTGTTTTCGAAGAAAAGGACAGTGAAGCAACTTTCTCATGTGCTCTGCTGGGCAACATGATCAGGGGTCGGGGATGGATGGGGGGGGCCACGGCCATAGACCCTCAGCCTGCCTGCCTTGGCCTCACTTATCCTGGGGTTCCTCTGAGCACCAGCTCAGCGTTGAGAGGCAAGAACAGTGCCACGCCTGGGGATTCTACCACTGAGTAGCTCTGTGTCCTTGGGCAGGTCACCATCCAGAATCTGATCCAAAGGGTAGACGTGCCTGGGAGGTGGTTTTGGGGTGTGCTTAGGGAAGAGTGTTCTAATTAGTAGAGCTGTTCAAACATGCAAAGGGTGGCTTCTATAGAGGGGGGTGAGCACTCTTTCCTCGGAAAAGTCCAGGCAGAACGAGAGTGCCGGATAGGCGGGGGAAGGAACGTGACACGCCTGGGTAAGCAGGGAAGGCTGACACGGAGCACGTAGAACTTAAAAACAGCCAACCATGCCTCATACCTTGCTCGTGTCACACATCGCTAATCCCCGACCACATTTTTTTTTTTTTTTTTTTGGAGCGAGAGAGGTGGGGGGAGGGGCAGAGGGAGAGAGAGAATTTTAAGCCAGCTCCAAGGCCAGTGTGGAACCCGAAATGGGGCTTGATCTTATGACCCTGAGATCATGACCTGAGCTGAAATCAAGAGTTGGATACTTAACCGACTGAGCCACTCAGGCGCCCCCACCACCATGGTCTTTCAATGAATATACCCCAGGCTCTTCCCTGCCCAGTTGTGGGGCTCAGGACCAGGCACAGAGACCCCCTCCAGGCCTCACATGCCTGTGTGGACACTCTAGCCCGCAAGTCCGAACTCCGTTTACATCCGTCTGCAAACAGCCTCTCCCTGGGAACCACCTGTTCTAAACAATTACCACTGGAGCCTCGGGGTGCACACACAGTGACCTGTCACTCCTTAGGGGGGGCCCAGCCTAGGGAGTTGTCAGCACAGGCCCGACAGTTGCTCTCGTATGACTGTTCAGGCAGGGAGTTCTGTGGGCCGAGGCACCCAGCACGTGGCCCACAAAGAGCGGGATCCCGGGGCCCGGGTGGGCATGTGCCCGTGGCCTGGGGGCCAGAGTGGGGCCCTCTAAGAGCCCCAGCACCCCGGCTTTGACTGTTGGCAGGGATCACACCTGGGCCTGGGTGCCGAGGCGCCCCCTTCGTGTGCCATGGCGGACATTGCCTGCCGGTGGCTGCACTGAGCCTGGACTGCCGTAGGAATCCTTCCTATGGTTGCCACCACCAGGACAAGGAGCAGCGCTGTTGGGCTGAATCGGTAATTTGAACCCCATCGGGAACCCGTATTCAGCCATCTCAGGCAGAAGTGTCATATCTCAAAGCAGGCCTGTGGTACTCGAGTCCGGGAAGAGGGACCCAGAAACCAGCCCGGAGGAACCTCCATTGACCTTTAGGGCCCTACAGAGTCTAGTGTGGGGTGAGGCCGCTCTAGAGAGCCTTTGGGCCCTAAGATTCTGGAGGACATGATCCCTCTGCTCATCTGAAAAATAGTGAAAGCATTTGCCCTGCCTACCTGTGAAAACACCAGAAACAGTCCGACCGGGAAATGCAAGGGACGATGGGGAGGGTGTCTCCCTGGGACAGCATCATCCCTGGCGTATTCCTGCAATGGAGCTTAGGGGACCCGCTCTGCGTGGGGGACCAGATGAGCTGTTGGCTGTGCCACAGGAGTGGGCCAGAGTCAGAGTCCGGGTTCCTGAAAAAGCCCCCAGACCGCCACCCGAGGAGTCCTGCCCCTTCTCCAGTCTCCCTATGGCCCTTCCACCCATGTAGGGACTGTTGGCCGGGGCCTGAGCAGCCCAAGCCACACATTTTTTTTGAAAGATTTTATTTATTTTAGAGGGGGGAGGAGCATAGGGAGAGGGAGAGAGAAACTCTAACAGACTCCATGCTGAGCGCCTGGCTCGACAGGGAGCTCGATCTCATGACCTTGAGATCACGACCTGAGCGGAAACCAAAAGTTGGATGCTTAACCGACTGAGCCCCCCAGGCACCCCTACAAAGTGGTACTCTTTTTTAGCTTATCCTAGGGGTAAGGTTGCAAGGCAAGCAGGTGAACTAAATTCCAAAGAGTGACAAGCCCCTGTCAGCAGAGGGTGTATATTCTGTTCTACTTGAGGCAGAGCATGGGAGGAAGTGGTCAACAGAGGGGCAGGTAAGAAAATACAAGTGAAATTTTAACAGATTTGTAAAGGTCAGTGTGACAATTTGGAATCATTAAGCGCCCTGTGCACAACGGGGGGTCTGTACCTCCTCATCAGCTCTTGTCCACAGGCCTCTGCTGGATGCACAGGAGAAAGATCTGGGGCTCCAGCCAAGTTGGAGAATACAAATGAAAGAAGGGATACACACTAAAATACCTCTCCACAGAAAAGCATACGAATATCTAATGGGAGACTTTCTGAATCCCAAGACTCAATGTTGGTAAGATGTCAATTCTTCCCATAGTGATCTAAAATGTAATGGTATTTCAATCAAAATTTCAACAGACTGTCTCTTGTCTGCTTATTTTAGAATTTGACAAAGTCATTATAAAGTTTTTATGGAAATAAAGAGGATCTAGGATAGCCAAAACAATTCTGGAAAAGCACCGAGTGGTCGAACTTACACTACCTGATTTCAGGCTTCTGGTGAAGCGGCAATAATCAGGACGGTATGGTTTGGTGTAAGAGTCGACATACAGAACAGTGGAACAGAACAGAGCATCCAGAAATACACCCACACAACCGTGGTGCTAAGATAATTCATTTAGGATAGGATAGTCTTTTCGATAAACGATCCCAGAAAATTGGAAGCTCCAGATGAGCAAAAATAAACCTCAACTCTCGTATCCTATCCAGAGACTGACTCAGTCCAAATGTTTGGCAATCCACTTAAAGGTATGAACTGAAACTATAACACTTCTAGAAGGAAACATAGAAAAATACCTTTGTGACTTTGGGTGAGGCAGAGATAACTTCCCTAGGTACTCGCCACAAAAGAAAGGATGGACACATTGGACTAGGTCAGAACAAAGAGCTGCTATTCCTCAAAAGGCAGTGGCAAGAAAGACAAAACACGAGAAAAGTCTTTCCACATATATATCTGAAATTGGACCTGCATCCAAAATACATAATGAACTCTCCAACAACCCAATAAAAAATAGGCAAAGCACTCGGACATTTTGCCAGAAGAGATGTACGATGACGAGTAAGCACATGAAGAGGGCGCCCCACATCATGAGTCATTCAAACTACAAAGAGTTTGAATGCAAGTTCAAACTACAGAGAGATACTACCTCACACCTATTGCAACCGTTAAAATTAAAAAGATGGATCACGTCCAGTGTCAGGATGTCATTGGGCAACTGGAACTCATACTTGTGGGTGGGAACGCAAGGTGGTGTAGCCCCTTTGGAAAACATTTTGACAGATTTTCATAAGGTTAAACATACACTTATCCTCAACCTAGCAATGCCTCCCCTATGTATCCACATGAGGGAAATTAAAACATCTGCCCACAAAATGACCTGTGTGCAAATGTCCACAGCAACTTTATTTGAAATCGCCTCCAACTGGAAACAACCCAGATGTATCATGTATACCAAATAGTGAATGGATAGATAAATTGTGCCATATCCATACAATGGAATTCTACTCAACAATAAAAAGGCATAAACCACTCATATGTACATGCATGTGTCGATTTGGCTAGATCTAGAAAGCGCTGTGCTTCGTGGAAAAAGCCAGGCCCAAAAGACTAAGCACTGGGTGATTCCATTCATATGATATTCTGATAAAACTGTAAGGACAGAAAACAGATCCCTAGTGACCAGGGCTGGGGGTGGGAGACGGGGTTGGCTGGGAGTGGGCACAAGGGTACTTTTTGGAGTGGTGGAGATGCTCTCTCTCTTGATTCTGTTGGTGGTTGCACACATTTATCACACATTTTAAAATGAATTTTCTTGTGTGCAAATCGTGGCTCAGTCGGTTAAGCATCTGACTCTTGGTTTTGGCTCAGGTCATGGAGTCTGAGATTCTTTCCCCCTCCCCCTCCCTCCTCCTCTGCTCCTCCCCCTGCTTGCAGAGGCGCTCCCCCGCGCTCTCTCTCTCTTTCTCTCTCTCTCTCAAAATAAATTTAAAAAATGTTTAAATGACATAACCAAGGCAATGGGAGCCACTCTGTCCACCCCGGATCTCTGAGAACACACCGCACTGTGTCCCTGGTGGAAAATGTCTCCCCTCCCCCAATTGGACAGGGATTCATTTGATTCCCAGCACACCATTTACTACCTGGATGGGTTGGGGAAAGTCATTTTACCTCTCTGAGACTTAGACCCTCTCATCTGTAAAATGGGCATAATTCGTACCTATTGGATTGCTGATCATTATGTAAGGTGCGGAGTGCTGTGTCCGGCACAGGAGTACTTTATAAGTAATAATTATCCCTTATAATTTTTAACATATTTGACTCTGCCTACCAAGGATGTCGGCTGCCGGCAGGGAGGTTCTTTTTGTATTTCTGTTTTTCTCTCCCTGCCCCCGCAAAGGTAGCAGCAGGGCCTCTGGGACTCCCTACGTCCCTGGCCCTGGCTGGCATGATGCAGGACAAAACTTGTAAGGACAGCCGGAGGTGCTCAGACTGAACCTTCCTCTCCTGGGGGAAGGGCCTGTTCCTGCTGCCAGGCCTCCCCGGGAGGGGGGTGACAGCCCAGGACTGGCCGTGCCTCGTCCTCCCCAGAGAGGCAGAGGCAGGAAGGCATCTGCTCGTGAAGCTCCGAGGCCGGGGACGAGTGCGAAGAGGCGGGAGGTGGCCACGCGCAGCCCGCCCAGCCACACTCACTGCCCTGCCTGCCTCAGCTCCCTCATTTGCAAAATGGGGGTAACGGAGCTGTTCACAAGATTGATTTGGAGCAAAGGAAACCGCGTCTATGAATGCACTTAGTGGGTGAGGGATTATTATTGTTCCTAAAACTATGCCAATGAAGAATAATGCTGAAGAGACCCTGCCAGGGGTTGGGGAGTCTAGCTTGGGGCTCATTCAGTTCTGCCTCATGGCGGCCCGGCCAAAAGTCATTCCTGTGGCTTCCGGCACCTTTGGGGAGAAGACCCAGTCCTTCCTTAGGCCGCCTTCCTCCAGCCTCCACTTCAGAGTGCTTGGTGCACTTGTGACTTTCTCTCTGGTTGCTGAAGAAGGCCTGTTTGCCCTCAGACCACACGCCCCTTCTGGGGGGCTCTTACTCTCAATAAATGCAGTATTTGCAGGATAAACAGCAATGCACAGAGCTGGTGGGTACTCTGCCTCCCTTCAAGGCCCCATGGGGCTCATGTCCCCCCTCACTAGGCCCTCCCTGGGGGCCGGGCCCTGGAAACCCAGGGGCAGCTGGAAGCCAGGGGAGGCGGGCCACCCACCGGGGCTTGGGGCTGGTTTCAGTCCCGGAGGTAGCATCTTTCCTGGAGGAGCCCATCACTGGCTGTATCGGTAAGAGGGCACTTGACGCCTTCAGTTCATACAAGATTAGCAGCAGGAGAATGTGCCGACAGGTCTGATCTCCTTGTACAAGTGGGGAAACTGAGGCCTGGAGAGAACAAACGATTTTTCCTAACCCAGATCTGGTGGTGGCAGGGTCCAGGCCAGGATTCAGGGCTCCGTGTCCCAGTTCATAGATGTTTTCGTGACTCTGTGAACCCTCGGTGGTGAGGGTCCATCCTGTCACAGGGCCCGTGGGAGGGAGGGCCTCAGCCTGCTCCGGCCAGCAGAGAGAAGCCAGGGTGCAGGAAGTGGCCCCCCCGTGCTCTCCAAGAGAGGCCCCACTTCCCCAAGGCCTCAGCCTCCCTCCCAGCCTTGGTCCATCAGCCCCTCGCAAGGTCTACCTGATTTCCGTGTCAGTGTCGGCCCCCAGCATGCTCGCTCCCTACCCCCCACACCTGATTGTCTTGCCAGAAATGATTCTGCTTTGGCCCGCCTTTCCTTCCTGCTCGGGGGTCTGTCTGTCCTCTGGCCGTTGCCAGGAGGGGCCCAGGCTCTGCCCGCCCTAGTCCAGCCCTCCGCAGCGCCGTCCCCGCAGAGGGGCCGTGCTGTTGGCGGGGACAGTGGTCTTTGGAGCCACCGCGGGGGCCAAATCCCAGCCCACAACCTATTTGCCGGATCCCCTTCTCTGAGCCTGTCTCCCCCCAGTAGAGCTGAGAAGGGCTCTGAATGAGCTCGGGCTTTGCAGGACTGGGAACAGTATTTCCCAGGCTTCCTCCTCCGAGAAGCCCTCGAGGCCCCTCCTGAGTGCCCAGGAGGCCAGCCTGACCTGCGTGCCTTTCCCTCTCTCCCCACCATTGGAGTCTGAGCAGCCACATGGCGGCGCCTGCCCTTTTCTTTCCGACCCAGCACTTGCCCCGTTCTAGTAAGTTCTGTTAAGTGTGTTTCTTTCTATCCCAGAGTTCCTTGGGAAAGAAGATAGGAAGGTATTATGGGCCAAAGTGAGGGCAGAAAGGGTACTCTTGCCCGAAGCCTGGTCTCGTTAACTATTCAAGCCCCCATCAGTCTGCCCCTATCACAGCTGCCTCAGCTGTCCCTTCTTTGTGGTCCTACAGCGCCCAGGGCACCCGTCCTGGGTGTGAGGCCTCAGTCTCCTGCGCTAACCCGAGAAGCCCTGAGAGCAGGGGCTGATAGCTCGGAGCCAGGCACTCAGCAAGCACACGGTAAACGCTGGTTGAATTGCGGGCAGATGCATGAAGCACAGAGTGGACGACTCTGGGAAAGTTCCCATCAGACCCTGGTGTGGACCAAAGGGCCCTGGGGTTCCCCCGCTTCCCTGAGGGGCGTCTTCCCCTCCTGCAACTGCAGACCCTGGTGCATGGCGCCAGCCGACGCTGCCATGGCCACGTGCAAGGCAGTGGGTGACCTCCACGTCCAGCTGGGCTGTCATCTCAGCAGCCCCGTGAAGGGCATCCACAGAGAAATGGAAATCCATCTCCGGGGCAGCCCTGCAGGGGGACCTCTCTCATTTTCAGGCTCCTGCTCACTCACATGGAACCATTATCCAGATCACTGGGGCCCCACACCCTGCCTTGGCCAAGCACTTGCTGAGAGGAAGCTGGTAGAAATCCAGGAACCTCACCACCCATGTGGGGAGAGGCTTGAGGAAAACCCCATTCCTCTGGGGCCTTAGGACCTCCATCCCCAACCTCAGGCACCAGGCTTGGAATCCCTCCCTCCGTTGCCTGGGTTTTGGTTTTCAGTTTCTGTGCCCAGAGGCTCATGTGAACACGACACATCTGGGCCAAGGTGGATGCACATTCATCACTGCCCTGCAGCCCCCACCACAGTTGGGGGGGGGCCTCGGGTGGTCCCCCCTGCAGGCCTGGGCTCATGCAGTTCCCTTGCCTTTTCCTTACTCTTGTTTCAGGACTGGGCCCAGATGTCGCCTCCCCTGGGAAGTGCAAGTGAGTTCGTGGTGCCCTCCACCCTTGTGCACGCAGAGCTGTCTTTAGGGACCCTGCCTTCACATCCCTTACTGTCTCCTGACCAGCCCCTCTCCTGGGCTGGGGCTCCTCGAGAGCAGGGATCCAGTCTTCATTACGCGGTCATTCAATCAGCAAACATTTATTGAGTACCTACTGTGTACACTGGGGCCACACAGAGGTGAAGACACATGTGGTCCTTCCCTGCAAGGAACTTATAGTTCAGTGGGGAAGGCACATGACGAACACGTCAGGAATGAAGTCGGGAAGGTCCTTATAGATTGCGGATAGGCTAGGAGGAAGAAAGGGGTCAGTTGTCCTTGGGTAGGATGGGAGGGGGTCTCTCGGAGGAGTGGTGACTGTGCTGAGAGCCAAGGATAAGAAGGAACAGCAGGCAAGTGCTGGAAGAGCATCACTGCGGGCAGGTGCTCGCGGTGGGAACGGGACCATGGCTCCCCGACCCGCTGGGAGACGTGTGCGTTGTTGGGGAGGGAACCTGTGGAGGCCCTCACAAAGAAATGGGTTGATGGCAACAGCTGGGCCTGTGGCTGGGGCAGAGTGTGGGCAAAAAAATGATGGGATATGGTTTGCATTTTAAAGTCGGCTTTGCAGGGAACGGGGAGGAAGACAGGAGCAAGGACGCTGCATCAACCCAGAAATGGTGCTGGCCTAGGCCAGATCACCTGCCGCGGAGGTGGAGGGAAGCGAGAATCAGATGTTGGAGATGGATTGGCTATGAGGTCAAGGGTAACCCCCAGGCTGCTGAGCCCTTGGGTGGGTGAGGGGCCATGCTGGAAGAGCAGGGTCAAGAGCTACCTGGCAGACGTACTAGGTGTGAAATGCTGGGAGCCCTGGAGCAGACATTGGGAGGCAGCAGCTCAGGGCAGAGGGCAGGGCTGGACAGGTAGGTGTGTGGGTTCTCAGCTTATTAGGGCTGTCTTATTAGGAGGCTGGAAAGATGGCCGCCAGGGAGAGAGCCGTCGGGGGTTAGCAGATGACAGGCAGGAGCCCGGTGGGGCTCTGACAGTTAAAATTCAGGCACCTAAGCCGGGTGTGTTTGCCCAGTGCGGGACACTGCCGGCCAGGAATCAACAGCAAAGGCCTACCGGGCCTGGAAGCCCCTCACACATGTGTTATGGGTTGAATTGTGTCCCCCCTCCCTTATAAAAAGAGGAAATTTGGATACAGAGACACACGTACAGGGAGAGGCCATGTGAACACGAAGGCAGAGATCAGATGAGGCATCTTTAAGCCAAGGAATGCCGGTGATTGCCATCAAACCACCAAAAGCTAGGGGAGTGCCTGGAACAGACTGTCTCACACAGCCCTCAGCAGGAACCCACCCCACCGACACCTTGTTCTCAGACTTCTGGTCTCCAGAATGGGGAGACAATACATTTCTGTTGTTGAAGTCACCCTGCTTGTGGGACTTGGTTATGGCAGCCCTAGAAAAGTAACAAACTGGCCAAGAAATTCAGGGGAAAAAAAAGTCACATGCCAATTATCCAGAAAACTGACACTGAGCCCACTGTGTGACCTTGGGCAAATCACATGCCCTCTCTGGGCCTTTACACCCATGACACACTGATGAATGGTTATGAAGGAGCCACGTGTTGAGTGGAGAAAAGCCATCAAGCAGGAAGGGGGGCTGGGTAGACGGGGGAAGTCCAGGGAAAGAGGAAGGAGCCGGAAGGGAAAGCAGCAGATGCTGGCAGCCAGGGCAAGACTGGGCCCTACGAGGTCGGTGACATAGCAGGTGCGGAACTGCTCCAGGGGGGCTGTGGCCCCAGCTGTCCCGCAGCTCTGTCCCTGGCTGTGTTCAGGGCGGTGCAGGAGGAGGGGCTTAGCTCCGGGGAGGTGGCTGTCCCTCGGGGCCAGCGGGTACAGCCTCTACCACTTTGCTGCACCCACCTGCGGTGGGGACATGGCCTGGCTCACCTACTCCCAGAGCCCGCGTCTCTGCAGTCCCTCCCAAGGGTCCGGGGCAGCTGCAGACAGGAGCGACTCCAGCAGGGTGCCCTGCTCGGGGGCTGTGGACATCCAGGAGCTCCGTGGGTGGCCAGGGAGGCCTCTGGCTGAGTGGAGGTGACTGTGCCTACCCAGAAGGGGCTGGGGAGGGGGAGCAGGTGAAGTCCGGGACGAGGTCACACTGTGGGGACGGAGAAGGGGGAAGGAGGGTGCAGGCCAGTAAGAGAGGCTCTCAGCTCTGCAAGGACTCTGAGTGGGCCCCCCAGCGGCACATCCTGGGGAAAAGGAACCAGGGTGGGGGAGGGATTGTTTTGCCCGTCTCTGAGAGTTAGACAGAGGGAAGGGCCTCTTAGGGAGAGGCCTTGGTACGGCCCCTTGGGGAGACATTGATGCAAGGCAAGTGTCCTGGGGCCTAAAACTGCCAAAGGCTAAGGGCTCCTGCAGAGCTAATGGGGAGATGGCCATGGGGAAAGGCGCAGGAGGGAGGGGGGCCCATGGTAGAATCCCAGGGGCTAGCAGCACAGCTCCTCCCTGGGACCCACACATCTGCAAAATCTCCAGAGATCCCAAATGCACATTATGATTGGATTCCTCATTGCATTTTGTGTAGGAGCCAAATTCTGCATCTGGGTCAACGTGAGGGGCAGAGCAGGGGGCAGAGGCAAAGGGGCCCGAGATTCTGTTAGCAGGAGCCCTAGAAATCTGTAGACAATGGGAATTGGGAGGGTTCAAGGATGTCTGTCCTGGAATGCCATGGCAGGGGGACGGAGGGCCACAGAGCCACATGGGACTAAATGCTGGGTAGGAGCTCTGGACCAGGAGCCTGGGATGCTGTTTTCTGTCACATGTGTTAATATTGTCCTTGGGTCTGACGCTGGTAGTTTGCCAGTTTGCAAGGTGCTTTCATTCAATAATTTCAATCTGTTTTATTCTTCCACTTTATACGTGTGGACACTGATGGACTGAGAAATAAAGGAACCTGCCCAAGGAAGGCATTCAGAGCTGAAATGGGAACCCAGGTGTGGGTCCAGCCCCAGAGCATCTGGGCCCTGTCCCTCGCAGACCAAGGAGTGAAAGGACTTGGCTAAGTTCCCTGGACCAGAGACACGCAGGTGATGGGCATTCTGCACTGTCTGATCTGAGACTCCCAAAGGCTGTTCTGAGGAGTATCTGTTCCCTGCCTCACTTCAGGTGCCTCAGGGCTTGGGGAAAGGCAGAGGTGTGGCTGGGGATGGGGGTATATAGGGAAGAGAAGGGGGAGGATTATGGCTGGGGTGGTGCCCAGGGACCCAGCTCCTACTGCCTAGGAAATCCCAGGACCTACATCTCAAGTCTTTTTCTTTAAAAAAATTACACAAGAAATTACAGGCTCGTTATTGAAAACAAATCTAAAAACCTAGTGAGGAAAAAAATCCATTTTTTTACTTAGCAGTAACCACTGTTAACTATTTGGTTATCCTTCTAGACATATGTAGATCTGTGCACATATGTGCATGCATACACACATACAAACCTGGGTGTTACCATGCATGCCATCAGAAACTTGCTTCCCTTCTGCAACAATAGAAGAAGGACATCTTGGGGCACCTGGGTCGTTCAGTCGGTTAAGCGTCTGCCTTCGGTTCAGGTCATGGTCCTGGGGTCCTGAGATTGAGCCCCGCATTGGGTTCCCTGCTCAGTGGAGAGTCTTCTTTTCCCTCCTTCTGCCTCTTCCCTGGCTTGTGTGCTCTCTCTCTTGCTCTCTCACTCACTCTGTCTCTCAAATAAATAAATAAAATCTTAAAAAGAAAGAAGGACATCTTTCCAACCTGAAATATGTCAAGGTGCATCTGCATTCTCAATGATATCTCATACCCCATCATATGGCTGGATAATCACTTATTTAACCAAATTCTCTAGTACTGTAAATTGACGTTTCTAAGTTTTGGTATCATAAAAAAATGATGTAAGGTAAATCTGTTTTGGCTTACCTGGTTTTTCTTAGGAGACATTTCCAGAAGTGCATCTGAGTGAAAAATGTACCAAAACCACATGCTGAGGGCACTTGATGTCTATTTCCCAATTAAGGCAATTGGGATAGGTTGTTCAGATTTTAGTCTCTCCAGTGGTGTAATAGGATGACAGCCCAAATATTCTAAATTTTGGTTTTCATCATCTTTTCTCAAACCTCTTAGAGAAGTCTTAAGTATCCAAATGGACGACATTACCAGAACTTTTTGAGTTTGCTGTCTGCTTGGCAAGAATCTGGCATTCATAATGATGCTCCCAGTAGCTTAGCACATTTGAGGGACCTTCTGGATCATCATCTCAGCTGATTGTCTTGCTAAATGGTCAGGAGGATGTAGGGGGCGGAACACTGGTTTGGGAGGCAGAAGACCCAGGTTCTAGTCCAACTCTGCCTGTCTTTGTGTCTGACCACCCAGGCCACCTGTCACCTGCAAGACAGAAAAACCATCTCTGACCTGATCCTTTCATGGGGCCGTTGTGAAGATGGTATGGGAGAGTAGCCACGAGACCCTTTTTTTTTTAAGAGTTTGTTTATTTATTTGACAGCGAGAGAGGGAACACAAGCAGGGGGAGTGGGAGAGGGAGAAGCCGGCTTCCCAAGGAGCAGCAAGCCGGATGCGGGGCTCGATCCCAGGACCCTGGGATCATGACCTGAGCCAAAGGCAGCCGCTTAACTGACTGAACCACCCAGGCGCCCCGCCATGAGACCCTTTTGTAAGTGTTAGCCTATCCCTTGGATAAAGAGTTGTCAAGAAAATAAGTATGGTAATAGTAATGTGGTTTTCATTCTAGAAATCTCTGGAAATGAGTGCTTGAGTGTAGGGGAAGATATTGCTAACATGTACTGAACATGTACTATGGGCCAGGTACTGTGTTATGTCCTTCCCCTAATATCTCACTAAATCCTTACAACAACCCTATAAAGCTGGTGCTCTTATCTTGCCCATTTCACAGATGAAGAACTGAAGCTCAGAGGGGTTGACTTGCTTGCCTAAAGTCACCCAGCCAGCAAATAATAGAGGTAGTCTCCATGTAGGCAGCTGAGGAGACACCATGTGGTGGACAAAACACATACATGGACTCCTGTATGGAGGACCGCCTCTGTTATCCAGTAAGTGACAGTGTTCGCAAAAAGGGCTTGAGCGCAGATAATCCACTTCCTGATTAATCTAATGCTCTGGCTGGGAACAGCTCTGTGGAAGCAGAAGCCAAGAGAGTAATGAAGTAACTGCAGAAGGTCACACGATGAGGGGCTGAGCCTGGTTCTGAAGCCTCCAACGCTGTCCTTCCACTCCACCGAGTAACTACAGACCTGGACCATGGTCAGGGCCTGAGAGTCCCAGCCCCTCGATAAAACTAGGCGGTCAATCAACACCTCTTGCAGTGAACGGAATTGGACCCCCTGGTGCTCATTTTCTGTAATTTAGAATACAAGGAAATACACTTCACGCAGAACTTCCCTGATCCGTGGCCGTGGGTCGAACCTTCTCCTCTCTAGGGCTCGGCATTGAACTTAAAGCTCACTAGGCAATTGTTCCAGCCAAGAGCAGGCCGGACCGTCTCAAGTCCTTGAGGCCACCACTGTGTGGATGCAGAGCAGACGGGGATGGGGAGCTGAGGAACTGAGGAGTGGAGTGGACGGAAGAAGCAGAACGGCCCATAATAGACAGCACGTGTGGCCAGAGCAGGGCTCTCAGACGCAGGACAAACCTCGTAAATGGAGGGAGGGACTATGGTGAGTGGGGACTCTGCCAGGCAGAACAGGGATCCAGTGTGCTCGTAGCTTCTGATGTTTCAAGAGACACCCCGAATCCTGATTTTTAAATTGTAGTAAGAAATATACTCCAAAGATCAAATGCACTTACCGATGGTCTGGGTTTGATCCTCTGGCCACCTGCTGTCTCTGGTCTGTTGCGCCGGCAAAGATGGGCTGCGCTGGGCCTTTCCAGAGCCACCAGCACCTTTTCTTGAAGCCCTTGGTGTCCTCCTCCACTGCCTGAGTGCAGCACCTGAAGCTCCAGGTCAGGTTGCTTAAAAGGGCTGGGACCCTGCAAGGAGACCCTCCCTTTGCCTTGGCTACACCAGTTTGGACAGGCGGCTGCTAGCAGCTCTAGAAAGAGGGTCCTGGGAGCCAGGGGGCCTGAGTTCTGGCTGTGTGACTGAGGGGAGCACATCTCTCTCTGTGCTTCCTTTTTTTTTTTTTTTTTTAAGATCATTTATTTAGGGAGAGAGTGGGTGGGGGGAGCGAAAGGGAAGGGGGAGAAAATCTCAAGCAGAATCCCCACTGAGCACGGAGCCTGATGCGGGCCTCCGTCCCTGACCCCGAGATCATGACCTGAGCCGAAATCAAGAGTCGACACTCAACTGACCACTAAATAAATAAATAAAATCTTTAAAAAAAATTGGTGGGGGAAACTGGGTGTGGAGCTCTCTACTATTTTCATAAATTTTCTGTAAACCTAAAACAGTTCTAAAGCTAAGTTTATTTTTTAAAAATTTGCAGATGAAGAGAACAGAGACCCAATGGATTTACTGGTTTCCTGGGACCCAGTCTTTTCCAACCCCTCTGTCCCAGGCGGCTTGAAGAGGAATTAGGGAAAATATACACCAGTGACACTCAGCCCTCAAGCTAATGCTCAGAGGGGAGGATGCATACAGGGCCCAGGTAAACAGAAAGGAGAATTGCACCCTTTTTGCAAACGGGAGGCTTGACTATAAATGTTCCAGATCCAACGTAAGCAAAAGCAAAGCAGCTGATATGGTGCCTATGCTAGATTTCTACAGGAAAAAAAGAAGGGAGGAAGGAATTAGAGAAGAAAGGAGCGAGAGAGAGGAAGGATGGCATGCAAAAGAAAGACAAAGTATACATTCTGGAAGAAGACACCCCCAGGAACTGAAGAAAATATTAGGTAAGAAATGTTTTGCATCTCAAGAAATTAAAGATAACTCAAACTCTTTGAAACAAGAGAAGTTGAGACAAAGCAATAGGATGAGTTGAAAAGGAGGTTGTGGGGACTAAGAAAGGGAACCAAGGATAAAAATAACACTGCGGAGTTCATGATTATAGTAGAGTAATATCAAGGGTGTAGTTGATGTGATAGAGAAATGGAAGACAGATGTGAGAAAAATCGCAGAGCATGTGGAAGAAATAAACCCAGTGTGCAGTAGAGGTGAACTCTAAGACTGCCCGATCAGCGCATGAGGAGGATACACTAGCAAGCTGTTTGACTTGGACAAAACACTTAACGTCTCTTCGGATTTCTCGTCCGTGAAATTGTGCTAATAACGGTATCTACTATGTAAAGTTATGGGGTGTATAGGGTCAAGAGGATGGGCTCTGCCCATGCAAACTGCCGGGTTTAAATCCTGAATCTGATTCTTATTACTTGTATAACTTTGACCAAGTTACTTCTTTTTTCAGCTCCTTATCTGTAAAATTGTCGTAACAGTCATTGTATCTACCTCACAAGGTTCCAGTGTAGATTAAACACTGAAGAACTGGGGGATACTTCTTTTTTTTTTTTTTAAAGATTTTATTTATTTATTTAATTGAGAGAGAGAGAGCAAGAGAGGGAACACAAGCAGGGGGAGTAGGAGAGGGAGAAGCAGGCTTCCTGCCGAGCAGGGAGCCCGATGCGGGGCTCAATCCCAGGACCCTGGGACCATGACCTGAGCCGAAGGCAGTCGCTTAACCAACTGAGCCACCCAGGCGCCCCCTGGGGGATACTTCTTGACATAACTTTATGAATATGTGATTATTTCAGTTTATAGGTACTTCATAGGTAAACATGCTTAATGATGAAAAATGAGAACGATTCCCATTAAATACTATTAAAATGCCCACTGTAATTATTATTATTATTTAAAGTTTATTTATCTATTTTAGAGAGAGAGAGTGTGTGCATGCACATGTGTGTTTGGGGGAGGCGCAGAGGGAGAGGGGAGAGAGAGAATCTCAAGCAGACTCCCCACTGAGCATGAAGCCTGACGCCGGGCTTGATCTCACAAACCTGAGATCATGACCGGAGCTGAAATCAAGAGTTGGATGCTTCAGCAACTGAGCTACCCAGGTGCCCCTATCATCATTATTATTTAACATTATTCTCTGGAAGTATTAGCTAATGCAATTGGACAAGAAAAAAAGATATAAATATTGGAAGGGAGGTGTGGTCTGACTGAAACTTATAAAAGAGTTTTGACAAGTGTGAAATTAGGTAACCAGGGGACGGAGGAAAGACTTGATCTTGGTGCCTCTGGGGGTAGAACTCAGGCTTGAGAAGCTAGGAAATGTAGTGAGATCTCGGTTACTATAGTTGTCCAAGGTGAAGTTGGATACCATGTCATGGGTGCTCCAGTGAAGGTTTCCCATGGGCTGGGAAGGTCATTACAGAATTTCTAAGGGGTGTCCAACAATGGGATTCTAAGGCATTGTTGGTGAGGATACCACATTTCCCTGCCTTTGCTGCAAATGGGTCTCCAGCCTATTCTCATTATTTAAGGGGAGTGGGGTGGGGGGGTGGTTGTTGAGCCAAAAAACCGGGCAAGGAGAAGCTGACCCCCATATGTGTCCTTAAGCCAAGAATCCCAGGGGTGGCTCTCTCATCTTCAAACTGCAATACGTTCTAGGCAACGTTTCTAAGGTGTGGCAAACATACTCTGGTGGTACAACAGATTAACTTAGGTGGCACATGGAGGAACCATTTGATACACTTATATTTATCTTCTTGCATATGAGGAACTTTTATAAATAACATATCAAAAACTTGATGCCATGGATATTATTGCTTAGATAAAAACTATATTCAAGTAAAAAAATGAAAAAGGTACATTTAAGAAAACATTAGGAATGGTACAGGTAGTGAACAGTTGTAAAAAATTCATGATGGTGGTATGAGAATGGTTCAGGCTTGGGAACCAAGGGCTCTTGTCACTGACTCTGGAGTCTGACAAACCTGGATTCTAATTCTCCGGGCTCCCTTTCATCACATGACATCAAAATAAATGACTTCTGTACACTCATGTTCTTAGCAGCACTATTCACAACCCAAATGTCCATTGATGGATGAATGGATAAACAAAATGTGACATGGACATTCAATGGAATGTTATTCAGCTTAAAAAAAGGAAGGGAATTCTGACACATGCTACAACATGGACAAACCTCGAGGACACTATGCTCAGTGAAATAAACCAGTCACAAAAAGGCCAAATACTGTATGACTCCACTTACACGAGGGACCTGGAATGGTCAAATCTATAGAGACAGAAAGTAGAAGAATGGTTGCCAGGGGCTGAGGGGAGGGGACAGGGAGTTCGTGTTTGATGCGTGTAGAGTTTCAGTTTTGCAAGATGAGGAGAGGTCTGTGGGTGGATGTGGGATGGTTGCATAAGGTGCATGTATTAGCCCTGAGCTGTACTCTTGGCAATGGGTAAGATGGTAAGTTTTATGTTAAAAATGCATAAAAACCAACTATAAAAAGTAATTTTATGGACTCATATAATAGGGAAGGATGGGGGACAGTCAGGGGCTGCAGGTGTGACTGATGCTTTGTCCCCTTGGAATGATGATGACCAATGACAGCATCTTTGCAAAAGCCAATATTCCCCTCCTCCCCCTCAAGTCCGTGGATTGGCCAAGTCCAAGTCTGATTGGCTCAGCTTGGGTCACGTGCTTATCCTACCCCGGAACCAGTCACTGTGCCCAGGGATGGGGTGTTGTGGTTTGGACGGAGCTAGTTTCAGGCTCACCCTGGAAGGAGGGTGGGGGACGTCCTGGGCAGCCCCAAACAATGGCTACCACAGTGCCTAAGGAGACTGGATCCCAAGAAGGACCCAGAGCCATCGGGGAGAAGATTGGAAAGGAAACATCTGTCTTCGTGCTTCAGACAGAGAGGCAGAGGGTAGGGAGAAATTTCAAGGTCTGGAGCTGGGGGAAACTTAAGAGTGACCTAGAAGTGGCTATGGCGTCCTGACCCCATGGTGGCCAAATGGGCACCCCCCCACTGCAGCCAGGGGGTGCTGCCAAGCAAAGCATAGAGACTGCACAGGCCTCAGGGGCCACAGCCCAGGAACCAGTCTGGCCTCCAACCCACGTAGGATCTGAGGACACAGGTGGCCTGGTGCAGGTGACGAAGAAGGCAGGCTGGATGCCACCCACATTTCCAAGAAGGCCATCGACAACTCTGACCCGTGCTTTGTGACAGGTCTGGAACCTTCAAGTTCCCCCAGCTGGCTGTCCCCCGGGGTTTAGCAATAATTTCCTTAAAACCTGGAAAGAGGATGGGGGCCCGATGAGGGACTTTGAAGAGAGTCAGGGAGTGAGTGAGAGCAAACCCTGACAAGCTCCCTATCTGAGAGGTGGGGGAAGAGGAACCAGGAGACAGGGGAGGGCGGGATGAGTGGCTGGAAATGAGAGATGAGCAGGCTGGGGGCGGGGGCTGGCCTGTGGAGCACTGACTGAGAAGCCCCGCAGCCCTGGGTTTCCTCCACTATTTATTGCCTGTGTGAACTCCGACATGTTACTTTTGCTCCAAGCCTTGGATTTCCTACCTGTATAATGTGGATAATGATGCCTGCCTTACATGTTTCAACTCAGTCCCTTTGCCTTTCTTCCTCCAGATAGACCTCGGGGCTGTGGGGAAAGATCTCTTTGCCATCCACCCTCAAAATAGATGAGTAAGAAGCCAGGCCCAGAACACCCTGTCTTTAAGCGCACTAACAATGGGTGCAAAGGCCAGGCAGTGACACGAGAGCATTTTGCAGGGAGTTGCAAAAGCAAAATCAATCTACAGATCTACAATCTACAGGGCTAAGCGGCTCTTTGGGATAGGAAAATGACAAGAATCTGCAGTTGCAAATATTAACTGCTCAGCCATACTTCCTGACCAATTAAAGGGGAGGTAGAAGGATGACCGAAAGAGCTAGGCTTTTTGGTTTTGTTTTTGTGTGTGTGTGTGTGTGTGCCAACAAGTATGATTTATTCTGGAAGCAGATATCTTCTAGGATTTTTTACTGTGTGGATTGTTAAAAATCATTCCTCATGGAGTAGGGAGAGACTGTCATACCTACAACCACCGGGCGCAAGGACCCCATTCCATGAACACACCTCTAGGTCAGCCCCTTGACGGGGTTGGACAGGCCAATGTGGGGCTGGAGAGTCTGGGAACGGGGGTTGGGAAGGGAAGCCGAACTGGTGTGTCGGAAAAAAATATTAAATGTGAGAGAAAGTTCCTACACATGCTACAACATGGATGAGCCTTGAGGACATCCTACCCAGTGAACTAAGCCAGTAGCAAAAGGACTAATACGTTGGGGCTCACTGATAAGGGGTGCCTGGAGCAGTTCTGTTCATAGGGACGGAGAGTAGGAAGGTGGTTGCCGGGAGCAGAGGGGGGCGAATGCTGTTTGTGTTTAATGGGCACAGAGTTTCAGTTTTGCAAGATGAAGAGAGTTCTGTGGACAGATGGTGGCGATGTTTGCACAACAACGTGAGTATGCTTAATTACCACCGAACTGTACACTTGAAACATGGTTAAAATGGTAAATTTTATGTTATGTGGATGTTACCATAATAAAAAAAAAAATGGGAAAGGAGGAGAATACAATGCAGGTGGGCTTTCTGGGGGCAAACTGGGGGCAGGGATGAGCACAGGGGAGGACAGAGCCAGCGAGATGACAAAGGGCATGCTGCTGCCAGGGGAACATCCTCAGTGGGAGGGGGATCTTTAAAAACACAAGGCAATTTAATATTGACATGATGCTGTTGGTTAGATTCACAGCAGATCCCCATCCAGCCCCTGATCTGGGCTGAAGCTGGCTGCACACACAGGTTTTGTGTGAATGGGGTCTTTGAGAAAACCCAGAGGGACCGAATCCATGTGAGCTGCTGTGAGGTGGACCCGTGTTTGCCAGCACGGGAAGGAGCCACGGTCCGGGGACCTGACTCAGTGGAAGTAGGAGCTCAGAGCCACAGGTGACCATACACCGTGGATTCCCAATGCCTCCCATGTCTCCCTGTCCCTGCTTTCCAGGGAATCTGCAGAAATCTCAAGGAACACTGGACTTCCCAGAGAATCAAAGGCCATCTTCTCTAGATGGTAAAGGATAGCGAAACCCCAGCTGGGTCCCATTTATGGAAGGTCTCTTTCCTCCTTGATCTTTCCAACTACCATTTTGCTAAGGCTTATGCGTTTCGGATTGCAGCTGCCACCTTTGGTGAGGGTTGCTGTTTGGAAGGCAGTAGAACACAGTGGGGAAGATCAGGAGTTCCCCAGCCAGATATGCTGGATTTGGGGCCTGCCCCTGCCACTTACTGTGTGGCTTTGGACAAGTTATTTCACTGTTTGAGCCTCGATTTATTCATCTGTAAAATGGGAGTGATGATATTCATGGTCTGTCTCACAGAGCTTTTGGGAGAATCGAATATGGTACTACTAGGAACTCAACAGTTGGTATCGATGGTTACTTTATGGAGGCCCGTGGGTTCTGACCTCTGCTCTAACCTACCCAGAGCCCTGTGTGTCTTTGCTCAGGAGGGACAGAGCCTCTTTCTCAGGCTGCCCTTCAGCTCCTAGGAACATAGAACCACTGGGTAAGCCCCGCGTGGGTGATACCACTTGGGCTTTCTCCAAGGGAATGGGACAGTTCTGTGCAGCCCATCCCCGCTCCTGGAATAAACGACCCCCAAGCACAGACCCACTACAGAGAGTAGAGTGGAATTGTCCTCCTAAAGGGAAGGCAGCCTTTTAATGGGCTCCGTGTGATAGGAAAATCGGTGTTGCTGTTGAGGTGGTGGGGCTGAGAACAGCCTCAAACCTGGGGGCAGCTCCTGAGCAAGGTGGGCAAAGGGACTTGGACTCAGCATTCTGCCTTTGGCTTTGAAGTTCTCTCTTCTGCGTTCTGGCTTGAATGCATCCAAAGAACTTGTGCTCTTCCGATATACTCTGGAGGTAGGGAAGACATCAGTCAGGAGAGGACGGGGAGGGGCCAGGCCCCTAGCTGGGAGCTGCTCCGGAGACCTAGTGGAGCTCTTCTCCCCTCAAGGCCCCAGGCAGATGTGGGTCAAGCCCAGCTTTTGCTCTGGGCTCTGCTGGTGACCTGGAAGGAGCCGACTCCCTTCTCTGAGCTTCACCTCCACCTCTTCTTTCTACACCCAGACAACAAATACTTAGGGAGTACCTACTCCATGCCAGACACTCAGCCCCCTTAGGACCCCCATAGTCCAGTGGGGGAGAATACTGTACATGGCGGGTAGCTGTCCTCTTTTCAGCCCCTGCCCTGGCCAAAGGCACCAGGATGATGCAGCAGCCTCCTCCCTGGTCTCCCCCCATCCCCTCTGGCCCCCGACAGTCCATTCTCTACTCGGCAGCCAGAGGCATCCCCCCAGGCCCTGCTCATAAGGCTCCAGTGCACCCCAACCCCCTCTGCATGGGACCACAGGCCGGCCCTGCCCACCTATCCCATCTCATTTCTTACCTGTCCTGACCCACAAGGCCCCAGCCACCCTGGCCTGCGTGTGCTTTCACCCACACACTGGGCAGGTGAGAGTCCTACTTCTGGGTTCTCCCTAGACCCGCATCAGGCGGGATCCTGCCTATTGTTCAGCTCAAGGAGCCTTCTCCACACCCTGCCAGTCCTTCTTACTGTCCCTCACTTTACTCTGCTTTCTTTTCCTTATGGCACCTAATCCCCTCAGATGTTTTTATTTGTTGTCTGCACTCCCCGTCACGAGGAGGATGTAAGCTCATAAAAGCAAGAATGTGTCTGGACTCTTCCCCAGAGCCTAGCTCACAGCTGCTGAGAAGTCTGCATTGAATAAACGAGTGAATAGATGAATGGACAGAACGGGCAGCTTCATCTCCAGGGTCCTTGGATCCCCCGAGGCATACAGCCAGGGTGGGCCTTGGGGAGCCCCCAGGATGATCTGCTGCGTGGAATCTTACCCGGTTTGTCGCCTTTGGGTAGGGGCGGTGTCTTCATCTTCTTCGGGGATTGGCTATAACGGACACAAAGACAAGGCTGGGAAGATGAGGCGGGGGCAGAGTAGCAGGGTGCGGGGCGGGGGGGCGGGGCGGGGAGGGCAGGGAAGGAACTGCTTCAGGGAGACGCATGCGCTGCCCCTCCTGGAGATCCCCAAAGCATCGGCTCCCCTGTCAGGAACCACCCCAGCAGGACCCTGAGAGATAACTGTGACTCCTTTGCCTGGCTGTGGCTACAAGGAACCAAGGCCCCCTGGCCCTCTGGAGTAGTAAGGGAGGCCCCAGCCCACGGCAGCCCACCCCAGCCCCCGCTTGGCTCCCGCTTCCTGGCAGAGAGGAAAGCTTCCCCCGTGAGTGGAGAAACCGGAGCTCCTGCTACCCTAATAGAGGACTTGAGCAAGCCTGTTTACACACCCCATGTAATTGTCCTCCCTACAACTCTGGGAGAGGGGTTTTGAGAGGTGCAACTGAGGCCCACGGATGGGCGGTGGCTTGCCCGAGCTCACAGTGTAGCCTACCTTCCTCCTGGGCCTCCCCTGGTCTCAGAGCAGAAAATAGAACCCAGCTCAGGGCCAGAGCGAGAACCCAGGTCTTCAACAAACCTAAATGAGCACAAGCACCCGCCCCCTTCTCACCAAGCTGCAACCACCCCCAAACTTAACTAACATTCCCTAGAGTGAGCACATTCCTGCCTCCCCTTCCTGACGGCCCCCACTCTCTCACTGGCTCCTTCAAATCCTCCCTATCCCAGCAGTGTTCCCCAAGCTCTATTAGAAAAAACTCGGGAGATTGTCAAAATGACGCATCCTCTGGCTCATCCCCAACCTGCTGTGTAGGAATCTCTAGGAATCTGCATTTTTCACAAGGTCTCTGGCAAATCTACATGCTGCTGGGCTGGCAAGTTAGACCGGCCCGAGGCTGAATCCTAGCTCTGCTGCTGGTCAGCTGGGTGACTTTGCTGAGCCTGAGTTTTCCAATCTGTAAAATGGGGGTACCGCTGCCTCCGCGGGTGGTTGCGAAGGCTGCAAATACGTGAGCCTTCTGCTGATGTCAGGCAGCACGGTGGTCACGCATTATTGCCAGTTCCGTTGCCGACACCTGGCCCTACTCACCTGCCTTGTGAGGACTTCCCTAACCTTCCCTTGCCCTGTGTCCTCCGCTGTGCGAGGCGCTTAACGCCGCCATTAAGGTACTTCTGCTGGCCTGCTAGCTTTCCGTCTCTTCTTGCCTTCCCAAAGACCGAGAGCGGGAGGGCTCGACGTGGCTTCTCCAGCCCTGCCCTGCTACAGCTGACGCAGGTCACCCCTTGGGCGACCCCCAGGGCCAGCCGCCGAGGCCTGGGCTGGCAGAGGGGCCTTCAGGCAGCACGGGCACGCCTGGGGGGGAGGGTCCCCAGGGGAGGGGCTGCACCTCCTCCCCCTCCAGCACAGGCTCAGTGAGCCCAGGCTGTGGCCAGTGCCCGGATCCCTTCTCCAGACCAGCCCGGCCTCACCTGGGAGGGACGTGAGGGAACAGTTCTGGGAACAGAGGGGCAGGTGAGGGGTGTGGAGCCCACCTGTAGGGTGGCTGTTGCCTCTCTTGAGATGGCTCTTGGACTTCCTGGAGCTGATCGAGAAGTTTTTCCACCGGGATAGAGTCTAGGGGCTGCGGAAGGAGCTGAGCTACCGCTGTCTGCAGGAGTCCCAGTGCTAGGTCTTTCTCTGTAAGCACAGCCGGGGGGGGGTTGGGGCACGGTCCTCAGTGGTAAGACCCACCCCTGTCCTGTCGCCACAAGGGACAGGCTGGAAGCAGGGCCTCCAGCTCTTCTGCCCAACTCTGGCCCAGGGCAACTCTCTCTAACCATCTGACATTCTGCCTCCAGGTCCCCTTTGGGGGGGCTCCCCTTCTGTCCTGGCCCCTATGTATGCAGAGCACCTAGCCCGTCCCCACCTGTCACCACACGATCACATGCATGTGCCTTGTTCTTGGCCCCCTTTGGCTCACCCAGCAGCCATGCCTCCAGGCTGTCTCTGGAAAGCCCCCAGGGGACCTGCCTCCAGCCCCTGCCCTGCCTCTCCTCCTCCTCTCCCTCCATCTCCATCAGCACTCCTCAACCCCCCACTTAGATACACCCACCCACCATCCCAGTGTGTGCACGTGTGTCCGCTCATGTGTCCCCGTGCGTATGTTGTGTCTGGGTGTGCATGTTTCCCACAGTGCTGAGTGAGGGGGTCTGTCTGCTGAAGACATATCTGGACTTCTCCGTCCCAGGTGCCAAGGGCGGTGGTCAGCCCGAGGTCCCCTCCGAGAAGCAGGGTGATGGGAGTCCTGCCGAGGGGGAGGGAGAAGGGAGCAGAGGGGCCATCCGGCTGGAACAGGTTCGTTTGGGGCTCCAAAAATGAGCAGCAGCCCAGGGGGAAGGCCCTGGGTGGAAGCCGAGTGACATCCAGAGAACAAGGCCCTCAACAGCTTCCAGCCCGAGAAAGCCCGGGGCACAGGCCGTGTCCTCACCCTTTGGGGGAGCATACAGGAGCCAGAACTGGATAGCGCTCAAGGAGTCTGTCTGCAGGATCTGACAAAGGAGCTCCAGGATCTGCGGGCAGGACGACAGGCCCCGGGTCAGTGTGTCCGGATGGCACGTCCCAGCCAGCAGCACAGGCCCCTCTCCCACAACGTGGGCTCCCAGAGCCACATGCTTGGCTAAACTGGTCCCCACCATGGCTCCTGCCTGTGACTTTGCACCTTACAGAGCACTTTCTCTGCCACCAGTCCCGGAGGAAGAGTCTTAACCTCCTCACAGGACAGAGGAAGAATCGGAGGCCTTGAAGGAGGAGGACACCCAGCAGGGAGACTGTGGCAGAACGAAGCTTCGGAGTCATGTCTATGGACCCCTCCTCCCTGAACCCCACGTGGGCTGATTGTACCCCAAAGTCCCTCACTGGGAAGGCAAAGTGAGAGCGGGTTGGTCAGCAGCTCAGAGACGCACCGAGTCCCAGATCCCTGGGTCCTTGGCGTGGGGATTTCAGGAACCCCACAGGCCTTCCCACCCTGGAGCTCCCAGGGTCTGGAGACGCTAGCATGGAGGTGGGGTGATCCCAGTGGGCAGGCTGAGGGTCAGGGCTGGCTGATTCTGCAGACTGCCCAGCCTGGGGCTCCATCTTGCCGAGCAGCGTGCACACTTCTCTCTCGGCCACTTCCTTGGCCGCTTCCTCAGCCTGGGGCATCTCTGCCACTTCCGGGCCCTCTTCTACCTGTGTTCTCCAGTTAAGTGTCATCGGGGGGAGATCCAGCTCTGGGTCGGGTGGGATATGGGGGCTCCCTAGGCGGGGCTGCTGATGGCGGCTGTGGCTACAGTCGGCTGGAGTTGGGGCCCGCGGTATGAGGTGGAGCCCCTGGAGTCCTAGGAAAGTGGGGTCCCCTCAGTGCTTGGCAGTTGGTCTTCCCAGGACCTGATAGGGCCTCTCAGTCCCCAGTAGGTCTGCCTCATCCTTGGCAGAGTGGGAACCGGGCCGAGACTCTTCCCAGGCCTCTGCCTGCTAGGGTGCCCCCCTCAGCCCCAGATACCCACCTGTTGCAGTGACCCCCACCCTGGGTCTGCCCCTGGGCCCTTCTCCGTTCTCCGCGTCCAACTTACCTGCCCTGGGCCCCCTCCCCACAGGACCCGAGAACCTAATTCCAGGCAAGGTGAGGCCGCCCTATGGTGGAGAAAGTACTGTTCTAGTCCCGGCTATGCTGCTCCCTCGCTGGGGACCTGGGCCACAGATTGTCACCTGGCAGGGCCTTAGCCTCCCCGTCTGTGGAATGGGGGTTCCGGGCCCTGTCTGCTGTAGCCACTTCACTGGGCTCTTGTAAGTCTCCAAAGAGACTGCAGGCTTGAAAGCGCTGGTCACAGGGAGGGTGTCAGGATGCTGGTGCAGGGTCTAACCTTTCCTGGAGAACACGTATGCATTTGAAAAGGGACCGTGAGATACAGCCTTAACCCTCTGGCGTTGGTCCCGGACTCATCTCAGGCCTTGACGGGGAAACTTGCACAGGAAAGAGGTGGGTCTGTGCGTCACCGTGGCAGAGACCAAACCCCTCCGAGCGTGGGGAGACCCAGCTGGGGCTGGCCTGGCTGGCTGTCATTCCCCCACTGTAGTTCCCTTAGCCCTTCGCAACAACACGTTCATGCTCCCAGCTTGGATAGATCATGGAACTAAAGCCCCGAGGGGAGAAGGGCTTCAAAGAGAGGGAGAGCCTCCTGCAGAAACCTGGAAGCAACAGGGGATTGGATCCAGGGGCTTGACTCCCAGGCGGGGAGTTTCTGGGGCTGACAGTTTCAGGTACAAGTATCCCCTGGGAGAGGCCACACAGCCTTTTTTTTTTTTTTTAAGAGAGAGAGAGAGGTGGGGGGAGGGGCAGAGGGAGAGGAAGAGAGGATCTTAAGCAGGCTCCACCTCAGCGTGGAGGCCGAAGCAGGGCTCCGTCTCATGACCCTGAGATCATGACCTGAGCCCAAATCAAGAGTTTGATGCTTAACCGATTGAGCCCCCAGGCGCCCCGAGAGGCCACACTTTAAAGCAGTTTGTAAGCACCCCATATGGGATTGCTGTGAGCCTGGGAGCAGCACCACCATGTTTGCAGCCCTCAGACCAGGCGTCCATTGGGCCGTAGTTCCCAGCGTTCCCAGGGCCTCACCAGCAGCTCCTGATCCTGCAGAACGATGGTCTGGACTCCTCCATCTTTGCCAGAAGGATAAATCCGTGGGCCCTGGCGGGAGTGGCGGCGACCAATGGCTCGGGTGGAAGTGGGGATGAGCCTCCCGGTCTCGGCCGAGTACTTCGCCCCTTGCTCCCGTTGAGGCTCCTCCTTCTGCTGGGATCAAAGTGGCCAGAGACTCCAGGCAGTGAGAGAGAGATTGAGAGAGAGAGAGAGAGGCTCAAGGAAGAAGGCAGAGGGGAAGAGAAGGAGGCCCCGTCACACCTCCAGGGCATCACCTCGCCTCCTGGAATCCTAGCATCACAACGTTGCAGGGAACTGGGAGGATGGCCAGGCCAGCCCCACCCTGTTCTACACTCCAGGGCCTCTCTATAGCCAAAGTTCTTCCTTCTGAAACTTCTTGAATTCTGGAGCTCCTCTGAAGTCCTCATATTTCCTCCTAGGGAGACCCTCCTTCCCTCTCACCCCTGTGCCCATCAGAGATCTGAAAGCAGGATCCCAGGCTGAAGGCCCCCACTGCCTACCTTAACTCCCAGCTCAGCTGCCCCCAAGCTTGTCCCCAAGAGCTTGTCATTCTTTCTTTGCTCTGGGAAACCCTCCTGAGCCAGGCTTGCGGGTATGAGGCCTGGGACCTCCTACCCCTGCAACCCCAGTTGAGACTGGTAGTATACGTCTTCTGATTTTATTTATGTATGTATATATGTATGTATTTATTTATATTTTTTATTTTAGAGGGAGCAAGAGAACCCATGTGCATGAGTGGTGGTGGGGGGGGGCGGTGCGCAGAGGAAAAGGGAGAGAAGCAGACTCCCCGCCGAGCACAGAGCCCGACACCCAACATGGGGCTCGATCCCAGGACCCTGAGGTCAAGAGTTGGACGCTCAACTGACTGAGCCACACAGGAGCCCCTACACTTCTCCCCATTTTAAAGATAAGAAAACTGAGACCCAGAAAGCTTAGCTGAGTTGCCGTGATCATTGCAGTGAGTTAACCGCAAAGCAGGAAGGAGAACTCTGTTGCCCAAGACAAGGGCAGAACCAGACTCTGTCCCAAGGGCCAGACCTGTCCTCAGTCCAATTCCAAATACCTCCAAGCTGCCTCCCAGTTGTCTTTACTGGATTACTAACAAATGGCACCCAGGAGGTGCCCCCATCTTGTTTGAAATCCTTCAGGGATTCTCCAGTCCTTATGAGATTCGACACTACAGGAAGTTCAGAAATTAAGAACAAGCTCCTCTTTTTGCCCACATCCAAAGTTGGCCCCTTCTCACCTTCCCCGCGCCCCCCCCCCAACATGGCTGCCCACTTATCCCTGCACTTCAGCCGCGGTCTCTAAGGATGTCCTGCATTTCCCAGCTTCTGAGCTTTTGTGCTGCAGGCCTCACTAGGAACGCCTCCCTTGCCCACTTCCAAACATCCCACCTGTGTTATGAACCCTCCTTGGATTTCTCCACCTAGCCACCTTCTCTTCTCCTTGGAGCCCTTGCTGCAACCCTTCTCCTTCAGGTTGGCGTTCTGCGGCCCCTCCTCCCCGTGCCAACAGGTCCCCACTCTTGTGGACACGGGCTCTACTGCCTGTGAGGTAGAACCCACTTGGGAGGGGTTTTGTTACAAAGGGCTAGACCCTTCGGATCTCTTCCCAGGCAGCTCCTTTGTTCTGTACCCACCTTTTTGCTCTTCAGCTCATTCTCCTTGGTGAAGATGGCCACCTGGGAAGCCAGGTCCCTCAACTCCTTCCTCCAGGCCTCTGGGAAGACATTGCCAGCTGATACCTGGGGTCCTCCTCCCTGCCCTCCCTGTGGTACCCAGCATTGGGAGGGCTGTAGGGGGAAGCGGGGAAGAGCCTGCTCACCTCCCCAGCCTTCCGCCTTATATCTTACAGGGAAAGGGGGAGGCGGTAACCTTGAGGGAAGGAGGAAGAATCCACCCCTTGGTGGGTGAGTGTGGTCACTACTGGAGGGGGCCGACGTTGATATCCTAGCCTGTGGCTTCACTGGGAGATGCTAGAGATGCTTGGCTACCTGGACCAAGATGAGTGCAGGTTAATCCAGCTTTGCCTCTCTTAGGCACCTGAGGCCAGCACTGAGACTCAGTTGCTGCGCTGTCCTAGTCACTCAGATATTGACCTGCTCCTGGCGAAGTTGGGGACATGGCACTGCGGTGAGCCTCCCTAGCCTCTCTGCCCTGCACGGCTGTCCTGGATCCTCCCCGGGGCCTCTCCCGGCCCCCATCCCACCAGTGGGCTTCCCCTTGGCCCTCAGGGAAGGGCAAGGAGCAGGGCAGGGCAGTGGCCGCCGGAAAACTGCTACTCCAGCTCCGTCTCCAGCTGACTGCTCCGAATGGCCGGGGCCTGAGCATCCAAGTGACTCAACATTTCCAATATCGTTCCTATCTGTGGCTGTAAGTCACGTGACTGTGGCCCAGATCTGCCTGTCGTCTGATTGTCATTACTCCTCAAACACCTCAAATCGGAGTAGGGGCCACGTTTCTGAGGACCTGGGGGATGCGGAAGTATGCAGATGCTGCTGTCTGAGGAAATGAGGAAAAATCTAGGGTACCCCACAGGACCCCACTGACCTAAGAGCTCTTTCCTTCCCAGGAACCTGGAGAGGGCCTGCTGCCCAAGTACCCACCAGAAGAAAGCCAGGGTTCCCGATTGGACTGCGGGTCTCCGATGCGGACAGAGATGGTGGGCATCCCCATCAGACAGCGGGATAAAAGTGTGGCTTGAGGCAAGGGGGCAAGAGAGAACTCGTCTCTGACGACACACACGGGCTTCCCGGTGAGATCTGTGAAGGGTGAAAGGCCATGGGAAGGAGGTGGGTGGACCCTAGGAACCCCAGGAGGCTGGGAGGAGGCTGGTGGGCAGGGAGAGCACTGAGCCCTCTTCTTCCATAACCACAAGCCCATAGATCGCTGGACCTGGAAGGCCCTTCGGCCACAGAGGCCTTACCCACGGGGACATTAGAGTGGACTGTGACAGGCTGTGCTCAGGGTCACCCAGAGAGTCAGGTGGAGGTGAGATAGGAACCCAGGCTTCCTGGGACCCTAGTCTTGGGGTCCTTCCGATTTTCTAGGACAGAGCAAAGAACTGCAGGTGTGAACACACAGAGGTAGGCAGCTTAAAGAGGAGGACATGGGGCTGGGGCATTAACCCACAGTCTGTGACCAGAGGGGCCTGGGCTCAAATCACAGGGAGTAAGATTTAGCCAGACCCCCTGGATAAAACTCCTTGCTATCTGTCAGCCGTGCAGGGCAGCCTGGAGGAGGTGGTGAGCAGCTTACACACGAGGACCCTTCTGGCTTACAGTCTGTATGACCGTGTTTTGTCGTCCATCGTGAAGCTTCGAGGACCAGACTGGTTAGGATCTAGCATGGTGGCTCACTCTGTCCTTCCGGAAACACTCTCCTTTTGGTCGGGCGTCCCCTCATTCTCCTGGTCCCTCCTAACTCGCAGGCCGCTCCTCACCTCCTCTGCTCCTTCCTTCTCACCTCCTTGCCCCCTCGGCCTTGGGGTCCCTGGGCTCTCCTGCATCTACACAGGCTCCGGGCTCGCCCATCCAAGTATGCCACTTCCAATGCCATCCCTCCTCGAATGGCCACATCGGCATCTCTCGCCTGAACCCTGGGCCCGGCTGCCTACTCTGCACTTCTACCCCCAAGCCTGAAAGGTATGTGGAGTCTCACATCTCCTGGGTCCCCACCAAATTCCCCATCCCTCCCCCACCCTGCGCTGGTCCTTGCTTCAGGCTTTTTTGCCTCACAGCCAGTGTGACTCTGGTTTTCTAGTCACTCAGGCCCAGCACCTGGGAATCATCCCTGACTGCTCTCTGCCTTTCCTACTCATTTTTAACCACTCTGCAAATCCTATTGGCTTCCCCTCTGTGTATCTCCAGAACAGGGCCACTCACTCTTCCACTGCTACCTCCTTGGTCCATGCCACCCTCCAGACAGTGGCCAACACATCACTCCTGTCACTTCTTTGTCTTTACTTTCCAATGGCTCCCGTTGACTCAGTGAGATGGCTCAATGGCAAGGGGGTGACCTCCAAGGCCCACATGATCAGGACCCTCACCACCTCTCTGGTGCATCTCCTTTCTACCCCTCCTTACTCTGCTCCAGCCACACTGGCTTCCTTGCTGATCCTCCAGCAGAGCCAGGATTCGTGCCTCAGGGCCTTTGCACTTGCTGTTCCCTCTGCCTGGGACATTCTTTCCCCCAATATCCACATGGTTCATGCTCTCTCTCCTTTAGTTCTTTGCTCAAATGCCATGCTATTGATGAGGTCTCCTCCCCTCTAGAGCCTTGGCACTTCCTACACTCTGACACCTTACCTATTTCCTATCATTTCCCACCAGAGTCAGCTCCATGAGGTCAGGGACTCTTACTCACTGTCATATCCCCAGCGCCTAAAATAGTGCCTGACTTCACACTCAATAGATATTTGATGGACAGATGGCTAAGTGGATGAATTGGCCTGAGTTCGAGAACAGAGTGCAGTTCTGGGGTAGAACATTCATCCCTTTCTCTGATTTGTAAAATGGGAAGACTGGCAATGAGGGGCATCGTCTACGGCTACACAGTCTGCCTTGGAGCCTGCCCCCCAGGTCAAGTCTTTGCTCGACCAAGTGCTTGCAAGTGGCCAAGCAGCTCTCTGACCCTGACCAAATCCCCATCCTCTCTGAGTCTCAGCTTGGAAACAGGGGCTGGGTCCTCCCTTTCCAGTTTTTAAGACGGCCCTGCCACCTCCAGCCGGGCCCCTACCTACTCCAGGCCTACCTTGGATATGGGTCACGCGTTGTGGGTGGGGGTGGTGTCGGGAGAAGAAGGAGTGGTGGCTGAGGCGGCCAAAGCGGTAGGCACCAGGGGTTTGAGGCTTGGGGGTCTTCAGTGTCGTTTGGATCAGCTGGAAATCCACGATCCCTGGGATCATGAGTTCTTTCTGTGGCCTGCCGTCCCCGTGGCTCCTTGGCCTGTGCTCTGACTTCTTTTCAGGCTTCAGCTCAGCCCTTGGACTGGAAGAGAAGGTCAAGGAGAAGCTAATGGAACCTCCTGGCAGCAGTGCCCACCCGGCTCAGAGCTCGGTGCTTATCTGGAGTCTATTCCCGAGACACTCTGAAATCGGTTTCCAGGATTTCACTTCCACCCCCATGGCACCCAAAGCCGGGCCTCCCCCCAGGGTCCTCTCCCAACTGGTACAATCCAGTCCCAGGGAGCCTTCTGTCTTCCTAAGATGCCTTAGCAGGGAGCTAGGATCTATTTGAGAGAACTCAGATGGAATCTCCCAAGACCTCAGTCTTCTCCCAGAAACCCTCTCTCAAGCCAGAAAAAAGAAGCCCATAGACCCACCTACTCATCCAAATACCTGGGTTGGAACAAAGGTACCTTATATGCACAGACAGACACAGCAAGGGCCTCTCCCCAAGCTGACTGCT
The DNA here is from genome assembly GCF_054177405.1 of Leptonychotes weddellii. NCBI lineage: Eukaryota > Metazoa > Chordata > Mammalia > Carnivora > Phocidae > Leptonychotes > Leptonychotes weddellii. Next base: position 50,113,836 of record NC_138374.1, on the reverse strand, counting down.
GGCAGCCCAGGAGAAGCCAGCTATAGGCGGTCCTCCTGGCCCCCGTGCCCCCCAGCAGTCTTGGCCCAGATTCAGCGTCCAGAGGCCAAAGCTGGAGCACCGAGACCAGACAGCGCCTTTTCCCGTGGGGGCCCCTCCCGGGAGACGCAGAGCTGACGGGGCTGCATTCAGAGTAGCAACGCTGCAGGGACGCGTCAAGCTCTTGCTCAGCTTCGCTGGAGATAAGCTTCTCGGGTTGACTGTCCTCCACCCTGCACCCCTGCCCTCTGCTGAGGATGCCGGGCCCTGCCTCTGGAGGGTAGCTCGAAGTCAGTCCAGCAAGGATCCAAAGGTGGGGCGATCTCCGCCTGGGGCCTGGTGGGACCACCTGCCTGTGCGCTGTCTGCATTCCCTTCTCCCGCTGGCCCTGGCTGAAGGGAGGCCCTCTGGAGAAGAGATGGGCTCTGGATATGCTAAGCAAGGTGCTCTGCCCCGGGACCCTCTGAGGATTTCGCTGACCAGGCCCCTGAGTTTTCTGTGCCGTCCTCGATTGGCCTCTAAGGGATCTGGGACTTAAAGAAATAAAGCAAACCTTCTCTGAAAGCTGCAGTTACCTGGCCTCCCCTACCCCAACTGACGGAGGATGTCACCCCTTAAAAACCCCAGGAATTCTAGCACTAGGCACTTCTGCCCCCTGCCACCGTGTGCTCTCCTTCCAGGGAAGGACCCAGTTTGTGACCTGTGCTAACTCAGGCCCGAGAACCCACCCGGGGCCTGGCTGAGGGCAGCAGAAGGTGAGGCCTCTCCGTCTGTCGGGTTCCCCCCGGCCATCTTCGTCTCCCACCCCACCCTGCCCCCACCACCTCCTTGGTCAGCAGCCGGGGGGCCCACGGGGGGTCTTGCCTCATCAGTGGATGTTCAGCCAACTGGGTCTTCACCTCCGTAGCCATTGTAGACTTTCTAACAGAATAAAGGCCGGTGAACCTAACACTAGTGTTGAAGATGGATAAGAGGACCTCTCATACACTGGCGGTGGGAGTGTAAACAGGAACAGACACTTGGGGGAGAAAAATTGGCAATGTCTTGTAAAATTGAACATTTGCATGCTGTAGCACTCAGTGGTTCCTCTCCCTAACATACACCCAATGGATGCTCTTGCTCTCGTACCACTGGGGCTGTTTGTGAGAATATTCAGACTAACATTGTTCAAATTACCCAACACCTGGTGACATCCCAAATGTCCAATGGCGGAAAGAATGGGTAAATGAGCTGTGCTACATGTGGGCAATTGAACATCATATTGCAGTGGAAATGAACCACAGCTACGCAGACCAACATGAATGAATCTTACAAATACAATGTGAGGTCAAGGAAAGCAAATCCCAGAAGACCACATAGCCTGAGATTCCTTTTTAAAAGTTAAGCTCAAAGGCAAGCAAAATGATCATAAATGTGATAAAGTAAGGGGGGAAAATCAAGAAAATGCTAAACACAAAATTCAGCTAGTGGTTACTTCTGAGAGAAGTCAGGGAGGGGGAATAGGATGGGAGGGGAGCAGGTAAGATGTGTTAGTGGTGGTATTCTAGTTCTTGGTTTGAGAGGTGCATTGGCTGGTGCTCATTATAAAATGAAATAAACTAATTCAGTGATGTGGATGAAAGATGATAGGTGTCGAAGTCAAGAATTGTGATTGGTTTAAATCTTTGGACCTGAATATAGCTATAGATCTATAGATATGTATATACACATACATATACACATACACATGCATACACACATACATATACGTAAACACATACATATAAACATACAATACACACATACGTGTACATATACATACATGTACACACATACGTGTACACACGTGCATATACATACATATGCATACATATATATACACATACATATACATATATAGATCTATGGATCTATCTGTCTATATCTCTCCAAAGTGCAGGGGTTGCAGGTCCTAGGGATAGGCTTGGGACGGGAAGTCAGTGCATTCTGAAAATGAACTCTCAGTCACAAAATCTGCAAAGGGCCCCAGAGATCCGCAGGGCCAGCCACTCAAGCACTGCTTGAGATTGGGGAAGGGGAGACTTGAGGTCACACAGCCAGGACTCCAGGCATCCTGACTCGAAGTCCCCTGATCTCTTCTCTAAAGAGAAAAACAGTTGGCGGAACTTCCTTTGAAGGAAGCATTGGACATCCTTGATGACAGGGCCTGGGTCTAGAGCACTCACATGCTGCAGGCTTGAGGACAGGCCATTTGGAAGCCCCAACCCATCTGCCTATGGGAAAAAGTACTTGTTAGACCAAAGATTTTCAAATGCTTTTGACTGTGATCATACTAAGAAACTCCTTCCTAGATCATGATTCCCACACAGGTGTGCACGCACTTCTGTGTGTGTGAAACCGAAGCAAGAACATCCTAAAGCAATCCTTACCCTTGCCACAAATGATGCACAGTTCGATTTTCATCCCGCTTTTTGTTTTCATTTTGTAAATGTTAGACGTGACCCATGAAATTGATTTTATAAGCTACGAATGGGTCACAACCCACAGCTGCGGTAGAGGTCAACGGGGACTGAGCCAGGCCTGTCTTTTCTGGAGCAGGACAGGCGGGCCCCACTGTGTCTGCCTCCATCCTCACTTCCCTCTCTACCTGGCCCCCAACAGCTGGACACAAGGGGTCTGAACACTCACACCAATCCTGAGACAGAACTTCGCTTTCCCCATCTCGGCCTCTGGAGGCCCTCCCCTGGCCCCCTGTCTGGCTCTAGTGTCCATTTCCTCCCCGGGAGAGATCCATGGACTCACCGAGGCAAGTGCCTGCTACAGTCTGTGTATGAGAAGTCCCTGCTGCCTGAGCAGAAAGGAGCAAGAGGACACATCAACAGGCAGGCAGGCTCGCTGGATATGTGGGCAAGCCTGTCGGCTTTGTGACCACGTGAGCCGGTGGTTGCTAGGTGACCCCTTCCCCACAACTCCAGAACCACTCCCCAGCACCCCTCTCCTCACCACTCCCCCCAGCTCCTCTGACCCACCCCTCCAGGTTCCCTCCAAGGTCCTTCTCCACCTGGCACTCAGCATTTTCAGTAGGGGCCAAGGGAGACAATGAGAGTCTGGGGCCAGTTTCGGCCAGCAAGCGGCAGGCAGAGAGAGAACAACTGGCAGGGAAAGAAGGTTGATGGAGCTGGGTCCCACCTTTGTCAGCCCGCCTGGGCCTGATGCCACCATAGAGGGCTCTGCCTCCACAAATCCTGTTCCTGGGGATTGATTTGCAGACAGCTGTCTCTTAGCTGGAGAGAAGGAGGCGGCCCAAGTGACCCAGAGCCTCCCTCCAGCCCCACTCTGGGCAGGATGGCTGGGTGGGAAGACCCTGGTTTTCAGTTGGGCAGGGGTTTCCATCTGATTCGGACACTTCCTAGATGTGGCACCTTGGGTAAGTCCCCTGTGCTGCCAGAAACATGAAACAGTGGTAAGAAGGCTCGGTTTGAACACCAGTTCTGCTACTTCCGGGCCGTGCGGCCTTAGACAGATTACCTGATGTCTCTGACCTTCAGTTATCACATCTCGGAAACGGACATGCTACTTACACTTACTCTCCTGGGATTGTTGGGAAGATGGAGCGACCTAATGCACGTTGAAGTGTTTAGAACAGTGCCAGGCACTAAGTATGATCTCCTAACCATTATTGTCTTCTCTGAGCCTGTACGACAGGGCAGCCTCCTCTACCCCTGGTGTCCTTCTGAAGGACAAATGAGCTCAGGGAAGCCAGGTACCTAGTCTTTTACCCAGTACACACGAGATGCTCAAAAATGGTAATGGTAATGCTCATTAATATTGGTGTCTTGATGGAGGTAGGGTTTTATATTATATATAGGTATATAGGTGGGATGAGTCCTTAGTCTGAGAACTCCCTTGGGTAATTCACTTGATTGCCCTAAGGCTCAACTCGGACCCCCATAAAATGAAGTGAGGATATCCCTTAGTCCATGGGGTGTGATGAGATCAGGCACCGTGAGGGTTGAAAACTGGTTCTGTAAACTAAGGGAGAGTGCTTGATGCTGTGTGTTCTGCTAGGAAGGAAGAAAAAGAAGAAGGAAAGCTAGAGGCAAACCCAACTCCTTCACAAGTTCTGCCCATCCCAGCTGAGGGTGGGGATTCAAAGGGCGGTGGTGACCCATTGTGGGGTACTGCCTGATCTTGGCCTGGCCCCAAATGCTTCTCCATCCGGACAGTTCAGAATGGCCTCCACCTAAGTGTAGCTTTTCCTGGGCCTGTCTCTGCAGGAATGAGGTGACCCATCCTCCTTCCACGCTTCTGGGAATTCTGGCTACTATTAACAATACCGTGTTTGAAAGAAGAGAAAGCTTTCTTCCTTCCTGCCCAGTCCCTCCCTGTTGCTTCCAGCACACTTGGGGGGTTTCCCACCTGCGAGCTGATGCAGCTGAAACTAAAGCCCGTCTTTCCCTTCCGACTGTACCTCTTATGCTTCTATTATATTCTTCAGAACCCAACACGGGGTCTGCATGCAGATTGCAGTGGTGCGGTGAAGGGAGTACCTTAAGGAATGCCTTCAACACTGGTTTGTAAGGTTGATAACATAATTGCTAAGCAAACCCTTCTAACATCTTCTTTACGGAATGTCCAAGGCAGGAGGGTCTGTCTGCCTGGAAATGCTTTGAAGTTTGGTCCTCCTGCTCGGATGCCTCAGTTATAAGAGGAGGAACATAAAATGTTATGGAGCACTGGCTACGTGCCAGGCCCTGTGCTAATCCTTTTAGATATGTTATCTCAAATCCTGAGTCACAGGTGTTGCAATTATTTCTAAAATTTCTAAAATTTCCATTTTGTTCTTTATTGCTAAAACTTTCTATTTTTTTCCCTCACTTATTTCAAATGTGTTTCTAATTGCTCATTGGAACTTTTTTTTTTAATCATGGCTGCTATAAAATCTTCCTCAGATAATTCTGGTATTGGCATCATTGTGTTTTTTGAGGAATTTCTCCAGAACATCGACATTTTCAAGTTTATAGCATAGATTGTATCTTTGTATTGTCTCCGGGAACTATAGTGATACCTGTTGTTTCATTACACATATTGGACTGGATTTGTTCTCTCTCTCTCTCTCTCTCTTCCTCTATCAATCCTGCCAAGGGTTATTTTTTTTTTTATCAGTTTTTTTCTCAAAGAACCAATGTTTAGGCTTTTGGTCTTCTCTACCTAATTTCTTCCACTCTCTTTGGGTCTAGTTTGTGTTCTTTTTATAATTTCTTTTAAAGACTTTTTTTTAAAAAAGATTTTACTTATTTATTTGACAGATAGAGACACACTGAGAGAGGGAACACAAGCAGGGGGAGTGGCAGGCAGAGGGAGAAGCAGACTCCCCGCCGAGCAGGGAGCCCAGTGCGGGGCTTGATCCCAGGACCCCGGGATCATGACCCGAGCCAAAGGCAGACGCTTAACGACTGAGCCACCCAGGTGCCCCTTTATAATTTTTTGATAGGGATACTTAAGTCATTGACTTCCCGCTTCCTTCTTTTCAAATGTGTTCTACATGTAAGTCCATCATAGCTGCATCCCACATGTTCTTCAGTTTGTAGGAGATCAGTGCTACCTTAATTTGGCTTTAATTTGCATTTCTTCAGTCAGTCAGATGAGCATCTTTTCCTATGCTTAAGAGCTAGTTGAGTATATTTCTTGCTATTTCTGTTCATACCTTTTATCCACTTTTTCTGTTTGTTTGTTAGTCTTTCTTACATGCATATATGCATTTATATATTAGAGACGTTATCCCTTTGTAACATGAGTAAGAAGACATTTTTTTCTGGTTCATTATTTTTCTTTGACTTTGCGTATGCTATGAACACAGTTTTAGATCCCTCCCCTGCTCAACTGCTACTCTGCTGAGGGCTTGCTCACCTACTTTTGGAGTTCACACAGGAGAGCTCATTTTGACCCGTTCTGCATTGTTGGGCTTTCATTTATCCCCACGCAAGGTCAACAGAACAGAGGCCAGAAGCATAGGCTCTGGAGACCCTCGGGCCTGCCATTCCCTAGCTATGTAATCTCAGATAAGTTTTGACAATTTCTAGGCCTCTTCTAGAGTTTCCTCTTCTGTAAAGTAAGGATAATAATTCTGCCCCTATGGGCCTGTTTGATGCTTAAGTAAGATAATGCATATATAATCACCCAGCACAGTGCCTGGCCCATAGCAAAGGCTTGAGGCATGGTAATTTTCTTTATTATTACTATCGTTTACCCAAAGCATGCAAACATTTCATGAATAGCTGCTGTGTTATCCTAGTGCTGTCCCCCATCAGGACAGGAGGAGGGCCTGTGATCACATGCCTCTTGGCTCACCTGCTATGTCTTTTCTGCTTTGGACACGGAGTTCTGGATTGTGGCCAGTACCACTGGGTACTCTGATGGCTGCTCTGAAAGTGGAGAGTCACCAGGCTCTGAGGGTTCACCCGCCATGGTATTGCCGTGCCTCTATTGTCCCAAAGTCCATGTGACTAGCCTTCTGGTGGTCTTTTAGAGAAGAGGGAAGGAAAGAAAGGGCATGACTAAAGACCACACATGGCTCCCCTGGGATGATTAGAGTTACCTGGTTACCCGTCAGCTGAGCAGAACTCACAGCTCTGGAACTGACAGGTAGAGACTGGTCTATGCCAGCCTTCAGGAAGGTCACCCAACTGGAAGAGCAGGTGTCACGGAAGAGAGAAGAAGCCTGAGCTCTCTAGAAAGATCTAAAGGTCATGGAACCACACAAGCTTTCTACATTCATCCTTGCTCAAGTTAAATATCTCTCGGACTCCCACCCCTAGTTGTCCCCTCACACTATCTTTGGATACCCCATAAATTCATACGATTGCATGTATCTCTTCTGCGAACCTATAAGCTCCAACAGGTCGGGAGGCCAAATCTGCCTTGTGCATCAGCCAGCAGACGCTTTCGCTCTGCATGGTGGTTACATGGGTGTGTCTGTTATGTGCTAATTCATGAGCTTCTGGGGCAATACCTGGTGCCCAGTAAATATTCACTGAATGAATGAATGGATGAATCATAGAGTAGAAGGTAGTTATCCAGGCCATTCACCCACTACATGCCTGAATCCTTACCTCAAAATTCCTACCAAGTATATGCTAGTATTTGTCAACAAAACATCCCTAGTGGCAGGGAGCTCTCTATTGTTCAAAGCTGCCTATTGATTTTGTATAGTCCTGTTGGCTAGAAAGTTCTTCTTAATACTGAGCTGAAATATATCTTCTTGAGGCTTCCAGTTAGTATTCTTGTTCTTCCCTTATGGTCTCATAAGTCAAGTCTAGGTGTGATCACAACTCTTTAGACAGTTGAAGTTAATGGACACCTATCTCTTCTCCAGGCTAATTATAAAATCATTGATTAGACACATGTTGAGTACCTACAAAATGGAATAGACTAGAGAACACAAAGATGAAAAGATATAATACCTGTCCTCAAGAGGTTACAGGTCTTGTGGGGAGCCAGGGAAATGAAGACAGAATGTGGTATGTGCTGGGGACAGTGAAGACACAGGGGAAGGAGAGCCCAAGCCCACTTAGGAGTCTTGGGGAAGGCTCCACAGAAGAGCGGGTTATAGAATGTGCTCCAAGTAGACCAGAAGAGGAGAGCATGTGCAAAAGTCTGGGGATTCAAGAGTCCATGGAATGTTATAGGAACTCTAAGTTGTTCCACATGGCTAAGGAGACTAGAAGTCCCAGATTGGATAAAACAGCCCAGTTTATACCTGTTGTCCCAGAAAACTGAATACATTGTCCATCTCAAAAGAATCTCACATTGGATGATAAACTATATGGTCACTCTATGCCCAGGAAATAAGGTCTCAGTGTGAGGTAGAAATGGGGGAGATGAAGGCAGAGAGAGGCAAAGGTCGATCATAAGGGGCCTTGTGGGCCAAGTTCAAGAAGAGCATTCTGTTAACTGAACTTTGTATGGCGTTTTCCCGTGGAGGTCATCTTTTCCAGATGAAATCTAATTCACAGATAGATCAGTACATCTATTGAAAGATGATTATTGCTATGGGTTACCATTTGTGGAAGACTTACCAGGTAAGTGCTTTCCACATAGCTTGGGGTTTGGCCCAGGCAACCTCTGCTGACCCTTGTTCGTGCATATCCTATAACTGATTCTCTGCCAGTAGGCCTCGGTGTTGACTTGTTTTTATGGTTGTACGGTTGTGTCCTGAGACAACATTGGGCAATCCCCTCAGGGCCTTCTGTTCCCAACTAGGAACTTTGTAAGGCTTCCCTGGAGGGGGATAGCTCGGGTGGGGAGTAGGCCTACTAGCTATAAACAACTTGCTTTAAATGAGGGAAATGATTTGTGTATTAGAGAGACTTACACGAATCTTCAAATGAAATGAGTTTAATTGGGTCTACAATGATGCAATAACCAGGGAGCCTTGAGTTAGATATTTGAATGGGCAGCCAATGGAAAGAGTTTAAATATTTGCAGTTCTTGAAATATATGAGAAATGGATAGTAAGGGTGGGCATTTCAACTATGTCTGGATGAGTGGTTTCCTTTGCAGTGGTTGCTGCAATATTCCTAGGTGGCAGGTCTAAAACTAAATGCAGCGGTCACCTCAAGGATTAGCTTCAGGATTAGCCCTAGTTCCCTGGGCTACTGGGGTCTCCCCCACTCCAGTCATTGCTCTGACACCTGACTCAGAGGGGACACGAGGCTACTAGGAATGGACAGTTCACCCTGCACCTCCCATTCCTCCTCTGTCAACCTATTGAAGGTTGGAGTGAGTTTGGGAATCTCAGTTTATGAATTTGCCAGGGCTGCTGTAAGAAAGGACCATAAACTGGGTGGCGCGAACAACAGAGATGTATTGTCTCACAGTTCTGGAGACCAGAAACCTGAGATCAAGCTGTCCGCAGGACTGATTCCTTCCGAGTGCCATGAGGAAGAATCTGTCCCATGCCTCGCCCCTACACTGGTGGTTTGCTGGCCATCTTTGGTGTTCTTTGGCTTGGAAAAGCATCATCTCAACCTCCGTCTTTTATCTTCTCAGGGCATTCTCCCTGTGTGCATGTCTGTGTGCAAATCTCCCCTCTTTGAAGGACCCCGGTTATATTGGCTTGGGGCCCACCCTACTCCAGAATGACCTCATCTGTCCAGGCACCCGTCTTCTCAGCTGATGCCATTGTTCTTCCCTAGAACCAGTTATCTCCACTCTTCACCTGGATGAATGCAAAAGCCTTGTAACTAGTCTGCTCATTTGGACCTGCATCTAGCCATTCTCCTTAGTAGCAAGGGGATTGTTTGAAGACCCAAATATGATACAATCAGCCCCCTGATTAAAATGACTTCAATGGCTGCTTGTTGATATTTGGATAAAGATCAAAATATTATATCCTATGGGGCCCTGTGGTCTCAGACAGAAAGCTGAACATTTGCAGCCAGCCTCAGTTCATTTTATTAAAAAAAAAAAAATTTGAATTGGCAATGCTCTTCTTTCTTTCTTTCTTTCTTTCTTTTTCTTCCTTCCTTCCTTCCTTCCTTCCTTTCTTTCTTTCTTTCAAAAGATTTTATTTTAAGTAATCTGTATACCCAACTTGGGGCTTCATCTAACAACCCTGAGATCAAGAGTCACATACTCCACCAACGGAGCCGGCCAAGCACCCAGCAATGCTCTGTGTTTTGATATGGGTGCTGAACAATGATGTTCACTCCCTGAAGATTCATCAAACAGTCTTTGATTTGTGGACTTATCTGTACATAGGGCATATTTCAATTAAGAGACAAAACTTCAAAACAATTGAATAAGTTGTCCAAAATTCTGGGAGTTCCTTGGTTATATTTCTCTTTATGACCTTTTCAATCTGTTGGCAATCACTATACAACTCCAGATTTTTTTTTTTCTCTCTCTCTGGAGGTGAGGCGGGGGAGATGGAATGAACAAACAGGGGCGATTCAGTATGTTACATCATGGTCACAAGATGAATTATGGAAATTGCGACAAGAAAACAACATAGTCCTATAACATTTTTGAGCTCTTTTTGCCCAGAATTCACGCTGGCTTGCTGTTTCCTGTTGCTAAGAATAAAGAGCGATCTGTGTGTTGCATTTGTCTCCCGGCGCCCAGAGGAGATCCGGAGTGTGTTTGCGTGTCAGCATCACACATCATTCCCCGCTGGAGGGACCGTCTGCTCAACAGAGCTTGGGCAGGAGGTGGGCTGTGGGCAGCTTCTCTGGGTCTGCCCCAAGAAAAAGGGAGTTCAGAATAGCTTGGGCATCTGAAAAAAAGGAAAAGCTTTCCACACATGGCTGGAAGCATCATTGGCAGTCTCTGAATGTTGCGTCTTTGGGGCAGTGACCAGCCCTTTAAGTGGGCCCTGTCTCTTGGGGTGCTGAAACTATTTGCATTGTTTGACATAAAGCACTAAAATAGTCCTGGCAAAGAGAAGAAAGTAATCGCTGATTCTAGCAGGCTTCTAGGACATCACAAAGTTAACATTGAGAGACTTTACCAAAAAGTGTGGATTTATAACTTTCCTTGAAAATTTGAAATATTGGGCCTACTCTACCATTCTGTTTGCAATTACAGCACCCATGACACCCTGCCCCAAGCCCCACACTTTCTATTTCCCATACTCAGCTTTTTTTCCATAGTCCTTGGCACTTTCTAGACTACCATATAGTTTACTTACTGTGTTTATTTATCTGACTCCTTCCACTAGAGTGCAAGTTGTACTAGGGAAGGGATCTTTGTTTTGTTCAGTGATCCATCCCCTGCCCAAGATAGTGCAACCTAGCATTGAATGAATGAATGAATGAATGAATGAATGCATGAATGAAATAATGAACGAGCCTGAGTCAGGCACATCACCTGCTTGGGCCCCTGAAGGCATGTACATCTGTGCATCTGCCCTGTACAACTATCCCTACTGACCTGCACCCCTTTCTGCATCTGCCACTGGGTCTTGGCACATAGAGAGCCCTCAGCCAGAACACTCTGCCTGCCCCTCTCTGTCTGGTTAACTCCTGTTCATCTTCTGTACTCAGCTCAAGCTGTCCTTGATCCCTCAGCCAGGTCAACTCCCCTGACTGTGGAGAATGACTGCCCTCAGCTTTTATAAAACCTACTAGAGAAAATTACTTTAACTCCATTTTTAAAGACCAAGGTTTTCAGTTGCTTATGGAGATGGATGCTCTCTCCTCCTCCCCTGACCCCTGAGCTCAGGATACAACTAAAGCTCCTCTGAGTGAGTCAGCCTGGGAACTGGTTCTGCAGGGCCAGGCAAGGAGTAACCACGGGCCAAGATCCATAATTACCCCCTTGGTACTCTGTTTACACAGGACTTATATTACCTGGGCCTCTTCATTGCATCCCATCTGTGTCCAGGCTGGTGGGGGAGGAGAAGAGGGGCCAGGCCTCCCCGGGCATTCTGGCCACACTGCTCACCCTCAGCGCAGGACTGGGACAAACACCCTCTCCAACCAAATAACTGCATGATTGAGGGCCTTTTCTGGGAACCTGGGGACAGAGAAGTGGAGTTTCCTATAACGCAAGTGAGGCATAGAAAGTTCTAGACTGACAGAGTTGGAGAGCTGCTTCCCCTCCCTATCCAATTTTGAGGTGAGAAAATTGAGACCCAGAGAGGGTAAATGGCTTACCCAAGGCCGCACAGCTAAAGCCGGCACAAGAACCCATAGATTTCACTACAATTCCTGAGCCTGGGCTTCTGGAGCTGGAATGTCAAGAATTCTAGGTTTCGTCTCCACTAGCTGTGGGACCACGGCATAGAAACTGATGAGAATGGATAGAACTTAGCAGCTCTTACCTGGGTGTGTCCAAAATACAGATGTCTGGGCCCCACCCCTCATTCACTGGGTCTGCAGGAAAGCCCTGAAATGCAGATTTTGAAAAGGTCCTTGGAGATCCAGACATGCAATGCTACCTGGGAAGCCTGGGCCTGTTTGGTGCTCAAGTCCCTTCCAGCCTGACAGATACTCAGCTGTAGATCTAAAATGAGGCTCAGGCTCAAGTGCATTCCTGTTATCAATCTACAGTAGCAGGTCTCAGTGGGAGGGCTTGGTGCCCGAGGGGCATCCTGAAAATTTAAAAAGTTTTGGTTGTCACATGATGCGGTTAGTTCCCTGGCATTTGGTGATCTTGCCCTGCAGACATTGCAAGGGTAGCCCCTCACAGTGAAGAATTGCCCAAGTTCTGCACAGCTTTTTAATAACAGCTTGCCGGAACATTCATGTAGGTAAAAAACCAGATCACAGTCACATGAGCCAAAAATTTGACTTTCTTAAAAAAAAAAAAAAAAGATTATTTTAGAGGGGGGAGGGGTGGGGCAGAGAGAGCAAGAGAGAGAAAGGAGAGGGGTGGGGCCAAGGGAGAGGGAAAGGGAGAGAAAGTCTAAAGCAGACTCCACACTGAGCGTGGAGCCCACTACTTGGGGTTCGATCTCATGACACTAAGATCACGACCCTGGTCATGACCTGAACCGAAACCAAGAGTCGGATGTTTAACCCATTGTGCCACCCAGGCGCCCCCCAATTTGACTTTCATACAAGAAGTGCATTTCTTTAAAAACCTTGTTTTATTACATACGCTTCCTGGAGCGCAACTACCATGTGGAAAGTTGCATGTAAGTTACCTTACCTTGTTTGAAACTTTACAACTCTTAATCCACCATTCTGGAAAAATCACATCACCCAAGACGCTGCTGCTTACGTAGTAACTGAGTCACCAAGACCACACATCCATACTGGTCCGCAGCTGTAACTTCCTAATTCATAACAATTGTACTTAATTACATCAAGATCCAAATTTAGCCTTTTTTCAAATGTCAATTATAAAGGAAAAAGTGACAACCATACTCAAATAATTATTGTTTTCTCTTAAAAACATAGTCCACCCATTGTAAATTCATGCATTTGCCAACTTCATGTATGATTTTATTACCCTGGCTTTCACTTTTAAAGTTGGGACACTGTGCCGCTTTGTAAGAGAATTACATGTATAGGTAGGTACATCCCCTGTTTATAACAAATAGATTTTGTAACTCGCATAAACCGGCAGTGTTGGGTCTGGCTGGTCTGAAACGTACTAATCTATAAACAACAAAACCTGTAGGAGGACCATAGATCTGAGGCTCTTGGACAAGCCTTGAAAAGGCCTTGGGTTCCCTCTGGGGCAAGGGTCATGTTAGAAAGACCGACCAACTGTCAGGATCAGGTCCTGATGGGGAATGAAGCCAGACCAAGAGCAACAAGGTCAGGGGGCGGGCTTGGTTTAGTTGGTAACAGAGCACAGACTGGAATCCTACCTGAACTCCTCCTAGACACGCGTGGAGCGGATTCGACTAATGCTCTGGAGTGTTCCCGTGGGCCTGGCCCACGTGTCCGTCTCCTGAGGTACCACCACCGCCCTCGGGTAGAGGCTATTAACCCTTGTTTTACAACCAAGGAAGCCCAGGCTCAGACTGTGAGACTGACTTGTCCGAGGCCATGCAGTGATCTCTGAGGAGAGGCCGGTGTGCCCGCCTTCAAAGCTGTTCTGTCACCACAGGCCCCAGCTGGTTGCCTTCTGCCCAAGGAAGGGTGTATTTACTTGGCTTCTGATAAGCAGTCACTCTGGTTTTGAGGCTTTGCGAGCAGTGATCCTGCAGCCCGGACAGCAATGGATGGCTTCCTCCGGAAAAGCGGACTTCCTTGGGAACGGACTTGTTTCTCGGGGTTTTGGGCACTCTGACTTTTGGCTGAATTGGCACCTGGGACATGGACCCCGGTGACCAGGTGCACCTTGTTGTCTATCCCAGGGTGGCAATCTCTGGGCACCTGTTCCCCGCGTCAGGTGCCACCATGTCTGGCTGGGCCTTAGCTCACCTTCTCAAGGCCAGTCCCGTTGTGTCATCCCAACCTGCTGCTGGTGGCTGGTTTCCCGCCTCTCCGCAGGGAGGGCATTTTAGGCTCCATGAACAGAGGTCCTGCAGGGGGCTTTCTTGTGGGCCATTCCTTTCCAGGAGGGGTTCAAAAGCTGCAAGAACATCTGCCCACAGCCCTGTCTTGAGGTGAGCTTCCATAGAAGGTCCCCAGTTGGGTGGGGAGGTGTCAGGGACAGGAATGGAGGTGTGGGCAGAATGTTCCTGTTTTTTAGAGTGGGGTGTGTGTGCTCCTGGATGGGGGGAGGGGTGTCACTAATGTGGCCATGGATGGCTGCCATTTTAAGCAGAACCACATTTGCTGGCATGAATTGTTTTATTTTTTATTTTTTAAAGATTTTATTTATTTATTTGACAGAGAGATAGCGAGAGCAGGAACACAAGCAGGGGGAGTGGGAGAGCGAGAAGCAGGCTTCCTGCCGAGCAGGGAGCCCGATGTGGGACTCGATCCCAGGACCCTGGGATCACGACCTGAGCCGAAGGCAGACGCTTAACGACTGAGCCACCCAGGCGCCCTGGCATGAATTGTTTTAAAAGAAGCCATGTAGGGAAAAAAAAAATCCCAGCCTATAATCCTTCTCATTGTGCCCCCTGCCACCCCAAGCCCTCTGTCATCAGCACAAATTTCAGTCCCTCACTGGTTCCCTGTAGGTATTTCCAATCCCTCCCAGTTTTTTTGTTATCCTGGAAGGCACCATGATGACACTGAAGGCCAACTTGGGGAGCATTAGATCTCCTCACCCCCCAAATAATCATCAATCTCCCTAAACCATCCTAAACAAACACTGTGCTCTCCCTGCAAGCAGGGTGCCCAGGGAAGTACCTCTCAAACTTTATGGTGCATGTATATCACCCGGGGATCTTGTTGAAATGTAGATTCAGAGTCATCACCTGGAGTGGGGCTCCAAGAACCTGCATTTCTAGCAAGCATCCAGGTGATGCCAGTGGTGCTCCTGGGGAAACCACACTCTGGGTATGGAAGCCCCAGGCAACCCCACCTCTGCCTCCCCTCAGCCAGCTCAGGCCCTCCTTCTGAAGCCCCTATCATGGGAGTGTTTGATGGGGGGATAGGGGAAGGAGATTTGCTGTGTCCCCTCCTTAGCCAATGCTTTTTGCTTTTTCATATTCCTCTTCCCTCTGCAGTATAATGCTCTCTTTTATCTCTATCTCCTTTGTTCTCCTCTCTAGCTTTCTCCCAAGGGCCCACCAGTATAGCTAGGACATGTAAGACCAAGAGGCTATGGGGATTTTGTTCCATTTTGGTATAATGTGATTCCCCTGTGAAGGCTGAAATTATCTCCCTTAATCCCCATGCATCCTTTATCTCTGGCCACTTTCTACTTGATGCTTCTCGTGTAATCCCTGATGTTATTCTGCGGTTAGGGGGAGAGGGAGTGTGGGGCAGAGGAGCTTCTAGGGGGCCTGAAGTGTCTCTCTGTCTCTGTCTTCCCCCCCCCCCCGCCCCCAGTCTCTGGGCTCTGCCAGGAACTGCAGAGAAGAGTCATGTTCCTTTCTGGGCCTTGGTTTCTTCATGCATATACTATGGGATTGAGCTGGCAAATAGTGGAAGACTCCTCCACCTCTAACATTCTTTGAGCTTAATAAATCAACCAGCGTATTTTAGGTTCTCCCTACAAAATCTGAAGCCTTAACTCTCTATCCAAACTCTATCCCATTCTTCTGTGTGTCTTTGGAGTGATCATTCACCTTCTCTGGGCCTTGGTGCCCTGATTTACAAGTTGGGAGGTGATGAGAGTCAGCTGATCTGGGCAAGTTAGGACCTAAAGAGAGCCTTGGATGTAAAGGTACCTAGTGTAGTTCTTGGCAAAATAAGTTTCTTAGTCAGCTCGGGCTGTCATAACAAAATACAAGGTAAATGTGCTGGCAGGTTTGGGTCTTGGTGAGGATCCTCTTTCTGGCCTGCAAACTGCCGCCGCTTCATTGTGTGCTCACATGACTTCCTCTTAGTGTGTGAGTGGAGAGAGAGAGCAAGAGAGGGCTCTGGTCTCTTCCTTTTCTTGTAAGGACACTAATCCTATTATGGGAGCTCTGCGCTCATGATCTCATCAAAACCTAATGACTTTCCAGAGGCCATCACACTGGGGGGTAGGGCTTCAACATAATGAGTTTTGGGGGAGGGAGACAAACATTTAGTCCACAACAATAAGGACTAGTCAATATGGTTGAATTGGTTGGTTCATCTGGGAAGAATGAACGGACTGCCTGCTGCACGTAAGGAGCAGCGAAATTGTACTACAGGAGTAAAGGGAGGGTCAGAGATGCACCCTGTCCTCCAGTCAGCCGGCACAGAGATTTTAGATGAAAGGTTGGGAGGTAGTAGCTAAGAAGGAGATGAGGGAGAGCGGATCCTAGGATCTGAAGAAGAAATAAAGCAGAGTGGTGGAAGTGGGAAGTGGGGAGTGGGGAGATCGTGCCTGGAATCCCAAAGTGACTCTTGATGAGTAGACATCGGCTGGAGGCCCCAGAACATTTTCTGGCCCTTCAACACTGAGAATGGATGTCTGCTGGGGGACAGCAGCAAGAGGGGTAAGGGTCCGGGGGTGCCAGTGACTGATTCAGGAGCTCTGAACGGCAGAGATGTCTGGGACTTCCGATGGGCTGGGGCTGAGGGCTGAGAAGCCCAGAGGTAACCTGCTTGACCCTTTCAGGGTCTTCACCACTCTGGCTGGGAGGCCGGGAAGTGCTGAGCGGGTGTGCAGAGGAGGGCAGCCGTGCTAACAGGGGATTCGGTCCCGAGAGCACTGCTTGAGGGTACTGATGGTGGTGATGACACTGTAAGTTAGGGTCCTCACATTTGCAAGGGGATGGAATTGGCTACCCTCATTAGTGTCATTTTTGTTAAGATTTCAAGATTCCATCTAGGTGTCATTTTTAAATCTGTTGAAAAATATACCCCATGCTGATCACTGGTCAGTTAAGTGTAACCATGCTACCTTCGCCCCTGCTGAATTAATAGTGTCCTGGGCAAAACATGACAAACATAGCTTGAGATTTAGCTGTTTCAACTGGAAATGAAGGGTGACATTTGTGGTCCCGGTGGGCACTTTCACTTGAGTATTAGATGCCTCCCAACATTGCTCATGAAAATAAAGTAATATTGGTAACATTTTTTGCCCAATACCTGGTCTCTGTTCTCCATATTTGTGGGGGGAGGGAACTATGGGGAGGGCAATTCCATTTAGGGGGTTTTCATGTAGCTTTTCTTCAGGCATTATTGACCTCGAGGAAATATCCCGGAAAGAGAAGGGGGCAAATCTCTGAGTCACCCATTAAAATCCCAAAGGTCTCTTTGGAGACCCATCTTGAGTGGTTGCTTTGGATCAGTTTGTGCAGTGCTCGACAGGCTGACTCTCTCAAGGGCTCCAAGTGACCAAATGCGACCAGTAAGTTGGTTTTTGTAAAAGGCAGCCTGAAGGAGAAGCTGGTGATGGTTGGGCGCAGGCTGGTTCCACCTTCCCTCGAGGGCCCGCCGGGGTGCCGGTCCCTGCCTGGCCAGCAGGCGGCGCGCACGCGCCGTGGGGCCCGGAGGGGAGGTGGGTCTCGCCCCCCGCCCCGGAGCGTGCGCGCGCCCGATGCCGGGGCCGCGCACGCCGGGGCTGGGGAGCCATTTCCGGGCGGGGAGGGGCGGGTCCGCCGGCGGTCGGACCTCCAATCTCGGTGGCGGCGGCTGCAGGGGGAGCCCGCGCTCCGCCGCCCGCGAGTCGGTCGCGTGGTGAGGAGGAGCCTGGCCGACGAGAGGGAGAGGCTCAGGGAAGGAGCGGGGAAGCGGACTCGGGGCAGGGGAGTGCAGGAGGGCCGCTGAGGCTCCGGAAAAGGGAGGGTCGGGCTGGGGCGGAGGGCTCCAGGGTGGGCAGGGCAGGGGAGTGGAGTGGAGGGGAGGAAGGAGGGCCCGGCGGACCGAGGGGCGCGGGATGAGTGTGGGCGCGCAGAGCCCCGAGGTTAGAGGGAGCGGGGGGGTACCCGAGAGGGAGCGGACTCTGAGACCCCACTGCCTCGGAGGTGGGAGCGGAGTGGGGCAGCAGGGATCTGCTGATCCTTCCGAAGAGAGGAAGGGCTCCGGGGTGGAAGCGATGGAGTCGGGAGCGAGGCCAGGAGGGCTCTGGAGGCTGGACGCTGGGCTGGGCTGCCCGTGGCGTCCGATCTTCCGCCCTGCTGCGTTGGCGGGCTGGGCTCCGGGGCTCCGGGCCGGGTCGGCGGCGGGCTGGGCGTTTCCGCGGGTGTATACCTGGGGGGCTTGCTTGGTGGGAGGCTGGGTCCGGATTCGTTTGGTCAGCTGTGGGAGGGAAGCACAGTGCCAGCAGGATTCTGATTCGCTGGCTTGGGTGCTGGGGGTGGAGTGTCATATCTGCGAGTGAAATCGGAGCTCTCAAAGGAGCGAGAGAACCATTTCTTGACTGCTCTAGCGACTCTAGGCGGGCCGAGGCGACAATTTAAAGCTTTAGAAGTAAACAGACCTGGTTCCCTCTTGCAGAGGGGAAGCCCCGAGAGGACGGCTGGGGAAGGAAGATGCCGAGTACGGACCTTCTGATGTTGGTGAGTCTTTCCCAAACATCCTCCTTGTTAGAAGGCACTTGTCCCTTAAGTTTTATTTTTAGTCTAAAGGACCTAAGTGTGTGGCTCTCACTTCTGATGCTTGCTTTTGGTAGCTGAGCATTTCTGCCACCTTTTATTTTGGGTTTACTGGTTGGGATGGATAAATGACTGGATTAAATATACGAATATATTTGTATTTAATGAATATGAAGACTCTTTTACAGAATTCTTGCAATTGATTTTAATCTCTCCCTTCCCATACTACCAGAACAGTTTTAAAATTTCTATTAAATTTTGTCCGTGTCTGCCATGTATTCGTTTATAAGTGTTTGTCTCCCAGACTAGAGTTATGATTCCTCAAGACAGATAATCATGTCTTACTTGTTTAGAGATGAATAAACAACTGTCATGGTGCTCTGTGTATAGTAAGTGCTTAACAAATGCTTGTTGAGTTAAACTAATTTGAATTTAAGTTCTTTTGTTGGGCTGAGGAATATGCCTGCTTTGGTAGAGTCTGTTTTTTCCTCTCGAGATTTCCCTGCCTTTTTTTTTTTTTTTTTTTTTTTGCTGAGCAGGGAGAACAGCATTGCCAAATGAGTGTTTACCGAAATGAGGTTTTATTCTTGGGACATTTATGATTCCATAGAGGCTCTTTATTGTGAGTATTGTGGGGAGCCCATGGCTTTCCAATAGCTCTCTCGAAAAAGAGCATTTTGTTTTTAATAAGCTACTTCTCTGAGTCTGATGGCTCTTTGTGGGAAAACACAGATTTCAGAACAATTCATTTCCCTCTCTTTATCTCACTATCTCAGAGAGCTGGTAGCTGTCACTGGGAAACTGGCAAAAAAACCTAGCAGTGAAGGTTTTTTTTTTTTTATACCCAGTCCTGACTTTCTGAAGTGGCAAAACCTGTAAGATCTGTGGGACGGATAAAGAAGGAAATTAAGTGGTGATTAGTTCCAGTTTGAGGCAGAGAGCAAGGATGGTTTTAGAGACGTGGGTAAATAGTTGGCTTATTCACAGATCCTGATAACGAGTTCACCTAAAGTAGCTTCTTGCCTCAAATTTCATGATTGTCAGTAGATAATAAATAGCCTTATTTATTATGTGATTTTAAATTCTTATCGCAGGAGCCACATATTAGAAAAATTGGGAGCTATACATAAGCAAAAAGAAGCAATAACCAATAATTATACTACTCAGAAATAAGCACCTTAGAGGGTTAATGCAGAATGATTTGTAACGATTGGCAATTTGTTTTTCCTCTTACAGATCAGTATGTTTATATAAATTAAGATTTCTGGTGTAAGTAGGCTACACCTTCATGCCCAGAGATGAGCTTGTGACTTCTTGGGCCCGTGGGCTCTCTTGAACAGTGTGATCAGTCACTGCTTTTTTATTCAGGATGTTAACTTGGGCATCGTTTTGTTTTGAAGTATTTCTCTGGCCACCACATTAGTTTTCATTTCCTCATTTGATAATCTAGAGTATTGAGGGTGTTGATTTGCTTGTTGGTGTAAGGAATTAACTCACACGGATAATGACTGGCTCTTGAGAATCCTCACTCTCTGAGGATTCTGTGTGTTCCTTGAGGTGCTTTCTCTGGAAGAGTTGTCATTCCTTCTTTGTGTGTGTTGTGCTCTTTGAGGCCAGATGGTAAAGAACCAGTGGCCAGGGCCGGGTTCTCAACGGGGGTAGTAAATGGTCATTATCTGCCTTCTTTAGCTACTTTGTATGAAGCAGAAGACATGTTCTGGGCCCTCTAACTGGCAAGAAAGGACCCCAGTTAATAAAAAATAATCTCCATGCAAGGCAGTGTATTGTAGCGCCCCAGAAGTAGAAGCAATCTTGGAGGCCGTGTGATGCAACTTCTTACTTATATTGTATGTGAATCCTTTTTAGAGCATCTCTGATGAATGGATATCCCATCATCCATCCTTTCTGCTGGGGGAATAAGATGGGCGTAAGCTAGGACACAATCCAAGGTGGATCCAGGAATAATAACATAAATCTGGTAGCTAACATTTATTGAGCAGGTATTACATGTTAGGTGCAGAAATAAGATACTCTACATATTCATTTAATTTTCGCAAAAACCCTTTGAAAAATACGCTGGCATCCTCCTTTTGTAGGTGAAAAACCAGGCTTAGGGAGGGTACTGCAGCGATGAGGTGGTGGAGCCCCGTTTTAACTACAGTTAGTCTGACTTCAAATCCCTCCTGTTCTGCTTTGTGATGCTGCCTCTGGGCCACATTGCTCATAAGGGACAGAGGTTGCTGAGCTTTGTGACTGATGGGACATGGTTTGTGTAGGGCGGGAGAGCTCTGCCCTCTGAGGGGGCACTTTGGAAGTGTGTTGGGGGGGTGCTTCTGTTTTCTAGTATGGTCTTGTCTGAAAACATATATTTTATTATATACAGATCTTCTGATTTATTTTCTCGTACCTTGCAGTTAGGGCATTATATTGAAATTTTTAAAAGTTATGTTCGTAGAGGTCTTTGAATTCCGTTTCAGAACAATAAAAGGGCATATAAAATATTTGTTCGAAAAAGAGGGCATTGTGTTTGATAGGGTTGGAAACTACTTGTATGGACAGTATCATGTGGCACTAAAGCATGAAGATGAACCGGGGTCCGTCCATGATAAGCCTTGTACCCCACTCCACGGAGCTGGGGCTGTCAGTGTTCAGTGCCTTCCTGCCCTTCGCTTTGCCCTCGTTTGATAAAGGTGGTTTGCCTTTTTCCGTTTGCGCACTTATGTCATGAACTGTAATACTTTCCATCTGTGTCTCAGAGATAATAAAAGGGGTGAGAGTATTCATCTGAGACCTGCGGTGCTTTCAGGAGGATTTCAAGTCCGGGAATTTTTTTTAGCAGTTTCTCTCCACTTTGGCAACCATTCTTTTCACCTGTGTTCTCCTCCTTCCTAGTGCTGGGGAATGGTGTCACTTTTCAAGTTGTCAAATACTTAGAGCTTTTAAGAAAAGAGTACTTTATAAAGCTAAGTCTGCTCCTTTGGGTGGCTTTTCTCTTTTCTCATCCAGTGAATCATATGCGCTCTGATAGTGCTGGGCGGAGTTTGAGAGAGAGTTTATCTAGGGCCAAGGTTCACAGCTGTGATTTTGCTTCCCGGGAACATTTGGCAATGTCTGGAGACTTTTTTGGTTGCCAAACTAAGTGCTAGAGGTCAGGAATGCAACTACAGGCCCTACTATGCACACAGCACTCCACCACCAAGAATGATGTGGCCTAAAATGTCAGTAGTGCTTGGGTTGAGAAACCCTGGTGTAGGGTTCCTGAACATAGGGAATAGCATCTGCGTAGCCCTTGCATTCATATTCTCGCACGAGAATGAGTCTTTTCTTAGAGTCTAGTGGGTCTGTTACAGTGCTACTTGGGGTTATTTTGTCCATGGACCAAGTCCTGCTGCTTTGGAATATATATATTGGACAGTATACAGCACAATCTTCTGTGATACAGTAAAATCTTAAGAAATGCTTTTCTTTGCAACATTTCTGAAGCACTCTTGATGTGGAAACAATAAGCCTGTCTCAGTTTTTTGGGGGGAGTTCAAAATGGAATCTTTCCAGATCTTAGAGCTTTCTCTTTGAGCCTTGACTCTTTCTCAGGCATGCTTTCTTTCTGAATGTCAGGTAGGATTTGAGCAATAAGCCAAAAGATGGGCACTAAAAGCTCATTTCTAGTATTTGAATCTGGTGTTTTATTTGTAGGATTGTCTAGAAGGAAGGGAAAATTTATTGGGACTGGTAGGACCTTTAAAATTTTGTTGACCGTTTGAATGGCCCTTGTAAGATGAGCACTGTATTTGGCATTGTTCTAGTCTTACTGGTAAAGCAAAACTATAATAACAAGTCTGATAATTTCTCCAGCCATTGGTCTAAAGGAAGGAGGGATTATAAATAGATAAACCTCAAATCCCAGTATTTGGCTTGGCTTTGCAGTCTGTGTGTCAGGAATTTTTAGTAACATTTGCTTTCTAAGCTTTGCCCAAACATACAGTTTGTACACATTGGTGACAGAACTGGGAATCATTTTGGGATTAAGAATTTTCCATAGGGAATTGATTCAGAGTGAATCAGTCCATATGTGGAAACATATAGAACACAATTACTGAGAGAAAAACCATGCTGGGGGGTAAGGGGAAATCAGCATCCGGGAAGGTGGAATGGTGCAGGCTGAAGAGTAGGTTGGATATATCAGTTATCTCTTGGCACCCTCCAATAGTGTGATTGAGGAGAAAAAAGGACTATTTACAAAGCTGGGCAGAGTTAAGAAGACCCGTAGGAGTTGGTGAAACACCTCAGGGCTAAGAGCCATCATCATTCTTAGGCCTGAATGGGCAAAGAGAGAGTAGCTTCTGGAACCGAGAAAGTTTAGCTGGAGGAGAGGGTAACCTGTAGGAATGCTCCACTGCCAATCGGTACCCTAGCAGGGAGGGAATCAAGGAGAATAAATACCTCAGACCCTTTCTTTTCCCACCCTCTGATCTCAGGCTGGAGCCTTTCATTGGCCAAACCCAGCTGGAAACCAGAGGATAAGTAAGGAGCCTGGGAGATTTAATTCATAGAGGGCAGTCCTGTGAGGCACAGAGAGGTGGAGAAGGTTGGGTAGGGGATCTGGAGGAGCCAAGGGAAGATAGCCAGCATGCTAAAGTTGAGGTCAAGTTAGTTCTGAGAGGCACAGGCGAGAAGATAGCTTGTTAGCAGAGTCTTGAAGAACGATAGAACATGGAATGTTATAGAAAAGGAATGTTCTCACTGATAACAGAAGGATAGATTCAGCGCAAAATGTTGCCACAGCTTTGGCAAGGCCCGAGCTGCTTTTTTCCAGGAGTAGCCTTAGAATCTTAATTGCCTGAAGGGCATTGAGAAATCCTGCAGTCCAACTTCCCTTGCTGTGTGGAAATCCTTTCCACGGTGCCCTGCCAGGGGTGGGTGCAGAGTGCTTTCTCAGGGAGTTCTTTCCATTGTTGGACAGCTTTAAATGTAGAAAGTGTTCCATTTGTCCAGATCACTGATCTATCTGGTAGGGTTAGGTTTGGCTGTGTATAAAAGAAAAACTAGGGTAACAGAGATTTTCAAAAGGTAGAAATGAATTTCTCTAAAGTAAGAGAAGGCCAGAGTAGACCCTTCTTGGCTGATATGGTCATTCCTAGGCCTTTGAGGAGGTTCCACCATACACGGTGCATCCCCTCCTGGTCCAGGATAGCTGCCCTGAGCTTGAGCTGTTATGTTCATGTTTTATTTGGTAGGAAGAGCAAAGGCAAGGAGAAGGGCTTGCTCTCCTTTTTAATCAAAAATGTTATCATATGAAATTTATTACATGTAGAGAGTTATATAAAGCACATACCTACATTTTAAAGAATAACAATAAAACAGTCATACATCTGTCCCCAGATTAAGAAATAGACTATTTACCCCCAATCCCATGTGCCTCACCCTGATTATATCTCCTTTCCTCTCCTCTAGGGATGACTATCCTGATTTTTGGAATAATTATTCTCTTGCTGTGTTTAAAAAAAAAAAAAAAAAGTGTTACCACCTATGTATATGTCCCTTTAGTTTTGTTCATTTTTTTTTTTTTAAGATTTTATTTGTCAGAGAGCGAGAGCACAAGCAGGGGGAGCTGCAGAGGCAGAGGGAGAAGGAGAAGCAGGCTTCCTGCTGAGCAAAGAGCCTGATGTGGGGATTCCATCCTAGGACCCTGGAATCATGACCTGAGCTGAAGGCAGACGATTACCGACTGAGCCACCGAGGCATCCCTAGTTTTGTTCATTTTTTAACTTGCTGTAAATCGATTTGTATGTATTTTTTTGTGATTTCCCTGTGTTGCTCCGTATTTGTGAGATTCATCCATGTTATTACCTGTAGTTTTTGAGTTTTAGTTCATTCATTTTCATTGTTGCCCAGTACTTCACTGTATGACTACCACAGTTTATCCAATCCATGATGATGGACACTTGGGTGGCTTCCAGTTTGAGGCTTTTTTGAGCATTACTGTAGTGAACTTTCTTGTATATGAGAAGTAATCAAAAGTGTAAGTTTTTCTGGGATTTATTCCTGGGAGTAGAATCGCTGCATTGTAACTTCGCTAGATGACAGACTTTGCGGAAGAAGTCAATACAGTTTATACTCCTAGCAATAGTTCTTGTTCCTACACAATTTGACAAACTTGGTACTTACAAGGGTTTTTATATTTTTTGCCATTCCAGGAGGGTAAAATCTAATTGATTCCCATATGCAATTCCCAGATTACTCCTGAGGTTAAGTGTCCTTTTCACTGAATATTAACTATTTGGATTTCATGTTTTGTGGGTGGCTCTTCCAGTCTTACGCTTTTTCAATTATTTATTTCTCCTTGTGGTTCTATTAAGATTTTGTTGTACGTATTTTGAGATTTTGTTACTAGGTGCATACAGATTTAAAATTGTTACATCTTACCTAGTAAGTTGCACTTTTAGCCTAATAGTGCATTTTAATTTAATATAATATAGCTAACTGAGCTCCTTGTCATGAAATGGGCAAACTGTAAAGGTTTGATGAATGAATGAGTGACATGCCTATTGTATAGGCAGAAACTGCAGAACAGTCTTCCTCCTGGTTCGTTTTTCTGGCATACTGTTGCTTATGTGGCCTATTATCCCAGGCAGTGGATAAAATCACTTTTGAATTAAAAAAGAAAAAAGGTAGTTTTCTTTTTTGAGATAGAACTTGCATACAGTAAAGGGCACGAATCTTAATTATACAGGTCAGTAATATTTGCATGTGGGATACACTGTACTCGCCGCCCAGATACTAAGAATGTCCAGCCTCCCAGCAAGTTCTTCCTTCCCTCCCATTTGGACCCCGCAGAGGTTATCCTTCTCACTATAGATTCGTTTTGCTGATTTTTGAACCTCATATAAATGGAAACATACGGTATGTTTTATTTCGAGTGTCCTTTTTGCTGAATCTGTGAGATTCAGCCATGCTCTTATGTAGCAGTAGTTTTAAAAACCATAGCTGTGCGGTTTTATATGTATAAAACAGGGCAGTTTATTCCTTCTATAGTTGATGAACATTTGCGTTTCTAGTTGTTGGCTGTTTTGAATGAACATGTCTTTGGGTAAACATAGCATTGCCAGGTCTGAGGCCCACTGCCAGACAGGTTTCCCAAGTGGTTGTACTGATTTATACTCCCACAGGGTTTTCTTAATGTGTAACTTGTGCTTTTAGCTTTTAGGCAGCAAATCCTAAATTTCTGTTACCTGCACACTAGACGTGGGAGATAGCATTGAGAACTCTGTCCTGAAGTAGGGTAGGCACTTTTAAAGTGTGAAATGTCCTTCCTTTTCTCTAATTTCCCCGGAGAGTAAAAGCCTACTGTGTTCTTATTTATCTCGTCTCTAACTTTTTTTTTTTTTAAGATTTTATTTATTTATTTGAGACAGGGAGAATGAGAGAGAGAGCACATGAGAGGGGGGAGGGTCAGAGGGAGAAGAAGCAGGCTCCCCGCCGAGCAGGGAGCCCGATGCGGGACTCGATCCCCGGACTCCAGGATCATGACCTGAGCCGAAGGCAGTCGCTTAACCAACTGAGCCACCCAGGCGCCCCTCGTCTCTAACTTTTAATAAACATTTGATGGAAAAGAGCAGCCTTTGTTCTCTGTTAAGGGCAGAGTTTAGATTTGTAAAACACCATTTGTAACAGTGAATTCCAAGGTAAAATCATAGTCCTCTGGAACTCTTTGGAATCCAGACAGCTGTTGTGGTATATTTACTGGGGAGACCTTTTTTTCTGGAGGCTTTTCTGAAAGCATTTAAATGTATTCCTTTGAAATGCATTTTGGCAGATAGGACTGATGTATTCCCTTTTAAAACCATCTTGAGTTCCAGTCTTACTGGTGCTGAGACAATTGAGGCAAATAGAAAATTCTG
Source organism: Leptonychotes weddellii (assembly GCF_054177405.1). Classification (NCBI taxonomy): domain Eukaryota; kingdom Metazoa; phylum Chordata; class Mammalia; order Carnivora; family Phocidae; genus Leptonychotes; species Leptonychotes weddellii. The sequence continues at coordinate 50,087,415 of NC_138374.1, read as the reverse complement.
TTTTCGTACTCTAGTAGGAAAGACTTGAGGCCAAATACAAGAATGCCATGGGGGACCTGCTCCTTGTCTAGATGCACTGCCGCCAGGGCGGACAAAGGCCTAGGAGTATGCCCCGCAGCCCTTTTTGATAAACTTGTGATTTCAAACGCTTTCCCAAGAGTCATAACAATAGCAGTCAACAGCAATCTGTCCAGATGCCTGAAATCAGGCTTATGATCTGTAAACATGAGTAGGTAACCGATACAATCCTGTTTTGTAGATAAGAGGGCACTTGCAACCTTCTGATTGAATTAGATAGTTGAAGGCTGAGAGTTGACTTAATATCTGTCTTATTAAATGGAGGTGCAGCTCACTATTAGCATGTATTTCATTATTGGTGTCTGTAAGAAAATACAACGGAGGCATGGGAAGCAAACCACTTAAAGCCTCTCCCAGCTCTGCCTGTGGGACTTCGCTTGGGACATCACAAAGCTTACTTTTCCTTGCTGCTTACTGAAAAGGAAAGGAGAACGTTTATCATCAGAGACTCATTCAGGTTCATCAAATATTTAGTAAGCATTTATTATCTGCAGTCAACCTCTTACTACCTGACTGCATTGAATATTCACAACAACCTGTGAGTAGACAGATGAGTGTATCTTTTTTGTCTTGGAAACTTTTTGTTGAATTGTAACAATGGCATCTGTTTTTGCAGATGAGCAAAATCCAGCTGCATAGAGGCTCGGTCATGGGCCAGAGGTCACACACAGCTAAAATTAGAGTAGAAGCCTCTGATCACTGGTCCAGACTTTGGAGGGCACCACAGCTGTCTCTGACGCTCAGTGAGTCCCCAGGAGTGGTGATGAGTGTCGGTTCAGAAGAGCGCCCAGAGCTGGCTGTCCCTTTCCCACACCCTCGGTAGTGGCTGGAGTACGTGTTTATGAGCTGCCAAGGGAGAAAGTATTTTTTTAAGAATTCATCATTTTAGCAGTTAATAATTCTATTTACAGACTCTTCAAAATATATACTTTTAGGCAATAATGACCTGCTTTGTCTAGTTTATACATAATTGCTCTACAGATTTCTAAGTTATTTTTAGATACCTAGTTAGGATTGCTTTCCTTTGGAGTCCAAAGCTTTACTCTCTTTTTCTGGAACTTTAGGGTTTCTGCTGTTTATAGCCCGTATGGGAACTTTTTTTCAGAAAGGCCTTTGGGTTTTGGGGGTTTGTTTTGTTTCGTTTTTTATTTTATTTTTATTTATTTATTTATTTTAAAGATTTTATTTATTTCAGACAGAGAGAGAGAGAGAGCATGAGCGGGGGAGAGGGGCAGAGAGAGAAGCAGGCTCCCGGCTGAGCAGGGAGCCCGATGCGGGGCTCGATCCCAGGACTCCGGGATCATGACCTAAGCCGAAGGCAGATGCTTATTAACCAACGGAGCCACCCAGGCGCCCTTTGTTTCGTTTTTTAAAGAAAGCCTGTGAATCTTAGGTGGTTCGTCTTAGCTGAGAGAACATTTGGTGAACATAAATGAAACTGCTGGGTCATAATGCCTTTTTTTTTTTTTAAAGCATCCAGTTCATTGGTTTTCACTATGTTCACAGAGTTGTGCAACTATCACCACAATTTAGAATATTTTCAGAAGAGACTCCATGTCTCAGCAGTCACTTCCTTATGTCCTCCCAGTCCCCCAGCCGTAGGCGACCCCCAAACTACTTTTTGTCTGTAGATTTCCTTATTCAGAACACTTCATATAAATGGAATCCTATAGTGTCTGGTCTTTTGTGATTAGCTTTTTTCACTTAGCATGATGTTTTGAAGGTTCATGCATATTGTAGCTTGGATCAGAATTTCATTCCTTTTTATTATAGTCATAAGGCTTTTCCTGGAGGATTTTAAGTACTGGATAATAGTTCTCACCTACAGGCAACATAGGGGGCTTGGGTTTACTCTACATATAATAGGATACTTTGTCATATTAAAGCTACTTCTATGATTCATTTTGAAGAGGGGTTTATTAACCTGGGGAATATGGACCCCAATGACTGGCCTTCAGGATGTACTGAACCCTTTGTAATTATTTGCAGTTTCATGTTCCCAGGCATTTTTTGGTGGCGGCGTTTGGGGACCTACAGGTGTTAGCCTTTGTTAAAAGATAATTTTCAAAAAAGGTAAAATCATGATGCTGATACAAATATAAAATGAACACACATTAAAATTTTTATTTTGCTTGTAATGATGAAACCAGGCAGATGTTATAACCAGTTCAGAGGAAAGGTCCAAAGAACAGACACATTTAGGGGCGCCTGGGTGGCTCAGTTGGTTGAGCGACTGCCTTTGGCTCAGGTCATGATCCTGGAGTCCCTGGATCGAGTCCCGCATCGGGCTCCCTGCTCAGCAAGGAGCCTGCTTCTCCCTCTAACCCTCCCCCCTCTCATCTACTCTCTCTCTCATTCTCGCTCTCTCAAATAAATAAATAAATAAATCTTTAAAAAAAAAAAAAAGAACAGACACATTTATAGATCAGGAATATTAAAATGAATACATAAACAACACCCAAACTGGTTTCTTCCCTAGTGGAGAGGGAAGTCAGTTGAACCATTACCAGACCTGGCAGATTTTGCATGTTTATAGATGAAGGATAGTTTGAATTCCTGTAATATATACAACTTACAGAGTTGTACAATCATTTCCTTATAGTCAAAATCAGGTAACCAAGAGAGAGGCCTTAGATAATGTATAATTTTCCATTGGAAGCACATATCTTCTTCTGCACTTTCAACAGATTATCAAAAAAGTCAGAAACTTTTCTGAGTGTTAATGTTAAATTTAGACCCTTCTTCAGTTTTAGAAAAGTAGCTCCTCTGTGACTAGATTTTGAAGGCAGATTTTCCAGAGGGTGTTTATATCAGTTGATGGCCCGTCAGAGACCCAGGGATGGGTCTTTGGTTTGTGCTTTTGAATAAGATTACGTGTTAGAAATCTCCAGAGAAGTAGCCTTTGCAACTTAACTTAGGTTACACTTCCTGGCACATATTCAGTGTTTCTTATCTCTAATAGCAGTATGATGATTGAAATGGAGATTTCTATAAATATAATTTGGAAAGTGTAGGCATTTGAACTCAATGACAAAGGTAGAAATCCTATTAGTAAATAAGGATGGGAAGGGAGAAGCCCATATGACTTCTTCCCCAGCTGCGGTATGCGCCGGGCAGTCAAGACTTCCCCTTTGTGTGTGAAGAATACGGCATTATTTCTGCTGGTCCTTGCTTGTAATCTAGGGAGTTCCCGTTAATTGCCCAGAGGATAGTGAACTCCTTTTGTACTTTGAAAGGTAGCTTCTGTGTATGTGCACATTTAGCTACTTACCGTAAGAGGCTCTGGGAGTTCATAGCCGTCAAGTTGAGTAGACCTTCCCCACGCCGCCTCCTTGCCTTTGGGTGAGAATGTATTTAGCAAAGAAACCTGTAATTGCTCTTACCTCAGCATCCCACCAGCCTGTTCCTCTGCTTACTGAACTTGGTTTCCTGCATGTCAGCATTCTCTCCTGGTTGAAGTTCACAGGGTGCCTTTCTTGATGCGTCACAGGAGAGAAGGGCTCCGAGTCTTCAGTGACAGAATCCGCATCAGTCTTCACTCGGTGTCTTGCCCTGCCCACAAGTAAATAAATACAGAATTTACGCACTTGTTTGGCAGTGTTTAGGGCTGTCAGCGTTTATGAACTCAGAAGCTTTGATTTTCCATGGGTACACTTCTAACACTGTACATCTGTCCCCTTTCTGAGGCCAAGATTATGTCTCAGTGATGGTCAGGTGCTTTGCCTGAATACTCCGGAGCTAAGCATAGAGCAATTAGACTTGGTAAATGTTTGTGGAGTAGTACTGAGCTATACCTCTTGACTCTTGAGGCGTGGCTAGAAGGGAAAACATGGACCGTTAAGCTCGTTGAGATGAACTTAATGCATGTAGTGGAATTTTGGAGGAAGTATATGGTTTGGTCTTTACCACCTAAGAAATGATGATTCAGTCTCTTCTAACATTTCTGTAATGCAGTCAAATGACTAGTTTTGTTGCTCAGTTCTTACTTCTTTAACCAAGGGAGTTTTTCCTTTGGGCTTGTGATCTGGTTTTGCTGATAAACTTTCATGCCTTTTAAGGTTCTAAAAACAATAGTGTTTTCTTACCTGTTTATTTTGCACTTTGAAGTTCTGTGGAATGTGATATGAAAGAGAACCAGATTTAATTTGCTTTGTTTTCTGTTTTTAGGGCAGAAGTGGAATAAGAGTGACTACATTAACTCTTTGGTGTCTTCTGTATTTTAACTCTTAGTTAACCTGAGTCCCAGGCTTTAAGTACCATCTGATCTTAAGACATTAAGGCAGTGGGTGAACTCGGTAAGACAGGTCGTCTTTTCCTCAGCAGCCCACTCCTGCTTTAAAACTCGGATTTCTGGCTCTTCGGGAATATTGAGTGGTGAAGTGTGTAGTTGTATTAGATGTAAAGAAAGTGGAAGGAAGAGGAAAACAAATTGCTTTTTCTCTGCAGCATTGCAGGGTGGGAGATTTTGATTTTCATTAGTATTTGGCTTAAGAATAAATATTAGCCTGGAGCAATGAGTTGGTCTTGTGGACTGACGTGGCTGGGCCCTCACTAACACTTCCAGGAATGCTTGGAGATGTTTTACACTCATCTAAAAGACGGATAGCCACTAAGTTTGGTGATTGAGTCTCAGGAATATGTTAAGTCAATTATTCTACAAAGGAAACATATGGGGAAGCTGTGTGACCTTCGGGCTTCATTGTGTTCCTCTGTGAGGGACGGAGAGTGGTCATGTACTGGTCTTTAACCTCCCTGTTGGCTCTGGCGGCCGATGACATGATGTATCTTGTGAGTTCTTTGTGAGTTCTATCTGAACGGTGCCGATGTGTGCAGCCTGGTTACAAGTACCAGCCATTGTCCTCTGTGGGTTCGAGCCACTGCCACCAGGAGAGATGTGGGAGAGGCGAGACAGAATCTTCCCTAGGATCTTACAGAGCAGTCCTAAGTGTGTGCAGTATTATAATGATTTCACTTTAGTTGAATAAATAAATGTTGCGTCCCTGCTGTGTTGAAGGTGTTGTAGGAGATATAAAAATTACGCCTTCGCTGTTGTTTGTATTCTTTTTTTTTTTTTTAATTTATTTATTTGACAGCGAGAGGCACAGCGAGAGAGGGAACACAAGCAGGGGGAGTGGGAGAGGGAGAAGCAGGCTCTCTGCAGAGCAGGGAGCCCGATGCGGGACTCCACCCCAGGACCCTGGGACCATGACCTGAGCCGAAGGCAGACGCTTAACGACTGAGCCACCAAGGTGCCCCTGTTGTTTGTATTCTTATCAGCACTTGGTACCATAAGGGAGGTCAAGTATGAAGACAATTACTTGGTTATTCTCCCCCACCAGGGTTGAGCGCTCTGCCTCTGGGACGAGTTAACTCACAGTGCAATTGGTTAAAGCCGTTTGGCCCTGATTGACTCTTGAGAAATAACCTGAATTGAGGCATACCGGAAATGCAAAGAAGTCATTGTGCTCTGATAGGAAGGTGAACCTTTTGTAGAAAGGTAGCTTTCCAGAAGCCCAATTTCACAATGACTCCACAGTGATATTGTTAGGAATCACTGTTCCGAATTTTTCCTTCTGTGAGTGACAGACTTACACTTGAACCCAGGTCTGTGTTGTGGCCGGCAGTCCTCATTTGGACGAGCAAGCGAAGAAGAAAACTAGGGAAACTAGTTTGTGGGCACTTTAGTTTTGACCAGAAAACCTTAGTAGGCTTTGTGCTGGGTCATGATCAACTGAGCAAAATTGCTACATTTTCTTTGGCAAGGAATCCATGTCTCTATTCAGAAATTATTGGTAGAGTCAATCATTCTGACAGTGGGAATGTTTTTCTTTGATCTTTAGCCTGATTCTCTTTGATGTGGGAGGATCAGGAAGGAGAACGTACATTGGAATAACTTGTTGGTTCCTCTGCTTGGCCTCACAGCGTTTTGGTTTTCTTGAGTACTCTTCTTTTAGGTCACACCCCTCCAGTTAATGTTTAGATATGTTAATGTTGTGGAGCCCTAAGAGATGGTTCAGGACGTCTTGGAATTCAACTCTGAGTGTGTGAAGTCCTGTGTTTTAGTCCTGACTTTGCTCCTTATTACTTTGCTGTAGAGCAAACTTAACCTTTCTTGATTTCAGTTTTTACCACCTATGAAGTGAAGAAACTGTTCGTTCTTTTTTTTTTTTAAACTGTTTATTCTTTTTTATTTATTTATTAGAGAGAGAGTGCGAGAGAGAGCACAAGCAGGGGGAGGGGCAGAGGGAGAGGGAGAAGCAGACTTCCAGTTGAGCAGGGAGCCTGACGTGGGGCTCGATCCCAGGACCCCGGGATCATGACCCGTGCCGAAGGCAGACACTTAACCAACTGAGCCACCCAGGCGCCCCGTGAAACCGTTCATTCTTAACCTGAGAACCCCATGAGGTTGTAAAGTACACATAAAATAACATGAAAGCCAGTTAAAATTTTAAGTTATATAAATATCACCATGTATTCTGAGTTGCTTCACCCTTTCTTGTGCATGTTTATCACAGCCCCTCTGGCCTTCTCCTTCTTCATTTTATTCCCTCTGTGATCAGGGCGTCACCCAATCTTTGAGTTTTGAAGGGAAGAGACAGTTTTAAGTGAAACAAACTGGTGATCTCGGATCCCTGTAAAATAGTGCCATGTGTGTAGTAGGTGCTCAGGAAATAATTGTGTGGCAGAAAACGTGAAGAGCAGGAGGCAAGCGTGTGGCGGGGACAGCGTTGCCCCGAGATCTGCTCAGGGAGTGTGGGAGGCCGCGCTGGGGGCCGCCTGAGCTGGGACGCCCCAGCTCTTGAATAGAGTGAGTACAGATGGTTCGCCCTGCGAGGTGTTATTTGTGTTGTTGTTGTTGTTATTTGTATTAGCTCCGAGGAAGGAAGCACCATCCAGTGTGGCTCTGGAAACGTCTGCCAGATGGTTTTTCTCTTTTAGTCCTATTCATTCTCAGAGTGTTTCTTCTGGTATTCGTTGTTCATTAAGAAAATCGCTGTGGAAGAAATATCACTGCCTAGTTGGCAGTTGGTCAAGTGCAGTCCTAGTTTTCAGAGAGGTTTTTTTTGGGGGGGAGGGTGTGGATAGCGCCACCGAGGGAAGTTTGTCTATGGAACCTTTTCTCATGGAGGGATTTGAGGACCCAAAGAGTTAGCAGTCATTGGGAGCAGCTGTGGGTTGGTACCAGTAGAGAAGGAACCTGTGACGGAAGGATTCTGCATCTCTTCGACCGACCGTTCCCTCATGACATCACAGTCCCGGGACTCACAAAAATGTTAAGAGAATAAATCTCAAGGGCAAAAAGCACTGAGATTGTGTAGAGTGCAAAATGCCTCCGTGTTAACACCCTTGGCTGCATTACATTCTGCATTTAAAGAAGCCAGGAGTAGATCACAGTGAGGCTTTTAAACCTGAAGGCTGTGATCCATTCAGAGGGAGGCAGAATCAATTTAGTGGTCGGGACATTTAAAAAAAAGAAAGAGGAAACAGAGAAAAAAATGTACATGCATCACAAGTAATGAACTGCTAGGTTTTATTTTGGAAACCTTTGTTTTGGTTTCATATCTTTCTGTTGCAGTGTGTACTAGATGGTTGTAAAATACACTTCCACGGGTCTGGGTTGGGCAAGTGTGAAACCGGCGGCACCTGGGTGGCTGTCAGCTAAGCGTCTGCCTTCGGCTCAGGTCATGGTCCCAGGGTCCTGGGATCGAGCCCCGCATCAGGCTCCCTGCTCAGCAGGGAGTCTGCTTCTCCCTCTCCCTCTGCCCCTCCCACTGCTCGTGTCCTCTCTCTCTCTCTCAAATAAATAAATAAAATCTGTAAAAAAAAAAAAAGGAAAAGCATGAAACCCCATGGTCTAAAAAGTAACATGCAGGGGCGCCTGGGTGGCTCAGTCGGTTAAGCATATGACTCTTGCTCTGGCTCACGTCATGATCTCAGGGTCGTGAGATTGAGGCCCGCATCGGCCTCCAAGCTGGGCATGGAGCCTGCTTGAGGTTCTCTCTCTCCCTCTCCCTCTGCCCCTTCCCATCTCCTCCTCCCTCTCTAAAAAAATTAAAATAAAATAAAATAAAATAAAAAATAACATGTCCCAAATTTACAGAATTTGTAGACTTCCGCTATTGTGTTACTTTTATGAAAGTGTCTTGGTCCCTTGAAGTGATTTGGGGATTCGAAGAGTGCAATATGATTGGGACTAAAAGGGCCACTGAATTCCCATAAATCCTAGCAGCCGCCTTTTGTCTAATAATGATTAGGATTATTATTTTGACGTCTTATAGGCATCAGCTAAAACTTAATTATTAGATGGGAAATGGAAATGAATAAGAAGAGAAAGGTGGGTTAGTTTACTCATCTGTTTTTGACAGTAGCTCCTTAAAGTAGTTACTATTTCGAATCTTTATATTACTGAGGTTTTTCTTTTCTGTTTTAATATTGCACTTTAAAAAGATTTATGGTATTCTTTGTCATCATTTTATATATATTCAGTGGGCAGAGTGTTTTGTTTTGGTTTTCCTCCAGAGGACTATATTCCCAGTTTGATACGGAGGAAGGAATGCTTTACTTGTGGAAATTTTATCAAAACTGCTCTGCTGAGGGTTGGAGATCCATGCCCACACGTACCCACACACACCCACAGGTACACATCTATACAGACACAATTTATTTCTTGTGTGACTGTTATCCTGTGTCCCTCTAGATGAAGCGTGGACGCACACATTGGCGAAATATTTGCCTGGAGGGGCACGACAAGCTAGTGGCCTTCACAGATGACCATCCTTGGTTCTTGTGTTTCCAGAGACAGTATGTGGATTAGGTTGAAATAAATAAAAGCCTTAGTATTAACTATTAATATATATGTAGGTGTATATAGACCAAAAAAATGTATTTCTGTAAGCAGGAAGACATGGTGGGAAGTAGTCGTTATAATACTATTACGTTCTTGTGCTGTTTCTGTCTCTGTAGTCATGACACACCTCTCCAGTTTTAGTTTGTTCTGAACTGTATATATATCCAGGGTAGATTCCGCCTAAAACGTAAATTGTGAGAAGGAAACTCCTGGGATGGCACTGGATGGTAATGTGTTAAGTGACCCTCCACCCGTGCACACTTAGAATGAAGGATGGAAAGAACCCCGAACCCTGAGTCGGAGGCCTGGGCTTAGCGAGGCTGTCTCACCGCGGGGCCTCTGTTTGTGAACTGCGAATATGGGCTCGATCTCTAGGGTTCCCTTCAGCATTGGGATTGTATGCTTCTCTAGGGCTCTGGTGTTGCATCAGGCCCCAGCCTGGGGCTTGTGCTGTGTGCAAGGCCCCAAGGAGCTGCCTCATCCTTTTTTCCAAGGAGATAGCATGCATTAGCCCATGGAGCCCTATAAAGCAGGGAGCTGTTAATGCTGTGAGGTGCTTATTCACTGGGGACGGAACCTAGGTTGTTTGTAGTAACCAGAAGGACCTTGGGCTGAGGCCAGGACATGTAATTTCTGTGACCATCTAGTTGTCTACACAGTTTACTAGGACCTATCCAAGGCCAGCGACATTCTGTCTTTGGAGAAGGAGAATATAGAAATAGATTTCTTCCTAAGGAGATAGATTTAAGGACTTGAAATTTAAGGACTCCCGTTATCTTCTTAGAGCAATTACCAAGAAAATAAATTCTCGCTGAATGTAATTTTATAAATGTTATCAAGGAGTGTCTTCATATCTTAATAGGCTTTGTAGAAATTAACACAGTCTGTATTTGCTGATTCTTTGCTCTCTCCCTGATACTAGTGATATTACTTTTTGTTATGTGCTATGAAAAATTGATAATATCTACAGGCATCTTTTGACCTCGGTAAGCTCTATTTTCTGGGGGAATTAGGAACTAGTATCACTGGAGGAAAGCTAATCTGCATGATTATTTCTTCTGGCATCCCATTCGTATACATTATTCATTCATTCATTTATTATTATTATTATTTTTTTAAAGTAGGCTCCATGCCCAGTGTGGGGCTTGAACTCATGACCCTGAGACTGAGAGTTGCAGTGCTCTGCTGAGTGAGCACTGCAGCCCATATACACTATTTTTTTTTTTAAGATTTTATTTATTTGACAGAGAGAGGGAACACAAGCAGAGGGAGAGGCAGGCTTCCCTCCGAGTAGGGAGCCCGATGTGGGGCTCTATCCCAGGACCCTGGCATCATGACCTGAGCTGGAGGCAGATGCTTAACGACTGAGCCACCCAGGTGCCCCCCCCTCCCCCCCGTATACACTATTTAACCATTTGGTTTGATCCTAGCCTTAACACTAGAAGATTCTTTATAATGATGGAAATCATGACACACCTCTGATGATGGGTAGACGCCTCTGGTCTTCCCCAGGTCCTGACCGGCACTGTGACTGCTGTGTAGGATTGAGGTTGTTGATAGCAACAGTGGGCTCTGGGGAATGGCTAAGAACTATGAGGGGGTTGCAGATAAGCCGTGTTTCCGTGGATAGCCCTCTAGGGAACCCAGAACTTGCCTGATGTTAATGACCTTATACTGCAGCCTAATTGCTAAGGATAGAAATGTTTTCAGTAGGGGCGCCTGGGTGGCTCAGTCATTAAGCGTCTGCCTTCGGCTGGGGTCATGATCCTAGGGTCCTGGGATCGAGTCCCACATCGGGCTCCCTGCTCGGCGGGAAGCCTGCTTCTCCCTCTTCCACTCCCCCTGCTTGTGTTCCCTCTCTTGCTGTGTCTCTCTCTGTCAAATAAATAAATAAATAAAAGTTTAAAAAAAAAAAAGTTTTCAATAAACATTCGTTGAGTACCTGTCCGCCTAAGTTTTCATGCTTCTACTAGAACACTGCAGGTAGATATCCAA
>NC_138374.1:50069516-50075994 GCF_054177405.1 Leptonychotes weddellii | reverse complement strand
CCATTCCAGCAACCCTCAGTTTGTTTCCTGAGATTCTAAGAGTCACTTACAGTTTGTCTCCCTCTCTGGTTTCATCTTGTTTCATTTTTTTCCTCCCTTCCCCTATGATCCTCTTGTCTTGTTTCTCAAATTCCTCATATCAGTGAGATCATATAATACTTGTCTTTCTCTGATTGACTTATTTTGCTTAGCATAATACCCTCTAGTTCCATCCACGTCGTTGCAAATGGCAAGATTTCGGGTTTTTTGATGGCTGCATAATATTCCATTGTATATATACATCACATCTTCTTTATCCATTCATCTGTCGATAGACATCTTGGCTCTTTCCATAGTTTGGCTATTGTGGACATTGCTGCTATAAACATTGGGGTGCACGTACCCCTTCGGATCACTAAGTTTGTATCTTTGGGGTAAATACCCAGTAGTGCAGTTGCTGGGTTGTAGGGTAGCTCTGTTTTCAACTTTTTGAGGAACCTCCAAAAAGGGTTTTTAATCCATGCTGCTTTTCAGCCCCAGTGTCGTACTGCTTAAGGTCAAACCTAGTTTGTTTCTCCCCTGGACTGTTTCAGCAGTCCTCTTAACTGAGATTTGTGTTTCTGACCTCTGTCCTCCTTCATCTCCCATCAAGTTATCTTTAAAAAAAAAAAAATGTACTCTCCTGATGAACAACCTTTTGTTTGCTGTTGTTGTTCTGCAATTTGCTTTTTTTTTTTTTTTTACACTCAACACTGTGTTCTGGAAATTTTTCTATGTAGTTCATTTAGATCTATCTTTTTAACAATGTGCATAGTATGAATACATAAAGTGTGTGTATTATAGATTATTTAACCATTCGTCCTTGAATGGACATTTGTGATATTTGTATTTCACTGTTACAAAGAAGACTGAAATGAATATCCTTGAACCTGTCTCTTTGTATGTATTGAAAAGCATGTAGATACCAAAAAGTGGAATATCTGGGTCAAAATGAATATACATTTAAAACGCCAGTAGACACTGACAAATTGCTCTACAAAAAATGCCTGTCAAATTATATTCCCACTCTCTGTGGTTTTTTTTAAGACCATTTTTAATCTGGACCTAGTGCACTTCTGCCAGCCTCCATTCTCTGATTAATGTGTTCACGCACACGCTCGGTCGCCACCACCGTCCGGGTGTTCATGGAGCGTGCACTGTGTGCTGGGGGTCTAGCACGGATGACACGCATAGCTCCCTGTCCCCATCGCTGCTCTCACTACACCGAACTTTTTTACCATTCCTAGACTTTTCTTATGCATTTACAGCTCTCTCTTCCCGGTTATGACTTTTTTTTTTTTCTTTTAACTTTTCTGCCAAGAGAATTTTCTTCGATAGTTCTTTTACCCTTTTAATAATATCTTCCCTGTCTCCTGTCAGGTAGAGTTAGACAGGCCTTTCTTAGTGGTCTCTCTTAGCACTTTACTTAAATACTTTTTTAAAAAAAGATTTTATTTATTTGAGAGAGCGAGCGAGCATGATGGGGGGGTGGTGGGCAGGCAGCGGGAGAGGGGGAAGCAGGCTTCCCGCTGAGTAGGGAGCTGGACGCGGGGCTCAATCCCAGGACCCTGCTGGGATCACGACACAAGCCAAAGGCAGATGCCTAACGATTGAGCCACCCGGGCGCCCCCTTAAATACTTTTTATCCTGAAGAATTTGAATTATTTGTTCATGTATGTGCTAGTGTATGTTTTCATGTGTATGTTTGTGCATACACACACACACACACACACCTTTCCCATTAGATTGTAAGCTCAGTGAGGGCAAAAACTTGTGATGTTTACCTTAGGGCTCCCCCAACTTAATGCCTTAACCACAGGGGATGCTTAGTAAACACTGAATAAGTGAGTGAGGAACAAACTATCAGATGAACCTGTTTTGTACCGCCACCGTGGGGGCTTGCAGCGATGATTCAGATCTGATCAGCATTCAAGGATTCAAGCATGGAGTGAGAGAGTAGGCTGAGTGCAGGCCACCTGCTGCTGGGCTCGGTGGGGAGGCGCAAGGGGAGACTTGAGGAGAGTTTAACGGGAGAGATTCATTCTCATGAGTGGGGTAGTCTGGTAAATGATCAGGGGAGAGGACTTTTTTCTTGCATGTGCTGGCTATTGCTAGGGATACCCAGAGTGATAAGATATGGTCTCCGGCTCTAAATGTTTGTTAGTCAAGCTGGGCGTGAGAACAGAGATTGGCAGACTGTGGCCCATGGGCTACCTCTAGCCTGCTGCCTGTTTCTGTACAGCCTATGAGCTAAGCATGATATTTTACGTTGTTAAAATTGTTTTCATAAAAAGAATATTTTGTGATACGGGAAATTCTATGCAATATAGATTTGACATCTATAATTAACTTGTTGGAACATGGCCACAGTCATTGGTTTCCCACTGTCTGGGGCAGTGTTTGTGCTGCAGAAGCAGAGTTGATCCTTGTAACAGAGACCAGCTGGTCTGTGATGCCTGAGACATTTCCTCTCTGGACTTTTACAGAAACAATCTGCTGACCCTGGGTTTGAGGATGGGAAAGATTTAAATGGAGTAGAGAAGGAGGGTAAGACGGGCTCTTTGGAGTTAAGAGAGTGGGATGATGAATACTGTAGGCACAGAAAAGCTTCAGGGCTGAAATGATGATCCAGCTGAACCTTCTATTTTATAGACTGGGCAGAAGATCAGAAACCTTGTCAAAGTCCACCTGACTCTAAGGGGCAGTGTACCACTGGAGCAGAAGCTTTGAGGACTGTGGAGGAAGATAAGATTATTGCTGGGGTGGGGCCGGATCATGAGTGGCCTTGCCCTTGAAAAATGAGAGCAGAGGAACAAACAGACTTTTCTCTCTCTGAATGTCACGTTTCTCTTTTTCTCTTGTATTTCTAGAAGGCTTTTGAGCCCTACTTTGAGATTTTGGAAGTATATTGCACAAAGGCCAAGAATTATGTAAATGGACATTGCACCAAGTATGAGCCCTGGCAGCTCATTGCCTGGAGTGTCCTGTGCACCCTGCTGATAGTCTGGGCATATGATTTTGTCTTCCAGCCAGAGAGTAAGTATACTGCCCCCTCTCCTCTGGAAAGGTACAGTGGAATCTCACCAGCTTTAGAACTCATGGCTGATGGATTGGACTAATTGCTTGCCTTCTGGTTTGGTTCTGATTTTTAAAATCTTATTTAAATGGGAAGCGGGACATTGTCTTCTTCTGACCATAAAGTTATAGTAGGACTCTATACGTAAAGTTACAATAGCTGCTCTGATGTATCTATAGCTGCTTTTGTTGATTTTTCTGGAGTTGCAGCTTGTGTAAAAACTTCCTGAGAAATTAGTCATTGTAAGGATCCACAGGTATCTCAGAGCATGGCTTAAACCTTTCTCAGGTTTAGTTTCTTGCCTAGGACGTAATTGTATACCCTGGAGTTCCCCAAGCAGGAATTCATTGCGTTCATTCTAGGCCATCTTTTCAATACAGATTATGTGAAATTGGAACAGCACTCATGCAGTGACCCTGTGAGTATGTGCTGTGTGCCAGGCACTGTGCTGGGCTCTGGGGATGTCTACAGAAGTCATACAGGGTCCCTGTCCTCCTGGAGTTAAACTTCTGATGTCAGGGGACAGCGCACTATGAACTTCCTGGGTAGTGACTCAGGGAGCCAAACTGACGTGGGGAAGAGGAGGCCACTTCTCAGGGAGTGCAGAAGAAGGTGAGAAGTCTATTAGTGAGGAGTCTGTAAGTCCTCCATCCTTCCTAAGGTCCTGGGCACCCTTCCTCCCCTGCCAGACCGGCTTGCATGTTCCCTCCTTGTGAATTGTTTCCCCTGCAGGTTGTGCTTCGTAAGTAAAGTAGGAGTGGTGGTGGGTGTTTGATGACTCTCCTCTGCACCCCTTCCCCACCCTTAGTGTAGGGCACCAGAGTTAACTTGCTGGGGATAAAAAACCATTAACATTGAAGAGAATCACTTGTCATGTCTCATTTGTTCTTAAACAAATTTTAATGGCCATGACTGTTTGCTTCCCTGATAACATCTGTTTGAAGGGGCTCTTTAACTGTACTTTTTCTGCTTTTTTGCGCCCCCCCCCCAACCCCGGAAGGTTAACTTAGAAGCTAGATTCTGTTTCATCTGTTTACCCTGCAGATAGCCGCTGAGCTGTTCTAGTAACCGTTGCGGTTAAGGCATAGTAAACATTGCACTTAATGTAGGTGGGAATGAGACCTGATTGCCCTGTCTACATTTTAGTCCATTCCAGCTGTAAAAACCCTGTCCTCAGTTCCTCCTCCTAGTCCTTGCAGGGTTTCCTCATAAACTCTGATAACTAACCCTTCTGCTGCATCTGCTCTGTGGTTTGGAAAGGGGCACAACCCGTATCTTTCTGCTCTGGGAAGCCCTCCATCTTGTCCTTCCAGGTGAAGTAACTTATTCCAGAGGACTCTAAGGAGTAGCAATAAATAGACTTTTCTTCCTTTCTTTCTTACTGTGATAAAATATATGTACATAAAATTTACTGTCTTACTCATTTTTAAGTACATTCTCGTTGTTGCAAAACCATTCCTACCATCCATCTCTAGAACTTTCTCAGCATCCCACACTGAAACTCTGTACCCATGGAACGATAACTCCCCATGATCCCCTCCCCCCCAGCTCCTGCTGGCCACCATTCTGTGTACTTTTCCTTTTAAGGTGGTGCATTTGTTAAAACCAACGTAAGGTTACAGATCTTGAGATTTATGTTTCTTTGCTATGATTAGTATTCACTTTAGGTATTGATTTCCGTCTTTAGTTCTGCAGGCCACGGTGCCTGTGTGCATTTTGCCCACTCGGTAGTAGAAGCACAGCCACCCGAGGCCCTGGTACTTACGTAGCTGCCTTGTTCCAAACAGAATATGCTGGTCTCCATGCATTCCATGAGAAAAGTACCAGTAGCGATGTGTTGATGGTATGCGCCATGGAAATATTTGTAAGCCCAACTCTGAGCTATTGAAGTCCTTTTTAATATGTTTTTTCTTACTACAAAAGTAGGACATGTTCATTGCAGAACATTAGGCAATACCAATAATCCATAAGAACGAAATGAAAAGCTTGCTCTCTAGAGCGAACCACTATTTTACACATATGTGTCTTTTTTCTATATCTGAGTCCAGTCGAACCAGACATACAAAATGTCATTTCTGTAGGTCAACATTTTTGAATATCAGCAATTTCCTATAGTTTAACACATGTACACACAATACACTTTTTTATTTTGTAACTTCTAACTTGAATTTTAGACACCGATCAAAATGTCTTCCCTCTAGAGCAGGGTCGGGCCTGGTTAGTACTTGGATGGGAGATAACTTTGATAGCATTGCCATTTTTTCAGTACCTTGCTCATGGAGAGGCTCATCACTGAACAGTCGAGTTATTTTTAGCACGTTGCCCCAGAGGAGTCTTAAAGTCTGGACTAGTGATAAATTTTGCTGATCTTCAAACTCTGAATACGCTTCTAAGATGAGAGATAATTCTGGAACACAGGCTGGACACTGGGGCAGTTAAGAACTGGAAGCGGCAGGAGGATGGGGGTGAGAGCATGGGCAGGGGTCAGCAGCTCTCTGCCGTGTTATCTCGCCCCTAATTCTCCTCTGCGATATCAGCGCATATCGTTACTCCTTGACGTTGATTTAACTGTGGGATTGTCCATAGTTCATGAACAGGAATCGGAGTTATATGGTGGGAGGAGGTGACACACTCTCCCAGTTTCTAGCCGTGAAACCTTGAGCAACACCCTTAAACTCTCTTAGCCTGTTTCCTCATAGTAAAATAGGCCTAAGTGTCACCCGCCTTACTTACTCATAGGGTAGTGCGAGTTTTGAGACGCATCGTTTGTGTGAAAGGAATCTGTCAACTGTAAAGAGCCATGCTTTGGTGTCCTCACACTGCATTTCCTATTTTATTACTTTAAAACACTACAATAGACACTGATTACTTTTCTTTCTGTACCTCAGGGGACTTTTACTTTTGAGATCATCTTTTTAGGTCATGACCACATGATCTCTTCATTTCTAATTTCTCCGTCTCTGATCTTGTAGTCTCTTCTTTTTAGCGGTCCTGTTTAATCTCACAGCTTGCACACTGTCTATTCTGTCCTCCTCCTAGCCATATGACTGTACTTCTGGACAAGTGACTCCCATTTACTGAGTTTTCAACCTTATTCTTCCTCATTAGTTAATTACTTCATCTGTTAAATAAGGACGTTTTCTGAATCTTTACAGCTTTAACATTATTAGAAATGGTCAAATAATAAGCAGCTTAAATATCCAACGCTACGTTATACTCATTTGATGGCCTATTATGGTAATACTTAAAAAAACTCTTGTTTAGGAAGGATCTTTAATGTAGCAAATGCTGTGACAAGAGGGCACAGCGTTGTACATACTATAAGATCGCAGCTATGTGTTTCATGTGCAGAACGTAGGGCTGAAAGGAAATACTCGAAAATTT
>NC_138374.1:49953861-50069416 GCF_054177405.1 Leptonychotes weddellii | reverse complement strand
TTTTTTTTTTTAAAGATTTTATTTATTTATTTGAGACAGAGAGAATGAGAGACAGAGAGCATGAGAGGGAGGAGGGTCAGAGGGAGAAGCAGACTCCCTGCCGAGCAGGGAGCCCGATGCGGGACTCGATCCCGGGACTCCAGGATCATGACCTGAGCCGAAGGCAGTCGCTTAACCAGCTGAGCCACCCAGGCGCCCCAATACTCGAAAATTTAAATAAAAAGTAACTACAAACAAGTGATTTCAATCCCTTTGTCTTCTTTTTTTTTTTTTAAAGATTTTATTTTTTTTATTTATATGAGAGAGAGAGAGAGCATGAGAGGGGGGAGGGTCAGAGGGAGAAGCAGACTCCCTGCCGAGCAGGGAGCCCAATGCGGGACTCGATCCTGGGAGTCCAGGATCATGACCTAAGCCGAAGGCAGTCGCTTAACCAACTGAGCAACCCAGGCGCCCAATCCCTTTGTCTTCTTATTCAGTGTGGGTATCGGTTCCCTGGTTTTGTCCCAGACATTACGGAGCATTGACTCTAGCGCTAGGCACTGTGGGCGAGGGGGAAAGGCAGGGCTGCAGCCAGTAAAGATGCAAGGCATCATGTAATCGGTACTAACGGGGCACAGTCTGTGCTTGTTGGAGAGTGCTCCACTGGCCAGGGAAGTTGGAATGTCTCCATCTCCTAGAATGTTTTGTAAAACGTCATATTCATTTCCTGCCTGCACAGAAGCTAGGTCTAGATTCCTTATAGGCTCATTTGGGATAACTGAGAATTTCTGTTCTGGGTTTGAAGCAGCATAGAGTCCTGGGGGTGTAGGGCTAGGAAAATTAAGACCTCAGTTAAATCCCTGCTCCGTTGCTGATGTGATCTGTGGCCTTCAGCAAGTTATTAATGCTTGATCCTTAGTTGCCTTTGGATTGTAGGTGGTGCCTTCTATATTGAATGCAAATTCATTAAAAGTTATGATGGTCTATTTAGATGCCATGTCTTTATAATTATTGCAGTGGAGAGGATCAGAATTCCATATTTGTCCGTGCACTGCCTGACAGAAGGGAGTCTGATTGGTGTCCATGATACTGAAGGCCTTTTAAGCCCAAAAAATGTTGAAATGTTGTCAGGGTGTGTGTTGATGAGAGACTAGAGCATAGATCCTGAAGAAAAGCATGGCTTGGTCATTTGTTTTCGGGGAGGGAAGAGAGGTGTTAGGCATCTAAAACCTTGGGAAGGTCAACAGCTCTGAAATACATATGTCATTTAACCCAGCATTCTGTTTCCGGGAATTCATGCTGTAGGCACGCCATCAGGTATGTGGTATGTGCTGCAAGGTTATTGTTTCACTGTTGTTGGTAATAGGACATACTAGAAATAACCCAAGTGTCCCATCAGGAAGGGGCAGGTTAAATTAGTTATGATACATCCATATCATGGACTACTTTAGAGCTATAAAGATGAATGAGGGGGCGCCTGGGTGACTCAGTCGGTTAAATGTCTCCCTTCCTATCAGGTCATGATCCCAGGGTCCTGGGATCAAGCCCTGTGTCAGGCTCCCTGCTCAGCAGGGAGTCTGTTTCTCCCTCTCCCTCTGTCTTCCCCCCCGTCTCATGCACTGTCTCTCAAATAAATAAAATCTTAAAAAAAATAAATAAATAAAGATGAATGAGGAAGCACTGAGCTTTAAGAGAATATGCCTAAGTAGAAAATCAAGGTCTAGTATAGTACTAGAGTATGCTACCTTTTGTTTAAGAGGTGGGTGGGACAAATAAGATTTTATCTTTATTATTGCTTGTATAAGCATAAAGAAATTCTAGATAGCTCTTCTAGAAGTGAATAGTAGTAGTGTTTACCTGAGGGTAGGATGAAAGTCTGGGGAATAGATGAGAGAGAAACTTAACTCTGTGTGTTATTTATTAATTTAAAAAAAATTTTTAAAGATTTTATTTATTTGAGAGAGAAAGAAAAAGAGAGCACGTGCACACATGAGCAGGGGGAGAAGCAGAGGAGGAGGGAGAGAATCTGAAGCAGATTCTGTGCTGAGTGTGGAGTCCGACTCGGGGCTTGATCCCAGGACCCTGAGATCATGACCTGAGCAGAGAAACCAGGCATCGGACGCTTAACTGACTGAGCTACCCAGGCCTCCCAATTTTTTTAAATTTTTGAACCATGTAAATATATTACTTGGCAATTTAAATTTCAAGGTTTTTTAAAATAGAAAGAAACTACCTTTGTGATCAGAAGGCAGGTGAGATTGCAGGAGGCACATTGAGTAGTTCATACATTATCCGTGGGAATTTATTTGAATAGGTAACAAAACCCTTTGTTTCTTTTAGGCTTATGGTCAAGGTTTAAAAAGAGATGTTTTAAGCTCATCAGGAAGATGCCTATTATTGGTCGCAAGGTAAGTGGAATCTGTGTATAACTTCCAGCCCTCCCATCACCCCCGTGGTCATGACCTCTTTCTTTCTATTTACTGAACCTAGTGCGAATTCCCAAGGACGAGGGGTGATTTTTGTACCCCCCCGCCAAGGAACATCTGACAGTGTTTGAGGACACCTTTGGTTGTCATAACTAGAGGGGGGTGCTGTTGGCATTTAGTGGATCGCGGCCAGGGTGCTGCTAAGCATCCTGCAGGGCCCAGTAGAGAATTATCTGGCTCAAGATGTTGGAAGTGTCAAGATTGAGAAACCTCACTTAACCCTTTCTCCAACATATTTGCCCAAAGGAGACCGGCGATATCTGTTAAAGGCAGAATTTGCGATTAGAAAAGCTGGCCGAAGTGGCATGATGCTTTACAGCAATATTTGGCTGCTCTGACTTGAGATAAGTGTCTGGGGGTCGGGTGCTTACATGGTTAGGTCAGGGTTGACAGACTTTCTCTGAAGGGCCAGATAGGAAACATTCTAGGCTTTGCAGGCCATACCATGTCTGTCAGGGTGATAGAGAGGTAGAAGGATGAGCCTGGCTGTGTTCCACTGAAACTTGCTTTACAGAACGGCCAGGGGCCAGATCTCGGTCGGCTGTAGTTGGCGGATCCCAGGTTTAGAAACTCAAGAGAGCCCTGATCTCTTGCTCTTTGTACCTGTCTGCATCATAGTATGTTCCCTTCACTGTGTCCTCTGTCCCCTCACCCACGCTGAGGATAGGACAGTCACCTCTGTACCCTTCCCACCGGCTCTTTATCACAGAAGGAGATAAATGGGGCAGGCGCCATGCCAGCTGCAAGGAAGGCACACTGGCCCTGATGTCTCCGGCTCCCCCCGTGCCCTGCCTGCCCCTCAGCTTTCCTTCAAGCTTTCTTTCACTTTTGGCTTTCAATTCCCTTTCCCTTTTCCCCTTTCCTGGCCAAACCAGAAGAGATGTTAGTCATCCTTAGCCTTTGACCCAAATCCATTCAGACCCCTGGGCTAACTCTCCCGTAACTGTGTATTTATTTTCAGGTTCATTTCCTATAAGGAAGCAGAAGTAGTTACTGGGGTGGAAAAGGGGAATGGGAATAGATAGGTTTTTATTTGACCCTAATTCATCTTAAGCCCTAAAATGAAATCTCCCTGAGTCGATCTAGAGTTAAGGGGTAGGGAGAGGGCGGCTATAGAGGGTGGACTGGATCTCAAAGGATACTAGCATTTCTCCTTTTCATTCCCTGTATTTTTCTGCTCTTTTTTTTTTTTTTTAAGATTTTATTTATTTATTTGACAGAGAGACACAGCGAGAGAGGGAACACAAGCAGGGGGAGTGGAGGAGGGAGAAGCAGGCTTCCCGCTGAGCAGGGAGCCCGACGCGGGGCTCAATCCCAGGACCCTGGGATCATGACCTGAGCCGAAGGCAGACGCCCAATGACTGAGCCACCCAGGCGCCCCTTTCTGCTCTTTTTCTTAACACATTTCTCCTTCAGTGTCAGATTTTGGGACAAATAAATGCTAGGGTTCCAGAACCCTGAAATTTATAAATTTACTGAAATTTATAAAATAACAGAATTGGAAGGCACTTAGAAACTATGTAATCACCTGTCATTTTTTAGAAGCAGATTTTGAGGCTCAGAGACAAGAGTTCTTTATTTCGAGCGAGTGCGTGTGTGTCCCTGTCTCATTCGTTCCCTTACGTTCACTCACTCCGCACACGGTTCGTGGGCACATGCTCCGTGTCAGGTACCGCTCTGGGTGCTGGGGACCGAATCCCCGCTCTGCGCAGCTTACGTTTTCCTAGGAACAACATAAAATAGATCCGCGAACAAATACGTAAGAATTTCATTTTGAAATAAATGCTGGGAAGAAATCAAGATTGATAGAGGCCCTGAGGCAGGCACTGGGGGGAAAAGGTACTTGTGTGCCTTCTGATGCGACTCACCATCGTTTTGTGGCTCTTCTGTCTTATTACAGCAGCAGTCTAGGCGCGGAAGCTTGGCTTCCATGGTTTGTTCCTGTTGCGTGCTCACCATTTCGGCAGCATAGTCCACGTACAACTTTTAAAAATACTTTCCTGCCCATCACTGCCTCCCACTGCCGCGGGGCGGGCCTCCACTGCCTGCCGGAGCCTGCCTGCGACACCTGCAGGCGTGGTTCGCGGGCGCAGCTTGCCCTGCGGATTCCCTGGGGGCCGCATCTAGCAGGCTCCTCTCGTGTTCTCATCCTCCAGGGCTAGAGATGGGAAAGTCGAAATGTTTGGGGTCAGATCGTGGGCCTCAGACCTTCACAGATGGGTCGCTGAAACCGTCTCGCTGTAACGCCACTCTTCCAGGCTACCCCCCAACAGTCCCTTAGTGCAGATAGCGGCCCCTGCTGGGTTTTGTTGTGTTTTTAAACTCTGTTCTGTTCCCCCCAGTACTTTC
Organism: Leptonychotes weddellii; assembly: GCF_054177405.1. NCBI lineage: Eukaryota > Metazoa > Chordata > Mammalia > Carnivora > Phocidae > Leptonychotes > Leptonychotes weddellii. The sequence continues at coordinate 50,064,602 of NC_138374.1, read as the reverse complement.
CACTACCTGACTTTCTTTTTTTTTTTTTTAAGATTTTATTTATTTATTTGAGACAGAGAGAATGAGAGAGACAGAGAGCACATGAGAGGGGGGAGGGTCAGAGGGAGAAGCAGGCTCCCTGCTGAGCAGGGAGCCCGATGGGGGACTCGATCCTGGGACTCCAGGATCACGACCTGAGCCGAAGGCAGTCGCCTAACCGACTGAGCCACCCAGGCCCCGTTATGTTGTGTTTTTAAACTCTGTTCTGTTCCCCCAGTACTTTCCACTACCTGACTTTCTTTTGTTTTTTTTTTTTAAGATTTTATTTATTTATTTGAGAGAGAGAGAATGAGAGAGCACATGAGAGGGGGGAGGGTCAGAGGGAGAAGCAGAGTCCCCGCCGAGCAGGGAGCCCGACGTGGGACTCGATCCCGGGACTCCAGGATCGTGACCTGAGCCGAAGGCAGTCGCCTAACCGACTGAGCCACCCATGCGCCCACACTACCTGACTTTCATTTTCTGTGTCTGCTGCTACAAGGAAGCGTCGTGAGAACAGAAGTTGTTCTCACTCGTACTGCCTAGTGTGTTCTGTTCGCGGTGTCTTGCTGGCCCACAGGGGTAGTTCGGCACCCAGGGAGGGAGGGAAAAGCACAGGCTGTTGCGGTGAGGAGGAGGACGACGGAGAAACAGCCATCGTTGGTAAACTGTACAGAAGGGGCCGTCGCTCCCCCCTAGCACTTGAGGGTCAAAGAGTACAGGCGGCGGACAGCCCGAGGGGATTGAATGCGGTCTCCCCAGTACCCCCAGGGTGTCTGGCACACGCACGTGGCGACTCGCGCAGGCTGCCCGCGTTCTGGGCGAGCTCCGTGCAGGTCTGCTGACGGAGCTCATCACCTGCACGAGCACCAGAATGCTTCTGCTGCTGCTTGGCCTGTTTTCTGGCCACCGTTGGTGGCTCCACCTTTGTTTCTTTAGCACACACACTGGCTGCTTGCCAGGACACGGATAACGTCCACATACTGCACTCAGACAGTGGCGCGTGCAAGCCCAGTAAAGCAGGGGCGATGTCGACGTGGCAGAGGAAAGGGGTGGGAGGCTTGAATGTGTCTTTGACTTTGGGACAGGAAGTTGACTTTTCAGACTTCTAAGAGCCTGCCGCACATGCCAGAAAATAGCTGAGCAGCCAGAATGTCCCCATATCTGTTGACAAAAACAATACCATCCCCGTTCTGTAGCACTAGCGTGGCGCCCAGCGCTGAACTGTTGACTTGGAGTAGTAACTGGTTCTTCTGCTCCCTGGCCTGTACTTTTCCATCTCCTTGTTAACTTGTCTTTCTTACCTTCGGAGATCCAAGAGAAGGTGAACAAGACCAAGGATGATATAAGCAAGAACATGTCGTTCCTGAAAGTGGACAAAGACTATGTGAAAGCTTTGCCCTCTCAAGGCCTGAGCGCGTCGGCAGTTCTGGAGAAGCTCAAGGACTACAGCTCTATGGGTAGGATTCCGGGCGCGCTCAAGCCGCTTGCTTTCCCAGCGTGGCCGGTTTGGTCATTGTTTACTGTCGCGATAGGTTACGAGTGCTTCATCCCTGGAACTTATATATCCATCCTGTCTCAGAGGCTCAATTTCTTATCATAAAAATTATATTTAAATTCATCCTCCATCCATGAAGCAAACAAATCTGAGACAGTGGAACTGGAACTTGGTCCCATTTCCTTTTGTAAGCCTGAATAAAACAGATAAGTTTGTTTCTTAAGGAGAGAATATATGTAATAAGAATGAAATACAGATTCATTATAGAATTTGTGAAATCTGCACAAAGGCACAAAAGAAAATCCCATCATCACAAGATAAACACATGATATATATATGTAAGAATCTTAGTAGTGTTTTTGTGTAATAAACATACATACACATACAGATATGTATGTATGCATGAGCACATAAGGGAAGGATAAATATACCAAATAGCTTAATGTTTAAGAGTGTAGCCCTGGCTGAGAGGAGTGCGTGACTCTTGATCTCAGGGTTGTGAATTTGAGCCCCACGTTGAGTATGGAGATTACTTAAAAATAAAAAAATAAAAAAATCTTTAAAAAAGAGTGTAGCCCATGGAATCAGCGTGGATTCACATGCTAGTTGGGCCACTTAAAGTGTGACCTTGGGTGAATTACTTAAGCTATGTCTTGGTCTCTGTCTTTCTACGATGGGGATAATACAACTTACTTGAAAAGATGATTACAGGGCGCCTGGGTGGCTCAGTTGGTTAAGCGACTGCCTTCGGCTCAGGTCGTGATCCTGGAGTCCCGGGATCGAGTCCCACATCGGGCTCCCTGCTCAGCGGGGGGTCTGCTTCTCCCTCTGACCCTCTTCCCTCTCGTGCTCTCTGTCTCTCATTCTCTCTCTCTCAAATAAATAAAATCTTTAAAAAAAGAAAAGATGATTACAGGGGCACCTGGGTGGCTCAGTTGTTAAGTGTCTGCCTTTGGCTTACGTCATGGGGGATAGAGCCCCACATCAGACTCCCTGCTCAGCAGGAAGCCTGCTTCTCCCTCTCCCACTCCCCTTGCTTGTGTTCCCTCTCTCACTGTGTCTCTCTGTCAAATAAATAAATAAAATCTTTAAAAAAATAAAAAATAAAAAAAATAAAGAAAAGATGATTACAGAGATTAAATAAGATTGTACATATGAATGTATAATACCTGGCATATAGTAAGGGCTCAATAAGTGTTGGCTGTTTTTTTTAAATTAAATTTTATTTATTTATTTGAGAGAGAGATAGTAGAGATAGAGCACTAGCAGAGGGGAGAGGGAGAAGCAGGCTCCCCACTGAGCAGGGAGCTCGATGTGGGGCTCGATCCCAAGACCCTGGGATCATGACCTGAGCCGAAGGCAGATGCTTAACTGGCTAAGCCACCCGGGCGCCCCATAAATGTTGGCTGTTAACACAAACACAGGTTTATTACAAATTAGACCATATTGCAAATACTTTTCGAAAATAGGCTTTTTAGTTTGTCATAATTTAAGATTTGTTTACTCTTTTTTTTTTTTTTTAAAGATTTTATTTATTTATATGACAGAGAGAGACAGCGAGAACAGGAACACAGGCAGGGGGAGTGGGAGAAGGAGAAGCAGGCTTCCCGCAGAGCAGGGAGCCCGATGTGGGACTCGATCCCAGGACCCTGGGATCATGACCTGAGCTGAAGGCAGACGCTTAACAACTGAGCCACCCAGGCGCCCATAATTTAAGATTTGTAGAGAATTTGCAAATTCATATATACAGAGATTTCCCATACACCCCTTACCTGGCTTCTCCTGATGTTAACATCTAAAGTGACTATGATGCATTTGTCGAAACAGTAGTTGACTAAACTGCAAATTCTATTTCTATTTCACCAGTTTTTCCACTAATGTCCTTTTTTCTGTTCTAGGCTCCAGTCCAGGATACCACATTGCATTTCAACAAATACACTTAAAAATTTCTAATTGACGTGTGTTGAGATTTTGACATTGGATGGTACAAAATTAGCTGCAGTCCAGGATTTATAGATGATGTAAAGCAGGGATCAGCCCTCTGAGACCTGGATGTTAAAGATTTCTATGATCGTGAAGGCACGTTTCTGCCGCCATATTGCCTTCCCTTCCTTTCCAAGTCATTGTCAATAGCACCAGTAAAATAACAGGAAATGAAACCATGTAGTCTATTTTTGAAAGGCTGGTGGCCTCTGGTCTGAAGACATGCATGGTATAGTCCAGTGTCCTGTAAGGAAAGAGGGAAAGTCCTCCTGGAATCAAGCCAGAGCTTGGCAGATTGCCTGAGATGAGGGGTCTGTCTGGATGTTTGCTACTCAATCTTCTGCTCTCTTGTTGGAGCTGAAGATAATGGCTTTGTAGAGCCTGCGGCGACAGTTTTCAGTTAGTGTGTCTCTGGAGTGGCTTGTCACTGCGCACTCTCAGTAGGGCACAGCCATGTTGTATCTGAGATACCCACGTCAGCAGATTCGTTGATACAACGTAGACTGTCTTGGGAGAAGCACCTCAGACAGAAAGTGGAATTGTGGGTAGGTTTCGGGCTCATGGAGGGACGCCCTTGAAACCAGGGTGCTGACAGTCTGTCATCGTGGTTTGTCTGGTCAGGGATTCAGTTCCCTGGCTCCAACTCTGACAGTAGTGTACTGAAATTCCACACTTTGCCGTGCTCTTCCCTGCCAACTCTGCTCATGACAGTTCTCACACTTCCTTTGACTGGACAGGAAGGGGCGAAAAAAGTCGTTAGCCATTCAGAGACCAGGAAATGAGTATAGATCAAGGAACAATTTTCTACTGGTAGAAGGCCGTTGGGGATGATGACAGCATCATTATTGGACTAGATTATACCTGGCTTCTGTTAATATCTTTTTCACACCGCTGTTGATAGTAATGGAAGATCTTTCTTCTTTATTTTGCTGTGATAGGTATTTATTGGAATTCTTTTTCTTGATTTAATATAAGATCATCTCTGGGTTTCCACTCAAAGTTTTTTTTTCTTTTGTACCCAGAGGTGTTGCTTCGTATTTTGGGCAAGTTCCTGCTTACTGACCCAGTGGTCTTAACTTTCTCCTCAGACGTCTTCTGGCAGGAGGGGAAAGCCTCCGGAGCAGTGTACAGCGGAGCGGAAGAGCTCACCCAGCTCCTGGTGAAGGTGAATGCCAGCACCCCAAGGCAGTGTGTGTGGTCTGTGCCCTTCATACCACCTCAGTTTTTCTCCTTACTTTTGCAATTAAAAAAGAAAAAAAAAAATTACTTAACGAAAGTTTATTGTTAAAAATAAGTTTCTCTTTACCCACATATAGGTGAATATAGATAATATTGTCCGAGATGTCTTCAGTCCATAAAAAAGTACGATATTACTTATATTTCCAGGCTTTATAGGTGCCCCGTGTGGAAGGCAGATTACTAGGGAAGGTAGTCAGTCCCCCATCATTTGAAGTTATTAATGACAAGACATACTTTGATGAGAAGAGAGGAGGAATAGACACTTGCTCATCATTTCCTGTACCACCCGAGTCTCAGATCAAAGGATCTGAGAATGAGCAGTAGGTTCACTTATAATTGAAATAATTCTCATTTTTTGTTGACTTTAGAGTTGCCTATAGCTAATGAGATTTATTTCCTAAACCCCACTTTGTCATATAAAATTGGCACTGGACTGGGGCGCCTGGGTGGCTCAGTCGGTTAAGCGACTGCCTTCGGCTCAGGTCATGATCCTGGAGTCCCGGGATTGAGTCCCACATTGGGCTCCCTGCTCAGCAGGGAGTCTGCTTCTCCCTCTCCCGCTCCCCCCTCTTGTGCTCTTTCTCTCTCTCACTCTCTCTCTCAAATAAATAAATAAAATCTTTAAAAAAAAAAATAAAATTGGCACTGGACTTAACAATCCCTAAAGTCTTTGTGTTTGATTATGATAACTAAGAAACTGCTCCTACCTTACTAAATACTACAGGTTTGACTTAGCTATATCTTGACATAATGCTCTGATCTTACTTCGCTGGGTTAAAAATCTTTCAGTGGCTTCCCACTATCTACGGGATAAAACCCAAGCTGCTTACGTAGCAGAAAATGCAAGCCCATGGGCGCCTGGGTGGCTCAGTTGGTTAAGCGACTGCCTTTGGCTCAGGTCATGATCCTGGGGTCCTGGGATCAAGCCCCACATCGGGCTCCTGGCTCAACAGGGAGCCTTCTTCTCCCTCTGACCCTCTCCCCTCTCATGCTGTTTCTCTCTCTCTCTCTCTCTCAAATAAATAAATAAATAAATAAATAAATAAATAAATAAATAAATAAATAAAATCTTAAAAAAAAAAAGAAAAGAAAATGCAAGCCCTGTGGTGAGCCGGCTCCCACCTGTGTTTTTCAGCCACCCATGTAAACATGAACTTCCATCTTTCCTCTTCACTGAATGTACCTCACTCTTACCATGTTTTCCTCCCCTCCTTCATTCCACCTGTTCTAAATGTCGAATTCCTATTGATCTCTCAGGGTTCTGCCTGTACAGACATCAGACCTGTCGGGCTGTTTGTTATTCCCTCCTTAGGGCTCCTTCCATCACTTGCATACTTCTGGTATCACACTCAGAACAATAGCTCCTTTGTGCCGGATGCTCTCCTAAGGACTTGGCATGCCTTATGTTATTTACTTAGCGCTAGAACCCTATCAGGTAGGTACCATGATTATCCCCTTGAGCACATGAGGACACTGAACCTCAGAGAGGTTTTTTGACCTAAGATTACACAGCGAGAAGTAATAGGCAAAGCTAAGATTGCAAACTGGGTCTGTTTGTTGTTTTAGTATGTGCTTTTTAACCACATTTATACTTCCTCTCTCACCACACTGTAAAATAATTTATTTGCATGTCTCTCTCTTCCACTGTATTTTGATCTTTTTTAGAGGGGAACACATATCTTACCATTTTTCCAGTTTCTAGTGTTGTGCCTGGTACCTAGAAACTTCTGTCTAGTGCATGATTCTTTGTCCCATACAGTGTATTTATTCGTTCTACTTCATATCTGCGTGCATTTCTTTGCAGGCTTATGGAGATTTTGCATGGAGTAACCCACTGCATCCAGACATCTTCCCGGGACTGCGAAAGATCGAGGCGGAGATTGTGAGGATAGCTTGTTCCCTGTTCAGTGGGGGGCCAGATTCCTGTGGATGTGTAAGTAGATGCAGGTGGCCTATGTGTTTCGCTTAAAATAGAAGAGTTTCTTGAAAACATTTTGTTACACAAGTAATATGTGATTATTGGTAGGAAGATCCAGATTAACAGCAATGTAAAAGTGTTAACTTTTGGAATTTTTAGAGCATCAACATTTTATTGTATATTTTTTAAGATATTTTTTTCCTCCGTTTTGTATTTTAAAACATTTTTTTTACACTTTTTTTAAATGTTTTATTTATTTATTCATGAGAATCAGAGAGAGAGAGAGAGGCAGAGGCAGAGGGAGAAGCAGGCTCCCCACTGAGCAGGGAGCTGGATGCGGGGCTCGATCCCAGGACCCTGGGATCACGACCTGAGCTGAAGGCAGACGCTTAACCATCTGAGCCACTCAGGCGCCCCATGTATTTTAAAACATTTTAAACATGAAGTTGCTAGAATAGACGAAACCCTGCATTCAGTAACTAAATATTTTGCACATCTGCTGTGTCTGCTGCTTTCTTTCTCCCCCTCCCTCTTTGATCCATCCAGTATACTTATAGTACGTAGGTATTCTCCTGTGCTATAGACTCTGTGAACTTTTAAGAGACCATCAGTTAAGCAGCCCCAAAATAATTTGGCCTCATCTAGGTAAGTTGAAGAAACAGGTATCTCATGACCCTGAAATTTCACTACTCCGGGTATACCCTAGAAAAACTGGCACGTGTGTATCAGGATAGATGGATATTCATAGCAGCATTGTCCGTGGTATTGAAAACTGGAAGTAATTCAAATGTCAGTCAACAGTGGGGTGGAAAATTACAGACTACTCCATGTGCTTCAACCCACTGCAGCTGCTACTCTGATTAATGCTCACATTAGCCCATTTGACCAGTGGAAGCCTCTTAATTTTGGCCTCTGGGTTCTTTTGTATGACTCGAGTGGTCTTTGAAAGCTTCCTTTCTTTCCTTTTTTTTTTTGACAAAATAATTTTTATTTGATGAAATATTGCAGGTTTACCTTATGCATTCCAGACCCCAACTCAGCCATTTGTCCAAAGAGCCCTGTTTCATTTAGAATGATGTAAAATATTTACATGGCTCCGAAGTCCAATTTATAGAACAAGACTTATACAAAAATAACCGGAATAACATCCAGAGAGATAGCACAGAGAGGTTGAGAGACCTGAGGGCTGGAATGGGAAGGGCTACCACGCATCTGGTTGGTATGTAATTAGCTGTGAAAACAGCTGGTGTTCTCAGCAGCAGTGGCAGCCGGGGTGTGTGCAGGTGGAGGAAAGACGGGCTGTGAGGTGCTCATTGTTGGAGCCGGGAGATGAGTAGAGGGGTTTCATGGGTTCCCTCTTCAGCCGTGTCTCTCCTGCACTTGAGTTCCTCCATTGGGTTTTTTTTTTTTTTAAGATTTTATTTATTTATTTATTTTATTTATTTGGCAGACAGAGAGCAGGAGAGCGGCAGAGGGAGAAGGAGAAACAGGCCCCCTGTCGAGCAGGGAGCCCGATGCGGGGCTCAACCCAGGACCATGGGATCATGACCTGAGCCAAAGGCAGTTGCTTAACCAACTGAGCTACCCAGGCGGCCCCCATTGGCTTTTTTTTTTTTTAACTTCATTTACTATAGTCTTCATTTTTGAGAATTTTGTCTTAATCTGCCAGGTGGTTCTTTTTTTTTTTTTTAGGTTTTTGCTCAAGTTGTTTGTTTATTATTATTATTATTTAAGTAAGTGTTACGCCTAAAGTGGGGCTCAAACTCAAGACCCAGAGGTCGAGCGTTGCATGCTCTGCCGACTGAGCCAGCCAGGCGCCCCTGCATGGTGGTTCTTTAGCGTTCCTTTCCTTGGCTTATGTTTTGTTTACTTAAATATATTGCCCATAGTTATGTTATATTCTGTGTCTGATAATGCTGTTACTCGTGAGCCTTACCTATCTGTTTCTGCTGGTTTCATTCATATTGGCTTGTATCCTTGTATTTGTGACTTTTTTGTGTGTGTGTGTGTCTTCCTGGGAACTTCTCTGTGAGGCCTAGATTGAAGTGAAGTTCTTGCAGGGAAGCTATGTAATGACTTCTGCCAGTTGCCGGGGCCTTGCTGGGAGGTGCTGTCACACGGGAACCCATCTGAGTCTCATCCTACAGAGGGCGCATGAGTTCACACTGCAGACCCACGTCAAAGCTGTCTTGTGAGCCATTCTTGAGAGATCCTTATTTTTCTTTACCAGAGCATCAGGTCATGGTTGAGAAAGCCATTTTTCTTGCTGTCTTCTGCTGCACCAGTGGGGTTTAATTTCTTGGTCCCCTGAGATGTGGGTGTAAGTCCCAGGTTCTCCAGCTGTCTCCTATTAGACTCTTTACCTTAGGCAGGCCCTCAGTTTACCTCCTGTTCATTTGTCACGGTGGGGGTTGGTGGTCTCTGGGACCGGCAGCAACCGTCAAAGTTGAAACCAGCTTTGGCACTCACTTATCTGCTAGGATTCTTGGTTTTGCTCTGTTTGGGTTCAGTATATTAGTATATTCCTTTATGTTATATAAGCTCAGTGGTGGATGTAAAATAAATTTCAATGTTTTACGAGGCATTTTTAGTTGTTTCCCAGGGGAGGGTGGGCTGCCCAAGCTGTCTAATCTATATTGCCAGAAATAGGAGTTCCATGATTGTTGTTGTTTTTTCTCCATGTGAACTTTGTACACTTTACAGCTTCTCTCCCTCTGGATCTGCTCTTCCCCACTTTCTTCCAAGGCTACTCAGCTAGTCTTAGAGAATACGGTTTCACAGATTGGCGACCATGCCCATGTTTCTTCTCCGAACACCTTTTGGTTATCTGTGTCTGGCCAGAGGGACACAGGTGTGGAGAGGCAGTGATCTTTCAGTCTCTGTTTTTTTTAAATCTGGGTTCACTAAACTTGCCTTAAACCTTTCCTCTAAGTCCTGATCTTTATTCTCGGCCGTGTTTATTCTGTCCCTCGTGTCCTTACTAATCCTTTATCAGGGTCATTTGGTACTCTGTGTTTTAGGTCTGCAGTCTCATTCTCTTGTTTTGGTGTCCAGTCTTTCAGCTCTTGTTTTCTTCAATTCGTGTTCTTGTCATGTTGTCCTCTAGTGATGACAGTCCCCCTTAGACTGTTACCTTTTGAGTTAGGCTTTTATTATGCATGCTGCTTTTTTTCTTTCTGTGTGTTTGCGTAGTTACCGTGCCATTTTTTTTCACTGTGGCTCATGCTCATCAGAACATTCTATTTTGTTTTGACGCATGCTGGCTGATTTCTTATCTGGGAGCATTTGCTTGAGGGCCTCTTGGTTCCACCTGTATTAGGATATCTGGGTCTCTTCTTCTGAGATTTGTTAAAAGTTACCTATTAGAGTTTACTCTGCCTAGTTGGAAGACAGTAAGACCCTCTGGGCTTTGATTATTTCTTTAACCCATCCTGGATCCCTGAAGCCTTGACTTTGAGGGGTCGGTCCCAATGTTCTCTCTCCCCATTTTCCTGTTTCTCCCTCTCTGCCATGTCTACCACTCACTGAGTGGAAGATAAGGAGCCCCCCTCCATTTGCTTCTCTGAAGATTTGGCGGGTATTAATGAGAATCCTCAGGATTTTGCTGGCTCGCTGGACAATTTTCAGGACTTGGAGGAGGGATTAGGGACTGTGTTTTGCTTTTCTCTGTGCTTTAGTAACTTGTCTCTTTTTTTCATTGCCAGTATTTGAAGTTTATTGCATTGGATTCTCTCTGTTTCCTTGTTTGATGGTTGTTATTGCAGCTTTCTGCAATTGTGTTTCTTCCTTCTTTTAGGTACCAGGGGAGAGAAAGTAGCTGTGAGGTAGGTTCAGTGTTTCATCTGAATGCCGAAGTCTAACCCCAGAGGTATTTTTGCATTGCTACAGTGTCGGGGATCGGGAGAAGGATGGAGTCTGAGATCCCTAGTCTTTTCTAATACTTAAGACTTTTACAAGAGAACTAGTGATGACCTCTGGGGTAATTTGAGTTTCTCTGTTTCTCTTACTCTTCTCAGTCTCTGTCTCTCTCCATCTCTCTCTCTCTTGATGAGCTGCTTTTGGTGAAAAAAGTTCGGAGTTCAGAGGTTGGAAATGAGAAGACAGAGCTGCATAGCTGGGCAGTCTGTAGCATATTCCCAGCCAAGGTCTTAAGCTCTTCTCGTTCTTTGTTCTTCAGTCTAAACTATTGTTCCTGTTACTAACTTCATTTGCCTCAGTTAGAATGGATAAGAAGTGATTTCATATACTGAAAGAACTTCTGTTGCCCTGGGGAACAGTCTTGGCTTGTGCAAAGGCCTTTGGGTCTGAAAGAAAATTCTCGCAGCAGGCCGTGTTCTCCTCTTATTCTCTGACATACTTCTCATATATTACAGCGAGAGTTTTTATAAATGTCGGAAGAAGCTAACATTACAAGTAGTTATTGAAGCTTTCATCTTCTGATTTCACAATTCCATTTTTCTTTGGGCGCAGAGGGTAGAAGGAAGTGGGAGGTTAGTAGCATGTTTAGACACAGAATTTGGGGATCAGAAATAAAAATTAGAAGTAGAATTTAGGTATTCCTGCTTTTACAGTCAAAAGTACACTGCTGTTTGCCCAACAAATAATGATGTTGATTTGATAAGTTATTGGACTAAAAATAGAGCATGTGTGCTGGGTGACTAGGGGTTTGGAAATCCGTTTGTGTAGGTCATTACTGGACCTTAGTAAGAGGCTGACACACTGGAGACTTGGACGTTGCTGGTCCTTTCCTGACTTGCTTCACAGCTTGTTTGGCTCCTCATGTGACAGTCTGAGGTTTTGTGCTAGACCACAGGGCGAGCCGCTGATTCGCAGAGCTGACCTCCACTATAAGCGTTTTCATCTTTGGCAGAAAAGTGCAGAGGCTACAAACAGGCAGGCGTCCTGTGCCCAAGTCAGCGCATTACTTCGTGGGTGATGGGCACGTGTTTCTTGAAGACTTCCTGAATCACAGTATGACTAACTTCTCTCAGCTAATCTTCCATGTAACTCCTGACCACTGGGGTTTTGTAGCCAATGGTGTTTTTGTCCTCTACGTGGGTATTACAGGAAATTCCAGAAATCCCTCTCTCTCATTCCATTTCATGTTAACTCCACCAAATGCACAAACGTAGAAAGTTTTCCTTTTTTTTCTCTTTTCTCTTTTTTAGTTTAAATTCAGTTAATTAACATACAATGTATTATTTGTTTCAGGGGTACAGGTCTGTGGTTCATCTGTCTTCTATAGTACCCAGTGCTCATTACGACACATAATCTCCCCAATGTCCATCACCCAGTTACCCCATCCCCCCACCACCCTCCCCTCCAACAACCCTCAGTTTGTTTCGGATGATTAAGGGTCTCTTATGGGGGGCGCCTGGATGGCTCAGTCGTTAAGCGTCTGCCTTCGGCTCAGGTCATGATCCCGGGGTCCTGGGATTGAGCCCAGCATCGGGCTCCCTGCTCCATGGGGAGCCTGCTTCTCCCTCTCCCACTCCCCCTGCTTGTGTTCCCTCTCTTGCTGTGTCTCTCTCTGTCAAATAAATAAATAAAAAATCTTTAAAAAAAAGAGTCTCTTATGGTTTGTCTCCCTCTCTGGTTTCATCTTGTTTCATTTTTTCCTCTCTTCCCCTATGATCCTCTGCCTTGTTTATTAAATTGCACATATTAATGAGATCATATGATAATTGTCTTTCTCTGATTGACTTATTTTGCTTAGCATAATACCCTCTAGTTCCATCTATGTCGTTGCATATGGCAAGATTTCAATTTTTGATGGCTGCGTAATATTCCATTGTATTTATATATACCACATCTTCTTTATCCATTTATCTGTTGATGGATATCTGGGCTCTTTCCATAGTTTGGCTATTGTGGACATTGCTGCTATAAACATTGGGGTTCAGGTGCCCCTTTGGATCACTACATTTGTATCTTTGGGGTAAATACCCAGTAGTGCAATTGTTGGATCATAGGGTAGCTCTATTTTCAACTTTTTGAGGAATGTCCATACTGTTTTCCAGAGTGGCCGCACCAGCTTGCATTCCCACCAACAGTGTAGGAGGGTTTTTTCCTTTTTCCTCATCCTCGCCAACATCTGTCGTTTCCTGACTAGTTAATTTTAGCCATTGTAACCCGTGTGAGGTGGTATCTCATTGTGGTTTTGATTTGTATTTCCCTGATGCCAAGTGATGTTGAGCATTTTTTCATGTGTCTGTTGGTCATTTGGATGTTGTCTTTGGAGAAATGGCTGTTCATGTCGTCTGCTCATTTCTTGATTGGATTATTTGTTCTTTGGGTGTTGAGTTTGATAAGTTCTTTATAGATTTTGGGTACTAGCCCTTTATCTGGTATGTCATTTACAAATATCTTCTCCCATTCTGTTGGTTGCCTTTTGGTTTTACTGACCATTTCTTTGCTGTGCAAAAGCTGTTTATCTTGATGAAGTCCCAACAGTTCATTTTTGCCCTTGCTTCCCTTGCCTTTGGAGATGTGTCTAGCAAGAAGTTGCTGCTGCAAAGTTTTACTTTTTATCAGCTGATACTAATGGATGGCATTGGGTGAATTATTTTAGTCTTCTTAGGGGCTCAGTTTTCTCACCTGTACAATGAAAAAGTTATCTAAGCTTCTAGGAATCTTTGGAGATGAGAAATCTAAGAAAATAACCACGTAGCTCAGTGCTGTGGCTTTTTTGGTTTGTTTTGAAATGATTCTTTTTTTGTTCTTTTAAAATTTATTTATTCATTTCAGAGAGAAAGAGGTGGGGGAGAGGGGCAGAGGGCGAGAGAGAATCTCAAGCGGACTTCCACTGAGCTCAGAGCCTGATGTGGGGCTTGATCTTAAAACCCTGAGATCATGACCTGAGCTGAAATCAAGAGTTGGATGCTTAACCAACTGAGCCACCCAGACGCACCTGAAATGATTCATTCTTAGATGTCATCAAAAGATAGCCTAATGGGTATGATGTGCCCATGTTGGTCATGGTTTACTGAGAGTCAGATCAGGCTTTGAGAAATGTTAGTTGAGGTTCTGTTAAGTGTCAGCCTTCAGGCTGGGCGCTTGGAATATTGTCATGAACGGATTGGTCCCCACCGTCATGAGTTTATAGTCTCGTGAGGGAAATTGGATGCGTGACATGACCTTTGAGTATTTAGGTTTCAACTCTGATAAAGAAGTTCCCCTAGGGGTGCCTGGGTGGCTCAGTCCGTTAAGCGGCTGCCTTTGGCTCGGGTCATGATCCCGGGGTCCTGGGATCGAGCCCCACGTCTGGCTCCCTGCTCGGTGGAGAGCCTGCTTCTCCCTCTCCCTCTGCCTGCCTCTCTGCCTACTTGTGCTCTCTGTCAAATGAATAAATAAAATCTTAAGAAAAAAAAAGACGTTCACCTATAACCGAGGAGGGCTAGGCCTAGCTTCAGGAAAACATTTTACTTCGTTTAAAAACGCTACGATCTTTGTTTTGATTTCAGATAAGTGAGATAACCAACTTGTAAGTAGAGGCCTCTGCTTTTCTTTTTCAAACTTGTCAAAACCACAGTTCACTTTGGAATGTCTAAACTTCTTGATCTGCTGAGGTATCGCATAGTTTACTAGACTTATGACTGCAGTTCATTCTGCAGCGGGCATTGGAAACTTAAATCCAAGTCTGTGGTCCTGATGCTCTTGAGCAGTGTAAAATGCTCTGTCCTCTCTGCAACTGGACCAGCAGCAGAAGTGTGAACGGGCGGCCCGCTGGTGACGTCTGGGCAGGTGGTGCGTTTTTCCATACGGTGTAGAGATTCTGCGCCTTCTTATTTGGTAGTTTTTACTCTTCTGAACCAAGAATGCGCTTAGCCGATGAAGCCCCATTTCCATCCGGAAGACATGGCCACGTGTGCTCTGCCGAGTGCCTCGCAGACGTTACCTGCTGCTGCGTCAGGCACCACCGAGATAAGGTGGGCCGTGCATGCTGACAGCGGGCCTCACTGCACTGCATGGATCACATCGCTTCTTTATTACAGGTGACCTCGGGGGGAACAGAAAGCATACTGATGGCCTGCAAGGCTTACCGGGACCTGGCCTTTGAGAATGGGATCAAAACTCCAGAAATGTATGTATGTGTTTCTTTTGGATTTATCTGTGTGGAGTACTGCGGTTGGAAACAACCTGACCATCTGTTTTCTACTTCTCTTCCCTCTTCCTCTGGCAGTTCAGTCCTCATTCTTCCTGTCCTGCGCCCTGGACCCTTATCCCTTCACATTCCACAGAATCCTAAGTGGATGAGCCAGTTAATTTTAAAGGTCATTCCCTTTCCCAACCCCCAAGTTTATACGTGGTATATACTGAAAGCAAGAATGAGATCCTTTTCCTAAAAGTGACAGGTTGAACAGGACTACATCTTCGAATTTTGTGATATTTATTATAAATAATCTGGAGCCTAAGGAAAACTCTCTAATAATCCCTTAAATTCAGGGAAAGTTACTTAAATATAATAGGCTGCCTCAAAGTGCTTCCTAAGAAAATTTCAGCCTGAGGGCTGTTTTCTGGGAGGAGAAAAAAAAATTTTTTTTAAAGATTTTATTTATTCATTTGACAGAGAGACCGTGAGAGAGGGAACACAAGCAGGGGGAGTGGGAGAGGGAGAAGTAGGTTTCCCACGGAGCAGGGCACCCTGGAATCATGACCTGAGCCGAAGGCAGACGCCTAATGACTAAGCCACCCAGGCGCCCCTGGGAGGAGAAATTTTTAAAATCTTTTTGAGATTTATCCATAATGCCACCCCATAGACATAACTTTGATATTTGGCTGCATTTTTTTTTTCTAGACCCTCTCTTTGCCCAGAGTGTTTATACTACATCCTCTGGGTTACTGTTTTCCCACAAGTATCAGTGACTAAGGGTTGCATGTGATCTCATGCTGTGCAGCCTAAGAGAATAAATCAGGCTGCCATCTTTCTCCATACATGAATCTTAGTGCTTCGTACTCAGTAATAGTCTTTCCTTCCTTAAAGGGAACACATTGATTTTGAGAGTGCAGTAATTGAGCGAAGTCTGAAAGCAAATACTTAACCATGACTTAGTCTCCTTTTCAGTGCTATTTGTCTTTTTTTTGTTTTTTTAAGTAAGCTCTATGCCCAGCGTGGGCCTTGCACTCATAACACCAAGATCAAGAGTCACAGGCTCTACTGACTGAACCGAGCCAGCCAGGCGCCCCCATTTCAGTACTGTTTGAAGTGCTGCTTCTAAGTATGTAGGAACAATGGGAATTATAGTTTCTCACAGGCTTGTGGGCTTTCAGAGCTGGAAGGAACCACTGACCCTGATACAAGCAGACTTAGGTTCCTGCTTGGCCATGTGTCATGTCAGCGTACCCCCACCAACGGCTCCCTGGCTTTGGATGGCCAACATGAGAAGGCTCTGCCTGATGCCAATCTGATCCAAATTCCCAGTCCCTCGTCTCCTGCCTGTCAGCCCTGCTTTATGCTTTGGATTTCCTAAACCAGAGGGAGAAGATTTCTATAGAAAATCAGTTGACCTCTTTTTCTTTCTGCTTAAAAAGAAAAGTAAAACAATATAAACACTTGTAAAAACGTGAGGAAAAATATTTAGACGTTTACTCCTGGTGACGTAGATGAGCTGCTAACTAGGCTCTCTCTTGAGCCCTGCTTTTATTGGAATTTCATTACTCTCTTCTCTGTCATTTAGTGTGGCCCCCCAAAGTGCCCATGCTGCATTTGACAAAGCAGCCAATTATTTTGGGATGAAGATTATACGGGTTCCGCTGAACAAAATGATGGAGGTGGATGTTCGGGTGAGTTCCCCTGAAGGGCCATTTCGTGCCATGGACCGTGAGGAGCAGGGATGCACCTGACTGACTGGTGTTTTCCAGCATCGCATGCAGAGAGGCTCCAAAGGCCTTGGGCTCTAGGCGCCGGAGCTGCCGAGCTGCCACCGGCCGTGGTGATGGAGTGCGGCTCAGGGTTTTCATAAGTTCATGAGCTCTGATAGCAGAGATGATCCAGCCCCTGACTTGAGACTTCGCTGACCTGGGTTTTGCTGCAGCAACGTGGCTTTCTCCTCTCTGTAAAAAGAGCACAGACTGACTTGCCCCAGGACTCGCCCTGTGGTTTTCATGAGCCCACATCCATATCCTTGCCAATATAACAGTAACTGTATCTTTTCAGAACTAAACTACCCAGTTTCTTAGCACTAGCGTTGTTGCTGCCTGCCGTCTTTATTGATACACTGACTGACAGTTGACAAAAAAAATTGTACATATCTGTGGTCCCAGCTTGATATTCTGATGACACTTGTACACAGCGATAGACGAATACGCAGACGAATCACCACAGTCACACTACTGAGTGTATTCCGTCCCCTCAAATAGTTATCATCTTCTGTCATTTTCCTTTTTTCTGGGTTAGAATACATAGGGCTACTCTCTGGACCGCTGGCTGATTTCAGGCACACGGTGCGGTATTGTTCTGCATGGTCACACGGCCGTCCGCGAGCGGTCCAGACCTTCCTGTCAGGTGTCACCGAAACTTGGTGCCCCTCATCCTCCGGCCCCTGGCAACCGCCACTCTACTCTCTGCTTCTGAGTGTGACTGTCGTGGGTGCCGTGTATGTGAGGTCATGCAGCATTTGTGTCTCTGGCCCTGGCTTACAGCACTCAGCAGAGTGTCCTCCAGGTTCATCCATGCTGTCACAAATGGCAGGCTCTCTTTTTTGAAGACCCAGTAGTAGTCCTTTAGTCGTTATTTTTATGCCGTGCCTGTGTGGAGAACTCTCCAGCGTCGGGATGCTGTAAGAATTGCATCTGAGCCTTGTGACAGCCCAGGGAGGCTGGAGAAACTGTCAGTCCTTTTGCAGTGCACGGGTGAGGAAACAGTCCGGATGGAGTTAAATCGTTTGCCCCAGGTTTCCACACTCGTGAGTGGGGCTGGGACTCGCACAGGCTCATCTGCCTCTTGGCCCGATGCCGTTTTTCCTCCCACAGTGATTTGCCGTGTTGTGGCCGCAGACTGTCCCCCCGGCTGGAGCCCTCTGGCCGAGTCTGTGCTGCCGCCGTGGCGGGGGGCTGTCTTCTCCTGGGTTGGAGAGACAGAGGAGGTGGGCTAGAGGAGCGCAGACCCTGAGCTGGGGGCCCGGAGTGCTCTTGGCATTCTGACGTGGCTTCTCATTTTCCTTTCACCTTTAAACCCCTAGGCAATGAGGAGAGCCATCTCCAGAAACACGGCCATGCTCGTCTGTTCTACCCCCCAGTTTCCTCATGGTATCATCGATCCTGTCCCTGAAGTGGCCAAGGTACGCGGGAGAAATGGGCTGCCAGGCACTTAAGTTGAGATTTGAAAATAGAACCTAATGGTGCAGTACTTGGCAAGGAGAAGCAAGTCTGAGTTTAGATTTGTGCACAAATTTCCTGAGCCCCTTAGGAAGCCCTGCGGCTCTGTTTGGAGCCTCAGAAAGTTACTGGCTTCTGCTGTGGGAAGAAGACTTTGTGGAAACTGGGTATTCTGAAAGAGTACTGGCATTTGGATTCAGCCAGGGAAATGAGCTGCATGTAGGAGCCTGCCTACCAGAGGGTGGCATCCAACAGCGCCACCCGCCTAGCGCCCCCTCCTCCCCACCCTGCATTACTAAATAAAGCAGGACTCTCCCCCTGCATCAGAGGGCTGCTCGTTTCCTGCTTGATTTTATAGTCAGGTTGAGGCCCTGCGTATTTAAATATAAAATACCACATTTCAGAGGAATTATTTTGAAGCCTAAATACATTTGAAAGATGAGCTTTAGGGGCGCCTGGGTGGCGCAGTTGGTTAAGCGACTGCCTTCGGCTCAGGTCATGATCCTGGAGTCCCGGGATCGAGTCCCGCATCGGGCTCCCTGTTCAGCAGGGAGTCTGCTTCTCCCTCTGACCCTCCCCCCTCTCATGTTCTCTCTATCTCATTCTCTCTCTCAAATAAATAAATAAAATCTTTAAAAAAAAAAAAAAAAGAAAGATGAGCTTTATTAGGAATGTGAAAACTAGCCAGTTTTTTAAAGCCTGAAAGATGCATTATAGAGTGGCCTTGTGGTTGCAGCACACCTTTCCACCTGTGTCTTGCAGAGTTTTTGTTATATGGCTATAAATGAAATTCTCTTGTGGTCTTTGTTTTTTGGAACTAGCTGGCTGTCAAATACAAAATACCTCTTCATGTAGATGCTTGTCTGGGGGGCTTCCTCATCGTCTTTATGGAGAAAGCAGGATACCCACTGGAGCAACCATTTGATTTCCGGGTGAAAGGTGTGACCAGCATTTCAGCTGATACCCACAAGGTGAGACAGGGAAGGGACCAAATGTTAATCAAAGGAGGCACCTGATTATTTCGACTACTATCAACAAAATAAATTGGTTAAAGCATTAACTTCCGCCCAGAATGTAAAATTAAATCTGGCTCTTTGCTCTTACCCACGTAGCTGGTTCAGGTGACAAAGTATGGTGCCAGAGGTGACACGTAATCGTGCAAAGGGACCTATTTGTGGCATGTGGCTCAGAAAATTTCTGCATCCACTGACTGTATGTAGCTGGGATGTGCCAGGACAGGGGCCCCTAGAAAAATGTTCCCTGAAGCTCTGAGATTCTCTGGGGTGGAGGGTAGCGATGAAGTTGATAGTGGGATTCCTGGGAGGAGGAGGTATGCTGGTGCTGAGCTCTCACGCCACGGGGGCTGCTGCCCCATGTGACAGGCGCCAGCTAAGGGAAGAGTCCTTTAGAGAGAGGGCAGAACTGCGTGGTCAGGAATGTTCGGATGCCACCACCCCTGGTGGCCGGGATGGCTTTGCAGCTATATGCAGATGTGGGAGAAGCAGCAGCCTCAGGAATGTGTGCTCTGTGCTGAAGACACTCGCAGAGCTTGTTTTCATCTCAAGCATAGTGGAGACCTGTTTTTCAGACTCTTACGGGATGCCCGCGAATCTTCCGTCGGGATCTGATTTGGTTTCGCCTTGCACCCAGGCGACCCCCGTGCCCTCCTCCTTACCATCTCTCCCGGTGTGGGTCAGGGAGTGAGGCTGGCTCCATGTTCGCGGCAGCGGGAGTTCACTAGGAGGGCACATTTCTGTAAGGAAACCAAGTACGCAGGTTGTTTTTAGGCTGGATTCAGTAGCTTCTAGATGCTGAACACTGTGATGTTCTTTAAAAAGGAAGTATAAAAGAGATGGGAAGGGAGTCAGCTCGTGATTTCAGTTGCTCCAGGTGACGTGACTTCTACCCTTTTCCCCGGTTGCCAGTGGAAATTTATCTTTGCTTCCACCGTGCCGCACCACCCTGGGGTGCTGTTTACATAGAGAAGCCACGTGCTGGGTGAGGGGGCCCCAGACGCCTCGGCCCTCCCAGAGGGCATTTCAGCCCCGTCCCCGCAGCGCCCTCCACCCGTAACGCTCTGAGTGTGGGTTGTTGGTGCGAGTGGGACGCGGTGGGAAACGGGCACGTGGAGGAGACGTGTGCGCGAGGAGCTTGCGGGCGCTCACCTGTGCGCTTCTCCCCTCAGTACGGCTACGCGCCCAAAGGCTCCTCCGTGCTGCTCTACAGTGAGAAGAAGTACAGGAGCCATCAGTTCTTCGTGGCGACAGACTGGCAGGGCGGCATCTACGCCTCGCCGACCATCGCGGGCTCCCGGCCCGGAGGCATCAGCGCGGCCTGTTGGGCTGCCCTGATGCACTTCGGTGAGAGCGGCTATGTTGAGGCCACGAAACAGATCATCAAAACCACTCGCTTCCTCAAGTCAGAGTATGTGTGGAGGATTGGGGATCCGCCTCGTCTCTTGCTTTGTCTGCTCATAGGCCCGAGGCATCTGCCTGGCCAGCACCCATAGCTCCCAGCCCATCCCGCATCCCCTAGCGACCAGGGGCTTAGGACAGCAGCTTAGGAGTGTGGCGCCGGCCTGGGAGGAGAAGCTCCCTGGCTCTGCTGGGACTTGGAGGGTCAGACCCAGGCTTCACCTGTGGGCCATCGTGTCTCAAAGCGTGTCTTCACGACTGGCAGCTCTTACCAAGTGCCCATACACTGTGCAGTGTCATGCTTTAGACTGCGGTTCTCACACTTGAGCACGCATCTTAATCATCGGGAGGACCTGTCACGACACAGGTTGCTGGGCCCCACTCCCAGGATTCTCATTCCGTCCATCTGGAGTGGGAGTCTGAGGACTTGCGTTTCTGGGAAGCTCCCAGTAGATACTGAAGCTGCGGGTCTAGGGCTCACACTCGGGGAGTCGCTGGTGGAACAGTGTCGGAGATGAGGCAGAGGGAACGGGGGAGGGGAGGGGGGAGACCGAGGGTGAGATGAGGCTAGAACGAGGCTGCACGTTTGTCTGACCCACCTATTCATGTGCCCCCTGCCTGTCTCTGTGGCTCATCCACACTGGGGAGGCTTTTTCAGAATCCGGAGGGTGAGTGAAAGCTTTCGGCCAGTAGGCATGTCTCATTCGAAAAAAGCCTGCATATACCCAGCCGATAGACCCATCTGTTGTGAACTGTTCTACCATTTCTTGCTTTAGGGATTACATATATGACTTTTTAAATTGAAGAGATGGAGGGGTTATTTTGCCAGGATTTTTTTTAAGTGCATCTTTATGCCTCAGATGCCCCTGGGGCACATCACAATTTGGGAGCTGGGCATACAGGGTAGGAGCCAGTGGTTCTCTCATTGGAGCTCAGTGGGGTTTGGGCGTTTGAGTATTTGTAATGTTTGGGAACCACTGATCTCAGTCTTGCTGCCTGATTTTAGAAGGTGAGCGAGTTGAAGCCCTAAAAGATTAGATTGTGTTACAGGGGAGACGTTTGCATGATGAAAGAGATGATGGCCCGAGGAGTATATGTGGCTGAAATTTCCTTTCTATTCTCTTCTTTGTTTGTTTTAAGACTGGAAAATATCAAAGGCATCTTTGTTTTTGGGAATCCCCAGTTGTCAGTCATTGCTCTGGGCTCCCGAGATTTTGACATCTACCGACTGTTTAACCTGATGACTGCCAAGGGCTGGAACCTGAACCAGCTGCAGTTCCCACCCAGGTAAGCCCGAGGAGCCTCCTGCCCTCACTGCGCTCTGTGACTTCGCAACAACTCGGGTAGCAGGGTGACCCGAAGCCTAGAGACTGACAGTGAGGCCAGCGCTCCAGGGCCGACAGAGTATCCGTGCGATTTTGTCTCGCCACCTGGCATTACTCAGTATCAAGGACGAGACGATGAGCTTTACAACTCTGGAGACCAGTGGTCGGTCACGAGCCCCTCCACCGCTGCCCCTACCCACTTCCTGGGCTGCGTACTCCCCGTCCCATCTCGCACACCGCCATCAGATTGCTCTTGCCGACGGACTTGTGACCTGAGTCATACTTAGCTCAGAACCCTCCACAGGGCCTCTCATCATTCAGGCCCGCTGCCCTGTCCTGTCATATGCTTCTGTCATCTCATCTCCCACGATGTCTGTAAATAAACACCACACCCCGACGGCAGAGGTCCCCCCGGTGCCCTCCGTGCACCCCAATCCTTTCACTTCCTGGTGCTCTTGCCAGTCCCACCTGGACTCAGCTTCTTCCTCTGCACGATCCCTCTGTACCTCAGTCTCCCTCTAGGGGGCGTGAGAGTTTCTTCTGTGCCTTGAAGTCCTTCAAGACCCCTGGGGCCCTGTGCCCATGAGGGTTTATTGTCTACAAGGAGAGCATCCCCTTGGTGGTCCCATGACTGAAGGCATAGGATTTGACAGTTTTTGAGGGGAGGAGTGGGACAGAACAGGCAGCCGTACTCCCTTCTGTCAGGATGTTGCTCACGCGGAGGCATGAAAGCCACATGCCGGCCCATGCTTGACAGCCATGTATTTGAGAGCCCCGATTCCCAGGACTGGGAACACTTGTCACAAATAACGTGAAGAAGCGAGCGGTAAATTCCAGTATGTGACATGGGGCTGCTTTATTTTAGAACTTTGTTTTCTTTCCCCAAGGTTCATCTCTGCCTGTCTCTCTCTTCTCCCACAGTATTCATTTCTGCATCACGCTAGTACACACCCGGAAGCGAATAGCCGTGCAGTTCCTAAAGGACATCCGGGAGTCTGTCACTCAAATCATGAAGAATCCTAAAGCAAAGACCACAGGAATGGTAGGGACACTTGGGATTTTTTTCTTCTTGTGGAAGTTCAGGTGTTGTGGGGGGTTTGGAAGAACCAGGTGACCTCGAGTCTGGTCCTGCCTCTGTCCCGTCTCCACAGACCTTATTCCTTGGAGCTGAGGACCTCTGCCTCACCCGTTCGCAGGCTCTTTGGTGTCAAGTGAGGTGTGCTGTATATAAAGCACCTTGTAAATTTGAATGTGTCATACAAAGGCACGTGGTGGTCCTGTCCCTTTGAACAGAAAATGTTGACATAGGAAAGACAATAAGCCTGTTTTCTCTGGAATTTTCTATGGCAAATCCCATAGGCCAGTTCCTTTGGGCTGAAAGGCAGACCGGCAAGTACCTGTGAAGAGCTGTCTGGTGTGGGCATGCAGCCGGGGAGGGGAGCGGACATGGAAGGCGGGGGCGGGGGGATGGGCGGGATTGGAGCCGCAGCTTCATCTCCACCCCCATACGCCTCATTGCCAGTAATGCTCTCTGACTGGATTTGTAGGGTGCGATCTACGGCATGGCCCAGACGACCGTCGACAGGAACCTGGTCGCAGAATTGTCCTCAGTCTTCTTGGACAGCCTTTTCAGCACTGACACTGTAACTCAGAGCAGCCAGATGAATGGTTCTCCAAAACCCCGCTGAGCCTGGACCCTCTGTGGCCCCGAGGGGCTCCTGGCCTTCAGAGGGTTCTCGGGGAGTGGAACAGGCCACGCACAGTTTCAGCATCTGGTCTTGCTCCATGGAGCACGACGAGACAGACCACGAGACGGCTTGATCCTCAGGATTCTTGTTCCTCCTCTTGTCATCCTTCTGTGGTCTTTAATGTGGAGACCCTGAAGGAGTTCATTACCTAATTATTTTGCCCTTGTTCTCAAATGTTACCCTAGGGATTGTTTTAGCCATTTCCTTCTCTAACCTTCTAGCTTTCAACTTCACTTAATCATTGTGTGGCAGCTCTGACCGGTCCCGAGTCCTTACGGAGCCTGGGGGTGATTTCTCTGATAAAGAAGGTTTTCTTCGTTCTCTCAGGCAGATTGGTGAGGCAGATCGGAAGATGTTTCCCCGGGTGGGAGTTAGGTACCCTCTAAGCACGACGCCTTCTCAGCCTCCTCTTTGAGTAGGTGAGTTGTCTCGCAGAGTCACGTAGTGCAGCTCAGTTTCTTTTTCCAGGACACAGATGGACAGGCCGTTGTTCCTCTTTTTTGGGATTAGAATGGCTGAGCGTATCTGCTCAGTCTATCAAGGCAGGCTGTGGAGTGGCCCTCTGCTGTCCCCACTTGATACTTGGTGGCCACCATCTTTGGAGATTTGTGTTTGAACTCGTGCTCCCATTGGTTTGTTGTTGTTCCCCTGGATTAGGAAGAGAACGTGGTCTCCAGAGAGCCTAGGCCTTTCTGGCCCTGGTGCTTCCTGTCTGCATCGGCAGCGTTGGGAGCACAGCCGAACCCTCTCCTGGGCTGCTGAGGATCGGAAACCAGAGCCTTTTCTCAAGTTCTCTGAGGGTCACATTGGAATACATGTCCCCAGAGTTGGTGGTGGTCCTCCCCTCACCCACTGCTGTAAGCCATCTCGTCTGAGAATATGTTTGCTTGAAGGAACAGCTCAGAGCACCTTCACAAGTTGCCTTGACTTACCCTAGGTGGGTGCATGGAGCACGTGAGAGAGCCTCCAAGGCAAGGAAACTTCTCCCCGTTCGTGTGTCCCTCCTGCCTCTTTCCGTCTGTTCAGCTCCCAAAGGTACTATGGCAGTTTAGCCTCAGGTACTGGACACTTCTCGGGCCCGGCTAACTTTGGACTAGGAAAGCATGATGGCAACTGTCAGCTGGGGCTTGGGGCCTGGGATTCCTTCCTAAGACTAGTTGCTCAGGGTGGTGCAGGGACAGGACCAAACCCTGTGCCCACTCCCCACCCTCCTCACCCTTGCACAGGGCCCTGATCTAGGTGGAGCCACTGTCTTCCTCTGAAGACGACATACCGTGCCTTTTTTCCTCAGCAGAGAGCGGTGGAGGACTACTCCTGACCCAGGCCCTCAGGGAAGTGGGTCAGTCTTTGAGCTTTTATTTGGGTGGGGGAGGACTTTAGGATAAGTCAGGAGAAAATAGCCTCTGTTCCAATCCCCTTCTCAGGGACTCCTGAACCATTCAGCCTCTTCAGGCTGCTGTCCTCTGGCCTCCCTCACTGGGAATGCCGGCCGGGAGAGCCAGGACCACCAGACTCTCCCCCGGGCTCCGTGGCACGTTTGTCTGAAGTGGCCTCTGGCACTGTACTTCCTCCACGATAACTGTGACAAGCTGGCCGTGTCATTGCAGGGCTGGAGTGTGTGTGTGTGTGTGTGTGTGTGTGTGTGTGTGCACGTGCACGCGAGCATGTTAGAGGGAGACGCTAAGATCCTTTGGACACGGGAGCCGAGTTCCTTCCAGTCGCTGAACTGGGGGCACCTCCCGAGAGAGTTGCTGCGGCCGGAGCTGTGCGCCGGGGCTCCTGGGTCTCCGGCACGTTCGTGGTGCTGGAGGAAGACCCGGGACCCGAACCACCCCGTCGGCACCACTGTGGTTTGTCAGCTGCGAAAATGGAGAAGCCTGTGCCTGACAGAGCGTGCTGTTGCTCCCAGCGTCTGCGGGCCCTTCCTCTGCTGCCCTGGGGGCAGTGGTGTTTTTCAAAGGGACCTCCTGTAGCCACTTCATAGCACGAGCCTTAGTTTGCCTGACACTTGTGGGCTTTCCAGTCTATGCGTACCTGCGCGCCTAGGAACACCTAGTCTGGCAGAGGCGGGCACAATGTCTTCAGGTGTCATGTTGCTAACAGATGTCACATGGGCCTCTGCAGAAACTGTAGCGTCTGGTTTCTACACGGAGTAAACAGCTGCGTGACCCTCCTGCCATGTCACTTTTAATATTACCGGTTTTATACTTGGAAAATGGTACTTGCCTCTTTTAAATCTTTTCTGTATTTAACCTCTTTCTTCCCAGCTCAGTGCTCCCTTCCTAATTGCAGCAATAATATCTTAAAAAGCAACTCAGTAATTAAATGACCGAAATCTTAACCGACGTGGCTGGTTGCATTCATTTGCTTCTGTAGGGGTGGCCGGAGATCCCGGGTGGGGTGGTGGCCGCTGGAGAACTGGCGGCCGGTGGGAGATCGCCCCCTTGTGGTGAAAGCGTTGTGTGTGGTCACGGAGATTCAGGGCGCTAGCTGTCTGTGGGCGAGAGCACCTCCACGGGAGGCTTCCCCAGGAGTGCTGGTCATGTCTGCTTTAAGGAGGCTGGAACTCAGGTCTTTAGTTCCCCAGGGCCCGGGCCCAGCTTGTGTTTTCTGTCCTCTTCACTATCTATTTCTGCCTATACGTTAATGATGGATTGAGCCCTCCAGGGTGGGCTCCAGCCAGCTTCAGTGGTTTGGGAGTGGATGGAACCCCTTAGAATATCTCTGCACATATAACCGCTGGGCATCTTATTCCATTACAAGTAAGAAGTGAGAAGTCCTTCCAAAGGGCCTGGAGTCTGTCACTCAGGTAACCCAGCTTTTCAACCCGTTTGGACTTTGCCAGACTCAAGCCAAGGAATGCCGTCTTTGCTGGTTTTCTGCTAAATGACTTGGTTTCCTGAGCACCTACTTGCTTTGGGGTTAACCCTAGAGGATGAGGCCAGGATATGCTTGGTTAGGAGGCCTGGCCCCCTCCATCCAAGAATTGGTGTTTGGATGCTTGCACCTGCTACGTAACCGCGGTGAACCCCTTTGCCTTCTCTGAGGGTTCTTGGTAGCAGCGAGCCACCTGCAGCCAGACGCGGCAGTGGAGAGGTAATGACAGGCCTGACTTGACAGCCACCAACTACAGCCTGGGTCAGCAGAAGTCAGCGTTTGCGAGCCTTTTCTCAAGTTGGAGTCCTAATTGCCATCCGTTTTCTTGGGCTTTCTTTTTCATAATCTGTCCTTAACATCTTCCCCTGTGACGTCAGTTATTTGCACAAATTGTAGAATAAACATTTGTTTCTGAAAAAGTATCACTTATGTCTTTGTCCCACATCAGTCTTTCATAGAACTGGAGCATCCTCTAGGTTGGCGCCTTTCAACTCCTGATCCATGGGTAAGCAGAGGCGGGACGGTGACCTAACACATGCTCCGTACCTCCATGTCTGGTGGCTTCTGTCCCCTAATCCACAGTTGTCAGATCAAAGCACACTTAGGAAAAGGGAACTCAGAAGTGGAGCAGATGGGGGACCACCATCAGAATCTCATTGGTTTTGATTATTAAGTTTTCTGAGAACCTGCCATTGACACTGGTACTGTTAAGTCTCAGATCCTGCTGGTACCTCTACCAACAATGTGCTTATTTCTCGGATGCCGACCTCTGCCTCTTTTCTGGCCCTTGTAGGACGCACTCATCCAGGGTGACTGGGTTGTGACATTGCTAAATGTCTGCTCCAAGGAACCCTGGCATTTGCAAGTCAGCTTAGAACGCAGGCAGCTTCAGGCTAGGGGTTCTTGGATGAGAACCCATCAGGAGAAGGGCTTCCCACAATCCTGCATCATGGCATTTGCGGACTGCCATCCACGTGGCTTGCACTGGGGAGAGAGGAGACTGTGCTCTGTGCACCCCCCGCCCCACTTCTCCCAGTCACAGCACATTAGTGGGAACAGTCTATCCTAGAGTTACTAGGTTGGCGGACTGAGTTGTAGGAATCCACTCCATAACGGCTCAGATGGGAAGTAGCCTGTCCCCTCCTAAGCTAGGATTTTTGTCCTCTCCCTTACACAGTAAAAGCGGGCAAGGCTTGAGACTCTGGCTAAGTCTCTAAGAAACCACAAGACACTATCAGGATTAGAAATCTTCCCCTGGGATGTTGTAGACCAGGAAGAACATAACCCAGCCGCAGACTGCCTTCCCAGTCGTAGATCCCACCATGCATAAGTACAAGTGTCCTGCAAACCTTTTCTTTTAGTCATGGTGCCACTTCGGCCACCCCTGCCTCAAGAATCCCATTCAGGGGGCGCCTGGGTGGCTCAGATGGTTAAGCGTCTGCCTTCGGCTCAGGTCATGATCCCAGGGTCCTGGGATCGAGTCCCACATCAGGCTCCCTGCTCCTTGGGAGCCTGCTTCTCCCTCTGCCTCTCTCTCTCTGTCTCTCATGAATAAATAAATAAAATCTTTAAAAAAAAAAAAAAAGAAGAATCCCATTCAGGTCTTCGAGGCACAAGTCAGTGGAGCGTCCAGACTTTCCCTTGTCAATCACTTCATGTTCCCGGAGCTCATTTCTTACCCTTGCCTCTAGCATTGACTTCATTCATCCCACCTAGTGGTAGCTACTGCTTCCTGCTTAATTCCCTTACATGAAGACAGGGTGGTCTGGTCCCACTCCGCCCTCCCCCCGCCCCCCCGCAATGCCTTGAACAGTGCATCCCACGGAGTAAGTGCTTTAAATGCCTGTAGACTCCAATTTGGACTGACCTGTGGAAAGGAAGGTTCTAGAGCCTGAGACCAAGTGAAACACGAGTTTTATTTGAGGCGTCAAAGCGCAGGTGCTTCTGTCACATACGGTGGGGTTGACTTCAGGGTCCCGGTTTCTAAGATAAGACTTGGTGCATCTTAGACACAGCTTCCTGGGAAAAGAATTAGAAAGGGAGCAGGACACAGCCTGGGAAGAAGAAGAGGAAAGGTCGGCGGTGATGGGGACATCTTCCACAGCAAGGACTCCCCCTAGCCGGAGGCGGCAGGGTCCACTTGGCCGTTCTGGCTGCAGTAACATCTCAGGGCTCCCCGGTTCCCTCCCTGGATTTCCGATTCAGTCACCCCCTTCCCCTGAAGAATTCACAGAGGAAGGGCAGGGCCTAGGTCATGGACACTGCTACTTGTTCGATGAAGCTGGCCAGGTTTATGTCCCGTTCCGAAAGGCCAGCACACTCGTGGGTGCTCAGGGTGATGTGGACCTGGAACAAAATCAGAGGTTCGGGCCCCGAGCAGGAGAGGGTCACCGCTGTGCGGCTCGGCCACACCGAGCGCTCCAGGGTAGCAGCCGGTCTCCACGCTCTGGCCTGGGGGGCAGCCTTCCCGAGTCTCTAGCAACACTGCACACCCTCCCGTGGTGGCCCTGGCCTGGGGTCCGAGCTGTTCGCTGTGCGTGCTATTCTCAGCTCAGGTGATGACTTTTTCACTCCTCCACGCCGCACCTCCAAGGAGGGGTTACGCCATTTAGAGCCATGGGCCATAAATACGGCCCATCCCACAGCCTTGCCTTCCATGGTTCGGCCTTCTTGATGCCTACTCACTGTCCACCTTACCGGCCTGTTCTCTCACCAGTGTTTTCATTTGCACTTCTTTAATTGGTAGTGAGCCTGACTATTTCGCAGGGCTGTTCATGTTGATTCTAGATGGGGAGGCCCCTAGGGAAGGCCAGCGAAGGGCCTTCAGGACTGGGCCGGGCACGCATCGCTCACCTTGTTGTACACGTTAAACCATTCAGGATGGTGGTCCAGTTTTTCAGCCTGCAGGGCCACCCTCGTCATGAAGCCAAAAGCCTATGTAGTGAAGTGAGACCCAGGTCAGCGCTCTGAGAGACAGAGGGCTGCTCTAAGAGTTCCGGGTATGGAGAACCCAACACCCATCTCCCCACTCTCCAGTCCCCAAGGGAGACACTCCAACCTGGCTAGGGTAGCGTCTGAAGGGGCTTGGGTGGCAGGGCTTTAAGGGAGAGAACAAGTTCTGGAGTGTAACCCCATCCGCCCCAGTCTCAGAAACTCTGTCCCCCCGGCGACAAACCCGGTTGAAGTCTTTGAAATGGAACTGCTTGAAGATGGCGTCTCGGCCTTCCAGCTCGTTCCACCCCACAGCCCTCAGGTTTGGCAGCAACTGCTCCCGCTCCTCAGCACTTAGCCTGTGCGCTTTGCCAGCCTAGGAGAGGAAATCAACAGATTCCTTCCAGTCACCAGCGGAAGTCAGCCAGCCTCCCCGGGGGCTCGGGTGGCCGGGTCGAACGCAATGGACAGGGAGGCGTTGAGGGTGGCACCCTGCCCTGGGGGTGGGGCCCTGGCTCGCGCGCTGATGCGTTCTTAGATTTGGACACTCTGCTCAGAGAACAGAAAATCCTGAGGTGTGATGCAAGTCCCTGGGGCTGAGCAACATCCCCCCCCCCCCCCCGCTCAGGCGACAGAGCCCCCCACCACCACCATAGGTCTCTTATGATAATGAGGGAGTAAAAGCAAAATCAAGCCCAGATGCGAATGTGTTACTACACAACTTTTCAGAGAAAGAGTATCCATGACTGTCCAACCTTCCTTTTTCTGTTATGGACTGTATCCAGTTCACCCCCACGCCCGCACTGTGACTCAAGGAAACTGAGGCCTAGAAAGGGAAAGTGACCACAGTTCTCCTCCCCCCAGGCCCCCCCCCCATCCTTGAGAGCATAGGCATTGTTCTCAAAGGGAGTCTGAGTCTGCTTCCTGGGCCCGGGGCAAAGGAGCCAGCACTTAAAACACCTTCCAGGTGGTTCTTCACCACACCACAGTGGACACCCACTGGTACTACCTCCCAGTGGGTGTTCCTCATGCCCCCAGGCAGCCTCTGAGTACCAGCTGCCAGGCCTGGGGGCTTCGGATTCCCACCTTCTTGTCTACTCCATCAGCCTGGGGAGCCTGAGCCAAGAGAGCTCAGGCCCAAAGTGGAAGTAACTTGGCCCAGGGCGACTGGACAAGCCTAATGCCTCAGGCTATTTACCTATTGTGCAAAGTGCCCTCCAGGCAGCCCAAGCTGGTACAGTTCAGGCCCTGAGTGGAACCCTCAGAGACAGAAGGAAGCAAAGGCCGGGTCCATTCTCTGGGGGGATGGACCCAGGCCTAGGCACTGAAGGGATCCCAGAATTGAGACTTCTGCAACAGAAACTCTAATAGAGTGTTGAAGGAAAAATGAACCAGTAAGGTCTGGGAAGAGAATGTGAGGGAGGCTAATTTAGCTTCATGCGGCAGCGCGCAGCCTGGCAGTCGTGGGGGGCCGTTGGCAGGACTGGTTCAAGCCCCAGTTCTGCCACTGTCCAGCAGGGTGGCCCTGTGGCACTCACCTCCCTTGGCTTGAAAGGTAGAAGGGGCCCAGAACTTCCCTTTCAGATCAGCAAGAGGAGCCAATGGGACATATCAATAAAGTCCATCCTCGTTAAGGGCCTACCATCTGCATTTGTAAAAGGAGACTTTCTGGGGTTAGCAGGCTTGTTAGGCCCTGCCGGTGTGGTGCTGAACTAGAAAAGCAGTACAGCCTCCTCTAAGTCCATCTTTCTCTCTCTCCTGAAAAACACTTGTTTTCTCTGGACTGATCCGGCTTGGTCCAGCTCAGCTCCTTTCCTCAGCTCTGCGAGATCGGCCTGCTGCGCCCAACCCCTGCTCCATTCCAGATCCCGCCCCTTCTCAGTGGCTGATAAGCCTGCTCATGTATCCAGGCAACCAGATGAATGTCAGCCCAGGCATCAGAACCCACTGCTTAGGTCTCTGGCCCAGAAAGAAGTAGGTGGGTACTAGTGAGCTCTTAGGAGGCACCCCTTGGCCTTTAGAGTTTTCGGGGATCCCCCAAGTTTCACAGCCTGGGGCTGAAATGACAAGCGCCTCTGAGAGCTGGGATCAGAGCGGGGGAAGGGGCAGTGTTTGCTTAGTAAATCGCAGGCCAGGCCTGGCCTGGCCTGGTCATCTGGGGGAGTGTGCGCTCCGGTTACTGATTACCCGCCCCGCCTGCATCTTTGGGGCCTCAGAGCACCACACAACCAGCCTCACTCTCCCCCTGCCCTCCCTCCAAGCCACAGCTTTCCAAGTGCCTTCTCAGCTGTCACCACAGTCCCTACTGCTCCTCAGGCTTTGGGACCAGAAAGGGGCTGTTTAGTAAAGCTTCCCAGGTCTACACACCACCCTCCTCCCCTGCCAGGGCTCCCATTCACCTCCCGGAGGGCGGGGGTATTGAAGTAGGGCTGAGCACAGCGCCAAGGCCCTCCTGGGGGAAATCCTAGCCTGCAGGGGGGCTGATCCTGAGCAATCGGGTCCCCATGGCTGGGCACAGGCCTCAAGCGAGGCACCAGGGGCTGGTTCTGAGGCCAGGGGGCAGTGCGGGGGGCAGAGAAACAGAACCAGCCTCCCTCCTACTCACACTCAGACACACGGTCGCCCCCCTCCCCTCAATGTTGACGAGAACCTGCCACCGAGTGGGGGCGATGTCTACGGGGCTCACCAGCTGCCTCTCACCGCCCCCCGCCCTGGGCCCACCGCTATGTGTCGCCTGCAGCCGCGAGGCGCCCCGGGGACGCGGGCCTGGGAGCAGGGCCCTGCCTGGGCTGCGCCTCGCTGTCACCCGGCCGCGCCAGCGCCCCTCTCCCGGCCTCAGCTCGCCCTGGGGCACCACCGAGGGTGCGGGTGGCAGCGGGGCGGAGACCCCGGCTCTCCGAGCCTGGCGAGCGGCCGGCGGGCGAGGCGCTCGCAGGGACCGTCCCCCACCCTCGCCGCTCCCGCGATCGGCC
This sequence comes from Leptonychotes weddellii, assembly GCF_054177405.1. NCBI lineage: Eukaryota > Metazoa > Chordata > Mammalia > Carnivora > Phocidae > Leptonychotes > Leptonychotes weddellii. Next base: position 50,032,366 of record NC_138374.1, on the reverse strand, counting down.
CCTTCCTCTCCTCCGCTCCCCACCCCGCGCGCTCGGGCCCCGCGGGCGGCGGCGCGCGACCCCCTCACCATGGCGGGCGCGGCGCAGGTGCGGACGCGGTCGAGCAGCAGGTGGCCGCGGGGCGGCGGGACGGCGCCGGGCGCTCGGGGCCGCGGGCGGGGAGGGGCCGAGAGGACCCGCCCACCGGTAATCGTTAACTCGGCCGCGACCCGCGCGCTCGGCCTCTGCCCCCTTCCAGCACTTTCTTCCGGGCTCCTGTTCCCCGGAGCTCAGGGGCTGAGAACGCGGGCTCCAGGTGCGGATTTCTGCGTTTGAATCGCGCTCTGCCAGTTACCAGCGTGTCACCCTGGACGCGACATTACCTTTTTCGTTTTTAAAAGGTTTTTAAAGTTTTTAAAACTGATTGAGGTATTGGCCTACAAAAAACTGCACATAACTTAAGTGTACAATTTGATGCGTTTTGACATATGTGAGCTCTCGAGCAAGCACCACCACGATCGTGCTCATAAACATATCATATATCCATCGGCCCTGCAGGTTTCCTTCTTTCTCTGACAACCATTCATCTGCTTCCGGGCACAGTATGTTAGGTTGCATTTCCTAGAATTTTATGTAAATGCAGATCATACAGCGTATGCTCTTGTGTCTGGCTTCTTATGACTCAGCATAATTACTTTGCGGTTCACCCCTGTGGTTGCATGTATCAATAGTTTCTTCCTTTCTATGGCTAAGTAAAATTTATTTTATAGTGTTACATTGTATGGATATACCACAATTTGTTGATCTGTTCACTTGTTGATGGACATTTGGGTTGTTTGCAGTTTTTGACTATTACAAATAAAGCTGCTATGCACTTTCCCATCCAAGTCTGTTTAGACTTTCATTTCTCTTGGGTACACGTCTGGGAGTGAAATGGCTACGTCATATGGCAGACGTGTGTTTATAACTTGTTAGGAAACTGCTAGACTGCTTCCCAAAGTGGTTGTACTATTTTATGTGCCCTCCAGCAGTGTATGAGAGTTCCAGTTTCCCTACACCCTCAATGATGCACCAATATTTGTTATGTTCAATCTTTTTCATTTCAGTCATTCTATTTGCTGTGTAGTGGTATCTCATTGTGGTTTTCCTTTGAGTTTCCTTAATGGCTAATGATATTGAACAGTCTTTCAGGTGTTTATTTTCATTGGTAAATCTGATGAATTGCCTTCAAATTTCCTGCCCCCCCCCCTCCGTTTTGTGTTCTTACTGGGTTTTGAGAGTTCTTTATTCTGGATACGAGCACTTTATCAGAGATGTGGTTTGCCAGTTTCTTCTTTGTGTTTCACACTGTCTTTCAAAAAGCAAGCGCCCTTAATTTTGATGAAATCCAATTTATCCAATGCTACTTTTATGGATTAGTATTTTGGTGTTGCAACTAAGAAATCTTTGCCTAACCCAATGTCATGAAGATTTTTCTGTTATGTTTTCTTTTTGTGATGTTTTCTCCTGTGTTTTATAGTTTTTGGGTTTGCATTTAGGTCTATGATCCATTTTGAGTTCAATTTTCCTATGCTTTGAGTTATGGATCCCAATTCACTTTTTGCATATGAATATTCAGTTCTTCCTTTCTCCACGGAATTGCTTTTACACCTTTGTAAAAACTCAGTTGAAGCTCTATGTGTGGTTTACTTATAACTGACCTATATGTGTGGACTCTATCCTGTTCATTGATCGGTTTGTCCATCTTGATGCTGATGCCATACATCTTGATTACTGTAGCTGTGTAAGTCTTGGAGTCAGGTAGTACAAGTCTCTCACATTCAAAAACATTTTTCTTTCCCATTAACCTTCATCCCCATACTCCACTTTTATTCCTCTCCTCCCAGTGTGTTACTCTGTGAACTCTAATGTGTTATATATGTATTTTTGGTTGTATATGTTTTGCAACAGGTGCTGTTGTTTCATCTGCATGTCTTTTTGTTTTTTTGTAAATGGATCTGTGTGCTGTGTCTCATTTTGTTTCTTTCACCTATTTTTGCCATATAGATATAGATATATACTTAATAGCTTCCATAGTGTCCATCTGCTTGTTAGCATCTGCTTGTAGCTTCTAACTGCTGCGCAGTATTCCGTGGTGACCACCCCACATAGGTTGTCATTCTTCCAGTGGTGGACACTCAGTAGCTTCCAACAACCTGCTGCCACCACCACTACCCCGCCCCCAAGCGTGTGCGTGTGCAACACACACAGAACAGAACAACAACGGTGATGCTGCAGTGAGCATCTCTTCCAACTCAGTAGCTCTCTGGCCTGTGGACAGTTTCTTATCAGCTTAAATATAAATATATAAAAATGTATAAATATGTAAATATAAATACATGTATCTCCTATAAATCCAACAATTCCCTCATGGGTACATGTCCCAAAATAGTTTCAGATGCTGTGCATCGTGTGAGGGAGGGTTTCTATTCTCCTATATGGCTCGCACATAATGTTCACACTTGGCATTATCTAGCTTTTTAATTTTTGCCAAGCTAATAGGTATAAAATGATAGCTCACTGTTTTACTTTGTTTTTCTGATTACTAGTGATTCTGAGCACCTCTTCATCTGCTTGTTAGCACTTGAGGCTTATTGCTTATAAATTGCCTTTTAAGGGCGCCTGGGTGGCTCAGATGGTTAAGCGTCTGCCTTCGGCTCAGGTCATGATCCCAGGGTCCTGGGATCGAGTCCCGCATCGGGCTCCCTGCTCCTTGGGAGCCTGCTTCTCCCTCTGCCTCTCTCTCTCTCTCTGTCTCTCATGAATGAATAAATAAAATCTTAAAAAAAAAATAAAAAATAAAAAAAACCTTTAAAAAAAATAAAATAAATTGCCTTTTAATAGTCCTTTCATTATTTATTTTTTTATTTTTTTAGAGTTTACAGTGTTCTCTTTTTTAAGTTGATTTGCAGGAGTTTATATCTAGACACTAATTGCTTGTCCATTTTCAATATTGCAAATATCTCCTCCCATTGGCCATCGGTATACTAACTTCTTCCATAGTGTCCTTCGTTGGTGGAAATTTTATATACTGGTGTACTGGGCTTCTCTCTTTTTTTTTCTCTGACTTATAACTTTGTGCTTTGGAGGATTTATCTGATAATTTTCCTGCCACCATAATATTCTTCCTTTCCTCCTGTTAACTTTATGGCTAGATAAACGTAAGATCTACATGTGAAAGATCCCCTTTTATGTGTAGTGTTCTTAGGATGTTAGCTAGTCTCCAAAGACGGCCCTCCACTGGGCCTTGACTGTCCGTGCTCATGCCTGTGGCTTCTGCTAATCATCTGCTGGCGTGGGGCTGAGGCTCCTTGGCTGTCCAGACCTTCAGATGACTTAGGCCCCCGCTGTCCCATGTGAGACCCAAGCGAGAACATCGCTCAGCAGAGACCAGTCAACCCATGGAACCATGAGAACCAGTAGTACAGTTTAATTGTAAGCCACCAGATTTTGGGGGTGGCTTCTCATACAGCAATAGAGAATAGGACACATAGATTCCTGAACAAAACTTGGTTCCTAGAAGTGGAATGCTGAAAACAAGCTGCCTGGAAATAGTGGTGGGAAGAGCGTAGACGGAAGGCTGCAAAGACAGGAAGGAAGGTTTGCTTCCACCCAGGATATATAGAAGCTGCAAAGAGTGTCGCTGCCACACTGACACGGGGAGGCCTGGATATACTACAAAATCAGCACTTTTCTTCTGTTCGCCAGGAAGCTGAGCTCACAGGGCAACCAAGGAGCCTGAATTCCAAGGGAGGAATGCAGACCGCTCATCTGTGCTGGCCCTTGGGGAGAAGGGGGACACACACAGCCTCCCTATATGTGGGAAGAAGAAGTCAGTGAAAATCTTTTTTTTTTTTTTTAAGATTTTATTTATTTATTTGAGAGAGAGAAAGAGAGAGAGCACGTGAGTGGGGGTGAGGGAGGGTGGAGGGAGAGGATGAAGCAGACTCCCCGCTAAGCAGGGAGCCCAGCCCCCCACTTGATCCCAGGACCACCAAGATCATGACCTGAGCTGAAGGCCAGCGCTTAACCGACTGAGCCACCCAGGCGCCCCAGAAATCAGCTAAAATCTTAACAAATAGTTGGGAGCCGGGTGTGTGCGAGCATGCCAGCATGAATAGCTGGGGCCCGAGACACCGGGACAGTTTGCACAGAGGAACTCCAGCGGGTGCTGGGGTGGAAGATGGAAGGAAGACCCCGCAGCTAAGCAGGGGCCGGAGGGGATTGACATCTTATGGGGAAAGTGCCAAACCCCGCCCTCCTCTTGCACATCCTGTTACACAGGAGCAAAAGCCTAAGTCACTAGGAGAGGGGCCACAGACCAAGCCACTCCCAGGGCGCAGATAAAGATCCACGGTGGCTTCATTTCCAGTAGGTGAGACAATCCCTCTGCCGCTCCGGTTTGGTGCTGGAAACCGTTCTGGGCCTGGGATCCTGGGCCAGTACCATCCTGCTGATGAGGATGCGGGGCCACTGCAACTCTCATGCATTGCTGCTGGAAATACAAAATCATTCAGCCACTTTGGAAAACAGTTTGGCAGTTTTTTTTATGAAGTTAAACATCCATTTACCTTATAAGTCAGCGATCCTACTCCAAGAGAAATGAAAACATGTCCGTGCAAAAACCTACTTGCAAATGTGTAGAGCAGCTGTATTTGGAAATAATCCAAATGTCCATCAACAGATGAACGAATAAACACGCGTGGTCAATTCAGACAGTGGAATACTACTCAGCAATGGAAAGGAGTGGACTGTGGGTGCATTCAGTGTAGTGGATGAATCCCAAACACATTATGCTAAGTGACAGTATTTCAGATGTCTACATACTATATTATTTCATTTATATAACATTCTGAAAATCACACGACTAGAGGCAAAGTTTCCTGATTGACTGTTAGGGGCTGGAGGGGTGGGACCTGACTACCGAGGGCACAAGGGAATTTTTTTTGGGGGGGGTAATTATAATATTTTATATATATATATATTTTAATTGTGTTTGCAATACTTTGATTTGAAGGCTTTGTCAAAAATACAGCCTTTCATGAAGTATTTTGAGAAAGGAGAGGCAGAAAGGAGCATGGAAAAAAGCTAACTTTGCTTCATTAGCTCACGTTCAAGTAGGACCATTGTTTTTTGTTTGTTTGTTTGTTTTTTACATTCATTTAAATGATATATTTGAAGCTGAAAGTACTGTCACAGGACAGGCGTTTGCCTTTGCGTCTCCCACACAAATCTTGACAATGGGGCCTTTTAGGGTCAACGTGGTGGAGTTTTACAGTGCAGGAGCATCTAGTCTGTTTACAGCTTTGACAGGTGATATCCTCCACTTGGTAAGGGCTATCAGACTTCTGACAAGTTCTGCAAAAGTGCTTGAAGTAAACCTTGGTGTGGGTGCCCTGCACACACCACATGTAGGCACTTTCCCATCAGATGTCACAGTGACTGTGGTGTGGTCAAATGATTGGATGCCTGTGCCAAAAAATATGAATGTGTAAATGATAGCTCAATAAACTTGAATTTAAAAAAAAATGCATCTAGAGTGTGAAATCTCAGGCCCATCATTTCCCAATGACAGTTAGCATTGGAAAGATTGTGAGTGGGCTCCTGGTAATGTTTTGTTCCTGAATCTGTGTGGTGGGTATGTGGGTATGTCAGTTAGTGAAAATTCTTCAAGCTATACCTCTATGAGTTATGAACTGTTTTATATGTATATTTCAGTAAAATTAAAAAAAAAAAGACAGTGAAGAAATTATTGGGAAAAAGAGGACTCAAGAGCAATTAGGAAGATTGTCGTCTCTTCAAGTCACCTGGAAGAGAGAGGGGCTACCTAATGAGCTTGTGCTGAGCTTTCTAGCTGCCTGTGATAATACTGAGAAAAGGGAATATGAGCTGATTGGTGGTGGTGTTTTTTTAAAGTAATTGCTATACCCACGGTGGGGCTTGAACTCACAACCCCAACATCGAGAGTTGCATGCTGTACAGACTCAGCCAGCCAGGCACTCTGACCTGTTTTGGTTTTGAGCAAAATTTAGAGGAAACAGAGAGGGCCCAGGACAGTCTTCCCAGCTTGCAAAAGATTCTCAAAGTAAGAAATGGCTTCACAGTAAAGATCAAGTCAGGGGTGCAGCTGTAAGACTCTTTGTTATGACCTTAGAGAGATTTAAGGCTGTGTGTCATACTTTCAGGTAGACTTCTAGAAGAATCTTGAGGATGTGACTCTTAGACCAACTTTGCCAGACAGGAGGGCTGTTAAAAATCCTAAGGACATGGTTCTGCCGTGCCCTGACTCACAGCCCAAGGTAGAGAGGGGCTTCTCTTGAGGAGATTTGTGGCTGGAATTTTTGTCTAATAGAATAAACCTCCATAAGATTCATAGGAACTTCACCAAATTTTTAAGAGAATTGTATTGGTAATAGCACTACCAACTTGGACTGAAAAAGACAGAGACAATTGAAAAGGCAAAGAGTCCACTGTACTTCCTACCTTCTAGGAGTAGGATTCAGACTGAAAAAGCTACTGCACTTCAAACAGGAGCATTTCTTATCAAGAAGAAAAGGTAAGCCACATTTCAGAGACAAGAATTCGGTGTTCTAAGCAAGAGCTATGAAGGTTCACTCCCAGGGACAGGACTGAGCTACGATCCAGGATCTTACGATGAGCGTGCCCTGCTGGATTTCAGACTTGCTAAGGCCCACTGACTGCCACGTGCCTCCTTCTCCTTCCCCTTTTTGAGCAGGAATGTTTTTCTAGCCATCCTATCCCTGTTATTGCATGTTGGGTGTGGGAGGGTTAAGACGGAAACTTTGAAGTAGGGCAATGTTCTGGCGAAAGTGAAAATGCCTTGTCATCTTCCTGTAGGAAGGGTCATGTCCCTTGTAGTCCCTTCCGCCCCAGCAGGGTATGCTTTGACCCATGAGCCATGTTCTCTGGGGGTAGAATATGAACAGATGAACTAACAAGTAGTCTGGGGGCCTTACGTTGGGCTAAGCAACCTCAACTCCTCTGTTTTATGCCTCTGTCAGGATGGGCTGAGTTTTGCTGCAGTAACAAATAACCCCCCAGATCTCTGTGGCTCAACAGAACAAAAGCTTCTTTCTCTCATAACACGCCTAATTGCAGGGTGACAGGTGGATTCTATCCACTGTAGTCACATGGGGACCTAGGCCGATGGAGGTCTCTTGTCTTCTGTATTTCCAGGACCACTAATCACTGCAAGGGTGGGATGGGGGTGTGGTGGATTAGCATTGAATCTTCAGTTTCAGCTCACATGGCTGTGCCTAGTTTCAGAGGGAGTGAGGAAGTGCAATTCTACCATATGCCTGGGAAGTGAAGCTGGAAATAACTGGTGACTTGCATGAAGGACCATAGTGTCCACTACCCCCATGATGGAGCACCTAGAGAGGTTGGATGCTGGCCTAGGTGGAAAGGCAGGCTGTCCTTTAGGCCACATAGCGTGGAACAGTGGGTCAGGCATGTGTGAGGCTCCAGGGGCATGGTCCGACCCAAGGAAACTTCTGAGGCTCCCTAGTTGAGTCCAGAGGCTCATAATGTCTGGATTTGTTTAGGCCATCTTCTGATCTTCCCATTCTACCCGTAGAATTTCACCCCTCCATTAAAATGACTTAAGAGGGACGCCTGGGTGGCTCAGTCAGTTAAGTGTCTGCCTTTGGCTCAGGTCACAATCCCAGAGTCCTGGGATGGAACCCGCATCAGGCTTCCTGCTCAGTGGAGAGTCTGCTTCTCCTTCTGCCCCTCCCCCTGCTAGTGTCTCTCAAATAAATAAATAAAAATCTTAAAAAATAAAATAAGATGACTTAATAATGACCTCTTCCAAGAAGTAGGGGCAGATCCAGAATTTTTGTATAACTTTAATGTGTATGCAGTTGTGGAGGTGCTCTTTAAACAAAATAACATAAATTACAGAAAAAAAATCTTCCCACACAAATTTAAGCTCCAATGTCAATATTTATTTAGAAGGACAAAGACAGTCACAACAAATTGCAAATTTAAAAGAACTACCATAAACTTCACAGAATTCGTAGAAATAACATAATATTTTAATTAGGTGCCTGACACACACCTAAAGTAGTTTTTATTTCCTACAATTTCTTCTACATTTTGATTGCTTCATATGATGATAGTTTCATTAGCATTTTTAGAGAGAGAATAGGAAGATAAATTTTGATAATTATGCTAGAAGAAAGAGTAATTATTTTGTTGATAATTTAGATGCATAAACCGACCTCACACATATACAGACTTCCTAGCTGGATCTGACCAACAATGAAATTCTGATACATTCTATCTGTGCAATACAAAAAGAAAAAAGTAACCATGTATTTATAATTGAATATGTTACATTATTGAGAATTTTGCTAACAAGGGAGATGTCTTTTTTTTTTTTCTAAAGATTTATTTATTTATTAGAGAGAGAGGAGGGGCAGAGGGAGAGAGAGAACCTCAAGCAGACTCCATGCCCAGTGTGGAGCCCGATGTGGGGCTCGATCTCAGGACCCTGAGAGCATGACCTGAGCCAAAACCAAGAGTCAGACACTTAACCAACTGAGCATCCAGGCACTCCAAGAAGATGCCTTTTTTACCAGGTGTTGATGAAAATGAAAATGCCTGCTTACAAATATTATACAACTGACAACTGGAAGAATGTTTTAGAGGTTAGATGCTGGCTCTGTACATAAGGAGCCTTTTTTCTCCTGCATTACCCACATATCCTTTGCCAGGGTCCAAGGGACAAATTCATGTCACTTACAGTGTCTGACCCTGCACCTTTTTGTCGCTCACCTGGTGAGTCCGCACAGCAGCAGGCGGGAATATTTCTGGAAGGTGTTCCTACAACCAGAATGGCCAGCAATAGCTCATCTAGACATGGAAGTGACTGAGAATCACATACATGTATCTGTCCCTCTGAACCCAAATTAAGTGTATCCCCAACTCAGCTTGCCCTTAGCCAGATCCCCAAACCCACCCAGCATCTAGTCTAACACAACCCAACCTGAGGTGAGCAACACCAGGAAAGCGGCGGAGACAGAAGACGAGGGGCTTGCGCATTGTGTTTAAAATATCAAAATGTGTTTCTTTTGCAAATTTCGCAAAAATATATGACCAGGTTGCTTCCTGGAAGGGTCCCATTCAGGTGAAGGGCCCTGAGGCTCAGAATCTGTTTGCTCCAGTCAATGCACCCCTGCCAGGGGCCTTTCCCGCGGGCCCCACCCACTTGCTGACCAAGCTTTATGGGGTCTGTTTCCTCAGTACATTTCCTTTCCTTCCCTTGCTCTGCAGGATGAAACATGGCATCTCTGAATTCCCCACGGTGTCTGGCACGCTGCCCTGTACTTAGAACGCTCTCAACAAATGCTTCCCAAATCCGTGTTCATGCACTGTTTATTTGCTGGGTGGGATGGCTACCGAGCAACATAGAAACCGTATTCAAGAAGTACTTTCCACAAGGGACACCGCTCAGACTCACATTTCCCTACCGCTAATTTTTATTTGCCAGATCCTAGGCTAAGGATCTAAAAAGTTAAAGCAAAAAACACACAACTTTGGAAAAAAATATTTTTAAATTTTATTGAAGTATAATTGACATACAATGATACATTAATTTCAGGTTTACACATTGTGACTGGACAAGTCACACAACCTTTTTTTTTTTTTTTTAAATTATGGAAGGAACACATGCTTATAGTAAAAAAAACAACACAACAGAAAATAACAAGAAGAGCGTTGGTAATATGGCTGGGCATAAAGAGAAAGGTAAATACCACCTTTCCACGCCACTTTGTGCCCACCGAGGGTCACCACGTGGAGACCATGGCAGGAACTGGAGCAGCAACTGCTGAGGTCCCGCTCCTCCACTGGCCTAACGGTGGGATCTGGGCAAGTTACTGAACCTTTCGGAGCCTCAGTTTACTCAACTGTACAATGGGAGTAATAATAATAATAATGATAATAGTTGCCTTGTAGGGTTTTTGCAACGACTAAATGAGATGGTCTGTGGCAAGTGCCCGGCACCATGCCTGTGCCCTCTCAACCCCAGGTGAAGGTCACGTGCACGGTCTGTCCGTCGTCCGCTGCTGCTCTGGCCTCCCTCCCCCGGAGGACATTCTCCACCCCTAGAACAATCTCTGTCTAGACATTTAGAGTGGGAGGGTAATGCCCCACTCTCCACCAATGGGGACCAGGGCCTAGGGGGTAAAATCCGCTTCCTTGCTCCTTGGGGGAGCAATCCTCATGTGTTCTACACGGTCTCTCGGAGGTCCCCAGCAGATTCAGCCTGTTGCCCTCAGGGACCTCCTATTCTTCAAAGCACATGCCCTGGACTTTCATCCCTCCACCACCAACCCACCTGCAGTCTTTTTTGTTTGTTTTTCTTAATTCAAGATGGTCTTTTTCTTATTGATTTGTAGGATAATAGCCCCTCATTTATTACGTGTTGTAAATATTTCTCTGCATCTCATTTGTTTTTTGCTTAGTGACATAGCGAAATGTTAATTTCTTTTTTTTTTAGGGAGGAGGGTAGAGAGAGGGGGTGGGGAAGAGGCAGAGAGGGAGAGAGAGAGAGAATCTTCAGCAGGCTCCATGCCCAGTGCAGACCCTGAGGCGGGGCTTGATCTCATAACCCCAAGATCATGACCTGAGCCGAAATCAAGTCAGACGCTTAACCGACTGAGCCGCCCAGGTGCCCTGAAATGTTAAATTTTTAGACAGGCAGATTTGCCTGACTTTTCCTTTGTGGTTTCTGGATTTCATGTCTAGCTTAGAAAGGACTTCCTCACATCAAGATCAACAAATATTGGACAGCTGGTAAAAAGTGCTCAGATTATTAATCTCTCTGGAATTTTCTTTTGGGCGTCATGTGAGATATAATAATACTAACAACAACAACAACAACAACAAAAACCCCGAGAGCAATACTTACTATTTTGTTTTCCAAGTGGATAAGGAAAAATCCCACACTATTTGTTCGTATCTCAACTAGTCTATCTTGTTCCCCCACCCCCGATCTGAATGCTGCTCTTGCATTTTGCCCAGTTCCCATGATCCCCGTAGCATGGTTCCTGGAGTCTTTGTTCTGTTCCTTTGATGCATCCACTCTTCCCTGTTGTAATTACTCTGGCTTTACAATGTGTTTTGATATCTGGTAGGTCAAGTCTCATCTCATTTTTCTTCTTTTTTCAAAATGTTCTTGGTGATTCTTACTTGTTTACTCTTTCAGATGAGCCTTAAAACCAGCCTGTCAAGTTCTATAAAAATCCCTTTAGGGTTCTGATTGGAAATGCATTGAATTTATAGATTTAATTTGGGAAGAATTGACATCTTCATATTATCGAGTCTTCCCCTCTGGAGCATGATATATCACTCCATTTATTCAGGCCTTCTTTATGTCCTTCAGTAAAGTTTTATTGTGTTCCTTGTATAAGATTTGGACATTTCTCATTAAGTTTGCTCTTAGGTATTTTATAGTCTTGGTTGGCCATTGTGCATAGGATATTTGTCCCATTACATTTCTAATTGGCTATTGTTGGGTGTGCAGGTGGGGTGTGAATTTTGATCGTACCTTGTCTGCAGTCACACCGATGCTCTATTTAGTTCTAATGTTTTTCTGTGGGTTAGCTGAACTCTAAACCAGCCATGCCTGTCCCACACGGGACAGGCCTCCCTCAAGAGCGGAGGGCTCTGTTGTACCTGGCTGGCAGCAGCTGAATGCACCGACCCCATCAGGGCTGCTGTAGGGACGGCTGCATGGGACAGAGCTCTCCACCTACGGCCCTAGATCCCTTCCAGTTCTAAGCTTCTCTGCGTTCATAATTCTGGTCGCCATGTCTGTTTTCAGGCACCATGTTCCCAAGCGCATGGTAATCAAGGGCGAGTTCCCTCCCCTCCCTCCTTCCTTTCCTTCTTCATCAGTTACTGTTTGATTTCTACATGCTGAGTACTGTGACAAGTGGCAGGAAGGAGGGGAGAGGGATATTGAGATGATAGTTACAGGTATAAATGCTTCACACCCTTGGGACGCAAGTGGTGTCACTTAAAATATTGTCAAAATAGAGCATGGTAGGACCCACACCCCAAAGTGGCTGGAAGTTCAATATATATTCTGGGGGCTCCTCCTCCAAGCCATGTCCCTAGGCAGACATGAACCCCAGGGCCTTGTACCATCCCAAAGGAAAGCTTCCATTCTCCATGAGCGAAGAGTCTGGCTTTTCCAGGCTGCCCGCCTCAACGTTTGCCACAGAGGGTGTGCTGTCTGGGCCTGGGCCCCTGCTCTGTAGCCCATGCTTCTGTTCCAGCAACTGGCCTTCTCTGAGGCCAAAGTGGGGGTGTCCTTCCCCCCAGACAGCTGAGGCTGGACCCTCCCAGCAGTTCCTGAGGGGCACACAGCCTCAGAGCTGGTGGGCAAGGACAGCAGGCTCTGCCTGGTGGAAATCCTGAAACCGGCCACCTTTGCCCTCCTTCTAGGCCCATGGAGCCACCCGCAGGGGGGGCTGCTCCCCTCCATCACCCCCAACACAAATGGCTCTTTCCCACCCATGTCTCACAGGGACCATGCTTGCCTACCAGGAGGGTCTGGGACAGTGGTTCTCGATCAGGGTGGTGGTGACGGTGACGATTTTGTCCCCCAGAGATCATGTGGTCTCTCCCCATTATATTGCTGGGGCTCAGCTTAGCCCCTGGCTCAGCCAGGCATTCACTAAATGTTGTTGAATGAAATGAGATCTGAAAGACAGCTTAGGAGCAGTCCAAGAGTCCTAAGCACACTTGGAGGTGGCCACTGGTTTTTAGGATGAGGTGTCCCCAGGGTGCCCTGAATGTCCCCGGTTACGGGGCGCTCACTCCCTTAAGTGCACTCTCCATTCTGGGATGGCTCCGGCCGTCTGAGCCGAAGTTCTTGCTGATGAGGGAAGGGTAGGTCAGCTACCTCCAACTGAGGGCCACGTGGGACTGGGGGCTGCCATACTGGACGGGACTGTTCGAGACATTAGAGATAGAAAGTCTTCGTTTCATCCGAGGGAGACAAAAACTGCTACCTGCTCCTGTCTGATGCCTTAGCCTCCCCTCCCAAAGACAGCGGGGAGCTTCAGCAAGAGTGCTAGAAACTCTTAGTGGGTCTCTCCCATGCTGAGACCAAGTGCCCAGTCTTAAGGACCCTCTGGTCTGGGCAAGGAGTCGGTTACCCCAGTAATACAGGTGACAGGTGCCATCCTAGAGGACTGTGGTTGGGCAAAAATAGAGTGACTCTACACGTGGGGGACAGGGCAGTGTCCGCATGGAGGGATGTTCACTGTACGCCTTGAAGATTCACCAGGAGCTGGCCCAGCAGGGACAAGGTATGTGTTGGGGGTGGTGCTTAGCCAAAGTCAGGTGTCCAGAGGGAGGGTGTGGCCCGTTCCTAAGGAGAGTCTTCAGTGGGCTGAGAATATGGGAGCCCCAAGGGGTGGGAGGAGGCTGACGGTGATGGGCTCTGCATGCTTCTGTGGCGGGGGCTCCCCCATCTCCGAGCCTCGTTCAGAGTTCTGCTATAGGCTCTGGGGGTGCAAGGAATCCAGTTTTGCTTCCACCCAACCCTGCAAAGCTACTTTCCACCAACAGGGGGCAGGGCGACCTCAGGAAATGATCCCGGTTCTCTGGGATTTGCGCGGCCAGACTATGTCCCGTGTTACTGGAGACCTCTGGATTCTTAGTGGACTGAGAATTCAGGCTTGGTGCTAGGCTTTGGGCGCTCGAAGACAAAGACAAACCCAGCCCCTTGCAGCCCGTGTCCCTGGCCACATGGATTGTAGGGGCTGCAAGGAAGCGGTGATCTCTTCCAGCAGAGTGGAGACCAGAGGAGAAGCAGGACCTGCTTCCTAGAGAAGGCCATTTGGGGGATCAACCAAGACCTCTTGGCTGACGGGATTTCGAGATGTGCCACTGAGGGGACAGAGCAGGGACACGGACTGGAGTGTCTGGCAGCTGACTGCAGTCCCTGATCCCGGAGCGTGAGGTGCAGGCAAGTCCGGGGGGCTGGGGGCTGGCACAGTGACAAGTGAGCTGGGGCTGTAGGTGCAGTTTCTGGAGGACCTGTGCTAAGGAGTGCTATCCTGGGGCAGCAAGGAGGAGCAGACAGACTTGCTTTTAGGAACACAATATCAGAACAACTTTTCATTGTGAAAACGTACAAATATACACCAAAGCATGCAGTATAGTGACTCCCCTGTGCCCACCAACGGTGATCACGTTCTCCCACGTTCTCATCCATTCTCCCTCCACGTTTGAAAAACTTCTTACTATAGGAAGTTTCAAACACGCACAAAAGCAGGAAGCTGGTATAACGATCCTCATAGACCGACCACCTGCCTGGCTCAACAATGGACAATTTGCCCAGCTCGTTCCAGCTGTACCCCACCCTCAGATTATTTTGAGGCAAATCACGTATCATTTCATATATAAATATTTTTGTATCTCTAAAACTTGGAGACTCTTTAAAAACAAAACATAAACGCACTACCATGACCACCCCTGAACGAAGTTAACAACCATTCTTTAACTTCATCCCATATCCAGGACCGACAGATTTTTGAGCCCAGAAGTGGTGGGACTCGGGTTAGCATTTCAGGAAGCTCACCGTGGCAGGCTGTGCAGAGGAGATGGAGGGGCAGGGGGCTGCTGTCAGGGCATCAGCCAGGAGTCCCTTATGAGAGGCTGGGGTAAAGCAACGAGGATGTGCACTTGGCTAAGGCACGGCCGGAAAGGGAGGAGCGGTGGAGAGCTTACTGGGTGCACGTGTTGTCTTAATCTCACAAAGCCCACGAGGGAGGTCTTGTTATGTCTCATTCACAGGTCAGGAGACCACGGCTCCGCAGCCTGAATTGCAGAGCACCATTCCCCAAGCCCTGCCTCCCTGCAGCCCTCCCAGCAGCCGAGGGGGAGAGTGGGGGGGCTCAAAAGCAGGCATATAAGGGGAGCCTCTGGCATGTGAGGGGTGGGGGAGGGAGCTCTTTCTCAATTCCCAATTCCCATGGGTGCCCACGGAGGGTGGAGGTGCTGGTCGTGGGCGAGGTGTCCTCTTTGCTCACCTGTACCAACAACACTGCAAGTGTTCCAACCAACTCTGCCCTTTCCCTGCTTTCCCTGTCCTGGTGCCCCAGGTGGGCTGTCTGTCCCCATTCTCCATGTGAATGAGGCAGGGGGCCACCGGGCTACCGGCAGAATCCCGGCAGAATCCCACTGACTGCGCTGACTTGGTCAACCGGGGCTGACATGGTCCCTTTCGGTTGGCCTTGTAATACATCCTCAGGAGAAGATCATGCTTGCCCCCATTCCTCACCTTCCTCCCCACCCCACGGAATGCCCCATCTGTTGACATGCGTGATGGAGGGCTGGCCAGTTCTCTTGGGCCTTGATGCCTTGATGGAGCATCCCTCCGCGCAGACCTCCTGCTTGCTCGGGTTGCAGACTGGGAGCCAGGGGTGGTGGGAGCAAGCAAGTCCACGGCCAAGCTCAGCCTCGTACTGGGTGATGTGGTAAGCGTCTCCAGCCCTTTCTGGGCCTCAGTTTCTCTGGCTATGAAATGAGGTGGGAGGACTTACATCATGGCGACTCCTGGGAGATTGTGCCGGGAAATCCTGACCAACTGAAGCGCTGTGCCTGGTGATGAGAGGGTCATGGCTAGCTTCGTTCCCCCATCGCTTCTGGACCTTTGGGCTGAGATCTAATCTGCTGTTCCTTCCTTACCCAAAGTCAGAAGGGTAGAGGGGATGAGGCCGCACCCACCCCGAGAGCCTACAAAGCAGGAGCCCTGGGGGCCCTGGGGGCAGTTTCTCGGGAGGAGGCCCCGGGGACTGTCCCCCTCCTCATCTTTCTCGATTAGGAATCTCTTCTCCCCTCCAGCCCCTGCCCCTCTGACAGCTCCCCCAGTCCCAGCCCTGCTCACTTCCTACCTCCCGTGCAGCCCAGGCGAGCCCATCTGTCTTCATTAACCAGGGACTTGGGCTGCTAGTGCTGTTCGGAGCCGGCCACCCTGGGCCAGAGCTCTGGGGCCTGTGGTTTTGAAGGAAGATGAACAGGGCCTCCTTGGGGTGTCTCTGTAGCCCCTGGTGGCCCGGGGAGACTGGGTGACCGATGTTTATCCATGTCTGAATCAGACTCCTGTGTGCCCAAACCAGCCAGCTGTGAGCCGCTCCCCCAGGAGCCTCACTCATGGCTGCCCCAGGGCCGGAAGGGACCTCAGGGTAGTCCCTTACTCGACAGACGAGGAGACAGATGCCCGGAGGGTGAGGGACCAGCTCAAGGTCCCTGTCAGCTGCGATACAAGCCAGGGCTCCTGCCTTACTGGCTGGGTTCTCCCCCCCCACCCCAACATGCTGGAGGGGCTCTGGCGGGCTGGACTCGGGGGCCGGACCCCAGGCTCTTCGAGACCTCAGCGGCCTCCGAACCAGAGGGAATCTAAGGGCTCCCCTTGCCCAGCCCCATCCTCATATGGCAGCTGTGGACATGGAGGCGCAAACAAGGGAGTTAGCTGCCTTCAGTCAGCCACTGGGGTCTCCTCTCTGTCTGGGCTACCTTCTTCCTCCTCATTTTCCTCCCTCACGACCACCTGTGGGCCACGGAAGGGAGATGGCCACGGGCTGCCCTGGCTTGGCCCCCTCCCCCGCACCCTGCAGGAAGGACTAACAGGACAAGGTCTTCCTACCTCTCATAGAACCCACCTCACTGTTCCCCTGGAGCCTCCCCAGCTCAGCTGCCAGCCTGGTTAGAGCACTGGAGGGGGAGTCCAGACACCTGCCTATTGCTGTGTGATCTTTAGTAAGTCACTTCACTTCTCTGAGCCTCACCTGCCCCATGGTAACAACAATTCCACCAGCCCTGCCTTGATCACAGGGGATCCAATCTGATAGAAAACACGAGACAAGTGTGAGGGGTGGGCTTGTCCTGAGATGGCTAGAGAGAGACCGAGAGAATCAGTGAGTCTACAGAAGATGGGTTCTTCCTGGGCCCCTGAAGACCATGACCACTGGTTCCAGCTCTGTCTCTGACTCGCTGTGTGACCCTGGTCGAGAGGCCTAACCCCTCTGTGTCTCATAAAAGCACGGAGATCTGTGCTTCCCCGTGCTGCGGTATTGACCTGCTGGCAACAGGGGAAGCCTAATGTGGAAGAGCCCTAAGATCCTTGGAAGAAGGGCTGTTTATAAACCTAAGAGATTATTAACAACATCCAATAATCACGCTGTCTGCTAACAAAAGTAATGATGCCCTCCAGTTGGGCAGAGAAACTAGCCCCGTCAGCACGGCAGCTCCTAGCTGGCCTTCCTCTCGGGCTCGGAGGGCTAATAACCCTCTGTGTGCATGTGGGCCTTCGCCTCCGCAAACCAACCACTAATTAGTTCCTCCACAGGCGTGCCCAGGAGGTAGGCAGGAAGGGCACGGGGTTATGAGGGAGCTCAAGCTCCGGGAAGGGGGAGTCTAACCCTGCCACCCAGCCGCTTAGGGGCAGGGCCGGGCTGGGAACAGAAAAATCTCCCGGTTCTCAGCGCCTACCTCTGCCGCTGTGGTGAGCACCAGGGCAGACAGCTCGCCCTCTCCGGGCCTCAGCCTCCCGCAGAGCTGCCAACACAAGAAGGTGGTGGGGCATCGTGGTGTGTGCGGCCAGATCTCCTGGGACTTCGTCCCTCACCCTTTCCTCTCTGCCCTCCTTGATGTTGGGTGTCAGCCTGGGGCGGGGGGGGTGGGGGGCACTCGGAGGTGAGGGTGGGGGCGCTGCATCTTTAATTCTGAGCCCAGGGAATCCCACAGGGTGTCTGTCCCCTCTGTGGCCAAGTCCTCGTGGTGGTGCCCAGGAGTCAGGCCTGTCATGTGCCTCTCTGAGCCTCAGTTTCTCCATCTGTACAGTGGGGTTGTAACGGCCAACCTGCCAGGTCTGGGTGCCCAGAGCCTGGCTCTGAGCCGGCCGAACGCTGCATGGGTGGGTTATTCCTGGGTGGAAGGAGGTCCTCAGGCCCAGGTCGGGGCCGGGGCAGGCGGGGCAGACGCGGCCACCACCTCGTCCGTGGCTGAGGCCTGCGGGGACACTCCTCCTGGTCCAGCCCCCATACCTCTTGCTTCAGACGCCTGCTCTCATTCTGTCTCTCTTTCACCACACAGCCTATTTTTAACTTTCGGCTTTGGGGGAGGGGAGGAAGGGCTCTGCGGTTTTTCCTGTCTCCTTCCCTTTGTCTTTTCCTCCTGGGTCCTCCTGCTTTGCCCTCCCCTCCCTTCCTTCCCTGCTGCGCTCATCCCCTCCCTGCCTCCTGCTCTCCCACCGGGGTCCCCCATCTCCCTCTCCCTGATGCTTCCTTCCAGGACCCCCCCAGCCCCACCCCTGTCCTAGATGGTATCCCCTTGGTGGCAGGGACACCCCTCCGTGAGCATCTCCTGGCTCTGACGGAACTAGTCCCTGTGCGCCTGCAGGGCTGGAGGTTCGAGTCCTGGCTGTACCATTAGCCCAGCTGTCTGGGCTCCCCGACGTGGAGATAAGAAAGCCCCTGGGCTTTGGAGTCCGGCAGACCTGGGTTTAAACAGCAGCTTGGCTGGGGTGGTCTCTTCATGTCTCTGTGCTTCCATTTGCTTGTATGTAAAACCCACCTTGGCTATCTGAGGGAAGTGCCTGGGCCTCTCCCCTCCCCTGCCTGCCTTGGGGCCTGGCACAGGGCTGGGTCCCCAGGAGATGGCCAGAGGACAGGGAGTAGCGGGAGGAGGCTGCCTGGGGGGCTGCGCTGGGGAGAAGGGAGAGTTGCCCTCAGCTCCGAAGGGCTCAGAAACGCTGATTCAGCATTGGCTTGGGTGTGCAGCCCCGCAGGGCTGGGGCCGGCGGAGATGGGGAGAGCAGGAGGCGGGGAATGAGGGGCAGAAGGCACAGAGGCAAAGAGCGCTAGGGCCGGACTGGGAGGAGATGGGACCCACAGGAGGAGAGCCAGAGGGGAGGGAGAGACTGGCAGAGCAGGAGGCAAAGGCTCGGAGCGGGAGAGCCATCCGGAGCCAAGAGGTAGGAGGACTGCAGGCCGGTCTCCGCGCCCCCACCTGGGTGCCTGCCCACAGGCACGTGGGAGACTGTGAGCGAGTGAGTGAGGGCCTTTGGGGACTGTCATTTCCCGGGTCGGAGGCCAAGGCTCCTTGTGCCCCCATGAGTGCTAACGAAGGGTCCTGTAGCCTGGGACCAGCAACTGAGGGGTGGGCTGTGGCCTGATTGGTGGGGGGCTCTGGGGGCCCTGGAGCCTTGTGACAAGGGGGCTACCAGCCCCTGCGAGGGGCCACCCTGGCACTGGCCACTCAGAGAACACCCTCAAATGCCAGGGCCCCAGTAGCAGGGCAGAGGATGGGCAGGACATTCATGGACTTGCATTCAGGCTGGCAGAACTGGGGAGCTCATGGAGGAGGAGGGGGAGGACGGGGAGTGGCAAAGTGTCCTCGAGTGTCTCTGGGATGGAAAGCCCCTCGTCATTCCACTCCCTTGGCTTGGATGCCTCCAGGGTCAGGCAGCTCCCCACCCCTGAGAAAGCCCTCTCTGACACTGAGAAGGTCTTTGCTAGGCTGATGCTTTCACTCTGGTCTCGGCAGTGCGGTGTGTGCGTGTGCATGTGTTTGTGTTTGTGTGTGTGTGTGTGTGTGTGCGCACGTGCTGGGACAAGCTGTAAACCAGCATATGAGGCCAGAGGGCTGCCCATGGGGAGAGAATTCTAGGAACTTTTGTCTGCACCCCAGAAGAAGCAGGGGTCTTTCTCTTTGGATCCTTTATTTGATCTTGGGCCCCTGTTGCCTCAGAGAAGGACTTCTGACAAATTCATTTATACTGAGATGCTAGGAAATGACTTTGGAACTTCCTCTATAAAGAGGGCAGTTTTTACCCCAAAGCAACACTTCACTTACGGTGGAATGACAGGCAGCGGGGAGCTGATGGGGGAGTCTGGTGGGACAGTGCACTCTCTGGTTCCTGTTTCCCAGGAGAATCTCTTCCTCTTGTCTCAACTGTGGGTTCTTGGCAGGTGGGGGGGATTTTTTCTGTTTGCCCTGTTGACCCCACCCATCAGGGTCCAGTGACCCTCCCTTACCCCAGGGGACTCCCTGTGAGTGGCAGGAATGGGACAGTTAGCACAGCCTTTGTACCCAGGAGTCACATCACCAAGATCTCAACTAAGGTACAGGTCCTGGCTGTGGAGGGCTTGCTGTGCAGCCTTGGGCAAGTCATTGCCCTTTCTGGGCCTCCATGGCCCATCTGGGAAAAGCAGAGTTTGGACCATAGGGTCTTTGAAGGCCCCTCCAGCTATGGCAGTCCAAGGTTCTGGGCCTTTGAACCCCTCAGGTTGCTGGTCAGCACCTGGGCTAGGCTCTGAGGGCAGCAAGACAAGGTGCCTAGACTCCAGATGATCCTGTAGGGCCAGCCAGGCAACTGGCCTCCTCTGGACAGAAATGATGAGAGAGTTATTGCTGGAGGCCCGAGGGCTCTCTTGTCTGACTCCCTTGGTGACAGATGGAGACACTGAGTCCTGGGTAGAGGGATGGCTTGCCCAAGTCCCTTAGAATATTAGCATTGGGTCAGACCTATAAACAGGTTTCCTGCCATTCTGTGCAGTTGGTTAGGTCTTGCAGATAAATCCTGGTGGGCTCCCTGTTAGAGGTGAAAACTAAGAGAGGTTCTAAAGGAAAGTGTGGGTGGAGACTTGTCTTCTAAGGAGGGGCCCAGGGGAAGGGAAAGGGGTTGCATTGTGCACCTGTCCTTGGCCTGTGTGCCCCTTGCATCCTAGAGCCCTAGAGGCCCTGGTGTCTGAGTTGGCCGTTCTGCACTTGGCCCCCGGTGCAGTGATGGAGGACAGCTCTCCCTGTGGTGTGGGCTGCCCCTGGACCGGTGGCCGGACTGGGCTGGATGCGGCTGTAAATCACCCACGGAGCAGAGCTGCCGGTGATGGTTTATGCATCGCAGGCACCTACCCTGCAACTCCGAATGGGCAGTGACATGTCATTCTAATGGGGCTGCAAATTTCCTTGTGACCCAGTGCCACCTCGCTCACCCCACGCTCCTCCAGGGCCTCTCTCCAGGCTAGGGAGTGGGTACAGAAGGCAGTGGGGCTTCAGGTTCAATCAACCAGACTGGGAAAAGGGGTGGGACTGGCCTGACTTTGGGCACCCCCCCCCCAACCTCCCATTCTGCCTCCTTCTACTCTTCTGGGCTTCTCTCCCCTCTGGCACCTGATCTCACTGCCCTTGAATGTACCGTGCAGATTTCTCTCTCCAGATCTCCACTTACACTGCTCCTGCCACCTGGAACATCTCTCTGTTCCCTCCAACTATCCAGATTCTTCTTTCAAGGCCTAGGTGAAGACTTCTCCCTCCAAGAAGTCTCCTGCAGCCGGCTCAGCTATAATTCTTAGACCTCTGGGGACAGGTGAGCCCCGCTTTGCTTGCTAACTCCAGCGATCAGGCCGGGGGCTGCCCGGAGCACCATTCACAGAAAGACCAGGGAGGCTGCATCCGGGCTCAGCTGGAAAGAGTTGTGGGATCTATTGGAGATGTCTGCCAGGGTCAGGAACTAGAAGACTGCAGGGCTTTATGCTTCCTTTCCCTGCTGAGGCATCTGGGCCGTGAGGCCATTTATTCTAACATTTTCACACGTGGTGACATTCAGCCTCTCTCATTGCTTTGCCTTCTGTCTACCCAGGGGAGACATAGCCTCCTGATGGCTGGCACCTTCCCATGTATCCCCTGTGTCCCTCAGAGTGGTAGGGATGTGTGAAGACTTGACAAACCCCAGTCGGAGAGAGGGACATGAGGAAAATGCTGTCACTTTCTCTAGAGTTGGGAACCTGGGTCACAGGGCTTCCGAACCATCTACAGAGGAGGGCTGTAGGGGACATGACGTGCGGAAGATTTTCCTTGAGGTCCCAGAGGAAGTGAATGCCAGGAAAACCTCTCTAGTAGACTAGAGGTTGCTGGATTGCTGGTGTTTCCTAGACCAGCGGGGCAGGGCCCAGTGATCAGCCTGGCATCAGGGACCCCTAGGCTGCAGCCTTATATCCCCTGGTCCCCACAGAGGCTCCCCTTTTTCTCTTCTGAGGCTCAGAAAGCATTCATTAGTGCATAGCCTCCCACCCGTGAGACCCCATTTTATAGATGGGGAAATGAAGGGTGCTTGGAATTCATGGCTGAACCCCAGGGCCCATCCAGCAGTTTGGGGGTGGCTAGAGGGGCTCTGGCTCCAAACATAAGCTCTCTGTTCAGGCCAGACCCCAGGCTTGTCAAAGAGGCAGTTCTCTCCTTACAGACCCTGATGAAGAGTCACTTACAGATGGTTAGTTCTGAGTCCCTTGTGATCAGACAGAGAAAATGAGGCCCAGAAAAGACCAGGGCTGGCCCCAGGCCACACAGCTTCTCCTAATGGACAAACTTCCTGACAACCAGGTCCCCTGAGACTCCAGAATAGAGGGTGAGCAGGGCTGCTTGCCTGGGCCTTTGCCAGGGTCCCACACTGCCCAGACCCAAAGACACTGAAGAAAGGGCCCCTGCAGGACTCCTACTGTGGTGGCCAGCCTTGGCCCACACTAGTATATGCCTATATTTTCCACCAAGTTAGACATTTTGACTCTCCACCAAAGGAAGACCTTGGCATGGGGAGGTTGTGCATCACAAAGACCAATGGTGTAGGCCTAGTGCTCAGAAGTTTTCAGCTTGGCCACTGGCGCCCAGGGGCATTTAGCCCTCCTAGCTTCAGTTGCTTTATCCCCCAAATGACGTGGGATCAGGGCATCTCTGCACTCTTGTCCAGCTTCAAATTCTTACTATAGTGTGAATGACTGATAGAGGACTTTTCTTGAAGCCATGTTGACAGGAGGTGGGAAGGAGAGCACAAAGGTGAGAACGGGACCCCAGGGGATGCTACAGATATGAGTCATGATGTGGTCCAGAGAGGAGGTCTGGGGGCCAGGACCCTCAGCCTGATTCTGAGCCCCCTCCCTGGCTGGCCTTTCTCTTCCTTCTTTTCCTCCTCTGTCTCTCCTCCCTACTTCCTGTTCTGCTGCAGTGGTTCATGCAGTCCTCCCCTCAGCATGGAGCACTGTGAAGAGCTGGTCCTTGGCCAGATTTGCATTGGTGGTTTATTGGTTTAATTAATCAGGGGCTGTACACAGTGTCCCCCTCCTCCGTGTGAGGTTGGGCAGGGGCTGGGCTGAGCATCCACAGGGCAGCTGGCTGGCATTAAAGACCCAAGGAAGCCGCTGACATCGGGTTCAGCCTGTTTCAGGGACCTGTGGTTCCTGTTCCCTTTGTCCCCTTTGGACTCTATCTGAAGTGACACTGCAGACAACAGACAGCTTCATCAAGCCTGGAGCCTCTGCCAGGGAAAAGGGGGCCCAGCGGACAGCAGGCAGAGGGAGCGCGGCCTCAGTAGCCTGGATCCCACCCTGGCCTCGCCTTCTCGGGCAGATGCCCCACTCGGGCCCCCCCCCAAGAACTGCCTGGCCTCAAACCAAGTGGTTCTTTCGTCCTCGACAACGGAGCGGGGGTTCCCGAGGCCCGCGGTGTGCTTTCCCGTGCCCACTCTTGCCTGGCATCTCTGGATGCCATCATGGAGAAGGCATTTGTCGCATCTGCAGCAGGGGCAGGAGTGACTTCAGGTGACCAGGGAGAACTGGCCTGGGAGCCAGAAACTTGGGCTCTGTGCCCTCTGAGCCCTAAGGGCTGTGTGGCCCGTTTTCCAGCTGCCCTCTGTGGACGTCAAGTGAGGCCTGGGGTCAGCATTGGCTGAAGTCCCTTCAAGCTCCACGGTTGTCTTTTCTCTCATGCCCGGGAGCTGTCCTTATACCGCGGAGCGCTGGGCACTGGCTGGGCGGCTCCCACTGCGGCCGTGGCAGCCAGTTCTCACTCCAGCTCTGTCAAGGGGGCCAGCGCATCGGCACCTTATCGATGAGCCACTCAGAGAGGTTGAGTTACCTGCCTCAGGTCACACAGCTGGTTTGGCAAAGCTTGGTTTGAGGCCAGGCAGTTCTTGGGGGGGGGGCGGTGACAATGGGGTTGATGGAGTCCCCCGGATCCCTCCCACCCTACTGTCACATTGGCCCCTCCCAGGTCAGCTACAAGGCACCTCCCGCCCTGCAGAGCCTGCAGCAAGGGTCTGCCTGGGGGTCATGGGGAGGACAGAGATGCTGCAGGCAGTCTTTGGCCTCATCTTTTGTTTTTCTGTTTTTAAACATGGAACACTTCAAGATTCTGTGTGTCATCCTTATGCAGGGGCCACGCTCCTCTTGCCCGCCCTGCTTCAGTGTTGGTGTGTGTGCGGCCGAAGCGAGCACACCCCGTCCTTCGGAGACGAGGCTGGAGGCCCCAGGATGGTGGCGCCGAGTGGGCTACACTTCCCATAGGGAGCCAGGAGCCTGGGTGAGGGGGTGGAGGGCTGCAAGGGGTCCTCTTGGCAGGAGTGAGGCTGGGTGCGGGGGAAATGCCTTGGTGGCTCAGAGCCTGACGGTAGCGGCAGGGTCTTCGAGGCCCATTGTCCAGATGAGAACACTGAGGCCCAGGGTCGCACAGTCTCCTGGGGGGCTCCCTGGGAGAGTCTGGCCTGGCCTTCTGCTGATCCTCCCCCAACTTACACCCCTTGCCGCCTGGACCAGGGTGGCCGCCGAGGGGGTTCAGGGGACAGGCAAGAGCGGGGACCGGCCCTGCAAGCTGGTGTCAGCAGCGTCTGTCTCATGAGTTCACAGCTGCTGGGATCATCTGCTCAGTCTCCCACCTTGGCACCAGCTGCTTCCCTGCCCCGCCCGCTCAGTCCACGGCTTTTCTCTGTTCCTTGGCGTCTCTGTTCTTCCTCCCTCCCCTCTCATTCTTTGGGTCTCTCAGAATTGGTCATCTCTGCCCCATCCACTGGGGGTGCCAGCCCTCCAGTGCCCAGGACCCGGGGGAGGTTTGACAGGCAAGCGGGACAGGCTGGGCTGGGGGACCGCACCCCGGGGGGAATGGGGGTTCCCCGGTTGATCACTCTGAGCTTCCAACTCCTCATCTATAAGATGGGGATAACAGCGCTCGCCTCGGAGGGCCATCGTGAGGGGCTTGCTTCTGCCCCGCTGCCCCACCGATGAGGCAGCCCTGCCAAGCTGGCCCTGCAGAGCGCCATCCACCTCTGGTGTGTCACGGTCGTTAACAAGGAGGGCTAACGGGTGGGGGTTCTGGTGCCACTGCTCAGCCCTCGGAGCCTCAGTGTGCACATCTGTGAAATAGGAAGAATAAGGCCTCCTTCCTGGGCTTGATGAGAGGGCTCCCATAAAGCTCTCACTGCGGGGCCCCACAGACATCAGAAGGGCCCAACGAATGGGGCTGACTATTCTCATTGAGCCCGCCAGTGTTGGGGGGCTCACCCCCTCCAAGACGGGTAGCCAGGGTGCCTGTTCTAGATGACACCTGGGCGTGTGGACCAGGAGTCATTGCCTCTGCCTGCTGGTCGAGTCCCTCTTTCTCCTTCCAGAAGCCTCCCCCAGCTGCCCACGCTGTTGACATCTTCCTCAAGCCTCCTGTGGCATGATTGGCTGGGCCCACGCCTGGCACCTGTTTCCTGCTGGTTTACTCATTCTCTCGCACCTGGGGTATTGCAAAAGCCTCCCAAGTGCTTGTCCTGCCCTCCCTGGCCCTCTCCACTCCACTCGTGAACTTTTTATCTAGAGGAATTAAAAAAAACCTCTTTATTGGGGGTATTTCTTAGTATAAAGCTCTCAAATCTTAAGTGTGCATGGCTCGATGGATTTCTCCATGTGTAGACTGTGTAAATGCCTCATCGATCAAGATACAGCACACTCCAACAGCCCAGGCCCTTTTCCAGTCAATAATCTCCCAGAGGTAACCGCTCTTCAGACCTTAATCCCCCAAATTAGTTGCATCTACCCCTGAGCTTATTCAAATGCACCCACACAGCACACAGGCATTTCTGTCTGCCTCCTTCCATTCCACCTTATGGCTGTGAGGTCCATCCCACACTTACAGGCCTTGCAATTTGTTCTTTTTCATCGCCGTGTAGTATTTCACTGACGGGATGGGCCCTCACTTACATATGCACCCCACAATCCCTGGGCTGTAGAGCGGTTCTCAGTTCCTGGCTCGCATGGAAAAAGCTATGATGAACGTTTCTGTTCACATCTTTGGCGGTCATTTTGCTTTCGTTTCTCTTGGGCAAATTCTTGTGACTGGCATTTGCCAGATCACAACCCAGGCATGTGTTTAGTTTCCGTAAATCCTGCCAAGCCATTTCCCAAGCGGTTAATTAACACTCCCTCTAGCAGCGTGTGTGAGTTCTGGTAGCTCCGCATTCTTGTCGGCTCGGGGAGCGAGCATTCTTTTTTAATTTTAGCCATCGTGGTGGGAGTATGATGGGATCCCATTGTGGTTGTAATTTGCATTTCCCCCCGCGAGTGGTGGCGTTGGGGACTTTTCACATGCTCACTGGACAGCTGGACTCGGGCTCACTGAATAGCGCCTGTTCCAGGCCTTGGCCAGTGCTTTTTTTTTTTTTTATTAGGCTGGGGTTTTTTCTTGATTTGGAGATTTTTTTTTCTTTTTTCTTTCTTCTTTTTTTTTTAAAGATTTTATTTATTTATTTGACAGAGAGAGACACAGCGAGAGAAGGAACACAAGCAGGGGGAGTGGGAGAGGGAGAAGCAGGCTTCCTGCTGAGCCGGGAGCCCGACGCAGGGCTCGATCCCAGGACCCTGGGATCATGACCTGAGCCGAAGACAGACGCTTAACCACTGAGCCAAACAGGCGCCCCATCTTTTTTTTTTTTTTAAACATATTCTGGATTTGATTCGTCTGTGGATGCGTGTATAGGCATATGCTTCTCTCTCGTCATCATTCACTTTCCCATCCTCTCACAAACCCCTCTCTTTGGCTCCTTGGGCGGTGCGGGTTCCTACCACTGAGGTTGGAATGTGGGGGGGCCCTCTGCCAGGTGGGATCGCCCTCCTCCCCACCTCGCCGGGCTTGCTGTCCAAGACCTAAATCAAACCACTTCCTCTAGAAAGCCAGCCCTTCCTGCTTCCTGCTCCACGGCTGGCAGCTCTGTGTTTGGCATGCTCAGCATGCACAGCCCGATGGCTACCATAAATGTGTGCATCTGGGCATCCGTGTGCACCTCTGGGGTGGGACGGTGTCCTGTACCTCCCACAATGCTGGCTCTCGACCACCTCTTGGGGTAGGTTTTCAAAGGTAGTGTTGAGGTACGGCCCAGTTTGCCTGGGACAGTCCCCACTGACACCCATGGACGCAGCATGCTTATTAGCAACCCGCCTGGAGGCCCTGAGGGGAGGGGAGCGGGCGAGGCCACCCAGGGGCTGATGGGGAAGAGAACCCTCGTCTTAGGGACAGACCCGGGTCTAGTGCTGACCTGCCATCATGTACCGTGTGCTCTCGGGTAACTCCCTCACCCTCTGTGCCTCAGTTTCTTCTTCTGTGAAATGGAGAGAATAAGTCTTCCTTTGCCCACGCCTCACCAGGGGGTTATGAGATGTCAGGGGAGCGTGCGTGTGACAGAACACAGGGCCGATGCACAGAGAAGCCAGTCTTGCCCGGGGCGAGCCCCTGCTTGGGAGGGAGGCGTCGGGCACCCCTGGCCCATTGTGCCTGTGTGAGAACGGAGGGGGCCCCGGGAGGGGCACTGAGCGTGCTCTGAGCGGGGGAGAAGCATGTCCCAGTCCGAGAAGCCTGGCTGAATACTCGCATCTCAGTCCGGGTGGTGGCTAAATGTCCTTTTCCGAGTGTTCAAACTATTTCATAATTTACCTTATTTTTCAAATTGAAAAAGAAAAGCCAGATTGGGCTCTCCTGATGCTCTGGGCTGCTTGCGAGGAGCCACCCTCCCGCTGCTCCTTCAGGCACCGCACGTGGATCAGGCCGGCCTGCATGGGCTGTCGTGGGCACGTGTGGGACTCGCCTCTGACAAAGGAGGACACACGCCCTGTGTCCAGCTCCGCACACTCCGTCGGATGGCAGCCGGCTGAGGACAGGTGTTTGAGGGGTGGAGGGAGAGTGACCCAGGGCCTGGGGCTCTGCCGGGACGGGGTGCCAGGCCTGCAAAGGGGGCAGAGGCAGGAAGTGACAGAGGCAAGCTCAACTGACTTCCCGAGGCCAGAGTGGGGCCCCACGGCCCTCATTTGTACAGGTGGGGAGACTGAGACCCAGAGGCCAGAGAGCACTTGGTCAAAGTCATGCGGGCGATTCTTGGGGCCGGGTCCCTCCCGCTGACATCACTTCCGACTTGCCCCCCAACAAGCTTGCCGGGGATCAGGATACATTTTTCTGGCTTCCCCTCAGACTTTGAAATCCTGAAACTGCCTCGTCAACCCCCAGGCTTGGGCCGACCTCTGTGTCTTGGACCTGGGCTCCCCAGGACTGAGATCCTCTGAGTCCTGGGATGACCCCAGAAGAGCTCAGGTCCAGTGGGTAGCTCTGGGAGCTGGCGCAGGCTCACAGGCTCGTGGAGGTAATTCTGGGCACCTCTTCCCATCTCTGAGTCAGTAACCAGGGCTGCTGGCCTGCAGAGGCCTTGGTGGGAGTGTTTGTATCACGGAAATTGGTTAATGCCCGAGGCAGGGTTTTCCCTGGCCACTGAGGGAGGCACGTTTCCCAGCGCGCCACTGCACCCCGGCCCCCCGCTCCCGCCCCCTTCATCCCCAACCACAGCAGCTCCACTTCATCGGTTTTATACTTTGGACTCTGGGTGAGATTTCATTTGAAGGAGAACTCTACTGCTTTATAAATTTTTGAAAAATTCTTCTTTTTAAAAAAGATTTTATTTATTTATTTGGGAGAGAGAGAGCAAGCGCTAGAGCACAAGCGGGGGCGGGGGGAGGGACAGAGGGAGAAGCAGGCTCCCCGTTGAGCAGGGAGCCGGACTCGGGGCTCGATCCCAGGACTCTGGGATCATGACCTGAGCCGAAGGCAGCCGCTTAACTGACTGAGCCACCCAGGAACCCTGAAAAATTATTCTTTTGGACCAATTTATTTGTTGTCATCTATCCTGGGTGTGCCAAGGAAACCTATGTGTCAGGGACTAACCTGGCCTAACTTGTGTGCTCTGAACTGACCTCTGAGTCCTGGGCTATCCTGGGCTAACAGGTGTTCCAAACCAACGCAAGTGTTTGGGGATATCGTGTGTCCCTGGATTAGTGTGTGGGCCTGGGCTGACCTGTGAGCTAGTTCTAGGCTAGCCTGGGCTAAGCTACATGTTCAGAGATAAGTTGTAGACCCTGGGCTACCCTCGGCACCTGTTCCAAGCTAATCTGCAAGACCTGGGGGAGTGCTCCCTCTTCCTCTCCTAGAGACAAGGACCAGCAACAGAGCTCCAGTCCTGGTGCCCTCGTAGATCTTCAATGGTGGGAAACTTGTCCTCAGTTTTCCTTCTGCTGGACACAACCAGTGCCCAAAAGTTTGGAGTTCCTTCAGGAGCAGGTGCCTGGGACGGCCTCAGGAGTCCAGAGCCAGCCTCCTCCTGAGCCTGTGGGAGTGGAGGAAGACGCAACCGGCTCTTGCCCGGGTCGGGCGGGGCTGGGCTGGGCAGGTGAGGGACAATGGGGTCATTGTGGGTTCTGGGGAGGAGGTCAGACATTAGGAGGACTCCCTGTCCTTCCTGATTCTTCCTGTTGAAGGAAGACAGGGACCTCAAGTAAGTCTTGGCTTCACCCCCGGCCTCATCAAGAACCCCCCTCAAGAAAGCCTGGCATTCGTGCACAGCTCTGCGTCTGCCAACGTCACCCCCGTCCACCCATGGTTTGGCGGAAGGAGGATCATCCACCCAGTTGGCGGGTGGGGCCGCTGAGGCTCACAGGATCCCCGAGACTCCGAGTCCCCTGTCAGAATCCCTGTCCGGGAGCCTCCCCTCTGCCCTCGGTCCATCCCCTGCTCCCCCTGCCGGAGGCGCTGCAGCAAGAGCATCTCCCCCACTGCTCCCGGCCCCTGGTAACCCCAATCTGCCCCAGACCAAGAGCCTGGGTTCTTGGGATCCGCTCGGCCTGCTGGGGAGAGTTTTCCCTGTCCCGTGTGCCCCGTGGGTGCAGCCATGCCATGCTAGACAGATGCAGTGACAAGGACGTCACTGCCCCCATCCCCACGGGGGAAGGCCACTGCTACCCACACCCCGAATTAGGTACGCTCCTCAGCTCTCTTCCCCATCCGGCCACATGTGTCCCTCCCACCTCCCTCCACCCCTGACAGTCAAACCCGACTCACTCCATCCATCTTTCTACCCCTATTTCCTGAGCCCTTCTTGAAGATGGGTGCTGCACAGCCCTGCTCTGCTCTTGCCACTCCCTCTACGTACAGGACTCTCTCCTGTCCCCTCCTCCAGGGAGCCTTCCCTGACTCCCCACTCCCAGACCCCTTGAAAAGAGCTCCCTTTCTCCCCGGGCACTCTTGTGGCAACCCCAGGTCCTTCCTCTGTGTGGGTGGGCCTGGGAGCACCCCCAGGCAGCAGGACAGCTGAGGTCCTTCGGTCCAGCCCCTGGGAAGGCCATCAAGGCCACAGCAGAGGCCCTTCCCCTGGGTTGTCTGGGCTGCTTGGGGCTGGCACAGGGGCTCCACACTCACCAAGTGTGCGGGACAGGGAGGCACCTGGGGACTCTCGGAGGCAGGCTTTCTGAGCCTTGGTGTTACAGGTGGACTTCCAGACCTTTGTCACCAGCCTGACATAATGTTCCTGTGTCTGGTGTCTCACCAACCCCTCACTGCCCTGTTCGGCCTGAATCAGGGGTGGGTGGGCAATCATGTATGGAGGGGTCCACGAATAAAACCCTGAGTGCCTCCAAGGCCCACAAGGCCAGGACGGTCTCATCCCTGCTGGGCCCCCGGTCTCAGCGCACACCACCCGCCCCCACCTCTGGGCCTCCTTCCTCCCACCTCTGCCTCCCTCCCAGTGCATCGCTCTCCCTGCATCATTTCCCTCCACCTCCCCACCCTCCTTTCTCTTCGCCCATGTAACACAGACCCATCTTTGAGAACACAGATTTAATGCCCCTCCTCAGCGAAGCCTTTTCTGTGCCTCAGACCACGTGGGTTCCACCTGCTCTTTGCCTTGTGCCCCCCCCGCCCCGCCCACTTCTGCTTTGGAGCGATGATCTTGATTGCAGCGAAATAATAGCGTGTCTCACTGGCTGCTAACTATCTGCCTCCAGCACCACCATCCTATCCACTGCCCTCGCCCTGTGGAAGCTTCACGACAGCGGGGGCCTTGCCCGTCCTTGAATGAATGAATGAGTGAATGGGAGCCAAGACTGCAGGGGACAAGGAAGTGAGGAGGCCAGCCAGGGGGCCTGTGCAGTGGTCCTGGTGCGCCCAGGAGGCTGTCCTTGGCCGAGTGCCCTGCGCGGTGGGCATGCGTGGCTGGCCTCCTTGGGTGGAGGGGGGTGAGAAGTGGTCAGACTTCAGGCTGATATTGGAAACAGCACCAACAGGCTTTGTGGGCAGAGTGGATGTGGGGTGTATGCAAGAGAAATCTGGCCTAACTGGAGAGGTGGAGGTGCCACTGGGACGGGAAAGGCTGAGGGTGAGCGGCTTTCGGAGGGAGGCCTGTTGGGCTCCTAGGGGAGGGCTCCCAGGAGGTGGATGGTGCACAGTGTGAGTCTGGAGTTCAGGCGAGAGGCATTTTGGAGTTGTTAGTGCATGGAACTTGAAGGTGTGGAATTAGATGAGCTTATTAAGGGCATGAGGGGCCCATGGGCTTTAGAAAGTTAGGGCCATGTGGAGGTGGGGAACAGCCTCAGGGCAGACGAAGGGCAGGGGGCACAGCAGCCTCAGAGATGAGGGGCCCGGAGAGAAGGAGGCAGAGGAGGGCTGGGGAAGTTTCCAGGAGGCGGAACACAGGAAGATTTAGAAGGCAGAGAAAAAGTCAGGGAAGCGAAGTTTGGGCTGGTTGAAGAGGCTCTGAACATCAGCACAGAGAAGCGTTGTTTTATTGCATCGAAAACAGGGAGCTACTGAGGAAGGCTGGTGAGCTGGAGATGCCTATGGTAGGGCGGGCCTTGGGGACCCACTTAGTGGCTGTGAATAGGAGAGGGGGTGCCTGGAGGCGGAGACCAGGCTACACCCATGGTAGGGTCTGGATATGAGTTGAGGTTCTGGGTGACCTTCAGTTTCCTTTTCTGTCAAGTGCATAATAATCCTAACCTTGCATAAGGAGGCTGTTTTGTGAGGGCGTTTGTTCTAACCCTAAGCCATTGTCCCTGGGGCGCGGCAGCCTGCTGTTCTGACACTAGCAGCTAGGTGGCAGCCAGGCCCCTGTCGCCTGGCCGGGGCCCGGGGGCTTTCCTGGGGAGGGTACCAGGCTTGGCACTGCAACCTCTCAGCCGCAGTTTCTCGGTGGAATCTTCTCTCCTTACCCGCTCACCAGCCAGAGGCTTCCGGGGCCTCGGGGCCCAGGGGGGAGGCCATGAATGAGAAATTCACCCTGCACCCCGCCTGGGTGGGGGCCTCTCTCTGGAGCAGCCCTTTGCCAGGCCCGGGGCCCGGGGCCCGGGGGACACTCTGTGTAGGGCTGCCATATGGAGCAACTACGTACAGTATTGGGGACAAAGTTTTGCTAAAAATTATTTGTAATTAATCTAAAATTCACATTTATCCGGCAACCCTGAGCCCGTGTCCTTGGCCTTCATGGGTGACATGGCCCGTGGTCACGCACGCATCTGCGCTGAGCAGAGCCTGCCAGGGCTGAGAGCTTCAGGGAGGGAGCTGTGGCACCAGGAGACCAAAGCCAGCTTCAGCTCACAGTCCCCTCCCCTGCATGCTGCTCATCTCTGTGTCCACCTGTCCATCCAGCCATTCACACATCCATCCACCTACCTGTCTATCCACCCATCCATCCATCCATGCACGCACCCAGCCACCCAGCCAGCTCACGCCCTGTGGACCGGCTAGTCTCAGAGGGTGTTCAGACCACTGGCCACTGTCGTCATGTTCTCCTGGGCTCTATTTCTGTCCTTCTAGGTCCAGTCCACTCAGCTTCTCTCTGGAGCTTCGGCAGAGCCTGGTGGCAGAGCAGAAAAGAGTCCACGGCTCCTGCCTGCTTTGAAGGCCCTGCTTTCCATGGTGCATTCGGGCTGGACACGTACACCCCACCGTCCCCTCCCTGGACCAGGAGTGTGTCCCCAAGAGTGTCGGCAATTGCACTTTACCAGGTAGTCGTGTGTGTGAGTGGGACCGGGAAGGGCAGGGAAGGGGAAGTGGGGTGGGGGTGGGGGGGCTGACACTGTGGGCAGGATCCAGAGAGAAGGGCCTTCCCGGTGGAGATACTACCCATTTCTCCTCACCTCCTCAGGGAACGTGGGGCTTAGGACCCTGAAGGCCAGCTCGGGGATGCCTCTCAGAGACCAGCTGGACCCATCTCTTGCTCCCCGGATGTGAGATTGGAAACTGAGTCCCAGAGAGGTCCAGCGAGTGACCTAAGGACACACAGTGTCCCACTCCCTGTCTGAACGGATCCTCCTGCATCCTCCAGGTTCCGATCTATGTTAGCTCTTGGGCTCCGTGAGCCACCTTCTATCCCCCAGGGGTCCCTCGCAGCCCTACATGGGGCCCTCTGCAGGGACACGGCCCCTTCGTCTGTCCCCTCCACCTGGAAGAAGATTCACGAGACAGGTGAGTTAGTTTAAAGTAACCTGCAGTCTTTTTATCACCTTGATGGCTACAGTGGATTTTGTTTCAGGGAGTATCCATGAGACTTTAATTAAATCAGGAACTCGGGCCCCGCCAGCTTCCCTGCTGCTTATCAGCTTCTTAAGGCCGTGATTCATTACCCGGGATTATTTTTTTTTCCTCCCTGAAATAATCTTTAAAGGCCTTCTATCAGGGAGATTAAAGCCATAAGTCATACACGCCCACGTGGGTGCTTTGTTTGCTCTGCACATGGGTGCTGTCGAGCCACTTAGAGGACGGGGCCCCCGGCCTGGCTCCCCGGCTGGACTTGTGGGTGCTAGGGTAGCCTGCGTGGCTGGGGAGGGATGACCAGGAGCTCAGCGTCAGGCTTCGCTTTCACCATTGCCCCTCGAGGTCCTGGGTAGAAGAGCTGGTCCCGTAGTCAGCCTCTGCTCTCACCAGAAATATACAAACATAACAGGACAGACAGAGGGACCCAGCAACTCTCTCAGCCTGCTACCCCATTCCTCGCCTTTTCCTCTCGTTCTGCTTTCTTTGCTTTATGATCTTTCTCCTTGCTTTATTTAATAAACATTCGTTGGCCCCCGCTCTGGGTCTCTCTGTTCCGGGTGCCGGGCAGAGCAAGACAGACGGGATGCCCATTAAGGGACACAGAGTGTAAGTATAGTGAGGGATGATACCACATTTGTCTCTCACCCTCCTCCAAGTCTCTATCTCTTTGTCCCCACTGCCACCCCACCCCCTGTCTTTCTATGTCTCTGTCTCTGAGAAGCAAGAGGCTAGACCACTCCCTGGAGGTAATGGCCTTTGGGCTCATTTTGAATTGTTCAGTGTGACTCTCCCCTGGACCAGTTTCCTAGGGGGTGGGGAGGGGCAGGCTCTTCCAGGTCCCCAGACCCTTGAGGATTAGTGAAGTTCATGCTTCAGCGCTTCCTGGGGACAAAGGCCACCAGGGTCATGGAGGGAGGAGGGCAGCCTACCTGGAGGAGGCGGTGATGGAGACTCAGGTCGGGCTGCAGAGAGCTTGGGCCTGGAGCACAGCCTGCCCTGCTCTGGTTTCAGAAGGAGCCGGAGTGGATCCTAAGCCACAGGTCTCCAGTGCCTGCCTCGTCTCTTTGCTGGGGTGAAATGCGAGGTGCTAAGGTTTAGCTCTTGACGCCTTCCCCCAACCTGGTCCTTGTCCACTGCCAAGTTCAGTAAGTTGCTAGTGACCCATGCGTCCGTGGCTCTGGAGATGTCCGTGTATTTGTGCTGTGTTGCTCTGAGTCTCAGATGCTGGCTCCTGAGTGTGGCTTCTGTGTGTCCTGGAGGCAGGCAGCGGGTGTAGCCGGGACGGTCGCATGGGGCGGCCCAGGTAAGTCTAAAGGGGGACTCCCAGTCCCATGGCACCGGCTGGATGGTGAGGCCAGGAGCAGCAGCTGGCGCCCATGACCTGATTTGCATAAACTGGTCTGCAAGGGGAATGCGTCTGTGGTTGTGGGTGGTCAGAGACGGGCCCAGGGGGTCCGGGAGCCGGAAACCTGGGATGACACTCGGCCCCTGCCCCCCGCACGGGGCCTGCAGCTGACTCTGCGCCCCAGCACATGACTTCCTTTCCTTTTCTTGAATGTGTCTGTTCTCTTCCACGTCCTGGCCACTTCCTGCACAGGTGGTTCCTCTGCCTCCATCCACATCCGTGTCACCCGGACTCCTCTGGCTCAGCTGTGCCACGCCCCCAATGAGGCCAGGTCCCCGTTCAACGCCCTTCTAGTACCAGGCACTCCTCTAGAGCGCTGGGCACGACTGCAGCCCACTGGTGTGGGGACGAGTCCCCACAGGGCAGGACTGCCGGCATGGCTGGGCCCCTCTGCCTGGCACAGAGCCGGTGGTGGCCCACACTGAAGGGACTCTGGGGACATGGAGCTCCCACGGGGAGTATGGCCCAGACCTGGAGAGAGAGACATCCCCGAGCCCACTTCTGCCCAGAACACAGAGGGTCTCTGTGATGCAGCAGACCAGCCTGTGGGGTCTGGGAAGGGATCCTGTCTCACGAGGCCGCAGGAGGGGACTGGGCCCGAGCGCACAGGAGAGCCCCTCTTCCTCGCCGGCTTCCCGGACCTTCCCGGGGCGGGACGGTGGCTGCAGTTAGGCAGGAGGCTGACACCACTGTCACCTCTTTACACCTTAGCCTGGCCAGCCCAGTGGACACTGATGTTTATATTGATCTGTGTCACACACGATGACTTC
The DNA here is from genome assembly GCF_054177405.1 of Leptonychotes weddellii. Lineage (NCBI taxonomy): Eukaryota > Metazoa > Chordata > Mammalia > Carnivora > Phocidae > Leptonychotes > Leptonychotes weddellii. Next base: position 49,996,480 of record NC_138374.1, on the reverse strand, counting down.
ATCTTCTGAGACAAACTCAGAACTGCATGCAGAGCCTTTCAAATCCAGGCCACCTTGATTTTCTCTAACATCTGCTCCCGATGTGTGTGTGTGGGGGGGCACCCGGCTGCCCCGAAGCCCAGGACTTCAGCAGAAGTGATTGAGTTTCAGGGGCTCTGGGACGACCTGTGGTTCATCCAGGAGTAGGGGGGTGAAGGCCGATGAGGGAGAGGCGATTAGCTTGTGATCTCTGAGAGGGTAAAAGTCTTCCCTTAAAATAATAGCTCCTGTCGACGGAGCGCTCAGCGTGCCCTCTGTGGGAAGTGCTTGGACGGGGCTCCCGAGCCTTCGAACAGCCTTAGGGGGGAGCTGTCACTGTCCCACTTTCCAGATGAGGGAGCAGAGGACCAGGTGCTGCGTTCCTTCCTTGGGTCATTCATTCGCTGGATCCCGCGCTCATCAGACTCTCTCCCGTGGGCCCACTGGGTGTTGCCCGCTGTGCTCACTCCGCAGCAGGATGACAAAAGGATGCTGCTGTTGATCCGTGTCGGGCTCGCCTTCCTGCCTGCGGCCTGACTTTACTCAGCGACCCCAGAAGGGAAATGTTTTATCTTTACCCCCTTTTGGCTGCTGACGGTCTCTGCCCCGCGAGTGTTCCTGGGCCAGGAGTTGGGCCCCGGCAGAAGCTTCCTTGGCTTGGGACGGGCGGCAGGACGGCTGAAGACAACAGGCTTCCAGCCGAGAGGGCCAAGTATTTTTTCTTTTGGAAGCGTGGACCGCGGCAGGAGTGGTGTGCCATCCTCGTGCAGGCCGTGCCAGCTTCTCTGCCTGCCCCACGTCAGCGTGCGTGCTGCCCAAGCGGGCGCTGAGAGTGCCGAGCTTCGGAGTCACCATGTTGACCTTGGCACCTCAACTGCTCTGAGCCTCAGTCTCCTCATCTGTGCGATGGGGTTGATGAGAGCTCCCCCTGCATGTGGCTTTTGTAAAGGTTAGAGATGGCGTGTGTCAAGCCCTGGACCCAGGGCCTTCACAGGTAAGAGGGACGGGGAGGAGGAGGAAGAGTGGGGGGACATGACACCCTTTCTCCAGAAGACAAGCTAAGCAGTGCGGGAACATGTCCCTGATGCTGCGGCACCACCAGTTAGGGGTGTCCATCACATCACCTCCTTGAGCCTCACTTCCTCCTCAATGAGACAGGCCAGGCCGAGCCACCAACTGTTCACCTTTGCAGGGTCTCTCCGCGCCTCCAGCAACATCACACGGATGCGGAAGCTCCCTGCAAAGTTCTCGGAATTGCCCAAACTGGAGGATGCTTGGCTTTTCCAGCCCTACTACCAATTTACTCTGTTTTACCTCTCCAGTGATAAATAAGAAACTCTGGCCGGGGAAAGCGTCCCCCCTGCAATGATTCATCCCCTCTCTGGGAGGTCCCTGTGGCCTCCAGCTGCGCCATTCCATCTGCACACCGCATGTCTGGCCCCCTCTGCTCCAAGGACCGGGTCTTTGGCTGTCCTGTGTTCTTTGGGACCCTGGAATCCAGTACGATGTACCCTGGAAGGCACAGCTCAGCCAGCTGGCTGAGTGACTGCTCTAACCTCAGAGCTTTTGTCAAATGGTGGGGGTTGTCGGGAGGGTCCGATGGGAGGGTCCGATGGGAAGGTGTCTGTACGTGGTGGCTGGCATGTAACACACAGTGGTGCTTAGGGAATATCACCCCCCTTCTTCATTGCTCAGGCCCTTCTTGAATATCAGCTGCCTCATCTACAGGACAAGGGGGTTGGAACTTGAAAGGATGGCAAAGCATGGGGCCATATTTGGGGCTACCTCACACGGTCTAAGGCCAATGGCATACATCACTAATCAACTGGAAGCAGCCTCAGAATCCTTCTTAACCCAGGATCCAGGGAACCTCAACCAATCAGTTCATGGCTTGCTTGAACTTCTAAGATAAGGAACTTTTAAGGGCTAGAATAGTCTTGATGTGGGAAGGCTCAAAGAGTCTAGATGGGGAGAGGATCTAAAGCTTGCTGTATGAGAAGAAGAGGAAGAGGAAGAGGAAGAGAATCCTTCTACGTGCATAAGCCTGGTTGTTTCCAGTGCATCCTCACCCAGAGAGTGCCCAGTGATGCGGGAGGGCCTGCCTGGCAGAGAGATGCAAGTCAGGGGCTAGAAAGCCCAGGCCTTGGGTTCTGCCCCCATGACCTTTCCCCAAACCTTGGCCTCAGACAGGCTTCAATATGCATCATCACCACCATCCTTTACTAGGGGCCTAACTCTGGGCCAGCCCCCAAGTCAGGCACATGCATCTGTGATATTGATCCTCACAGCCACCTGTTCCCCCATTCTACAGACAGGAAGGCAGAGGCTGAGACGCCATGACTCGGTGCCCAAGGCTGCACAGCCAGACAGGAGCCCACCTGGGAGGGGCCCCATTGGCTCCTGCTGGATTTACCCAGGCCATTAGCCAGGTCCTTGACATCAAATGAATTCTGTAATTTGTAAACGCAGCTGAGTGGCTTTTTACAGAGGAATGTCGGGAAGTGAGAGAAACTAGCTTTGATAGATTTACGGAGCAGTTGAATGCCAGCCTCCTGCCCCCTCCTGCTTTCTCCAGGAGCCACACGTGACCAGAGAGAAGGCCCGAGAAGGCTTTTGTGGCTGACGGCCAGGCCTTTCATCGGCTTTTACAAGACAGGTTTACGATGTGGAGGAGATGGGGATGCAGGGCAGGAGGGAGAGGGCTGCCTCTGTCTAGATCTCAGGCAGGAGTGTGACAGACTAACAGGTGAAGCCTGGGGGAGGACAGCCCTGTCCCCTCCCCTGGGGGCTGCATGCCCACCCTGCCCATGCGTGGGCCCCCAGGGCTGGGGGCCTGTGAGGGCAGAGCCAGACGGATGACCATACTGGTCCCCACTATCCTGCCTCCGTCCCTGCCTCCCAATATTGTCTGTTTTCCGTACGGTGGCCAGAGCGAGCATTTTCCCACAGACCAGGTCCCATGGCTCCCAAAGGCTCCCGTTGCACTTAGGGTGCCCTCCCCACCCAGCCCTGCTCTCCAAGCTGCGGATTTGCTTCCCTCTTTGGAGCCCTCTTTTCCCCCTTCACCTGGTTCAGGATGACACGGCGCCCGGACATAGCTCAGGTGCCCATTCCTGTGAAAGCCTCACAGCCCCCCCAGGCCTCCCCTCATTTCCTAAACCCCGATTTGTGGTGCTGTGTTCTGTGTGCAGGACACCGGCAACCCTGGTGAGGTCAGGAACGGTATTTGTCCCATTGGGTGGCATATTCCCAGCATCCAGGACAGGGCTGGCATGCAGTAGGTGCTCAATTAATGTGTGAGATTGCAGGGGGGAGCAGCTGGAAGTGAGGGCCCTGAGAGGGTGTGAGCTGGGGAGGGGCATGAGGACAGCATGGTGGGAGTGGGGTGATGAGGTAGACCCCACCGTCTGCTGTCTGCTCATCATCAGCACATCAAGGCCGGATGAAGCAAGAGGGCCTAGAAATCTCTCACCAGAGAAGATGTGCCCAAGATGCCCCAGGGGGTGTGATCACAGCTTTCAAGTGTCTGAAGGGCAAGGACCTAGAAGAAGGCACGTGTCTTCTGGGTGTTCTCAGGAGTAGAAGGAAGGCGGGGGGAAAGGGGACGGAGAGGGGGAGAAGCCACAGGAAGGCAGCCATCAGCCTGCTGGAAGAAGAACTTTCTGGCACTTGGAGATGTTCCATAACAAATGAAGGTACCTAATGTGGTGGTGAGCTCCTGGGAGCTGGGGGCATTCAAGCAGAGGTGGGTGAGGATGAGCTGAGAGGCAGGGCGGTTAAGCTGATGGCCTCTACAACTCTTCCCCACCCTCCAGCCTGGCCCCACAATCCATGGATGCACTGGGAGATGTCCCCTGTTGGTTAGAGTAGGGGGACCAACTGTCCGATTTGCCTGGGACTACAGGGTTTCCAGGGATGTGGGACTTTCAGTGCTAAAACCTAGAAGGTCCTGGGCACACTGGGACAAGAGTGTCTTGGGGATCCCCCCTCCCAAGCTAACATGGCTCTGGTCCTCACAGTGAACACCAAGGCTGGAAGAAATGGTCTGGACCACCTCCTTCCCTGGCACTGTAAGCCCAACTAGCTGGGAAAGGCAGACGTGGAACCCTCTCCACCAGGAATTCTCCATGATGTTAGGCCAGGCCAGCTAGAGGCCCTGGCCACTTGTTCCCTTCTCTGGGCCTCTCTTCCTCTTTCTGTAAGATGGACATGGGGGTAGATGGGTGACTGGAGACATTGCACCCATGGTTATCCATCATCCCCTGACCTAGAAGCATCAGCCTCCGCTTTCTCCCCCTGGCCAGAGATTAACTTCTGGACTTTTAGCTTCCTTCTTGCTGCACATGGGGATAGTGGGGGAGAGGGGTGACGCCGAGGGGGCAGGGAACGAGAGCCTCCCTCTTTCTCTGGTGGGCGCGGGGCAGAAGGCCCAGGGGCCTGCCCTCGGCCAGCTTCCTGCATGTGGCCTGCCCCAGCTGTCTATCAGGCTGTCCCCTGCCAGGTCCCTGGCAGTGCTCGGCCACCCCCTGCTTCCTTGGGCCCTGGCTTCAAGCCTTGGAAGGAGGAGGTGGAGAGGGCTGGTGAGGGGGGAGGCCCAGGTGTGAGCCTGTCAGTGCAAGGCTGCTCTTCACAGCGAGAGGGCAGACCGAGCGTGAAGCCCAGAGCGGCCCTTTCAGGCATCAGTCCTCAGGGCGGCAGGCCTGGGGTCCCAGGGCGCACCGTAGCTGGGCCCAGGGTGCTGCTGCTGCTCAGCAGGGCTGGGGGACGGGGGGCAGATGGTCCGAGGAAGGGGCCGCACCAACCTAGGAGCCAGGCAGCTCAGGCCCCATGCTGACCTCGGCACGGACCTTGGGCCAACCACTGCCCCTCTCGGGGCCTTGGTGTCCTCCCCGGCCACTCTTCCTTCCTGTCATCTGCTGTGCGGCTCAAACACCTCGGGTGAACACGAAAACTCTTCTGCAGGACTAGTTCTTGCTCAGCTCACCAGGGGGCTGAATCCCCAGTTTGCTCTTTGCAGGGCACAGCCTGAGCAATAGACCCATTCCCTCATGGTTTCCACGCCCAAGTGTGCACACGCGCACCCACATTCAGACACCCACACCTACCTTCACCCACCCCCCCATACGCACAGCCTCAGGCACGCACACACAGCTTCACACACCCATACTTGCCTCCATTTACACACACACACAGCTTCACACATGCCCACACCCGCCTTCATGCCCCCCATGCTTTCACACCATCATGCACACACACAAATACCCCTGCCCCCTGAGACCTTGGGGAGCAGGCGGCCGGGGAGGCAGATCAGCCGGGCACACGTGCCCTGTAGGAGAGGAGTCTGAGCGGATCCCTCCAGCCCAGGCTCCCGGCACCATCTCATCCCAGCAGCCCTGCATGGCTCTGGAAGGTCGCTGGGCCCCGCTCCCCCTTACAGCCTGGTTCCAGGCAGCGGCTGGACACTCCACTCCACATCCCCGACACTGAGCTTCAGGCCTCTTTAAGATGCAGGAGGAAACCAGGCGGGGAGGGAGTGGGGGTGACTGGCCCAAGGTCGTGCAGAAACCAGGAAGGAAACCAGATCTCCCCAGAGAGGCTGTGAGATGTGCTCAAAACATCGAGCCTCCATCGGGAGCCGGCGTCTGTGCCTGCCCTGTCCGGCCATCTCCACCCCTGGCCTCAGCCACCCTCCCTGGGCCTTGGTTTCCTCCTTAGTCTGCAATGGAGGCCAGTCAGGCTATGCTTCTCAGTCTTTTTCCTGCCTCGACACCCCCAAGAGATCCTCAGCCTCACCCCCAGCTGTGACAGGGCCCCTGGGGACAGGGAACCTGAATTCAGAGCCATAGCAAGTAATCCTGATGTGTCCCCCGAGAGGGGACGTGACCTTGTGACAGTCCTTGTACTGAATGGTCCTCCCCGCCCCCATGCCCCTGTCTGGTGTTCTCAGGTTGTCTGTCTCCTCCGCTCTCTTTCCCCACAAAGGGGCCCCAGGAGTGTTCAGACGGTCCTCGGTCAGTAGAAGGAATCAGCCCCCAGGGAGCTCAGATGCCCTGAGCTTCCCCTTGTTAAGGACCCTGACACAAAAACGTTGCCTAGGAGCCTGTGGGGGGAAGGGCTTCCATCCGCCTGGGGCTGCAGAACATTTAGTCATGAAGGCCAGAAGTTCATCCAAGCGGTTCCCTGGCAGGAAAGTCGAGTGGATCCCGGGGCCAGCAGCTCTGGGCTGCTTCTCTCAGGGGTCTCTCCGTCCTCCTCCCCTCCCGCATTTCCCAGGACAGCCTCTCCCTCTGCTTGCCTGTTTATCCTCCTTGTTCTGGGTGCTAGCTCCAGTTCACCATATCCTCAGCCCAAATCCCAAGGAGCCCTAACTGATGGTCTCTGCCCCGCTGGGCCGACCCCAGGTGCCGGGTCACACGAGCTGCTCCAGGCTGCCCACGGAGGGCCATGTCTTACCCTGTAGCTACAAGGGGACATGGGTATGGCAGGCACCCTGAGTGACATGGGGATATTGCACCACGCTTTCTGGAAGACAGGGGTCGGGGCTTGATCTTGAAGGAGAAGGAGGGCTTCAGAAAGTGGTGAAAGCCCTGTTCACAGCTCAGCGGGTGCTATAAGGTAGACTGGGGACCGCCCGCCCGGAGGGTCTTTGAAAGCAGGCGTGAGTCAGGGCCAGTGTGGGGTGAAGAGGGGTGGGCTGAGGGTGCAAATCCACTGAAGGTCTGCACGGCAGGGGTGGAGTGGGAGACTGAGCAGCCTACTGGGACAAGAGTCCCTCGAGAGTTGGAGGACTGGAATAGGATGTGCATCATAAACGCGAAGAGAGATGGCCTGCAGCCTCAGCCGCTGTACGGGGGTGCCCAGGGTAACAGTCGGGAGGCTGAAGAGCCTGCTCAGAGCAGGTGTATGTGGGCATGGCCTGGTAGCAGGGGTGAGGAGCGAGAGAAAAGTCAGCCGTGGAGATTCCAGGCATAGACCTCTTGGGAGCCCCGTCCCTGAGTGCTTTGTCCACTTGAGATGCAGAGTGGGTGAGGTTGCTCCCTGCCTGGCTCTCCTGGGGAGACAGGAGCAGGAACCAGCGGTGAGAGCAGGACTGCCAGAGCGTCAGGGCAAGCTCACGCTGCTGTGACAGGTGACATCTGTCAGCTCTGCTCACACCATGGCCAGAGGGACTACACCCAGGCACGGACATCGGTAAACTGCCGTGTGTCCCCCTGGGAGGAGTGCGGGTGCCTGGGCCACAAAACCCAGGCCAGAGGCAGGATGACTGAAGGAATTCTGACCTTGAACTTGGAGGGAAAGTGATGGCTGTTCTTAAACATCTGAGGGTCTGTCCCACAGAAGAGGAATTCTGCTTGCTCTGGGTGACTCCTGAAGGCAGAGTTAGCTCCAGAAAAGGGGATTTTCAACTGAAATGGAGAAGAAGTTTCTAGGTCAGCACTTTCCTGTGCTGGAGGCACGCGGACAGGTTCGAGAGTCCCATCACTGACAGGACTGCAAGCAAAGGACATGTCCTGCTCATCCAAAGTACCATGCTTGTACGTGGTCCAAGGGACGCCCAAGACAGGCATGCCATGAGCCCTGCTCTTGGAGGCTGATGGTAGTGTGTGGGGAACTTGACTCAGACAGAACACACAGAGGGAACCATGGCAAAGGAGTCTCACTCATGTCTTTTCCACCTTTCTGGAAGCACTCGGGCCCGGGGAAGGCTGCCCTGCAGCAGTGAGGCTGTCTTGTGGACCGTACGCAGCCTGTCCTTGGAGGAATGCACCGGGGACCGGATAACCTTGGGCAGGGATGCTGGAAAAGGGATTCCAGTTTCGGGCATGAGGAGGGGGTTGGTTGTGAACAGATGACCTCTGCGGTCCCTTCGAGTCCAGAGTTCCTTGGCAGGGAAAAACAGCCGCAGAACTCTGAGCAGTGCACAAGGTTACTGAGGACGGAACAGAGATCCCAATATAGCTGGCGGGAGGAAGGCGGCAGCGGGCGAGGGGAAAATAGGTCCCCCGAACAAATGAGGTGGGGCACGAAATTAACGAGGCTGGAAAGGGCTGAGCTCAGGGACTCATTTTTAAAAACTGTCTCTTAGCAAGAAAAATTAGGGAAAGAAATGTGGGCAATGGAGATGTAATGGGGGTTGTGACTGCGTCTATCGACCGCCAGCCAACTGGCCCAAGAGAGGGGCCTCCTGGACAGAGAGGAAGAGATGCAGAGCAGTAGGTCTGGGGTGACCCCTGCACGTGTGCAGGCCAGAGAGGAGCTGGTGATGGAATGTGGGTGATAACATCCTGTCCACCCTGCCAGTCGCCCTGCATGCCAGCTCTTCAGCTGGGCCATTCTGTCCCCCATTCTGCCCTCAGGCACTGTACTCGGACTTGCTTATCTAACTACTCCTCACCTCCACTCACACTGTTCTCTTCACTTGGCATAATGCTTTCCTCCTGTCCAATGGGGTGTTTGTCCTAGATGACATCCGAGTGTTCCTCTTCTCGGCCACTCTATAACCCCTTGAGTGGTGGGTATTGGGGCTGCCGGAGTCACCCTTGGTGACTGGTGGACTTTATCCTTGTCTCTTTGGGAAGAATAGATGCTGGTGCCTGGGTGCCTTGGGGCCTTGCCCACCCTGCTCTGCCCCAGGGCAGTTGGCCTGGAGTTTCCTGGGGATAGAGGCTGTTGGATTCCTTTTTGGTCTCCCTGGCCCCTGGTCTGGCAGAGGGCATGCTGGGTGGTTGGATGGACAGATGGATGGATGGGTGGATGGATGGATGGGCAGATGGATGGATGGGTGGGTAGGCAGGTGGGCATGTGAGTGGGTGGATGGATGTGTGTGTAGATGGATGGATGGATGGGTGAGTAGATGGAGGGATGGTGGATGGGTGGATGGGTGGATGGGTGGATGGGTGGATGGGTGGATGGGTGGGTGGATGGGTGGATGGATAGGTGGATGGATGAATGGGTAGGTGGATGGATGGGTGGGTGAATGGATGGGTGGATGGGTGGATGGGAGGATGGCTGGCTGACTGGCTGGCTAGCTGGATGGATGGATGGGTGGATGGATGGGTGATGTGCGGTTGGGTGGGTGGAGGGATCTCTTCTCTCTGACCACCTGTGTGCCATCTGACAAAGGGCATAGTTAGCTGCATTAGAATGATTCTATCTTTCACTGGGTACGGAGGGAGGAGGGAGAGTTCGAGGAGGAGACAGGGAAGATTATAAGGGACCAGAGAGGAACAATCAGATACTTCCTGCTAACACCTGAGCTACTAGGTCCTTAAAGAAGAAGAAGGCACCCTTCCTGCCTCCTCCCAGAGCACGACCCCTTGGCTCTCACCACTGGGCCTCTTCCAGGAGGTAACAGCTCTAGGAGCAGGGGTCAGGAAGGGGAATCGGCAGGTGAGGCTCTCAGCCAGGGCTTCCTCAAATCATGCGTTGGGGGTGGCTCAGAGAGTCCATCCAGGGTCAGGAGAGGCGGTGGGGGCCTGTGATTTGAATTTATTGGCTCCTGGGCTCCTGCTTATGGGTGGAGACTGCTGCCACCAGCCCTGAGGAGTGGCCCATGAAGCCCTTGGGAAATAAAATACTCTCAAGGTCCCACTACCCTGCTCTGGAGGCTCCAGCAGCCCGCAAAGCCCCAAAGCTCCATCGCCCCTCACTGTGGTGGCCCTGGGTCCTGGTGTGCAACAGCTCAGGGTTGAGCTGAGCCCCTCCAGGTACTAGCCTCCCACCCCAGCCCAGGCTCTGGAGGGAGGGGAGAGAGCTGGAGCTCAGGATCTGGGGTGTAAGACCTCAAATGAATCCTCAACCATGGGGGACCTGGCTGCAACCAGCCTACATTTCCTGGGGCCTCTGGGATGCTGAATTTGGGAAAGCTCATGCCTGCTGCCCACTCTGGAAAACCCTAGGGTCGTGGTCTAAGCCCTGAGAGTCCCGGACTCTGTCCCTGCCCCCCCAAGCCAGATCCTCTGGTCCTTCCCTCCTGGTATAGGTGGGGTCTGGAGGCTCAGAGAGGAGAGGGGAATCATCCAAGTTCACACAGCATAGGAGGGGGGCAGAAAGGGAAAACAGATCCCCCATTAACCTGAGCTTTTTCAAGGCAGTGCTGTGTCTTTCCTGGGACAGCCCCCAGTTCTCTGAAACCTCATCGCTCCCCCCTTTAGGCAATCCTGACAAGCCACTCGCTTCTCCAGGTGTAGGAGGGCTGGAGTGGGGCTTGGTTAGGGGGATGCGGAGCTGAACTGTTTCAATGGCCAGCAGCCCCCGGGCTTGGTCAGCTGGGCAGGTGGCGAATGTAGGACAGACAGCTCTCTGCTCCCCTGGATCGGGCCTCCGAAAATTCAGTCCCTGGAAACCCCTGCTATATCCTCCTACCTACCTCGGATGTGGATGTGGAGGGGTTGGAAAAGGCCCCTAGAGGCTGCCCGGATCTGACCAGGGTGATGCCCAGGAGCCCAGACTGCCCCAACCTCTGTGCTGTGGGCCTGGGCGGGGGTGTCCCCCTGCTCCCTTACTGAGCCCTGCCAGCTGGGTCCCCTCCTCCCAGCCCGCCCTATGACCCTGCCCAGGTGACAGCGTCCGGAAAGAGGTACAACCAACTGGACTCCTCAGCAGCTGTGTCCGGGAAGCAGGGAGGCAGGGAGGCAGGGAGGCAGGGAGGCAGGGAGGCAGGGAGGCAGGAGGCAGGGAGGCAGGGAGGCAGGAGGCAGGGAAGCAGGGAGGCAGGAGGCAGGGGAGCAGGGAGGCAGGAGGCACCACAGGGAGCAGCAGAGCCCCTCCTTCAGAAAAGGAGAGGAGCCCGGGGGCGGGGGATGGGGGAGCCTGGAATCCAGCAGCCACTTCACACCTGGCCTAATAATTGCCAGATTGATTGCAGATCCCAGTCTCCAAGAGGACTCAAAAATCAATCCCCCCCACTCCTGCCTTCTGCGGGCTCAGAAGTTATTCCTAAAGCCGCGGCTGTCCCAGCTGCTTTGGCTAAACCCTCCTGCCGAGGAGCAGGCTTCAGGTTCCAAAGCATGCCCAAGGCTCTGTGTAGGAAAAATCTTACCAGGAAGGGGAGCCTGGCAGCCCATAGGGTGGTATGATTCGAGGGGCATTAAGAAGGCTCTTACCAGGGCGCCTGGGTGGCTCAGTTGGTTAAGCATCTGACTCTTGGTTTCAGCTCCAGTTATGATCTCAAGGTCGTGAGATTGAGCTCTGTGTCAGGCTCCGTGCTCAGTGCAAAGTCTGCTTGAGATTCTCTCCCTCTGTTGCTCCCCCCACTCACGCTCTTTCTCTCTAAAACAAAATAAATAAATAAAATCTTAAACAAAAAGAAGGCTCTTATCTGCAAATCTCCCTTCCACCAAGACGCCCTGACATCCATAATTCCACCATTAGGAAGTCATTCCTTTGGGTGAATTAGGTCAACAGTCCCAGCTTCCAAAATGGAATCACAAGAGAAGGAACACTTGTTAATGCTACAATGCGCCAGTTCCACGTGAGTGGAGGCACTGGAGACCCTGGGGCATCAGGAGAGCTCGGCGTGATGGCTGGGGACCGGGAGGAAAGATAGCAGGGTGAGGGGAAGGGGAGTGACACCCTGGGTTGTCTTGGTCCTCGGGTTGCCTTTCTCCAAGGCACCCTGAATGAAAGACCAGAGAAGCTGAACTCAGGCATGGACTCTGGTGACGGCCGCACGTGGAGGGCTCACCAGGAGCAGGGCAGGTGCAGGCTACTGGGGACCTGTGGATGTTCCAAGGGGTCACGTTCCAACTTAGTAGGAGAACCCTCCCTCATGCTGAGCTCCCTCCCAATGTCTGCCTTGGGTAGTGAGTACTCCATCCCTTGGGGCATACGAGCTGAAGCCAAGGACCACCTGAAGGGAAGCTGTGGAGGGCCTTTGGGCAAAGGAACATCAGGCACCCCGAGGGCCCTTCCCACTCTGGGGGGTTGGTCCCTGGGGCTCTGGGGCTGGAAGGCCGGCTTTGCGGCAGGGAAGGGGTGGAAAGATGCGGTAACTCCCAATGGCGAGGCGCTCACTGTGTCCCCAGGCCTGCGCCAAGAACAGTGACCTCTGTAATGCCACCACAGCCTTGCGTGAAGGGCACTATTAGCCCATTTCTTAGACGGGGACACTGAAGTCCGTGAAGTTGGTGACCTGACCGATGTCACACAGCTGCTCCCATGCAAGTGGACTCCAGCTGGGGCTCTGCCGCTTCCCACGTGGGTCCGGGCTCTGATCACTTCAGGTTCCATCTCCCCCAGGACGAGGCTGAGGTGGGTTAGAGCACAGTATGGTCCTGAGGGGCTGGGGCGGAGAGTGTCCCGGACCTGGCACCCAGCCAGGGCACGGGCTGGCCCTGAGACTGAGGGGTGTCAGGGTGGGCTGGATGGGGGGTTCGGCCAGGGGTTGAAGTCAGGGGCTCGCTCCAGCAACAGCGGGATCCCAGATGAAGAATTTGGCCAGGGCCGGGGCAGAGCAGGGCCTGAGCTGTCCGGGTCGGGGTTGAAGTCAGAGCCTGGGGCTGGTTTCTGGTCTTCCGACCCAGGGCTGGATGAGAGGCTCCTGCAGGTGGGGCAGGGTCAGCCCGGGGCACGGGCAGATTTCCTCTCTGATGGGAGCCAGTGGGACGAGTGCCACAGTCCTGGCCTCATTGGCTCTAAGCACTCAGCTGAGTCGGGGGGGACACAGGGGGCTTTCTTTTTTTTTTTTTTTAAGATTTTATTTATTCATTTGAGACACAGAGATACAGAGAGAGAGAGAGAGAGCATGAGCAGTGGGAGAGGCAGAGGGAGAGGAAGAAGCAGGCTCCCCGCTGAGCCAGGAGCCCGATGCGGGGCTCGATCCCAGGACCCTGGGATCATGACCTGAGCCGAAGGCAGACGCTTAACCATCTGAGCCACCCAGGCGCCCCTCACCGGGGGCTTTCTGAGGGCGTTGTGCTTGGAGGTGTTCTCCCTGTCCCAGGCTGTCCTCCGGGAGGCTCAGGGCTGCCTGGGGAGCGTTTCTTCCTGTGTGTGCAGTGAGGGAAGCACAGGAGAACTGCCCTGCTAGCCCTAACTGTCCAGCAGTGGAAGGGGGTACTATCATTTCTCACACGTGCACAGCGCTTTATGGTTTATAAAACCCCTTCTCTCCAGCACCTTTTAGTCTTCTCCATGGTCCCGAGAAAGAGGCACGGCAAGAGATGACACCCATTTTACAGATGAGGAGAACAGAGACCCCGAGAAGCTAAGCAGCTTGCCAGGGCCACTAGGACGAGGGAGACCCATCAGCTGCACCACCCCAGCTCCCGTCGGCTGCCCGGTCCCGGGTTCCCCGCCCGCGTGTCCGCCCCTCACCCCATGGTCCCGCTGCCCTCCGAGGCCCGCAGAGGTTAACAAGCCGCTCCTGCCCTGCAGCCCCTGCCAAGTCTCTCCAAGTCGCCTCTGTCATCAGCAAGTCACATCGCTGACATCATGACCGCATAAAATTAATTTATTTAGTTAAGGAAGGTGTTAATTAAGAGTTCTCATTTATTGTGCCTTTGCAGACAGCTCTCGGGGGCTTCTGAGTTGTTGGTGCTGGTGACAGCAAAAGCGAATGGTATCACAAGTTATTAATAGGACTCTTTGAGTGGGGGAGGGGCAGGAACGGGGGCTGCGGGGGAGGGGATGGGGAGAAGGATGGGGGAAGGGAGGGAAGGAGAAGGCTGGGGAAGGGAAGCAGACAATCCCCCCAACTTCCTTCTCCATAAGTGGGCCCCTCTCTGCAAGTCGGGCCAATCGCAGACATTCCGCGGGGGACCCAGAGTTTGTTGCATTCGGATCTGTTAGTGGGGTTAAGACACCCAGATGACGAGTGGACTGAGCCCTGGAGGGAGTCACACTGCTACTGCCCTCACTCCCACGTGCCTGGGGTTCGCCTTGAGGGGTGTTTGCTCTCACACGAGCAGGTCCTTCTTTGCCTGCTGCCTCCTCTTCCCTGACCCTGAGCATCGTGGGGTACACATAGCTCTAGATCCCCCAAAGCCTCACCCGGAGCCTAGGGCATCCTGGGAGGTCAGCAGACATCCGCAAGAATGAATGTGGGGTCACCCTGTCCCCCAGCCAGTCTCATGTCTGGACTTCTGGCTGAGAGAGCTTGCAGTCTGGGGAGAAAATCATGGGAGAGAGACTTCCCAGCCCCCAGCCCCCTGCCCCCAGCCCGTCAGCCCCCTCTGCCTTGCAGCCCTAGGAGACGATAAGTCTTTGCTGATGAAGGTGGGGGCGTATGAGCAGTTGTGGGCAGCCAGGTGTGGGGAAGACTTGCCAGGGAGGGGTAGTAGATGAGGAGCCTCTGGGAAACTCTGCACCGGGACCCACTGTGGGGACAGGTGGGAAAAGAAAACATTTTAAGCTATTTTAGCTCAACAAGGGTGGTTGCAAAGAAGCCAGCTAGGGCGAAGGAAAGAGCACAGCCAAGGAGCTCAGAACTCCAGTTCTATCCCTGATAGGCTCTGTGACCTTGGGGGGATGACGGTTCTATGGGCCTTTGTTCGCCCATCTGTGAAATGGAGCGACTAGACGAAACTTGGCAAAAGTCTCCCATGTCCTGTGCAGTAGCTTATGGAGAGCACCCCCACATTCCAGGAGACGTGCTGGGCCCTTTCGTGGTTATCGTCTTGAGTGCTCATGGCGCCCCTGGAAGGAAGACTGTTGTATTATTCCCCTTGTTACAGTTGGGGAAACTGAGGCTCAGATGGGTAAACAGAAGCCAAATAACTTGCTGAAGGTCCCATGTGGGCTTAAAGCCAGGTCGGTGCTCCTTCCAGAATATCAGGCCCTCTCCATTGATCATTGGGTTGTGGTGGGTACAGAGGAGACCCCAGTTTAGAAGTTGGCTGACTGACCAGGGCAAGCAAGGGACAGAGCCACGGGGCCATGGGACTAACTGGGCCCAGCTGTCAGGCTGCTGGAGCAGGGACAGGTTCTGAGACCATCACAGAAGCAAACAAGCCTGTGTGGGGAGGTCCAGCTCCCTGAGTTGCCTCCCCCCTGCCCCTCCTCTCTCCTCACACACACTACCATTCACTTAATGTACATTTATCAGGGGGCTGGCCTGACAACAAAAGGTGGATAAGACTGACCCCTGTCCTCAAGGAGCTCAGCATCTGGGGAGACAGTCGGCCTCATACACAGATGCGTCCCTCGATGGGTCACAGAGGCTGGGATAGAAGCAGGCTCAGGACGGCCGGGGGCTCCCTGGCAGGAGGGATCACTTCCCTGGGACATGAGTGACTTCCCCTAGAGGAAGCGACCCTTGAGCGGAGTCTTGAAAGATGAGCAGGTGTTCACCAGGTGGAAAGGGGGTCTCTGAGGAGGCCAGCTCGGGGGAGCTGTGTGGGCAGAGCCCTGCAGGCATGAAACTATGTTATGGCGGAAGCCTCTTGGAGAGAGGGCTATCCAAAGGTGAGGTGGGCAGGAGCCAGAGCATGCCGGCTTAGAGACCCTAGACCCCATCTGGAGGCACTGGGGAGCCATCTGGGGATTTGGGAAGGAAGATGGTACCTACATCCTAGTCAGATGCCCTCACCACTTTCCTGCTCTGGGCGCTGAGGACACTGCTGAGAGTGGGGAGGAAGGGGGTTAGTTTGGGTCCCTCCAGAAGCCCACCCTGAGACACCTATCTCAGTGCAGGGACATCAGTAGGGAAAGAAAGGGGGCCATTACCAAGCCAGTTACCATGGTGGGTGAGTGGGGCCCAGCCCTGCTGGGGAGCTCAGGGACCTGCAACGGCCCAAGCCCCACTGTTGGACCACCCAAGGAGCGAGGGAGATGGAGTCCTCGGTTGAAGGCTGCTCCCAGGGGCTGTTAATTCCCTGACATTTCTTCCCTACACAGTCAGCAAAGAGAAAATCCTCAGGCATAGAAAAGAAGATGATGTCATTTGGCCGTTGGGTCAGTGAGCTCTGAAATGGTAAGGGGGGTGCATATGGGGAGAGCACCCACAGCACCTGCTTCAGTGACCGAGCAGAGAGAAGCTCCCTGAGAGGAGCCAGAGGCCAGTTTGCACTAAGACTCAGTCATCGACCACCTGGTTGAACAGACCCTGGGGTCAGCTGCCGAGGGGAGAATTGCCTCCGTGGGCACCTTCACCCAGGCCTCACCCTGGGGGCTGGACCTCAAGACAGGAGGGAGGGAAAAATCTGGTCCTAAGCTCCAGCTCTGGAGAAATACAGATCCGAGTTCAAGTGCTGAGTGCCACTTACGGGCTGTGTCCTTGGGCAAATTACTTAACACCCCTGAACGTCAGTCTCCTCTTCTGGTAAGGGGGAGATAATAGTACCTCAAGTATGTGGTTGTTGTCATCAATAAGCAAAATAATGCATGGGACATATTTAGCCCACTGCCTTGAATATATTATGTGCCCGACAAATGTTTATTATCATTATTATTTTATTATTATTCCAATGATACCTATAGAAGAGGGGACAAGAGAAAGGCTTGCAGAACACGCTGCCAACTTACCAGGCTAGAGTGACTTTCAGTGGCTCACGGTGTCCTTGGGAGTTCAGTAACAGACTCCCACAGCATTCCTGGACTCTCTGAGCTCCGATAGAACCACTGGCAAGTGACTTTATAAATCTGTTCACACAGATCGTGGCTGCGACAATCACTTCTATGTCTATGACACTTGGCTCCCCAAGAATTCAAAGATCAACTTCAGGTATGGTCTGTCATCACGTAATCATCCTCAGACTATCCCTGAGGATGTGGAACAGAGGAAGGACCATGGGGCAAGGAGCGTGGATTCTAATTCAGGCTCCAGAATCAATGACGGATTCCTCATCTGCGTATGGGGATAGATGCTCTCAGCCGGTTCCTGGGGGGTAGGCAGAAGGCAGAGGAGGGGGGAATTGGTGGGTAGTAAACTAGGAGGTGGGGTGGTCACCTGAGAAGTGTTATGACCGATTGGGACAGGTTTCCTCATGTCCCTAGGGATGCAGGGACATCTCAGGATACGGCTGAAGGGCCTCCTGTGCACACACAGTCAGTGAGGCCCAGGGAAGCTGGCTCTGGCCGGATGGGTAATACCACTGGTCTGCTGGAGGCCATGTGGCTTCCCCTTCTCCTTGACCACGGGCTGACCCACCCTGGGATGGGCTGCAATCTAGCCCTTGGTCTCAGCCAGGGTCAACCCAGCCCTCACCCCATGTCAGTGGTCAGTCTTGGTGTTGTGCAGTGTGAGATCATCCTGAGCTGGAGAGCTGTGGGGCTGGGGCTGGAGGCCCAGGGGGAGGGATCTCTGCTTACGCCAGCAGCTCGGGACCCATTTCCAGAGAACCATTCAGGGAATTCTTTTCACTGTGGCTCAGAGAAGAAAGTCATGGCCCTAGTGAGGCAGACAGCAAAGAGCACATGCCCCAGCTTGGGATGTCTGAGTGGCATGTATTCTCTAGAAGAGGCCACCAGTTTCCCACAACGCCAGTGGTGGAGAACACCAGGCTGATGCATCGTCACCTCTCTGAGCTCCCTTGGTCCCATCCACAGTGGACAAATCCCCACATCCTTCCTCGACCCCCCTTAGACTGCAGTGGCCCTCGTGGGGCTGGTTTCCTCCCTGGGGGCATTTCTCTGTGACTCCTTGAGTGGAGAGATCCAAGATCTAGAAGGAGAACTCTCAGTGCTATTTAGAACCCCTTGGTCCCTGGAGAAAGTCCTGTCCTGGGCCCCCCAGGTCTCAGACATGATTGGTTCAGGGCCGGGGGTGGGGGGTGCAGGAGGGAGAAGTTTTTACTTAGGTTCAGGCGCTAGATTCAATTTTAATCCATTATTCAGGGACCCAGTCAAAATGATTCCCTGGGATCTTATTTTATCTTTCAAAGCAGAAACCCTCTAAAAGTTTCGTTGATGCTGTAGTTTAAGTAAAAACCTTCGGATTTGTGGCTTTTATAATTTTCCTTCTACGGCTTACATCCACTCACCACTCTGAATCCAGAACAAGCTTTGTGAGCCCAGATCACAAAGGCAGCCAGTGGAGAAAGACCAGGGTCATAGCAACCAAAGGTTCAGGGGAGGGGGAGCTGGAAGAGGAGATTCAGGATCATAGTGGGGGAAGCAGAGAGTGATAGGAGAGGTGGATCGTCCAGTGCGCTGGGGCAGGGTGGGGCAAGAGGTGAAGGAGAGACAGAGTCAAGCGTGCAGGAAGACAGAAGTGAGGATGAAACCAGAGAGGGAAGAGACAGAGGGACGAGAGAAGGTGAGGGAGGTGGAAGGAAAGTGGCAGCAGGGTGGGGGTGGGCTCGGGGGGCCCCCACGCTCTGGAGCCCTCTCCTCCACCATGCATCTGCCTGACAGATAAATACAGTACAGCTGGGCTTTTTTCTCTTCTTAATTGACATCTTTGAATCTGTCCCTGCTTGACAAATCAGGCCATTTATTATTAGTGATGACAGGGATAAATATCACAGGCATTCATTTTACATCTGGGCCCCCTGATAATAGCCCCTCTCCCCACTGCCCCCGTCCTCCCCTCCAAGCAGGGCTTCCTAGCAGGGAAACTGGGTGCCAGGAGCACAGACCTCCTCCTGGTGGGAAGCTGGGAGGCAGAGACTGTCCACGACCAGCCCCAGAGGGGACAGAGATCCCAGGGCTGGAGTGGCAGGAGTGGTCCTCCTCTGCATGGAACAGCGTTACCTCCTGCTCGGAAAGAACAGTGCTGGCCCTGTTCTAAACACGTGGATGACTTTACACCAGGCCCCCTGCCCCCCAGTCCTCCCACCTGTAATGGGGAGACTGGGTTAGATGTCCTCTGGGGCCCTCCCAGCTCTGGCCCTTCCTGCCACTAAAAGCTTTTAATAGATTCCCTCTGCTTATAGGATCAAGTTCGAAATTCCTTGACCAGGCCCTGAGGACCCTCTCCGATCCCTGTCCTTTCCTCATGTTCCCCTCATTCCAGCCAGAAGAACCTCTTCTCTGGTCCCAGACACACTCTCCTTTTCACCCCTGAGCCTCAGCCAGCTGGCTGTCGGGGTGTGACTCCTGCACTGTGGGCAGAGTCTTGAGGGCAGGCCTCCCATGCTCTGCGGGCCCAGATGGGGCTCTGAGCCAGGCTTCGGGGGCTCACTGGAGCTGCTCGTGGCTGCGAATGGGGCTCGTGTGCGTACTGGTGGTATTTTGACTTACCAAGTCTTTTCATGAAACCACTATTGCTCTTCCGAGATTATGGGTGAGGGAAGAGTCGCTCTGAGGAGAGGACAGCAGAGGCTGTGGCCCCTCGCTGAGACCGCGTCCGCCTGGGGTCCCACTCCATGTCGGAATCAGTAGGCAAGGTCACCGTCATGGAGACACAGGGCCCTGAGTCCTGTTCCCTCAGAAGGCCGAGCCATGCTAGGTCATGGACTCAGGCCTCCATCTCCCTGTTCTGCTCAGAGCCTTTGGGAATTGAGCCATTGGATTGGCTCTCACTACACAGAAATCACGGTTCTGCCTCAGCTTCAGTGTTAGGGACGTTGTAGGGAGCTTCCATCCGCCCACCCCACTAGAGCCCAGACTGCTCCATGGAGCGATTCTCTCTGCAGAGCTCTACCTTGGGGTCCAGTGTGATTTTATTAATGGAGGTGGAGGAGTTTCCTCGCACACTCTTACAGTAAGGGGAGCTGCCGCTTCCTCGTCCCTCTGAAAACCAGGGGGGGTTCCTCCTTTGGGGTGAGCAAGCAGGTGGGGACGGGATGACTCTCTTCTCTCCACTGAACCTATGGGGAGCTCAGGATGGTCCAGAGGTGGGCATTATGCACCCCCTCTCTGTCCACCAGGTGGGGCAGAATCACTGCCTGGGCGTCTAGCAGAATCCTTTTGAGGAAACCACTCTCCTTCCTGGGCCCGTTATCCACCCAGATGCTAATGCAAGCCTTGGCTTCCACTCTGTCCACTGCCCCTAAGACCATGGCTGGTAACTGGAAGTTCCAAAATGGGGACCATTTTTCAGGAAGTGCTTTAGAGGGGGAGAGCCATGTTCATTAACCAATGTGGTTACATCTCAGAAACTGAGCCGTATGCTTGGTGGCCCCAGTTCCTGCAGAGGGAGCAGGCTCCAGAGCGCGTCCTTCCCCCACATGCTCTGAGCCCCAGAGACCCCCATGGAACCTCAGAATATCACAGATCAAAGGGCCTGGAGATTATCTAGATTCTAGACTAACTCCTTCATTTCAAGATGGCGAAGCTGAGGCCCCAAGGGGAAACCAGTTGCCTGAGGCCCATATCAGAGAGGGGGGTGCCTTTGACTCTTGGCTCCAGTCCCGTGTCTGACCTCCTGTTCCCGGGTGTCTGCCTTGCCGTGGACTTGTGGGAGCTGAAGTGCCACAGGGGCCTCTCCCGGCAGGGCTCTGGGCATGGCGTCAGGTGGCGAGGGAGCTGCTGGGGACTCATCCTCTTGCATTGTGAGAAGCCCTATGACCTCAGGTGGGAGAACTGCACAGGGAGCGGAGAAGGCAGGGCAGCCCTTTAGAAACTGCCCTTAGGGTTCGGAGCCTTCCCAGGCTGAAGGGGGTGGGAGGGCTTCATTTGTCTCTGCTCCAGGGGATGGATGGCTCAGGAGGAGCTAATGAAGCTGTCTTCCTACCGACACACCGAGACAGTGACAGATGACAGCGGGGAGAAGGCAGGTGTTGGCACACGGCCCATTGGTCAGGGTAGAGAATAGCACGTCCCTCAATGTCACTGTGGGTCCCAGTGACTGCTGGGCCTCCAGAGAGGGGGCATGTGGACTCTGGGGTGCAGTGACAGGGATCCCAGGGAGCCAGTGCCTCGCATAGCCCCCTTTGTGTGATTGGCAGACAAAGGTCAGTTAAAGGGGACATGGCAACCCCATAGTCCAGCCTGCCCATTATCCAAGTGCAGAGGCACAGGCCCAGAGAGGGATAGCAATTAATCAAGGTCACATAGCAAGCTAGGGGCAGAGATTCCTAAAGAGGTCCCAGGTGGTCCAAGGGAGGGAGAAGAGAAAGAGAGACCTCAGAATATATCACTGTCCCCACTGGTGGGGGTCAGGGGGGTGGGGATGGGCAGAGGGTGTGGTCCCAGTTTCTTGCCGAGCACTCAGGGCCATGACGATCTGTCTGTACCTTCTCTTCCTTCTCTCTCTGCAGCCCAAGCCATCTGCCTGCCTTCCCCAACCTCTGAGTCTTCACTCATGGCCCAAGTGCCCGCCGTCTCCCAAGCCCCTCCCGTCTCTGTCTGATAATCTATGGGAAGAATTAGCCCAGATGCCTTTTAGAGGTGTGTATTCTACTTGGCATTTTGAACTACTCTCTGCATGAGGCCCCCACCTGAATCACACAGTTGATGCTCCCCTCCGTTATTATTCAGGGGGACCCTCCCCAAGAAGCTTTCTCTTCCATGGCAGCCATTCCTGGGATTGTTGGAAGTACCTGTGCTTGCGATCCTGGTGTGTGAAGAACAAGTCAGGCCCACAGGGGAGAGAGGGATTGCAGGAGAAAAGGGTTGGCAAGTCCCCGGCCTCCCCAAGCTGAGGGCAGGGTCACCTCAGTCCTAGTCACTGAGTACTTCACCTCCCCCTGTTCCAGGGAGTCGGTCTGGAATCTGCGGGATTCGGCCGAGGAAGCAGGAGAGAGAGCAGGCCCCAGAGGGGGTGGCCCCCATTTGCCTCTGTTAGGGGCTCCTAACCATTCAGGAGGATCTGTGGTCATTAGCTCACCTGATAGGTGCCATCACAGGCCTGGCCGCTGAGCTGGGAATCATTAGCTCCAGATGAGGACACTGAAATCAAGTGGGGGAAATGAGTAGCTCAGGAGATAAGTAGGTCCATGGCACTCACTCACTTATTCATGTCAGTGAATATTTTTGGAGCACCTACGAGGGCCAGGCACTGTGCCAGGTGCTGGGAATGGTCCCTGCCTTCAAGGGCCTTTCGGAGAACTCAGCTTCCTGTCGTGCTGGCTCTTCAGCCTCCGGAGGGACAGGCGTTGACAGGAGCACTATCTTGAGAGTCTGCCCTTGAAACGCAGGGTCTAGGTTCGTGCCTCAGAGCTCTTCCTCCTGCCCTTGGGGCTTTCTCCCAAACTCATCTCCAGGGTCCTCGAGGGTACCACCTCCCCTTGACTCTCTGCAGTGTCCATCGGCCCTTCTTGTGCCCTGTCTTCAGCTCCCCACCTGCCACGCCTCCTCCCGGATCCATCATTCACCATTGGCAGGCAATGAAATGGAAGTAGAGGAAGACCTTGACCCCATAGCCTCTTGGATGGGGGATGGGAAGTAAAGACTCCTCCCCTCCCTCCAATTCCTGCTGCCTGGGGCCGATCAATGCAGACATCCGGCCAAGATAGGGTGAAGACCTCCAAGGGTTTGGGAAATGAAGGGGTCCTTGTCTGAATGCCACCGCAGCCTCCTCCCTGCCACCCCCACTTTGCGCTCTTCATTCAGGCCACCAAAGCCAAATTTGTCTTGCAAAGTGGCATCATTATAAATGCATCAGCCTCCTCTGGACGTCTGCACCCGCTCGCGCCAGCCCATCCAGGCTCGATTACATCTGAGGCTGTCTGGGGTAATTAAGTGACATTAGGACGCATCCCCTGCCGTAATGCAGTGTTCAAAGCCCTGGGCTCCTGCATCCTGGGAGCCGCCGCTGCACCAAGGCCTTGTCTGCCTAATGCTCCGCGCTGTGATTGCGGCTAATTACTCCAAAGACAGGCCTCATTAGTGGCGGGTTTGCGCTGGAAGGTGGGAGCAGGCTGCCTCCCCCACCTCCCCCAGCCCACCAGGTCCAGCCCGGCCTCCCCTCTCCCTCCACAAGTCCAGCCTGTCCTGCTCTGCTCCTCTGGCAGGATTAGAATAGGGCAAGGGCATTCCCCAAAGAGTGCTCTTTTGACCGAACAAGGTCATAGATGGAGTTCCAGGGCCTTCAAGAACTTTCTGACTGCTTTATTCAACTAGCGGAAACCGAGGCTCAGAGGCGGTCACTGACTTGCTCAAGGTCACATAGCAGGAGTGAAATAAATGTGCCATCTTTCCTAACCTGCCAGGCTTGGAGAAGTGGGGCTGGACTGAGTGGACCCACCTGGATCCAGAGTGAGTGGGAGAAAGGGCTCAGGAATTCCCAGAAGAGCAGGGCGGCAGCCTTCCCCCAGAGGCACTGCGTCCTTCCTCATCGCTAGACCTTTGTGCCCCTTTGCCTGGAATACTCCCCATGTCCTCCACCTGCCACCTTGCACCTGGCTGAATTCTTTCACCCTTCAGGTCTCACTTCCTCCAGGGAACCCCCCAACTCCTCGTACTGGCTCCCGGGATGCTGTATATGTCCCCCTCTCAGCACACATCACTCGGAATTGTCATGCCCGGGCACTTGTCTATACCTTCCGGACTGTTAAGTCCACGAAGGGCAAGAGCTGAGACTCTTCTTTGTGCTGGTCTCCCCAGTGCCTGGCATGTGCCTATCTCATAGATGGCCTCGGACAAAAATCAGTAGCATGAAAGGTTCGATGTTCTGTGCCCCTTCCTAGGGCATGGACTCCTCAGGGAATACGATGAAAGCTTCTCCCTCGAAAAAATGCACATGTCTATATAAGTATAGTATTTTCCACAAAATTTTAGGGCAATCCCATCATGCCCCCAGAGGGCTACATGAAATCCCAGTTAATTACCGCTGAACCAAAGTGCTGGTTCCCCCTGCAGTCGGAATTCTCCAGCGTGGACCGTTTGGGAGCCCTGCCTCTCCTCCCCCTGCCTCTGGCCCAGCTTTCTCTCCGGATCCCCTGACAGCATCCCACCTGGGAGACTCCCGCCCAGCATGCCGTGACAGTCCTGCACCTCCTTCCAGGGATGCCCCATTCTCTGTGCCCCTCCAGGTCCTACTGCCTTACAGAGTCAATCAACGCTTCACCTTCTCTAGGAAGCCATCTGCGGTGGCAAGACACTACAGGTGTCCCCGAAGATTTCTGCCCCTGGCTATTTAGTCAACACAAACCCAGTTATTCATGTGGAGGGACTTGGCAGATGGAATTAAAGTTACCATCCAGCTGACCTGAAAACAGGGGGATTCGCCTGGATTACGTGGGTACACCCGGTGCAATCACGGGAGCCCTTGCAAGCGGAAGAGTCCGTCAGAGACATGACGTGGAAGAGGACAACAGTGGGCGGGTGAAGCAGAAGGGGGGCAGAGAGATTCCAGTGGGAGAAGGACTTGGCCCTCCATCGCTAACCTTCAGCATAGAGGAGGGGGCCGTGGGCCAAGGAGTGCAGACAGCCTCTAGAGGGTGAAAGGAGCCGCCAAGAAAACCAGAACCTCAGTCCTTCAACCGCACGGAACTCAATTCTGCCCACAGCCTGAACGAGCTTCGAAGCAGATTCACTCTCACGACCTTGAGGAAGGAGCACCTCCCCGACAACACCTTAGGTTTGGTTCCGCGAATCTCAGAACCAGTGGAGCTCTGCCGGGCCTGAACTTCTGATCTTCAAAATTGTGAGGTAAGCGGTGGCTGTGAGGGGCGCCTGGGTGCGTCAGTCAGCTAAGTGTCTGCCTTTGGCTCAGGTCATGATCTCGGGGTCCTGGGATCGAGTCCCACGTCGGGCTCCCTGCTCTGCGGGGAAGCCTGCTTCTCCCTCTGCCCCTCCCCTGCCGCTTGTGCATGCTCTCTCTGACATAAATAAATAACATCCTAAAAAAAAAAAAGAGAGAGAAGTGGCTGTGACTTTAAGCCACTAAATTTGTGGGAATGTGTTATAGCAGCCACGGAAAACTTATACATCCTCTCTGGCAGATGAACTCGAGCCTTGAAGCCTTTGACCCTCTTCCTATTGAGCGGTGGCTTTGCTCGCCCACACTTGGCCGGCCTGTGACTGCTTTGATTAAGGAGGGCAGATGATGTGACGTGTGCCAGAGCCAGGCCCGGGCTTGAAAGGCCCTGGTGGTTCCCACCTTGGTTTCTTGGGGCCATGAGCTGCCCTGAAAGAAGTTTTGGCCCCGCTGAGATGGCCATGTTGTGTGGAAGCCCAAGCTAGCCGTGCAGTGAGACCGAATGCAGATAAAAAGATGCCCAGCCAGTTCCAACTCCCAGCCATCTGGGTCATCCCAGCTGAGGCCATAGACGTCATGGAGTGAATACCAGTCATCCCCCATCCCCCGTACCGTGTCTGAATCACTGACACACTGTAGAGGGAGATATAACAATACAAAACTGTTGTTCTGAAGTCTCGAGTGTTGGGGTAGTTGATGATGCAGAAGTGGATAACTGGACCACCATCCCTGATGGTTCCCAGTCCTGGCGTGGGGAAGGTCTTCTTGTTCGTTCAACACGTGGAGCGCAGTCACCGCACATGCTGGCTTCCAGAACCCGACGTCAGTATGACCATGGCAGGAAGAGTAAGTGTTGCATTGCCATGCGTCCCTTGCCCTGAGGGTTCCCCCTGGTTGGCAGGTCTCACCTAGAAGCCCTGAGAGACGGGAGAGCATGAGGATCCACGAGGTTAGCTCAGCCCTCTCCCGGGCTGAGCCAGCTGGCCCAGGCCCTTAAGCAATTCATGCAGATAGACGTCTCTCTGCAGACCCCTGGTCCCACCAGAAGGGAAGCCGCCTCTGGTAAGTGGCAGCTCAGCTAGAGGGAAGCCTCTCGTCTGTCTGGGGGCACCCAATGACTGCTTTCCTCACATCTGTGTAAGCGGACAGGGCCTTCTCTTCTCCACCCTCTTCCCCCCTGGGGGGGTCACTCCATCCACCCCAGAGAACAGAGGAAAAGACTTTTCCCCACCATCCATGCCCCAATGCCCTGAGGCCAGTGTCTCTCCTAGTCACAGCTCGGGGTGCTCCCAGGAAGCCAGTGGGGCACCTGATGCAAACTAAGGGATGGATTCACCCAGACTCAGAGACGCGGTTTTATCTTCCTCAGGGGACTGAGGGCACAGACCGCGCTTGGAGCTCTCTACATCCCAGTGATACCCACGGTGAGGCATCAACGAACTCATGAAGGTTCACTGCGGAAAGTCAGTCAGCATCTCGGAAATGAAATTGTGAGTCCAGACGTCAGATCAAGGAGGGCCTTTTCAATCCTGTGTTCTGGGGTTTTCAGACCTTCCGCAGCAGGGGCCCTTGGTTCGCATGGGATCTTCTTTGATGTTGCCCAGACACTGTTCTTGGATTTGGGGCAGGATCGGAGTGTTGTTCCTTTTGCCTTTCCGCCACCCCTATGGCCTCTCGGAGGCAGCTCCAGGGGGCCACGAGGTCCCCAGAGCACGGTTTGAAAACTGTGTATCCATCTACTAGATGACATTACAGCAGAGGACTGAGGCTCAGAGAGGGTCTGGGCCTTACCTGGGATCACACAGCTAATGAAATGTTGGGACTAGAGGCCCATGCCCTAGCTCCTGGCATGTTCTTCCACATCCCACTGCCCCAGAATCACAGAACACTGACGAGGAAAGGGCCAGAGGGATCTCTAAGTCAGTACCTTTGGGGTTCAAGAATCCTTTCCATAGGTCCTCTGGCAAGTAGGACAGCATCTGCTTGCATACCTCCAAGGATGGATTGCTCACTACTTTCAAAGCAGGCCACTCAATGGTGACCTTCCAAATTCTTAGAATGTGCTATCATTTGTGGAGCCCAAACACACCTTCCTCTAACTTTTTGCCCCACTTTCCAGGATCACCATTTATGGTGTGTATGAGAGGGCAGGAGTCCCGTACCCTGGCCCAGCTCCCTGGGAAGCTGGTAGGGTCGTTTGGGGTGCGTGTGTGTGCATATTTGTGCTTGAACATTCAGTGGTTACTCTCCCACATTCAGCTGCGAAGGGGAAGCTGGCTCTTCCTTGATAAGCCAAGCCAAGCCAATTTCCTTGGCTCCATCTCTAGGCTGCTGGTCACAGGGCTGCCGTGGTAGGGTGGGGGGCTGCTGATGCCAGGGCAGGGCCTGAGGAGGGAGGCCAGGCTGCTCTCTAGGCGGAGCCAGCCACCAGGTACCTGGAGGGAGGGTGGGAGGCAGATGAAGAGAGGGCTCCCCAGCTCACCTGGCTCCTGCCGCTTCTGATCTCACTCCCCTTTATATCTTCCCTCCTCCCCGACAGCACAGTGAGGCAGACCTCAGGCTTGAGGAGGTGGAGGCATTGATGGAGGGGGAGGGTGGCCAGCGCCATGGATTGGAGAGGAAAGAGAGCCCTGGCAGCCTCTGAGGGCAGAGCTCAGCATCACTCATCAATCGGTATTTCTTAAGCCCTGGAGTGGCTGAATAGACAGAGCCAGTTAAATCAAGGAATTCATTAGTAGCTCTAAAGACATACCCTCTTGGCAAGATGATCCCGGCAGGATGCAGCACCATGTTGTCAAAGGAATGCTGTCTTGCAAATCTGAACACTTTGGCGCGAATCTTATTGCTGTGTGTCCTTGGGCAATCTATTCAACCTCTCTGAGCCTCAGATTCCACGTTCACAAAATGGATTTACTCATAGCCACCCGACTGCTGCAGACAGCGGTTGGCATGTGGCTGTGGGGTGTGGTCTAAGTAGTGACAGAAAAGCTGGCCCTCCCACAGTGCTAACGTCACAGCTGAGGTGGCCACGTTGTGAGGAAGCCCAAGACACGCCAAGGCAAGGCACGCTCAGGAAGACAGAGAAACACGGGCAAAGTGGGACGCGCGTGATCCACGCTTTACGCGGACAAGAACGCGAAGATCCGGAGAGGCCGGGGACCGACGCACGTGGTTCAGACCCACGGAGCCGCAACGCTCGTCAACTCCTGAGGCGGTCCTCTGCGATCACACCGCACTCTGGGGTACAGCACTTTTGTTCCCTTAGTGCCACTCTGTGGCGGGCACCACGGGCGCCGTGGTGCTTCAGAGCCTAGCATCTACCCCGTCCTTCCTTCTCTCTGCTCACGATACGGATGAGGAAAGCGGGTCCTAGAGAGAGACGTGCCCCCAACCTCACACTAAGGTTGTGAGAACTTGAAACTGGCTTTCACCGAGAAGAAGTGAGGAATCTCCTTCCCTTTGTGACTAGCTGGGAACCAGAAGTCCCTGAATTCTCAAAATGTCTCCCCCGTCCCCAGACCACTATGGAGGCAGAGATCCCCATAGAGGTCCTATGGGGGTTAGGGGGGTTAGGGCATCATGTCCAGAAGTCCCCTGTGAGAAGGCAGCATCTTCATGAGAGGGGCCACATGGAGGGACCCTTAGAAGGAACTATCTGATTGGATTACAGTGACTCCTCCAAGGCTCTAAAAGCTTGGCCCCAGGACACACACGTTCTGCAGAGTGCAGGAGGGAGAATGCCCCCCTGCCCCCCCCGCCCCCCGCGCCATGTAACGGTCTTCACTGACCTAGCTTACTGTCCCTCTCACCTGGCCCCTAAGTCCTGCACTAGTCCCTGGGGTACTTTGGACCCTCAGCTGCCAGGTGCGATCTATCATTTAAGGGAGCCCCCTTAGCGAGCTAGGGGGAGCCCGCGGGCAGGAGAGAGGAGCCACGCCTGTGTAATTGGAAGGGGCCGGCCAGGAGGATTTCCGAGAGCTTTCCCAAGGCGGTTGGATCAACACACATTTAATCACTTTCTATTTTCCCTGGGGCTGAGCCCAGTTCTGTTGAAATAAGTGCTAAGTAACGAACAGGGAACCAGATGCAGGCGGTCCCCCGGGCTGCTATGGCTCCACAAACAAACTGAACCCCCCAAGACTTTCCCCCAAGGCAAGTCGCCAACCTAAGTCAGCCCAAACCCAACGTAAAGCCGTGACGCTCAACTCCCCCTGTTTCTGTTCCTTGTCACTTACCTCCATCTTTCACACTCAAACTCACCCACTTCTGGCCAAACCAACTCAGCCTAACTCAACTGAATTGGAAGTCATGGCGCCTACCCAGCCCATGCACCGTGTACAGTGACCCAGGTTGTGCCGAGAGCCTTGGTGTAGGTCTGTGTGGAGGGGCAACTAAGCCCTTGTCGCCCTTGTGCTGGGGCAGTTCTGCCCCGTAGCGGGGAGGGGAGGGGCACTAGGGGTTTAGTAACCCCTCCACACGGATGCAGCACTCCTCTCTCAGGCCCTCTACTTCCACTCAGTGTCTCAGTGGGGGTGGGCGGACGGTCAGGGGCCCATGGTGGGTCTGTGAGTTGCCTTCTCTCAGCTGCGCCTGGCTGAACAGTGGGCAGATGACGTGCGCAGCAGTTAGAAGACCCACACCCTTCCATGGCCAGCCCAGGGAGAAGGTCTAAGGGCCACAGAGAAGGAGAGAGCTGTAGGAACAGAGAGTGTTGGAGGCAGAACCACAGTGTCATGGAGAGATACAGAGACCGAGAGAGACAAGGAGAGACAGAAAGTGTGACAGGGGGCGCCTGGGTGGCTCAGTTGGTTAGGCGACTGCCTTCGGCTCAGGTCATGATCCTGGAGTCCCGGGATCGAGTCCCGCATCGGGCTGCCTGCTCGGCAGGGAGTCTGCTTCTCCCTCTGACCCTCCCCCCTCTCATGTGCTCTCTCTCATTCTCTCCCTCTCAAATAAATAAATAAAATCTTTAAAAAAAAAAAAAAAGAAAGTGTGACAGGGCAGAGAGAGGAGGTGGGGAGAGACAGAAAGGAAACTGAAGGACAGGAGGAGAGGCAGGGGCTGTGGGGGAGGAGGGGGCCCCAGGAGATCTAGCGTCTCTCTGTTGACTCGGTGCTGCAGCGTGGCCTGGGACAGGTCATGGGGACTCTCGGGTTCTCTGGTCACCCTCCTGGCCAGGAGCGGAGTTTCTCCAGTCCTCCCCACCCGGCTCGGAATGGTGCCGTCAGGGGCCGGGTCTGCGGTGGGACGCCCCCCCCAGGGCAGGGCCACCTGCAGGCAACCAGGGATGCTGTAGGGTAGGGGCCAAGGCAGAGGGATTCTGCCCCCCTCCCCCAGGCTCTCTCACCAAGCCCTTCCTGAGTCCTCTGATGTGGGGACAGGGCCACAGTTGTCCAAAGTCCCTAAGCGGGCTGGGCAGAGCTGGGACCAGGACGCGGCCCTGCCCGCTCCCACCATGCAGACTGCCTGCTCCCTTCCCCTGCCCTGCGGACAGAGAGCCACTGCGAGCGCCCACTGACGTGGATTATAATTAGTATTTGTCCTGGGTGACGGTGGCTGTGGGCTGTTGGCGTCGCCCGGGAAACCGAGCTGAACGTCCTTTCTCTTCTCGGTCCCTTCTCACGCCTTCTCCGTGGCTCCCCTGCGGCCCCTGCGCTCGGGCCGTGTGCCGAACGGTGCTTCTGAGGCAGCCCCTTCCCTCTTGGGGACTTGGTTTCCTCATCTGCGAATGGGCTGGTGTTGAAGGCCAAGCAGAGTGACAAAGTGACATGGCTGGCCTGTAGCAGGTGCTCAGTAAATGCTGGTTTCTTAGAAGAGCTCAGGGATGAGGCTGGGAAGGGGGAGCACCTCCTTCACCAAGAACCTATTTTCCATGCTTCTCCCAAGGCCCACAAAACACCCAGGAAATCATCTCCAGTCCCGCTCTTTCCCAGCCAGCTCACTTGCTGCTTCCACCTTCTGACCTTCTGACCCCTCGTCCACCTTCTGACCCCTTCCACACAGCACCCTCTGGCCTCCTGGTGCCGGAGGGTCATCCTGCTCACCATCCAGCTTTTGGGAGCCCCATCCCTACATCAGCAAGGACAGAGGGGTGAGGAGCTCAGGGGCATGAAATCCTACAGGGCATAGTTTATCTCTTAGGGTGGTCTTGGTCAACCCTTCCCCCTCTGGGACTCAGTTTCCCCATCTGTGAAATGATGAGGTTGTTCCTTCTAACTCTCAGATCTCAGTGTCCCTGCTGCTCTTCTGGAAAGCCACCAGACTAATGGATCATTCTGCACACGATGTGGATTCTTTGGCCTTTCCCTTCAGCTGGTGGGGAGGACGGGGACGGCGCTGGGCTGCATTGACCCCATGCACTGTGGGGTGAGTGCCACCTCCTGCCCCCTGAGCCAGCCTGCGTGGTGCGGGTCTGAATCTCTGGAGCCTTGCTTCCTTGTCTGTCGGGTGGGAATACCGACGGGCACTCTGCCCAAGCCTTGCGAGGAGAGTGAGGCTTGCTGGCGACCGAGGAGTTCCAGCGAGCGGCAGATTGTCGGCCAGCACCGTGTGGAGAGTGGGAGGTGGTGGGTGAGAGCCGGAGCCTCGGTGCCGGATTCCAGGGTGGCTTTTCTCTCCCAGTGGGTGCTCTAGCCAAACACTATTCACACAACAAACACTTATTGAGCGCCTACTGCGTGCCAGGCCCTGTTGCGGGCAGGGATGGTGCAGGCGTGAACAAGACGGGTCCAGCCCTCTTGGAGCTGCCCTTCCAGCCCTCAGAGTTGGCCCTGGAGCCGAAGTGGGAATGAGGGGCGAGGAACCAGGGATGCCTCATTGAGGATGCAGACCCCTGGGGTCCCCACCCTAGAAAACCAAGGGAGTGAAGGCAGTCAGAGTCCCTCTCCCCAGGGGCCTCCCACAGCCTCTTCCAAGCCCTGGGGACCATAAGTGGAAGAGTGAGGGGCTGAGCCGAGGGGCTCTGCCTGCCCCACCCCTTCCTGCCCCAGCCTGTGTGTCTTGGAAGCTGGGCTCTGCTTGCTGTTGTGTCAAATGAACTCTGCAGTTACAGGAGGTTCTAGAAGTTCTGCTGAAGTCCAACCCTCCTTGGTGTGCAGCCCAGAAAGCCGACACCCAGAGGACTTGCCCGAAGCCACCCACGGGCGCCGGCCGAGTGCTATTCCTGCGCCCTGAGTGGCCTGCGTCCTCCAGCCCCAGGTCCAGCCCGAGCGCCCAGACCCTAATGGACACCTCTCCCCACCAGCCCCATGCTGCCAATTGATTAATAACGACATATTTGAGACGGTAGCGCAAATGAATTTCTGAACTGCACCATTAGTGAGTAATTAATTTCTTTGCTCTGGGAAACGAAGATATCCCTGACAGGCATGTTATCTAAATCTATAAAAGAGGGGAAACGCCGAACAGGCAACTCCATTAATACAAACATCGATTTTTTCCCTCCATCTCCCTCTCTCTTGTGTGAGGACTTTGTTCCCTTACCATCCCTTCACTTGGTTTTCTTTCTTTCTTTCTTTCTTTTTTTTTTTTTTTGGCAGCATCCATTTTTCTAAGGAATGGTGGGGCCCTTGGAGAGGAGAGGGCTGCCCCACAATATCTTCAGCAGTAATCAAAAGATCATGCGTGCTCACCGCAGCCAAATAATGTCCTTATTGGATGCTGGTAAGGATACGGTTGCTGTGGAAACACAGGATCTCGACCCTCCGGGTTTGGATGCCAAACCTGGAAGGTGTATTTTTCTGCTTGGAGGTCTGGGAGAGCTGGGAGGAGAGAGGTGGCGCGCTTGGAGGTCTTGCTGTGGACTCCCATGCCGGCCCCTCCTCTAGGAAGTCCCCCAGGATTCACGTTTCTCCGTGTGTCACCTGCTCTTCCCCTGCCTCCGTCCCACCCAGCAGCCTGACAAGGAGGCCCTGCTCCAGCCTCCTTCACACACTTCCTGGACTGTGGGGCTTGTCTCTGCTCTAGCATCCCTAGCTGTGTGACGCGAGGCAAATTACTCAGCCTTTCTGTGCCCCATGCCCGCATCTCTCAAAGGGGATACTATGGTCCCTTTCTTAAGGTTGACTGTTAGAATTGAAGGAGGTAATGAATGGAAGGTGCTTAGCACAGTGCCTGGCCCAGGGTGAGCGCTGATCAAGAGAGAGACTATTCCCACACAAGTGAACACTGAGGGTCTGCCAGGGGCAGGAGCAAACCGAGTCAGCTGTGCTTTGGATCTGCGGTCTGCCTCCAGCCAGCTGTATCCCTGGGCAAGTCACAGCCTCTCTGACCTTTGGTTTGTCTGTGAAATGGGAGTAATGCTGGTTGCACAGCAGGGCGAGCATGCCTCCTGACCTGTGGGACAGTCCCCGTGGCACCTGTAGTCCTGGCGTGGCAGAGAACACTTGTGCTGGGCTCACGGGGGGCCCCAGGCCCCCTGTCCCCTTCTCCTGATGTTGTGGCCGCCCCAGCTCCTCCAGGTTAGGCCCCGAAGCCACCTCATTAGCTCAGATTCCAGACCCCCGTGGACAACCTCGTACAAGGCCTCTGCTCTGACGTCAGACACAAAGGCTGCTTGCCCCCTGTCTGGCTCCAAACACCAGCTCTGGTGGGGTGCCGTGGCCCCTGTGACCCTGCTCAGCCCCAATTAGTGCGCTGGGAAAGAGGCCTGGCGGCTCCCTGCACGCCCCACCCCATTCAGGTCCTGGCGTTGGCCCTGACTGGGAAGGCCCTGCTGTGCCCAAGTCCCTGCTCTTCCCCCGGCTCATTAGTGCCTTCTGGACCAAGGGCATTCAGACATCTGGGGCCCCGTGACAGTTTGTCAGCTGGCCACCTGCAAATATGCCTCCTCTTAGGGCCGCACACAAGATGTTTGATCATCAGAGGACCACACGTCACTCACGCTCCTTATCTATAACATGGGTAAAATAATCCCGACCTGGCTCACGCTTGGATCACATTTAACGATGCATGGGAAAGGGCTTGCTAGACTCCAGAGTAATGTGTGTGAGAGGTGGGTCCTACCGAGTGACCCCCAAAGCAGATGTCTGTGAAGCTAAACTTGACCCTGTGCTGGTTTCCTTCTAAACCCTTGGCCTCTGTAATAATGGCCAAGTTTCCATGGGAACAGCAAAACTCCGCCCGTGCACGTGTGTGGGAGAGGGGTCACTCTCAGGGGCGGAGGAAGCCTAGGTCGTTGTCTGGGCTCTGGAAGACTTTGGGCCAGGTGCCTCAGTTTCCCCATCTGATGGAAGGCGTGCTGATGCCAACTCGGCCTCCCCCAGGGTCCCTGCATGTAGCTGGACAAAGGAGGAGGCTGCCTCTGTGCACAGCCGAGAGGAGCAAGGAGCCCAGGCAAGGACGCTCAAGCGTCCAGCCCAGTTTCGCTCTTTCTTGGCTCCAGGGACCTGGCCAAGTGACCTGGGTGTCCGCACCTCAGTTTCCTCTTTGGCCACATGGTGCTATACCATGGATGCCGCGGGCTGCGAGCCTAAGCGCTAAGTGTTCAAGCGCCTGGCGTACAGTAGGACTTGGAAGGTGGAGTTATTGCTGCTGTCATTGTTTCTTACGCCGAGGTTAAACCATTAGCCAACTGAGGGGCTGCCTTTTATTTCTCATGCAAGAGCTATGCACCTCTGGGCTCATCGGGTTTGGTGCCCTGGATTGGAAACACAGAACTTCTGGGTCCCAAAGTTGGCCCTGGCCCTGAAGTACCGTCATCACATGCTGCCTGCCCGGTCCCACAGCTGAGGGGCGAAGGGGCTGGGGCTCAAGGTGATGAGGCCATGGAGACAGGGGCTTGTGGCTGGCCCTTGACTTGCATGCTCCCTTCCCCCCCCCACCCAAGAATAGCTTTCCCCGGGGAACTGGCCTCAGATCCAGGAGTAGAGAGGTAAGCTGGGTGGGTCCACCACCCCACGTTAGTGATTATTTTCTTTGTTATTAGCAGCTGGAACCAAGTTTCAGTTTCTGGGGGCAGTGGTGTTCCAGGGATTCTTGAGGTCTTGGGAAATTCCCCAGGGGATGCCTCCACCTTTCAGCTGGGAGCTCTGATAATTCTCACATCCTCACAAGTCCTGTCCCGGGGGCTCGGGGTGGAATGAGAAGAGAGCAGGGCCAGAACCTGGCCTGTGACCTGTGGTCTGCCCGAGGTGTGAGTGCAGGCACCAGAACTAAGCAAGTTGGTCACAACGGATTATAGCCCGGCGGGGCTTCTTAGGGCCCTGGTGCTGAAGGCTGGGCTGGTGGGGGTAGGGGCTGGTTGGGAAGGGGCCACAGAGCCAGAGAATCTCAATGACCACTCCTCCTTGTGTCCAAGCTCCCCTCCCTGGGAGGGCAAAGCTGGGGAGCTGGGGAGCTAATAGCAGGCTAAGGGAAAAGGGCCCTAGGGGAACCAGACCTTCAGGACTCTAGACTGAGCGGCCTTGGCCAGGAGGCAGTGGGTGAGCCAGCCTGGTGTGAAGGGAGACCTGGGATCAGAATCCCTGAACTTCTTAGAAAGTCCCCCATCCTTAGCTGGGAGACCTGGCCTCGGTTTCCACATCTGTAAAACGGGGCTCGTAGGCACTATATCGTAGGACTCTGGCAGTGTGTGTAACATGTGGGTAAAAGGCCCAGAGTGGTGCCCTAGTACAGAGCGACTGCTAAATAAATAATAGTACCTTTAATTCCTAGAGAGCTAGTGTGAAGTTTTAAAATGATGATTCTTGTAAGAGCACCTGGGTCGGTGTGTGACACAAAAGGGTCGAAACCTGTTGGTTTTGAAAAGATGAACCAGGCTTGAGGTCCCAAGGAGACTTAGGTAGGAAGGAGGAAGGAGGGCAGAGGTTGGAGAGGGGGGCTGCTGGAGGGGACAGGGCTTACATGGCCATTTCCTGGTCATGCAGGTCCTCCCCCACCCCAGCGTGCTCAAGCTTTGTGAGAAGAGGGTGTCTTCTACCCGCAGAAGGGTGGCAGATAGAAAGGACTATGACAAGGGAAGGGAGCCTCCTCTTCCAGCCATCGTGGAGTTACTGAGACTGGACTTACCCTCCCTCCATTTACACCTACAGAAATGAACAGAATCTATGGAACAACTGTTTTCTGGCATTGGACAGTAGGCAGCTCCTGACTATGATTCTTGAGAAAAGGGAAACAAAATGGTGGGTCCCATGGTCACTCCAGCTTTCAGGCTCTATTCAGACTGCAGTGTGGGGAGGGGAACCTAAGGAGAGCCTGGTGGACTCTCTCAACAGAGACAAGGGGTTGACATCCAAGCAGGCTGAGGCAGCTGGAATTTGTGGGGCAGAGAACTGGAGATAAGAAACTATGCTGAGGAAGAGCTTTGGAAATCTCCATAGGAATCCCCTGGACTATGTTGCTAAATCCTAAAGTGTTCAGATTTAGGATGGAACTCCACAAGGCGAGCAAAGAGTGACCAGGGAGCTGGAAGCTGAACAATTCCCAAAGTTTACCACAGGCTGGAAGATACCAAAGCTCTGACTGGTCAGAGTGGAGAGTCCCTCAGAAGGGTCATGCGTTAGTATGAGTAAGCTCAGCATAAAAGGCACTTAATGGAGCTGGAAAAAAGACTTTAAGGATCAAAATAATGTGCAAATAGCCTAATTGCATACCAAGACAAAGGCCAACATTGCAACAAAAATTACTTGACAGGAATGGGGAACTCATTCCCAACTCATTCTGTGATGATGTATTGTCCTGATACCAAAACAGATAAATGCATTAAAACATAAGAAAAATTCAGACCAATATCCCCCATGAACATAATATGCAAAAAGTCTTAACAAAATTTTAGCGAGTTGATTTTTAAAATATATTAAACAGTTATATCATGAGCAAGTGAAACTTATCCAGAAATGCAAGTTTGGCTCAACATTTGAGAATCAATCAATGCCATTCACTGGATCAAGAGACTAAACTAGGAAAACCATGTGATCATCTCAATAGATACAGAGAAAGCACTTAATGAAATTTAATATTTAGCCATGATAAAAATTCTTAGCAACATAGAAATAGAAGAGAACTTCCTCAATCTAACAAAAGGCTACTATCATAATTAATGGTGAGAGACAAAAGCTCTCTCCATAAGGTCAGGACAAGGCAAGAATGTTCACTCATACCATTTCTATTCAACATTGTACTGGAAGAGCTAGACAGTGCAATAAGGCAAGAAAAAGAAATAAAAGTTTGGAAATAAATAAAATGTCTTTATTTGTAAATGGCATAATTGCCTATATACAAAATTATAACAGAATGAACCAAAGAGCTACTAGAACTAGCATATAAATTTAGCAGGATTGCAGCACAAAAAGTTGATAAACAAACATCCATTGTATTTCTATGTACTGGCAAGGCACAACTGGAAATTATAATTTAAAAAATCCATTTATAATAACATAACATAAAATACTTAGAAATGAACCTAAGAAGATATATGCAAGATTTATATGTCAAATACTACAAATTTGATGATCAAAGAAGATCTCAATAAATAGATATAACATGTTCATGGATCAGAAGACTCAATATTATTAAGAAGTTACTTTTTCTCAAACCGTCTGTGGATTTAAAGCAATCCTAATATAAATTGCATTGTACTTTTTCATTAATATTGAGAGACTGATTCTGGAATGTATATGGAAATACAAAGAACATAGAATAGCCAATACTATTTTGAAAAAGAAGAACAAACTTGGAGGACTCACGCTACCATTTTCAAGAGTTACCAAATAGCTACCATAAACAAGACATAGATAAAGGAAACAAAATAGAGCAAACAGAATTAGATGCACGCATAGGTGGCCAATTGATTTTTTGAAATAGACTCTTGGCTAAAGGTGCAAAGATTTCCCATATACCTCCTGCCCCTCACATTATCAACATCCCCCACCAGGCTGGTACATTTATTAAAATTGATGAACATACACTGACACAGAATTATCACCCAGAGACCACAGTTCACATTAGAGTTCACTCTTGATGTACATTTTATGGTTTTGGTCAAACTTATAATGACATGTATCCACCATTGTAGTATAATGACATGTATAATGATACATACCTACAATTACAGTATCACACAGAGTAGTTTCATTGCCCTAAAATTGCTCTGTGCTCCACCTATTCACGCCTTCCTTCCCCTTAACCCTTGGCAACCACTGATCTTTTTACTGTCCTTATAGTTTTGCCTTTCCCTGAATGTCATATAGTTGGAATCATACAGTACATAGCCTTTTCAGATTGGCTTCTTTCACTTCATGATATGCATTTATGGTTCCTCCATGTCTTTTCATGGCTTAATAGCTCTTTTTTTTTTTTTACACTGAATAATGTACCACGTTTAACCATTCACCTATTGAAAGACGTCTTGGCTGCTTCCAAGTTTTGGCAGTTATGAATGGAGCTGCTATAAACATCCATGGGCAGGCTTTTGTACATGTTTTCAATTCCTTTCTGCAAATACCAAGAAGTGCAACTACTGGAGCAAATGACAAGAATATGTTTAGTTTTCTAAGAAACCGCCAAAGTGTCTTCCAAGGAGGCTGTACCATTTTGCATCCCACAAGCAATGAATGAGAGTTTCTGTTGCTCCACACCCTCACCAGCATTGGGTGTTGTCAGTGTTCTGGATTTTGGCCATTGCAGTAGGTGTCTAGTGGTGTCTCTTTGTTTTAGTTTGCATTTCCTTGATGATATATGATGTGGAGACAGTTTCCATATGTTTATTTTCTATCTGTGTATTTCTTTGGTGAGATGTCTATGCAGGTCTTTTGCCCATTTTTAAATCAGGTTGTTTGTTTTCTTAGTGTTGAGTTTTAAGGGTCCTTTGTATATTTGGATAACAGTCCTTTACCAGATGTGCCTTTTGCAAATATTTCCTCCTAGTCTGAGGCTTTTCTTTTCATTCTCTTGACAGTGTCTTTCACAGAGCAGAAGCTTTAAATTTTAATCAAATCCAGCTTATCAATTCTTTCTTTCATGGATTGTACCAATTGACTTTTGACAAAGGTGCCAGGTAATTCACTGGGGAAAAGCATCTTTGGCTGGGTGTCAGGAAAGCAGAGCATCAATTTTTCTGTGGAAACTTGGAGCATGTGCTGTCCCCTCCAGGAATTAGTTTCCCCATCTTAAAATGGCATTCTCCATCCTGGGTCTCTAATCCCACTGATTTACTGTCCATCTTTTCTCTTCCCTAGTGGGCCCTCTCCCACCTTATTCACTGCTGGATTGGAATCAAAGGAGGAGGACTGTGGAGGAGGGAAGCCTCCCTCCTGTTCTGAGCCAGCCTGTGTTTCTCAATGCCCGGGGTGCAAGCCTGAGGCTGACAGTAAGAGGCAGTGACAGGACCTGGCCCAGTGCACTGATGGGTGACTGTGATTGAGTCATTAAATCATGACTGCAGAGGACTGGGGCTGGATGCTTTTTTGCAAGGCTGGCACAAGAGGAGGGGCTTTCAAGGGGTGGGGACTATAGACATCTTCCTATTGAGGCCCTGACCAATGCTGAAGTCTTTTTGATAACATGCCAGACAATCCTCTACCTGATTACCTCTACTGATGCGGAACTCATTCCCTCCTGAAGCAGCCTGTTTCAGGTCGGATCAATCTAATGGGGAAATAGGTTTTCCTTGGGGGTATCAGTTAGGGTCCCGGCAGGAAACGGATAGCCCTTGAAGAGGGTTTAATAAAGGGACTATTTTGGGGCGCCTGGGTGGCTCAGACGGTTAAGCGTCTGCCTTCGGCTCAGGTCATGGTCCCAGAGTCCTGGGATCGAGTCCCGCATCGGGCTCCCTGCTCCACGGGAAGCCTGCTTCTCCCTCTGCTTCTCTCTCTCTCTGTCTCTCATGAATAAATAAATAAAATCTTTAAAAAAAAAAATAAAGGGACTATTTGGAAGGATGTAGCAGGGTGTACATACACTCAAGAGAGAGGGAACGTCTGAGCTAATACATCGAGAATGGCAGACTGAGAGGTTATGGTTTTCACAGACACTGGGCAGCTGTGAGAGGTGTCCAAGTGAGGAAGTGCTACAATTAAGTTTGTGCTTTATAAAGGTCACTGTCGACCGTACAAAGGAGAGCCCACTGGGGAGCAGTGAGACTAGAGACAAAGAGACCATGAGGAGGCTGTCTTGGTAGTTCAGGGGACAGCTGGTGAGGGAGGGGCTCTGGTGGCAATGGGGGATGAACAGGAAGGGAAGGACAGGAGAGCTTCAGGCCGGTGGTGGCGGCGGTGGGTGGGGGGGGGGTAGTTTGCTGGGAGAGTCAGGGGCAGTTTTGGAGAGGGATGGGTTGGGGCTGCAGCATGTGGGAAGAAGGAGTGTGACCAGAGAGAGAGAAGTGGCCTTTCTGGAAGGAAAGCTGAGGAGTGCTCAGGAGGAGCCTCTCACCGTCCAAGCCTCTCTGACAGCTTTTATCCTCAGACCCCGGGACCCCCACCTCAACACTGGGCCAGGGAAGCTGCACCCTGGCAGGACTAATCCCGTGCTGTCCTAGAGCCGGCGTATGGTTTACACCCGCCAGCAGGAACCAGGTGTGCGTGTGTCTTCCCCGTGCCCTGTTCAACGATGTCATGCTGGCAGGTTGACCTCCGCTGTGGTGGGGCTGTTTACACCATGGAAATCGGTAAACACTATAAATCAGGGCATTTCCGCAGCCCCCTCCGATCGCCGGTTGTTAAACATCAGTGCCCCACTGGCCCCAGAGCACGGGAGCAGCTGAGCGGCATCTCCGGCCGCCGGGTCATTTGCCAGGCAAATGTCCACCCATCTGTGGCCGGACAGAGCTGTTCCAGCCGCCTGTCCAGGACAATTTCAAGGTACACTGGTTTGTATGTTGGGGGCCCTCCCAGGTCCTGGGAGAGGTGGAGGTTTGCTAGGGACCTCTCAGGCTTTGGGACGCTCCCTGCCCCAGCCCCGGGGCATTCTCAGACAGCGGGAAGATAGCTGGAAGGAGCTGCGAGTGGGCATTATGTCCCTTTAGCGTTTGGAAACATGAAAGCCTCAGAGAGGTCAGGTGCTTTGCTTGACATAGTTCAGTGTTTGAGAACTACCACCCGGCTGAAGAAATTGTGCGTTGCCAGCATCCCAGGAGTTCCCCTCCTGCTTCCTCCCTGACCTTTCCCTCCCCACCAAGTAAGCCACGGTTCTGACTCTGTTGCCTCAGATCTGCGCAGTCTGGTGTAGACTTTGTATAACTGGAACCGTCTACCACGTTCTTGTCTGGGTCCCGCTTCTGTGGTGCAGCGTTGACCGTGAGCCTTGAGCGTGTGCCTCGTAGCTGCACTTCACCGGGGTTCACGGCTGAGCAGTACTCTTCTGTTCACGCTCACGTGCCTCGTTTCCGGTTTTTACCTGTTGTATTCTGTTGCTCGGAACCTACTAGGACATAGACTTTGGAGACCATATGCGTGCATTTCTGCTGGGTGTGGGCCTAGGGGTTTGGAGACAGTTTCACGTGAGTCTGATGCAACTGATAGTCCCTTTGGTGGACGAGTTCCTAAATGCGACTGCCTGGGTTGGACACGACTTCTCTCTCAGGAGCTCCCAGCCTGGGGCAGGGTGCCTGAGGGAGGCACAGGGGAGAGCAGACACAGTGGGCAAAATCTAGTCACAAATGGAGGTGCCACGGAGAGGGGAGAACAAGAGCTCTGGGGGTTCACGGGGCAGTGTCTGTGTGGGGATCTGTGTGGGGAAATGGGCGAGTCTGGAGGAACGGTTTGGGAAAGATCTGAGTGCGCAGAGATGGAAGGTGGGGCTTACAGGCATGGGGGCTGCAAAGGCTAAGATGTGAATTTGCAGCAAAGTCTTTCCCTCTGGCTGGAGAGCTGGGTCTGAGTGGGGCAGGGTGGTTGCCAGTCAGGGTCTGACCACTGATCACGGAGGCCTGGAGCGCAAGCCCAGGAGTTTGGACTTCTGTCCTTAGGGTCCGAGAAACCCAAGGCCTCCGACAGGGGGAGCCGGTGGGGCAGGAACGTGGGGGTACGTGTTTGCGGGTGGTGCTGGGTTCAGGGAGGGGCACCGACAAAGTCTGGGTTCGGGAACGAGGTGAGGAGAGGGGCAGAAGCAGTGATGGTAGGGGGAAGGGTGCAGGAGGGAGAAACCTTTGCAGGGCACACGGGAGCCTGTAGGACTGAGTGGTCCCAGGAGGCCAGACCCTGGCAGAGGAGTTGGACCCATTCAGGCTGCCCTCCCTTCCCTGACCTGCAGTGTCTGCGGGGGCGGGAGGAGGGAGGGACAGTGGGCGGCATTCAGCTTCCTTCGGATTAACTTTCAGTCTGGGAGCCCTTTGTCTTTCCTTCCCTGAGGGAGCAACGTCTCCAGGCCCATTGCAAAGGTGGTAAACTGAGGCAGAAACCATGGGTTAAGGATCTGAGGCATTTGTCTGGAATCAGGAGGCTGAGTCTCCGTTCCCCCCACCTTACCACCAGGCTCAGGGCCTCTTCCACATGGTAAAGGAGAAGCAAGTGGGAAAAAGAGAGCAGAGGTGGGCCCCCTCCTCCAGACCCTGCCCATCCTCCACCTGCTGCTCCACCCTCAGGCCCGAAATCTCACTGCAGGCAGCACAGTCTCTGCCTCCAGGAGAACCCAGGCTGGAGGTTCTGGTTCCTCTGGGTGAAGGGGGTGGGGGTGGGGGGCGGCTGGCATTCAGAATCAGGAGGCTTGGCCCAAGTCCCAGCCCCTGCTCTCCCTTTCTGGGTGGGTCCTCCCTCCCTGGGCCGCGGGTCCATATCTGTTCCTGAGGGCAGCACCACTGACCCTGAGGCCTGGCCTCCTGCGACCCCTGGCCGGGCCTCCCTCATAGGGCAGGCTGTAGGATGATTAAAAGGCCAATGGATGGAAGAAGGCTTGGGGCACCCTGAGCGCCACACAGGTGAGAGAGAAAATTAGTAGTCACCCCTCCACTTAGCACATGGGCTGGCAGCCTCATGATTTACTGCGAGCATTATTATTATTATTATTTTTTTTTTAAAGATTTTTATTTATTTATTTGACAGAGAGAGAGAGAGAGCACAAGCAGGGGAGTGGCAGGCAGAGGCAGAGGGAGAAGCAGGCTCCCCGCAGAGCAGGGGAAGCCCAATGTGGGACTCGATCCCAGGACCCTGGGATCATGACCTGAGCTGAAGGCAGTCGCTTTACCAACTGAGCCACCCAGGCGCC
>NC_138374.1:49928942-49953361 GCF_054177405.1 Leptonychotes weddellii | reverse complement strand
GTGATAAATTGCATCTTGTTATTATTTGAATTTGCATTTCTTGGATTATTTGTGAAGTTGATCTTTAAAAACTTTCTGGTTCATTGGCCATTTGAATGTGCAAATTCTTTGTTTTCTCCCCTTAACTTGCAGAGTTTGTTATAGTAAGACTATTAACCCTTTGTTTCTTATATTTTGCATATATTTTTCCCAGTTTGTCAGTTGCCTTTTGACTTTTCTACAGAATTCTTGGGTGACTGTAATAAGGTTTCTGGGTATATAGGGGTGCCTGGGTGGTGCAGTCGGTTAAGCGTCTGATTCTTAATTTAGGCTCAGGTCACACTCTCAGGGCTGTGGGATTGAGCCCCAAGTGGGGCTCTGTGCTTAGCGGGGAGTCTGAGATTCTCTCCCTCTCCCTCTGCCCTTCCCCCTGTGTGCTCTCTCTCTCTCCCTCAAATAAAAAAATAAAATCTTTAAAAATAAAAAGATTTCTGGGTGTATAATATCTGAGATAAAGTGGTACTTTTCCTCTTCTGTGAGTAAGAAACAGGAACAGTGAAATTGAAGGGAAAGAAGAAGACTGGACCCTGGCTTAGCTACAGGACCTTCCAGACTCTGCAGAGTGACCCGAGGCCATTCAGAGTCTCTTTCTGTGCTCCTTAGGTCAGGGTGTGAGGCAGGGGGCATGAGGTCAGGGCTCCCAGAGGGTCTCCCCCAACCCAGCCCGCCCCCCTGGCGTCTCCCCCTACGTGTGGTCAGATTTCAGATTCTGTGTGTAGAGCACTCAGCCCAGTGTCTGGCTCATAGTATTCATGTAAAAAGGAATAGCCGTTAAGTCAGCCATTCACTTGACAAATACTTCTTGAATGCCAATGATGTGCCAGGCTCTGTTTCAGGTCCTTAGGACCCTGGAGCAGACAGGACAGACCCAAGTCCCTGTGGAGGGGCTGACACTGCAAAGGGGAGAGGATTGTTAGTGGTGCTTGTTGTGGAGGGGACCTGGGTGGGGATGGCTCAATGGTGGAAAGAAATTTAGAGGTCACTTACTTCAATCTTACGGGCCAGATGGGGAAACTGAGGCCCAGTGACAGTGACTTGCCAAGGTCGCAGAGCCAGCCAGTAGTTGAGATCGAATTAGAGTGGAGGTCAGCTAAGGCCAAGAGCACCTCCCAGGCACCATTTTCCTCCAGGAAGGGAGTGCTTTGTTAGAATGAAGCCACCCGACACCCACCTACCTTGGCAGAGAGCAATGGTCGGGTGTCAGCAGCCAGAGAGGAGGGGACAGTCCCATTCTGGAGGGTCTGTGAGGCAGGAGTTGGGAATGGGACAGCTACCGACTCCGGCCTCCCCAAATCCACAAGGTATCAGCCCACCCGTCAGCCTGCTTCTGGAGGCCTAGAGAAAGGCAGGCTGAAGCCTGGGGCAGGGTGACGTGCCACTCGAACCATCAGCCCGGCTCAGCTGTGCTTCGCTGCAAGACTGGGGACACGTCACCTCCCACTGCCACCCTGGATGTCGGCTCCAGATCTGGCCCCTCTCTCCCCTCGTCACTCTTCAGGTGGGCCTCTGGGATTGAGCACCACAGGAACCTGCGCCA
The DNA here is from genome assembly GCF_054177405.1 of Leptonychotes weddellii. Taxonomy (NCBI): domain Eukaryota; kingdom Metazoa; phylum Chordata; class Mammalia; order Carnivora; family Phocidae; genus Leptonychotes; species Leptonychotes weddellii. Next base: position 49,951,785 of record NC_138374.1, on the reverse strand, counting down.
GGGGCCCCTCGCTCTTTAGGATGCTCAGGCACCCAGGCTGCCTGGCCCACATCTGACGTGCAGGCCTAGATGCCCTCTCTGGGCAGACGGGGAGCTTGGAGGTGCCAGGCTAAGCGCCCTGACGATGCGTCCCCAAGCTATCTGGTAAAGGGATGGGCCCCAGCAGATTCTCTGAACATATTGATTAATCAATTAATTAATTAATGTTAGCAAAGTTCAGTGAGGAGTCTCAGCTCATGGGGAGGTAAACATGACACGGTTTAAACTTTTCCCCAAGAACTGACTGTGCGGGGCGCCTGGGTGGCTCAGTCGTTAAGCGTCTGCCTTCGGCTCAGGTCATGGTCCCAGAGTCCTGGGATTGAGCCCCGCATCGGGCTCCCTGCTCTGTGGGGGGCCTGCTTCTCCCTCTCCCACTCCCTCTGCTTGTGTTCCCTCTCTCCCTGTCTCTCTCTGTCAAATAAATAAATAAACTCTTTAAAAAACAAAAAACAAACAAACAAAAAGAACTGACTGTGCTCTGTTGCCGCCCCCCCCGCCCCCGGAGTAGCAAGCTTCATGAACCATGTCTTCCTGGCTCATTTGTGAAATCATCTCCCTCCTATTCTTGAAAAGCCAGCGCTGTTCTTTTCAAGCTAGCAGACTCCCATTTAGTTCAGTGCTCATGTTCTCTACCTCCTCATCTTTGGCACCTGGGATGGAGAATACCCCCTTCTTTCTGATGCCAGTCTCCTCTGACATTTGCAGGCAGTGGTGTGGGCAGGATGGGTCTGCTGCCTGGCCATGTCATGGAGGGCCCTTTGGGGGCTGGGGCCCCAACACCGAAGGTTCTCTGGCCCCAGGATGTGGGCCCTTGCTGCCCCTCTCTCCTCAGCCGTGGGCCCTGAACATCATTCTCTGGACAGCAGGAAACCCCTGTCTACTAGCCCCATCCTGTTAGAATTGTAACAACCATCATTAATTGGGTACCTACTAAGCGCCTGGCTAGGTCGCTCCGTTAGTGCTGGGTTAATTATGGCCAATGGGACAGGTCTGCTTTGGCAGGTGGAGAAGCCTTTCTGGGTCTCTCCTGGTCTCACAACTGACATGTGGGCCTCACTAGCAGCTCCAGACCACGCTCCGTTTGTTATGATGAGACAGATACAGCGGAGCGGGTTTTCAACGTCAGAGATAGATCCTTCCCAATGAGCTTCATTGTCACCGCCCAGGCCTGCCCCAGGGCTAGTGCAGACCCTCTGGTCAGCCTCTGGCTACCCGCCCCCACCCCCGAGGAACTCGCGGGTTTCCTTTGCACAGAGGTGTCATGGTCATGGGGGCGGACAGACCCAGGAAGGCCTGCAGTTGCAGGCTGAGGTTGACTGGCAGCCCTCCAGCCCTGCCTTTGTCCCCACCGAAAACATCGAGTTGGAGGTCTGCCTCCACACCTCGAAGCAGGCAGCTGTGTCAGACCCCTCGATCCACTCGGCTACCCCTCTCGCTGCAGCCCCAGCTGGGGAGATCCATTCACAGGTCTGACCAGCGTCCCACACGGGCAACCTGAAAGCAACTCACTCCAGGTGTGAGCAGTGCCCACGCGCCATGGTGTGGGACACCTGCAGGAATCCACATGCCATTCCTGCACCTGGAAGTGTGTGTGTGTGTGTGTGTGTGTGTGTGTGTGTGTGTGTTGGGGGGCAGCGAATGCCCAGAGGGCCATCCTCGACCACTGGGAGCTGGAAGATGAAGGATAAATATTTCCTATGTTTATTGTATTCAAAGATCGTTCTGAACCATTTCATAGGGCTTCTAAGATGGAGTCCCAATTACCTGTAGCAGTTACCAGCAGTTACCAGCACGTCATCCTCTTAGCTCCCTTCTCCCCTCTTTTGCTTCCTCAGGCCCTGGTACGTGCTCCCCAGGATCACCTTCGCCCCCACATCCCCTCCAGGCAAGCCCTTTCTTGGGTTCCGCTTCCAGGCGAGACCAGGCTAAGTGCCGGACCTACCTTGGAAGGCAGCCCCCCAGGAAGGAGGCGGGGCCCAGATCACTCACCGGTTAGACAGCTACGGGGAATTCATTGCTGGTGGTTGGTGGGGTGGTAAATTCTCCTGGCTTGCAGGAGCATCATGCAGAAGAAGATGCCCAAGGAAATTCCATGACAACGTGGCCTAACCTCCTATTGCACCAACATAATCGCCCTCAATTCAGACTTATGGTCACATATGGAATTCTCTAAGTTGAGCTGTTTGGAGTAAGGAAACACTGGGATCCGTGGACCCGTCCACATGTCAGTTCTGGCCCCGTACCTCAGGCCCGCTCGGGTGGCCTGAAGGAATGTGTTGAGGGCAATCCTCCCGTGGGCACATTTGCACACAGTGGATCTGGTCATCCAGTATGTAGGAGGGGGTGAGGCTGTGATACACGTATACATGGATTCTTGGGCAGCAGTAAATAGCTTAGCTGGTTGGCCGAGGTCATGGAAGGAACAAGATTGGACGATTGGACACAAGGAAGTCTGGAGACAAGGCTATGGATGGACTTGTGGGAATGAGCCCCAAATGTACAGATATTTGTGTCTCATACTAGTGTCTGTTATAGAGGGAGCCCCAAAGACCCAGGGGACAAGCTGATCTGTTCTGTGGATGAGCCTCTCTCCTTGACTACCCCAAAGGGACTACTAATTTTAGGGATAGAATCAGGGCTAGGAGTCTGGTCTGGGGGAGTCTGGGGGAGTCTGAGAACCCGGGGACTAAATAGACCTATTTCCCTGGGATTAGACGGCGGGGGAGTGAACTGAATTGACCTCGGAAGCATCTCTCCCCAGCTCACCAAGCCCCCCCTAATTGTAGCCCCCACCCCAGGGGGCTGGCTTGGCCTCTGCTCTGTGAGGTTCTTTTTTACCCAGCATGAATTTTATTCTTGCCAGCCCAGATTCCCATCATGCCACCAAAGTCCAGGGAGCCTTCTCAGATCTTCTCCCTGACCATGTTCTTCCTTCATTCACTCAGTTACATGTTCAACAGATACTTATCACGGCTCATCTGCCAGGCTCCTTGCAAAGGTCCTGAGCATGCAGTTCTGAATGAGAATGGCCCCTGCCCGGCTCTTACAAAGATAAGCCTTTGGGGAGAAGTAGGCATTAATCAAACGACCACACAAATAAATATAAAATTCTACCTGGGATTAGTGCTAGGAAGGAGATTTACATGATGGTCTGAGAGCAGACAATTTGCTGGATTTCCCTAGTCTGGGAGGTCAGGGAGGGCTTCCCTGAGGAGGTGATGCCTCGGTCACCTGCTGAAGGATGGGGAGGAGTGGCCCAGGTAATATGGTGGGGGAGACAAGGGAAAAGGTCCCTGTTCTAGACGATTTCACCCTGGGTGTGCTCCCTCCCACAGCTGTCTCCACCGCTTCCTGGTCTGCATCCTTCATCCCCCACTTGGAAATTGGGCTCAGGGAGGTTACTACGTGGGGGCCAGGATGTTACGGTCAGTGATGGAAAGTCACCAGCAGCCACTGCTAGAGAAGAATTTGCTTCATGGCAAAGGTCACAGAAGCAGAGACCCAGTGACATAAAGCTGGGGGTGACATAGCATACTCCCAGAAACAGGGGCCCAAGGGTCCCCCAGATGCCTGCAAGGATAGTGCCACATAGGGGAATCTGAGAAGCACCCTCCACTTCTCTCCCCTTTGTTCCTCCCCACTCTCCCCTCTGATTCTCCTCCCCCAATTCTCCTACTGCTTGATTGTTCCAAAGACTTTTCTCATGGGCTCCACTGCGTAGCTGGTGCCAGTCATCTCTAGCATTTTCCTGAGGACCTGGTGGAGCCAAGACCATTTCCCGGGAGCACCCGTCAGAGCTCAGGCTGCATCCTCCCACCGAAAGAGCAGGGGATGGGACTTGGCCCTGGGCGCAGCTGAGGTTGCCTGCAGCACTAGGCTGTGTCTTCCCTCCACCAGGTCCCTGCTGCGAGGGGCGGGACACTCAGCAAGTACTTGAAGGAACAGGACCTGGCCATCCGCTGGTCTTGCCTCTGCTACCAAGTTTCTGTGTGACCTTGAACCAGTCTATGCCCCTTGCATGCCTCCCAGGATGCATTCCTATATCCTCGAGGGAGAAAGACAGAGGAGATGAGAGGGAGAGTGTGGGCAGGGGCAGGGCAGTCCTTGTGGGTTGGCTCCAGCTGGGCAGGCTGACTGTCCCACAGACCTGTGAGGTAGCTGTCCCCAGCCAGGGGCCTGACCTTGGGGAGGGCAGCCTTATGCCTTCCCCAGCAACCCTGGACTGAGCACCTGTCACAAACAGACCACATTTCCTTGGGCAATGCTCATCTGCTTCCCAATCCTCCGAGCTGTCCCCACTTTGTCTGAGCAGGGTCAGGAAGGAAGACAAGAAGGTTTTTATCTGTGTTCTCTCTCCATCCAGGGAAAAATGTCAAGCCAGGGGGTGGAGGGATGGAGGACCTCCCTTCTTCTTTGAACCAAGAGCCCAGGATCTTCTGCCCATCATCCCTGCTCCCACCTGCCCTTGTCTACAGGGGAGATGGGCCCAGGAAGGCCTGGGGTCCCAGGCTGAGGTTGATTGGCAGCCCTCCAGCCCTGCCTTTGCCCCCACTCTGATATTGGTCCAGGGCCCATGGGTGTGGCCTTGCCCCTCTCAACAGCCATGACTCTTCTGGACCACTCCATTGAGGAGTTGGTGACTTTTCATGCAAGGGATCCCAATGCTCCTTTAGGAAACCTTTTTGTGCAAATGGGGAAACTGAGGCCCCAAGGGGGCAGGCAGCAGAGCTCACAAGAAGAAAGAACACTGGCCTGGGAATCAGAAGATCTGGGCTTGAATCTCAGCCCCATCACTGCCTTCCCTGCCTGGGCCTCAGTCTTCCTGTCTCTGAAATCTGTCTCCGATCTGCCTCACACGTGAGGTGGGTCTGGGGTCTGATGTGGTTTTATTAGTGCCATCTCAGCGAGCCATCAGTGCTGGCCGAGGCCGACAGAAGGTCCCAAATCCAGGCCCCTGGCCTCTCAGAACAATGCTCTTTCCTGTATGCTGGAGGCCTGAGACCAGGAGATGAGGAACAGGACAAGGAGGGACGGAGGAGTTTGTGGGAGATGAGCCCTGGAAAACTTGGCCTCCCCTCCTAGGGGAAGGCACAGCTCCCCATACGGTTCCTGAGTGATAGAAGCCTCTGGAATCTGCCCCAGCAGGCCTACCCCGGGGAAGGGTCGGGGCGGGTAGGACTGGAGCAGGCCCCTCGTGCGTCTTCTTGGCCAGAGTCTGAGCCACGCACCAGAGTGGGACCGATCCACAGGCCAGTCCTCAGCCTCTCAGACTCTGGCTCATTAAATAAACATCTGCCCACCTGCCGCTCATTACTCACCTGCCCTAACTGGCCCATCACTCTCCTGGCTCTCCATCCGTCTTCACCTCGCTGCCATTAGCTCCGAGGTGCAGTGAGTTTTGCACCACCCAGTTAGCAGCCTGGCTGGTCGGAGGAGACCCGTGCAGCCCGCAGAGCTGCAGCTAGGGCCGGGCTCCGTCACTGCCTCCAAGAAGCCCACAGCCTGACTGTGGGTGCTTCTGATCCCTCCTCCCCGACTCCAGAGCGGGAACCCCACTCCTACCCTTGGAAGCTGAAAGGCTGGGAGAGGGGGCGTGGCAAAGAACGATTTGATTTAGTTCAATTACTATTTATTCTGCACAGACACCGTGCTAGGCACTGGGGATACCTCCAAAATGCCCCTGGGGGACACCTCTTCTCCTGAGAGCGCAGACATAAAAGAGGGACTGTCGATGCAAGTTGGATGGGCCGCAGCATCCAGGGAGGACGGGCAGAAGGACTTGGTCTAGTCTGGGGAACCCAGGAAAGGTCAAGGGCAAGGCACATGGGCAGAGTCCACAAGAGCAGCTACAGGGTCCTGAGACCTGAGTCCCAGCGCCCAGGACCTCGGGCACGCTACTTCTCCCCTCTGGTTCTCAGTCCTGGAACACAGAGGAGCACAAAGGGGCTGCAGGCAAGGGCCGCCTCCCGGGCGAGCTCCTGAGTCTCAGTCCTCTGCGCTGGGCTCTCAGGCCGGAGGGAACAGGCTCCGAGTGAGTGAATGGGGGAGGGCTCCCGGGTGGGGGGAGGAAAGGAGGTGTGGATGCACTTGCGTGCTGCCCATGTGACAGGTGGCTCCCCGCTACCCTGGCCCCCCTTGGCTCTGACCTCCTGCCCTGAAGACTCTCAGACACCAAGGGGCCTGGTGACCCCGAGCAGTGGTGACTGCCTCAGGCTGCGTGGTCTCCACCACTTGCCACACACAGAGCAGAGCGGAGCATCTCACGCTCAGGTGGCGCGGGCCTGTGAGCTTCACTTCATCGTCATGCGTCTCACGCAGGCAGAAATAGAGGGTCAGAGAGGCTCAGCCACGCGCCCAGGGCCACACAGCCTGGGCAGGGCCAGAGCTAGGATGCGGCCCTGATCCGCCTGCCTGCCGAGTCCTTGCTGTCTGCTTCCCCGGCCTTGGCACTGAGCAGCAGGCTGGGGAAGCTGCAAAGTAGTGCCCCCCGGGGGGCGTGGAGATACTCCGCAGTCATCCTGGCAAGGGGACGGCCAGCCCTCTTCTCCCTCCTGGCCATTGTTCTCCAGAAAATTAAGTCATTCCACAGGGCCCTTAAGCCTTTTTGGATCTGGTGGTTCCCTAGGCCTGAGCCAGAATACGGCTGGAAGTCTGTTATTATTCATTGAATCTCTCCAGGGTGGCTGGGAACCCGCCTTTTAATTGTCTCATCTCTGTCCATCCTTTTATGGAGAAAGAGACTAAGAGGCGAGAATAATCAGTTATCTCATTATAGATCAGGGCCTAGAAAAGGAAGCTGCTCAGCCAGGGCCCTCCACCCCATGGAGGGCGGGACCCTGGCTGCGAGAGGCGCATTTCCTCCAATCTCACCAGGCACGTGCCAAACTCATTCCCACCAGCTCGAGGAGGAAGATTGCCCATGGCATTTTCGGTCCCAGTGATCATGAGCTGGGGATTGACATATCTGGGAATGGCTGGGGGAGGGAGACAAATGGAAGTCAGAAGAGGCTGATGTGTGGGCTCCAAACCTCACTCTGCCTTTCACTGCCCCAGGGAGTACAGAGAACATGGAACTGGAATTTAGAGATGAGCTTGTCATCCATCCATCCATCCATCCATCCATCCATCCATCTCCCATCCATCCAATGGGCTAGAGAGAAACTGGCACCTTTTTTTTTTTTTTAATGAAGCATATCAGATTTTTCAAAGCAACTTCCTTTCTCTTATTTCATTAGATCTTCATAACTGTTTGGTCTCATTTGACAAATGAGGAAACCGAGGCCTGGAAAGGGGCAGGGACTTGCTGAAGGGCTGACGGGGAAGAGCAGTTTCCAAGGTGGAGGCTCAGCATGAAGCCTCCAGGTAGAGTCATGCACAAAGGCCTGGACCAAGGGGCATGCGGGGGCTGACATCCAGTCCGTGCTCTGCTTGCCAAGTGGCAAGGAGCTAGTCTGCTTAGAGAAAGGGGACCTCTTTTTCTCTTCTCTTCTCTTCTCTTCTTTTCTCTCTCTTCTCTTCTCTTCTCTTCTCTTCTCTTCTCTTCTCTTCTCTTCTTTCTCTCCTCTCTTCTCCTCTTCTCTTTTCCCTTCCCCTCCACTCCCCTCCGCTTCCTTTCCTTTCCCTTCTCTTCTCTTTTCTTCTTTTAAAGTAGGCTTCCCACCCAGCATGGAGCTCAACGCAGAACTTGAACTCACAACCCTGAGCTGAGATCAAGAGTGGGACGCTTAACCAACTGAGCCACCTGAGAGCACTTTTCTTTGCACAAAGTCACCATCATTTTGCCAAGCTAAGACTCCAGTTAAGGAGCCTTTTCAAATTCCCATGAAAAAGCTATATGGGCTATTGGCAGCTAGAGATCTGAGCTGGAGGAGCCCCGCTGGAGGAGAGGGGGCAGAAGACTGGGCTATGAGGAAGGTCTGTCCCTCCCGCAGTGCTCAGGGAGGCGCCCATGACCTATGGCAGCATGGCTTGGCCAGTCCAGGGAAAGCAAACTTCTCTCTCCCTCTAAGCCAGGCGCCAACCTCCTGCCAGATGGGTTGTTTGTTCTGGAGCTTCTAGTTGGCCACTCTCTAGGGTCATATGCTCTTTGGGGATTACCAGCTGTTTGGATTACCCTGGTCGGCAATTGTATTTTTTGGTGCTTGGGTTTTGTTTTGATTTGTTTTTTTGATCCACTTTATGGAAGTAAAATTTATACACAATAAAATGTGCCCATGAATATGTAGAGTTCCAGGGGTTTTGACAAATGTATACACTCATGTAGCCACCACATCAGTCAAGATGTAGAACATTTCTATTACCCTAGAAAGTTTCCTCCTGCCCTTTGCAGTCTTCCCAACCCTAGCCTGGCCCCAGAAAGCTACCTCTGATCTACTTTCTGTCACTAGTGATTCAATTTCCTTTTTGTAGGATTTCATGTAAATAACATCATACAGTGTATACTCTTTTGTGTCTGGATTCTTCTGCTTAGCATAATATTTTTGAGATTGAGCCATGTTATTTTATGTAGTTTTGTGGTATTCCATTGCATGGATATACTACAATTTATTTATTAAAAAGATTATTTATTTATTTATTTATTTATTTATTTATTTATTTATTTGACAGAGAGAGAGAGAGCACAAGCAGGGGGAGTGGCGGGCAGAGGGAGAAGGAGAGGCAGACTCTCTGCTGAGCAGAAAGCCTGATGTGGAGCTCAACTCCTGGACCTCGAGATCATGACCTGAGCCGAAGGCAGACACTGAGCCACCCAGGCGCCTCTACAATTTATTTTTTTTAAAGATTTATATCTTTATTTTAGATAGGGTGGGGGGAAAGGCAGGGAAGAGGGAGAGAGAGTCCCTAAGCAGACTCCACACTGAACACGGGGCTCAATCTCAGGGTCCTGAGCCGAAACTCAGAGTTGGACGCTGGACCGACTGCGCCACAGAGGCTCCCTTATACTACAATTTATTGATCTTTTTAGGCTCTGGCCTTCATAAGCAAAGCTATTATACATGTTTGCGTACAAGTAGTAGACATATGTTTTCATTTCTCTTGGCTAACAGGAGTGGAATTGCTGGGTCAAAGACAGCAATGTTTAGACTTTTAAGAAATTATCACACCTTTTGTGAAGTTGTTATACCTTTTTACACTTTCACCGGCGAAGTGTGAGAGTTCCAGTTGACCCACATCCTCGCCAACATGGGAGGTATCGTCAACCTTTTTCACTGGGCCATTCTAGCTTATGTGTGGTGAGGTCTCATTGTGGATTTCATTTGGAGGCCTACTTTGGGGACCTACCCTTCACCTCACCTGTTCCTCCCTCTTGACTGTAAGATCTTCTGGAACACAGGCTGACTCACCGGTATCACCTAAGAGCCCAGCAGACAGCTGGGCCCCAAGGAGAAACAGTGTCAGTATTGGGTAAATGTGGCCAGGAAAAGAGCTAGGATTTTCTGGGGAGACGGGCACCTTTCTGAGCTTCAGTCTCCTCATCTGGCAAATGGGCACCATCCCTTCCCTGCCTGGTCCAGAGCGCAATTTTGAGTTAAGAATTCAGTGAGCTGGAAGGGGAGACATCACTTAGGGACAACTAGCAGGGGGTTCCTGACGAGCCGATGCGGGGGTAAGGACCTCACAATTGGCTCTCACTTCCTCTCTCCTTATAATGCCGTTGTGCAAATGTGGAAACTGAGGCTCAGCCAGGCAGAGCAGCACCAGGTCTGTGTGACTCCAAAGCCTGCACTTGCAGCTGTAGTAGGAACCACGGTGCGGCTGTCACCTGGGACCGTGGTCGGCAGGCGGGACGTTGCCGGGCTGTGCACCCCCCCGGCTGGCAACCCTTGTCCCTGGGGCTCAACACAACGTCTGTCGCTCCATTAGCCTAAGCGGCTTCCCCGGATCCCATTACTTCACTACTGCTGTTATTTATTCATCGACGGCGTCCTCAGCCTGTGGATAGGCACTTACCTTGATGTCCCTGACAGCGGGTCAGGAGCCCCACTCAGGGCATATTAATCACCAGCCGCGCCGGTGGGGAGCCTGCGTCCTCTGAGAGAGGAGATCATGTTGCAGACACCCAGGGCCTGTCAGCACGCCCATTTCCCACGGAGGAATCCGCCGCCTGGCGTGTCAGGACTGGATGAACCTCAGCATCTGCGCGGGCAGGGAAACTGAGGCTCAGAGGTGGGAGGGCCTTGCCCAAGGATTCCACACCTCCCGGAAGCATCACCTGGGACTCTGTCCGTCTACAAATGCGCAGTGATAATAGCTCCATTTACAGGGGAAGGGCTTTACGGCTTCTGTCTCTTCTCCTATGTGGTGTTGGTAACAACCCCTCAAGATCAATTAGGGCTTTTAATCAGATAGGTAGATAGATAGATGATAGATAATAGATAGATAGATGGTAGATGGATAGATGATAGATGATAGATAGATAGATAGATAGATAGATAGATAGAGGACATAGATACAGAAATTGAAGCTCACAGAAATAAGTGACCCGCTGAGTGTCACTGTAAGCTGGGACTGAGACCCCGGCATCCTTACCTGGGTCCAGTGTTCTGGCCGAGGCCAGGAAATGCAGGATGTGTACCTTGGTCCTTCTCTTCCCTTCTGATCGTCCATGGAAAGGGGGACTCCGGTCGGCTGGGATAGAATCTCCTCCGGAGCTGGGTCTTGCCGCTCCCTGGGAAGCTAGGAAGGGTTCCTGCCCTGCCACGGCTGGGCTCTTGGTCTGTCAGCTCCAGGCTCTCAGGAGGAGGTGGCTTATGGGCTGCCGGCTGGACACCAGGTGGGCACACTGGTGTGGAGGCTGGGATTGGAAATGGGTCTGCCTGTCACCAGGAAACACATACATACAGGCGGTTTTGCCACTGGAGACAGGGTTGCCTCGGAACGTGTGGCATCGTCGGGGCCATGCCAACCTCCGGGAGCTCTGGGTCCCCTCAGGCTTTCAGGGAAGTCTCCCTGAGCCCCTGATCACAGGAATCTTGCCCCATCTGCATCCCTCTAGCCACGACTGAGAGTCTGGTGACAAAATAGATGGAGTTCGCCTCCAGTCAGCCCATGCCACTGCTCCAGAGTCTTCCATGGCTCCTCATTGGCCTCTAAGAAAGGAGCGGTGGGAGGCTGGTAGGTTGAGGCCAGCTTCCACCTCTCCCTCCCACGTATAGGGAAGGAAATCTGGTATTGAGAAGCATTTCAACCTAGAACATTCTTTGAAAAGCCTTTTTAAAAATACGTATTTTGCAGAAAATGAAAGCTAGACTCAGAGAAGACAGGTAAGGGACTGAAGACCACACTGCTAGTACGTGTCAGAGCCAGGAGTCATGCCCAGGCGCTTGGGCCCAGACCCTAAGCTCTTAACCCATAGAAGGACAGCTATGACCGGGGTGGCTCCAAGGACAAAGCTTAGAGCAAAGGACGGAAGTTACGAGGAAGCGGAACTCAGCTCAAGCTAAATAAAGCCTCCCATACCATCGGAGCAGACCAGCATAAAATGGGCTGCTTGCAAGGGTGATGGGAAGGAGCTCCCCATCATGGGAGGTGTACAAGTGGGTAATTGTCAGCCATCAGCTGTGAGTATCATGGAAAACCTCTGCCCTGACGTCAGTAGACTGCTCGAGCACACCCATCTGGAGGGTTTATTGTGTGGCCTTCACTGGGAAGCACCCGAACTGGCCACAGTCTGGCTTCTAGAATCACCCTACCCACCAGTGGGCCCAGAGCTCCTGCCACCTGCTGCATTGGTTTATGCATTCCTCACTCAACAAATAGCCAGCACACACTGGTGCTCCCTCTTCAGACCTGGGGAGGGAGATTGCTCTGGACACGGCTCCCCTCCCCCTCTGGCCATTGGCATCCCTCCCTGTCCCCCAGCCAGCACCCACCCATGGACTCAATAAGTGTCAAAAAAGCAATGACAGAATATTCAGCACGGGGCAGGGCTGTGGAAGACACAGCCCTGAAGCAGTCAGCTGGGAGGGGGCAGAAAAAGGGAAGTGTTGGGGGGTGGTCCCTGCACACCAGCCACCTTACTTGAAAGCCAGCTCACCACCACGAGAAGAGCACCAGCAGCAGCAGTCAGCACCCATGTACCCTCTCGTGTGCCACAGATCACCTCACGGTAACCCCAAGAAATGGGTGCGCTCGTTACTAACCCCATTTTACAGATGGGAAAACTGAGGCTGTCAGGGGCCCAGATCAGTTCCTAAGGATCGAAGCTAGGATCCAACACCAGGCCGTCGGAGACCAGAGCCTGAACCCCCAGCCACCACCCTAGCCGGCCAGGCAGAGTGCAGCCCATGAGAGCACCACCCACCCTGGAGTGGGAGGATCAGCATCGCCCCTACCAGCTATTTGTGGTCAGAGCTTGGATGAATCACCTTGCCTCTCTGAGCCTCACGTTCCTCCTCAGAAAACTGGGACTAGTAATGCCCACCTCCTGGGGACTGTGAGGACAAAATGAGACTGAATGACAGCTTCCTGGCCACAGGAGAAGCAGGGAAGGTGTGGCTCCCATTTCAGGTGGGGTTCCCACCTGGGGGCTTCATCTTCTTTGTCCTCCCAGCTCCTGCCCAGCTGAGGGTCCGGGCCCAGGCTGGGCTCAGTGCCTGTGCCTAGGGGGCGGTCAGGGACTGGCTGGTGCATTTGGATGATTTTTACCGGAGTGACTTATTTTCGGCTGATCTAGGTCCGCCCAGCCAGGGGGCAGCATGAGCTGCTTTTCAGTCCAAGCACCAAAAGCAGGCGGCCTGGCTTGTAGGACTGAGGAGATGGCAGTCTGGGCTTGGTTCTGGAGAGGGGCTGCCAGCTTGAACTTGGCACCCTGGCTCCTAGTTGCCCAGACAGGAGAGTCCAGACAGGAACCCTGAGTTAATGGCCTTGAAGCTAAGGATAGAGCTTCCGGGGTCTCTGACTCTTTGCGGATCAATCTCGGGGCTCTGACCCAGGCTTGCTGGGTGGCCTTGCTGAGTCCCTTCTCCTCTCTGGGCCCTCTCTCATGGTCAGGCATGTGCAGGGCCGTCAACACCTGGTTGCCTTCACGGTAAAGGCTGAAGAGGAGGAGGAGGATGGAGATTTGTGCACAATAGGCCCTCAGGAACTCCGCTGAGGATGGAGCTGGCCCAGCTTGGGGTGAAACCTGCAGATACTCCATTTTCTTGGCCTCAGCCACGGGCAGGTGGGCCAGCAACTCAGGCCGTTGTCAGGGGCTCTGGGAGGGTCTGGGAGGGTCCAGCCCTGCCTCATCCTGGCATTCGAGGCCTCTGGCAGTCTGGGCCAAAGCTCCCCCTCCTCCGTCCTTCCTGGGCCATGGCTCGGGGTGCTGTCACGCCTCTGCTGCTTTCCTCACTCGTCCTTGGAAGAGGTGCCCAGGAGGACCCAGGACCATACGAGCCGTGTTCTCATCTGCCTTTTTGTCTTCTGAATGGTTCCTCTGTCTTATCCAGTCTTCCCCAGTTAGGGGGTGAGTTGTTTGGGGCAAGAGGTGAACAGAGGCTGCAGGTCTCAAGGCCTGGGGCCCAGACCCAACCCCTCCCCTGAGCAGCTGCATGAAAATGAGAAGTCACTCAGCCTCTCCGAGGGTCAGCGCCATCCATAAAATGGGGATTAGCATCTGCTTTGCCCTCTTTTCTGAGCTGTTGTGGGGCTCAAATAAACAAAAGAGGATGAGGCCAACTTGCCCCGGAGTCCCTCAGTTGGGCTCAGTCCAGGAAACAGTGGGGAGCTGGATGCAGCTCCCGGCCTCAAAGGGCTTGCTCTGGGTGGGGAAGATGGAGAGCCTGGGGCGGGGAGGTAGATTTATCTAAGTGAAAGTAGCAGGGAAGGCTTCCTGGAAGAGGCGTGAGCAGGACAGGTGGACAAGGTCACGGTCAGGCATGTGCAGGGCTGGCAGGACTGCAGATAGGAAGAGCCGTATTCATAGAGTGTCAGCATTGGGACTACACAGTTGTGACCCCCAAACAGCAAGCAACCTAACAAAGCGACCTTGTCCCCACCCTCCCGAAGCTTGCAGTGGCAGGCAATCAAATACTCACCACATAATGTAGTTCTATCTGATTTAAGGGAAGAACAATGATCTCGGGAGTCTCCCACCTGCCAGGAACTACACCAAGCACTTTGTGTGTATTACCTCATTTAATCTTGACTCACGTAGACACGGTTGGTGTCTTCATCTCTGGAAGAAACCGAGGACCAGAGAGGTGGAGTAATTTGCCCAAGGTCGCACAGCTGGCCGGCTGCAGAGCAGGATTTGAACCCAGGCTCTCTGGCTCTAGAACCTCCACTTACTGTAATCACTAAGCTCTTCTGCCGCTCGTGTGCCTCATACAGGCTGCTGTGTCCCCCTGTATTTGTGGTTTCCCCTTCCTGCCCCCCTCTTCTGACCACCAGAGTGGCAACAAAGGCAGCTCCTGAACCACTCGGGGCAGAAGCGGTGGGGGGAGAGAGTGAGAGGACAAGACAGAGGGGGCAGCAGTGAGGGGTCCCTGAGGACAGGCCCTGCAGCTGCTCCCTGTCTCCCCTGTCCCCAACCCTGTGGGGACTCTCAGAACAAGAGAAGGTGCACTTACCTGCCCCTACCCGGTGGGGGCCCCGAGTTATCCCGTGCCCAGCATCCTATGGGGGCAGAGGAATGCCTGTGCGGGGTCCCTCCAAGGCAACGTGGGGAGTGGCAGGGGGCCCTGGAAGGGCCACAGGGTCAGCCTGCCTCTGATGCAGTGAGTCTCAGGGGACAGTGGGGGCTGAGGCATCCCTGGAATGAGGATGTGCCAGAGGGACAGCTGACTGTCCTTGCCTGACATAGAAGCTTCGAGAAACCCACTCCTCACCCCTCCACCCTCAGGCCCTCCCTGGGCTGTGACTCAAAGCCAGGGAAAACAGGAGGTTCCTGAATTGCCTTAGATTACATTTCCGCCTCCCGGACGAATGGGGGCTTAGAGCAGAAATGAAACTTAGTGACAGAAAAATACAGTCGCTTTTTTGTGCCCTGATTTTATTGACTCAGAATCGCTATGGAGACATTTGGGACACTGGGAATCTGACCTTGGTGGGGAAGTCAGGGAAGGCTTCCTGGAGGAAATGATGAGTTCTGCGCAGGGCTGAGTTCTGAAGGAAGACTAGGAAAAAAAGAGGGAAGGGAAGCACATTCCAGGCAGGGGGAGCCCACGTACAAAGGCCCTGCGGCAGGAGGCAGTTTGGTGGGAGGGCGGGAATAGGAGGTGCGTTCTCCTACCACAAACAAACAACCTGTTCATTCTGCCACAAGCGAGGACTGCTGGCAGTTAACGTGCGGACCCGACGTGCGGGCTTGGGGCTCTCAGAACACTCCTGTCCTTGGTCTTTCATCTACTCAGACTCCGTTTTGGCTAACTCCGGACTCCTGACACCTGCGCCAGACTCCGAATAAGAGCGGCAAAGGAGGAGTCCCAGGCAGCGCCCTTATTGCCCTGCTGGGAAAACCAAGGTCAGGGAAGGCAAAGACGACCCCGCCCTCGGCACGGACCAGCTGCTGTGGAGCGGGGACCGTGCCCTAGAGGGACTAGCTTCCTGCCACCAGAGAAGAGGGCAGGACACAGCGGTTCCCCAGTCCTTTACCCGGCCCGAGAACTTTCTAGTGGTCAGAGTCAGGAGGATCTGGGGTGGGTGGGGAGGTGGGCCAACTAGCACTCCAAGCCAGCTGGTCACACCCCCACGACCACACAGTGACCACTTTCACGGCCAAGAGGCCTGGAGGGCTGGGTGGCCCAGCCGTGTCTAAGGCTGGCCCCTCCAGCAGATCCCCAGCCGAGGCCTGGACCCTGCAGGTCCCAGCGGACTTGGGCCGTCTGGGTTCCAGAGGGCAGTGAGATGCTCCGAGTCACCGGGAGGGCACTCAGGAGCCCAGAGCACCCGAACCAACGGCACCACCTCCGTGAGACCAGTCTGGCTGGTGCGCCCGTGCCTGCGCCCTGCTGTGGCCCCGGTGGCCAGGCTGCGGGGAGAGGGCCAGGGGTGGGGACACGCGCAGAGCCCCCGGGGCTTACCAGGTGATTATGCTTTAGGAGCGAATATTAATAAAGGCTCTAGGAAAGGAGTTTTAATTCCAGATCTCGCCACCAAATTATTGCACATGAGGGAAATATCAGGCACCCGAACTGTCTCTATCCCTCGCCCCTCGTCTCTAAGCAATCTGCTGCTTTTATTAATTCTGACCGGATTTTCCCAGGCTGGGGGTGGGGGGAGGCAGCGGGGGAGAAGGTGTAGGGAGACGGGGAGCGAGGTAATTTGGAAGAGATTTTGGGCAGAATGGAAACACACACACATACACCCCGATGCCTTCTACACTCTGCCACCCACCTCCCTGCACAGCCCTAGAGCGTCCCCACCTTGCTTCCTCCACCTGCTCTTTCCCTCTCCTCCCTCTATCCCCCCTCAGCTTCCCCCTTTCTGCTCACCCCTCCCTCCTCCAAGAAACACAGTCTGACTTTCCTTCCCACTTGGGAGGCTCCAACTCCTTGAGTTAGTCAGAATGACACTGAGATTCAACTTCTAGAAGTTCCCCCCCAAAATGAGCCAAGTAAAAGGAATATTGGAAAAAACTCGATATCCATCCAGAGAGGTTGGTTTGCTCAATGATGGTACAAAGCATACACTGAAACGCTCTGTATGTAATGAAATAATCTGCAGAGCATATTGTTGAGAGAAAAAAACAAGGTGCAGAACAGCATGCAGAGGGTGCCACTTTTTGTGGACAGATACGCACACGCACATATTCTTAGATCAGCGTGGAATATGACCTAATTCGTTGGGGAGCTCGTTACGGAGACAAAAGGAGATCATGCTTGCAGGAAATGCTTGGTGCGGTGTCTGTTACATAGTAAATGCTCAGTTAACGCTCGTTCTTGCTATCATTGGTCATCTGACTCCAAAGTTCCTTCCTAGCCTACCTGACACCTCTCTGGGAAGGGATTTGCATGGACGACACTTGAGAAGATTGCGGGTTATAAGAAGAGGAGACCCGTTAGGTTTCAGTGGGGCCTCAGGAGGCCTGTGCTGGTCAAGTCCCTCAGGGTCTCCAGCGCTGGCCCCGGACGGTGCCCACGGCTCCAAGCACCTCGGGAGACAGACGGAGCAGTAGCACAGGGCCTGGAACATAGCAGGTGTTTGCAGCAAAAACGGAAGGAAGACTGTGTGTGCTATTTATTATTAATGATTTTTTCCAGTCCTGCAAACGAAGGCTTGCTAGGCCGTATGACTCACCTCAGATCCACCTCAACCTGCTAGGGGCTGAGGCTTCTAGATTGAAAGACGCCTTCGTCTGGGCTCCGTCCCATGGAGTCCCTGTCAGGTACACACATGAGCCAAAGGTGACCTCTGTGTATCGGCCCCTAGGTTATTTATTTCTTCACTGCAGGCCAAGACCTGCTAGCTCAGAAGCCTGCTGGCACTGATCTCAAATTGTTACACATCCCATAGTTTAAAAATAAACCACCTGAGCGGATTTTTCACTATTTCAGACCTGCCTAAATAACTCGGTTAACCCCCACCAAACCTCAACCCACATCTGCCGGCCATGGATAGGATAGAGCTCCCTGACCCAGAGACTCCCCACCAAGCTGCAGAGGGACATCATTTAGACGTGGAGGCCTGTCCCCACGGGGGGGAACTCCCTTGTCCTCTCCTGGGCGTTCTGGGCCCCTGGGCATGAGCTCCTGATGGCCTCAGGCTGGGAAAGATTTCCCTTCTCGGGCAGCCCTATCCAAGCCCCACCCAATAAAGCCTGTGGTAGGTTATTACCTCTTGTGGTTACACACTTGAGATGCTTAATTTTATGTGTCAAGTTGACTAGACTAAGGGATGCCCAGGGAGCTGGCGAAGCAGTATTTCTGGGTGCATCTGTGAGGGAGTTTCCAGAAGAGATTAGCACTGGAATCTGTAGATTGGGTAAAGAAGGTGCCTGTATCATGTGGGTGGGCATCAGAGAGTCGGTGGAGGACCTGAAGAGAACAAAACGTCAGAGAGAATGTGACTTCTCCCTCCCTTCTTGAGCTGGGACGTCCACCTCTCCTGCCCAGGACACTGAAGTTCTTGGTTGGAGACTTTGAAACTTAAGCCAGCAGCTCCCCCCACCGTGCCCCCAGGTTCCCAGGGCTTCAGACCACAGACTGAATGATACCCCCTGCTCTCCTGGTTCTCCAGCTTGCAGACGGCGGATTGTGGGACTTCCCACCTCCATGACCGTGTGAGCCAGTTCCTATAATAAATCTCTTTTTATACATACCTCTATCTATCCTACCAGTTCTGTTTCTCGGGACAGCCTTGACTAATAGAATCTTTTTCCCTTATCAGCCCCGAAGGCTTTCCAACTCCCGACGGTCTCTGTGCCTGAGGCCAGGCTGGAGCCAGGAAAATCCAGACGGGCTTCCCTGCTCATGCTGCCGGGGCTGCCAAGACAGGCATTTATGGGAAGAGAAGAAGCTGGGGAAAAGACAAACTCCAGCTCCCCCTAACTTACCACCTGTCCCTGGGGAGAGACGATGACCCCAGTGTGGACAAGCAGCAACTAATGAAGAGGCCCTGGCAGATCTTTGCCATCCTGCTCCCTGGAAGAGAGGAAGGGGGCAGAGACAGGAGGAGAAACCTGTCGGCACAGGGAGAAGGACAAGCAGGGTATTCGGAATGTGTGCCGGGGGCACAGGGAAACTGGGGAGCAGAGCAACAAGCAACAGGCCAGCAAACAGCAACCCCAGACGAAAATTAGAAACAATCCGAGTGTCCATCTTCAAAATGTATAGCTACATTGTGGCATAGTCACACACTAGCATACTATACAGCAGCGAAAACTGAAGGTGCCAGCGTTGTATACAACAAATCTAGAAAATAAAATGTCAGGCAAAAGAAGCGTGGCGCAAGAATGTGTCTCCTGGCTGTAAAGACCCAAAGCAGGCAGAGGAAACACGAGGACTTAGGCGAAACCACAAAGAAAAGGAACGGGGTGAGAACCTGGCCTGGTGGCCGTGGTCACCTCCGACAGGACTGGGGAAGGAGGAGCAGGTGGGGAGGAGCACGCAGGGGCCACTGAAGGTAGGGCTTGTCAAACCCTTGTTAGTATGCACCCGGGCCACCCGGGGGTCCTGTTAACAAGCAGATCCTCACGCAGAGAGTCTCGGGGAGGGGCTGAGAGTCTACATTTCCTACAAGCTCCCCGGTTGGGGCTGATGTTACCGGCTCAGGCCACACTTTGGGCAGTGAGGCTAAGCCAAGATTCTGTAAGGGTCTGGCCCAGGGACACTAGACCCTGCCATATATCAGAAGCACTCAGGAGGCTTCTCAGAAGACTGATGCCAGAATGTGAGCGGGGGCAGCCACTAGGGAAGACAGCACAGAGTTTCTTCAAAATTAAAAATAGAACTACCCTATGACCTAGCAATCCCCCTTCTGGGTACCTAGCTAAAGAAAATGAAACGAAGCTCTCGAAGAGATATCTGCATATGTTCATTACAGTATTATTCACAATAGCCAAGATGTGGGAACAACCCAAGTGCTCACTGATGGATGAGTGGATAAAGAAAATGCGGTCTAGACAGACAATGGAATAGTACTCAGCCTTAAAAAAGGAAGGAAATCCTGCCATTTGTGACAACATGGATGAACGTGGGGGATATCATGCTAAGTGAAATAAGCCAGACAGAAAACAAGTAATGCGTGATCTCATTTACATGTGGAATCTAAAAAAGCCAGACTTCTAGAAATGGAAGGTAGAATGGTGGTTGTCAGAGGCTGGAGGGTGGGGGAAGTGGGGGGACATTTGTCTAAGGGGACAGGGTTTTAGTCCTGCAGGATGCATGAGTTCTGGAGATCTCATGTACAGCACGGTGACTGTACTTAATAATTCTGTATAGTATAATTGAAATTTGCTTAGAGAGCAGATCTTAAGCATTCTTGCCTCACACACATAAGAAAGGTAACCATGTGAGTGATAGATATGTTAATTACCTTGAATATGATAATCATTTCACTGCCTATATGTACATCCTGTTGTATACCCTCAATATATATAATTTTTAAAAAGATTTATATATTTATTTGAGAGAGAGAGAGAGGAAGAGCTTGGATGAGCAGGGGGAGGGACAGAGGGAGAGAATCTCCAGGAGGCTCCCCGCTGAACACGGAGCCCCACACTGGGCTTGATCTCACGACCCTGAGTTCATGACCTGAGCCGAAACCAAGAGATGGCTGCTCAACCGACTCAGCCACCCAGGCGCCCCTTCAATATATACAATTTTTATTTGCCAATGATATCTCAATAAAACTGGGGGAGAGAAGCCATGATGCCAGGCCCCCGCCAGACCAGTTAGATGAGCATTTCGGGGGTGGAGCCCAGGCATGGATATCTGTCAAAATCTCCCCACTCTCCCAGCCCTGGATCTAAGTGGCGGCACACAGGTGTTCATTTCATTTTCATTCTTTAGGTTTTTCGTGTATATTATCTATATTCCTTTGTATGTATGAGGCATATAAAAAGTAGATAAAATAAAAAAAAACCAAAAACGTGAGGTGAAAAAGCTGAGCTGGGAGATAAAGGGTCAAGAAGGAGAAAGAACAAGGAACCAAAAAGGATTCCGAAAAACGTTTTCTTCCGTCAGCCAGGAAGCCTGTCGCCAGTTGGGCCCGTCAGTCTGCACAGCAGGCCGCGGCTGGGTTGGTGGTCAGCCAGCCAGCCATCTGTCGGCGCCGGGGTCAGCCAGAGAGCGGCACAGTTGTTAGGCGGTGGGTCAGTCCGTCGGCCAGCAAGTCAGTCCGGCTGTCACCGAGTGGGCCTGTCTGCTTTCAGTCAGCTAGTGAATTGGGCTGTTGCTGTGGTGGTTCGTGGGTGAGTCAGTCACCGCTTTAGTCGTTGCTGTCAGGCAGTTAATTCTTACTGGGTCAACCCGACCGTCAATCAGTCAGGGGGTCTGCAGCCCGTTGCTGTGAGGGTTAGTGTGAAAGGCTCATCGATGCTTGGAGTGGCCGGTTGTCAGCATGCCAGTTGGTAAGCCAGTCCATCCGTCAGTGGTCAATCACAATGTCAGTGAGCGAGAGAGTCCGTCAGTCAGACAGTCCTGAGTTAGTCAGTGAGGAAAGGTCAGCCAGGCAATCGGGCTGTCCCAGATGTTCTCCATGGCAGCCAGTTAGTTGGTGAGACAGACTTTAGTCAGGAATCCCATGAGTCTGTCAGTCAGACTCATCCGAGGGTAAGTCTGTCAGTCCTGCATCAGTGAGACGGTCAGTCAGGCAATCCATGAGTCTACCAAGTACTGTATCAATCAGTCCATTCACAGGTCGGTCATTGAGTCAGTGAGTCAGGGAGTCGGTGAGATAGTCAGTCACCCAATCCATACTTGCTGCATTCATTCACTATGTCAGTCGGTCACTGCTACAGCCAGCCAAGCCCTGTGTCTGTCAGCCAGCACTCACCGTATCTGCCAACCAGTTAGCTGGCCAGTTGCTGTGTCAGTCAACAAGATAACCAGTAGTCAGCCAGCTGGTGCGCTCATCTGTCAGTCAGACGCTCACTTGTCCGTCAGTCACTGCATCAGCCGGTCAGTGAGGCGGCTGGTAGGTCAGGCGGCCGCAGGACAGTTCCACCCCTCCACACAGAGCCTGCTCCACTAAAAGACCCACGGATTCGGCGAGAAGTCTGAGGCTCTGTTACTATTATTATCCGAGAAACCTCCCAAGGCTCCGGAAAATGGAAAATGGAAAAGGCCGTCAATAGACTGCCCTCTCCTTCCGTCCTCCCCACCTATCTCTCCATCAGTGAGGTTCCTGCCACAGCGAAGGGGTGCTTCCCGGAGGCCAGAATTGGAGGAGAGGGCAGGTGCTTGGTGAACTGTTCCAGTCAGTCCTGGGCCTGCCTGGTCAGTCTTCCCTGCTCTGATCTCCGGATGTAGGTGGGAGTGGGAGAGCGGGTGTCCTGACCAGGAGCCCCCTGTTCCCTGGCCCGGCTCCTGCCCTTCCCTTGGGGACTCCATGTCCTCCCACCCAGAGGTCTGAGCTGCCCCCACTGGACACGCAGGGCAGAGGCACGGGCAGGCCGCTACAGGGGCCCTGAGGGGACATGGATTTTATGTCAGCTCTTGTTTTTATCTGCTGTGACTCAAAAAGAAGAGGAAAAAACCATTGCTGGGTCTATGTTTCATCTCGTGGAAGTTCCATCTTCACGGTCTTGGTCAGCTCTCGCAACAATCCGGCACGGCAGGGTTATCCCCTTTACAGTGAGGACAGGAGGCTGGGAGGAAGCAAGCACTGACCCCAGGTCAGTTCCGACCGCCTGTGTCCGGCCAAGGTTCCATACTCTTCACCTTGCCAGGTTGCCTCCTGGTGCTGGCTGGGGGCGTTCTGCCCTGGTCATCACTCTCCCCCTTTTTTCCAGTGGGGCCGGAGGGGAGATTTCGGAGTCTCTTTTGTGCTGTCTGCTAGAAGGCAGTTCTGCCCTGGACTTGCACTTGGGACTTGCTGAGCCTGCGGCCAGACCAGGAGAGGCGGTAGGGGTTGGACAGCCGCATTCCTCAGCCCTGGGTCTACAGCAACTGGACTACTTTCGCAAGCTTCTGGATTGGTGGAGCTGGAAGGGAGCTTGGAGCTCATCGCGTCTGCATACAGTCTCACTGCAAGCAGAATCCTTTCTGCAACTGTGCAGTCAGCATCTCATCGGTGCTTACACATTCCCAGTGACATGGAGCTCACTATCTCTCTAAGGGGCCTTTTCCCTTGCGGGACAGCCTCAGTCCTTGGAAAGTCTAGTCCCTCCATGTCTTAAGCCAAAACCCTTAGAACTCAGCTTTGTACTCTGGTGCGC
>NC_138374.1:49882131-49928442 GCF_054177405.1 Leptonychotes weddellii | reverse complement strand
TGATGATGGTGGTGGTGATGATGATGATGGTGATGATGGTGATGATGGTGATGATGGTGGTGGTGATGATGGTGATGATGGTGACAACAATGATGAAGATGATGGTGGTGATGGGGATGTTGGTAGTTAACACTTTTAAAAGGACTTCCTGTGTGTCATGACCTGTGCTGGGCATTTTACACTCCCCACATTATTAAATGCACACAGCAACCCTGTTACCAGCAACCCAGAGCTGCCAGGCACTTCTCAAAGGAGAGTGGTGGGTGACTGGTGAGTGTTGGCCAGCTGTTGGAGTCTTGAACATCAGGAATAAGGACTCCATCCTGAGGGCAATGAAAAACTATACAAGGCTTTCGAGCAGGACACCGTCTACTCAGAGCTGGTCCCCATCTGTTAGGTTACCAGGCTGTCAGTCAGGGCTGGAGGAACCCAGAGGGGCAAGATCCCCATGAACTGAGGCTCGGAGAGATTCTTGGAGTAGGTGGCCTTTTAGAGAATTCAGAATTTCTTTACCTGGGTGTGGTTCCTCTTGGCAGCTCTAGTTCCCTGAAGAGGCCTTGGCCTCTCCCTCCAGGCTGCGCTGTAGCCCTTAGTGCCTTGGATTTTTCTGGTGAAAGAGAGGATTATTTCACAGCCTCCTGTTCTGTGTTCACATTATGGCATCTAGCCACCTACTCTGGGAGCCATCTCCTCCAAGGGGCTTGGAGGTGGGGACACAGCCATGGGTAGAGCCCAGTAAGGAGCCCCTCCTAACCTCTCCAGGCCTAGAAGTGGTCCAGACTCCCAAGGGGCAAGAGCTCTGCACCCTGGCTGCATGTTAGAATCACCTGGGGAATGTTGCAAACTACCAATGCCAATACCCACTCCAGACCAATTCATTAAACCTTGATCCCTGTGAGCGGGGCCCAGGCATGGATCATAAGACACACAATTGAGTCCAGGTGCTTCCATTGGAGAGCCAGGGTTGGATACCACTGGAAATTGCACCCTGGGCCAACCCTGGATCCCATTTATTTATAGATGCCACTAAGGGACCTCTGGCTCTTGGGGACAGTTGGCGTTGTCTGGGCAGGGCAGGCTCAGCCTTGCCTTAATGGTGGCCCTGTAGGAAGGCACCCCTCCCCTCCCAGCTCCTGTACTTATAGTGGACAATTCTCCGACGTCAGACTGAGCCCTGAACTGGGAAAGCCAGGGACCAGGGTGGGCTCAGGCAGAAGGATCCTTCCCAGCTGACCCCTGTCCCTTTCTCTCCATGTATCCTGGGGACAATACTGACTTCCTTTCTCGCCCGGAGTTCCTGGCTGCTTGGTGGTTCCAGTCCTGGGCACTGTCTGCCTGGTGTCGCCCCCGTGTGTGCTGGTCTGTCTCCTCAGGACGGTGGCTGGGTCTCCTGGGTGTAGGCCAGAGGGGAAGAGCACAGAACACCAGGAACGCAAGCCCAGGAGCCAGATGGTGGTGTTCACACCAAGGTCTGCTTCCTGCTAGCAATGTGACCCCCGTTACTGCTCTGGGTCTCAGTTCTCTTGTTGGTGAGACAGGGGCCATGGGAGTAATGCTAAAGGTACCTCCCTTTTAAGGATACTCAGACGCCTAGATCAGGTGATCCGTCCCTAGATGAGGGTGACAGTTCCTCAGAAGAGGGGTTGGCACATAGCAAGTGCTCAGAGTGAGTGGTTATTTTTGTCTGCATCCTGCCCGTGACCTTCCTTCACATGGATGCATGCCGAAGGTAGATTGCATCAAGTAGGGGTGGCCTCCAGTATGTTTCTCCTGCCCTAGATCTGAACCTTCTTTCTGTATTTGGAGGAGTTCCCACTCCTGGAGGGAAGCAGAGCTTGTAGACTGTTGCAGCTGAGTATCCCAGCTTCTCAATTTCCCAGCCTCCCATTAGCGGAGGTCTTCCAATCAGATGCGCATTAGGTGGGCCACGCTGCGCACACACAGGAACCTGGGAATGCCATTCTGGTGGGGGGCAGGGGCCACAGGGCAGCACAGGAGTGCCCAGGGCCGTGGGCGCAGTGGAGAGCTCAGCCACTGGTGAGATCCCGGGCCAGGCCCCGCGGTGCTAAGCAGCTGTGCTGGGGAGACAAGACTCATGCCCCTGTGGACAGTCACCCCATCTGCTGACACCCCAGGCCACTGGTCTTGGCTTCCAGAAGTTCCAGTAGAATTGCTCAGTGGAAGGCCACTCCAGAGCACTGGCCATTGGTTCCAAGGGGGGTCAGGTGCGAGATCTGACAGAAGTGGGGTGCTTATGGTTAAAACTATCCCAGATTCAGGGAGGAGGCTTTAGCTCATTCTCACCTGCAGACAGAAAGGCCTCAGGAAAAGTCAACTGACCTGGAACTGGGATTCCAGGCCAAATTCTGGGCAGGGGTAATGATACCATGTAATAGCGATTGGAGTCTCCCACATTTATGCCGAGCTCTAGATTCTCACCTCTTGATCTCACTTCTGCCCATCCTACAGAGCGGGAATGGGGGTTGGAGCTCCCCCAGGCTTTCCCAAGTTCCACAGCAATGAATGATAGAATCCGGTCTCCAGTGTACGTTCATGATATTGAAGATGAAAGGGACTTTTGAGGAAATTGAGACCCAGAAGGGAATAGCCAAGAGAGTCTATCATGAAGAGGCAAATTTTAGACTTGCACTAAAAACAAATAGGAAACAAAATAAGCCTCTCTTATGACCTTGGGATGGAGGGCCCTCCCATGAGAGGGAGTGAGCTCCCTGTTAGTGGAGGTATATTAGAAGAAGTAGGAACCATTAAGTGGGGAAGTACCAAGAGGTGAGAATTCCCACACTGACGAGGGGGGCTGCTACTTGCTGGGGGTATATGGCTCATTATAAACGGGGTGGGAGCACCTTGAAAGGTACTGGTTCTTTTGTGATCTCTGTTGTGCCTCTGCTTTGAGCCCCTGTGCATATAGAACGGCCCCGATGTCACCTGCTACATGGGAGGTCTCAACCTGCCTGAAAAGGCAGAACAGAGCCCCCAGAGTCATGATGAGTCCTGTCCCCCCACACACATATTCACATGTACAGATGGGGGACCTGAGGCCCAGAGAAGGGAAGAGAGTGGCCCCAAGCAAACCAGAGCAGAGACAGGATGGGAACCTAAGTCGTTGGCATTCAGGCTGGACGACTGATTCTCAGAGGGGGAACCAACAGGAGGGGCATCTTCTGGAAACTTGTTAAAAAGGCAAATTCTCAGGCCCTGCGGACTCTGAAACTCTGGGGGAGGGTCCGCAGTCTGGGTTCTATGAAGCCCGCCAGGAGATTCTAAAATGTGAAACCACTGATCTTAGTGCTTTTTGTGTTTCAGCATTAACTGGCCAGAGGCCCATGGGTGGGACATCCTTTCTGTGGTGTGCCTGGCCTTATCCCACTTTCTAAATCATAAAGGGAACTGTGACCTTTCCTGGTTTATAGGCTACATGTGTTTTATCCAAATAGGGTTAACATCCCAAGCTCAGAGATGTGGAATGACCTGGCAAGGTCACAGAGCAATGTGGGGGCTAGTCTGGGATTGGCACTCATGGTCCCAAGTTTTCAGTGTGATTGGATCTCTGGGGCCGGATTTCTTCTGCCCCATCCCACATGAGGGCCCTCACTCTACCTGCTCAGAGGATGCTAGGCCACAGTGCTCCCTGGCCTGGCCAGCAACAGGCTTTTCTCCAAGAGCCCCCTTGGCTGCTCCAGGCAATGCAGGCTGGATTGGTTTATTTATTGCTGTCATTAATTAGTTTTGTTGGGGATGAAAGACAGGTCCCCGGAGAAGAGCAGTGCATTAGAGCCCATTATTCCATCATTGCTCTGGACTCATCGGCAAAAAGCTCAGCCCCTCTCTGCTGTCAGCCCAGCACGATTAATTAGCCCGCAGCCTGAGAGGCAGCCCTCCTGCTCCCCTTAGGCAAGGAGGGCTCTGTTTGGGCATCTAGGGTCCTCCAGGGCTTCTCTTCCCCAAATCTAATGGAGGGGCAGGGGCTGTGGACAGGCCTTTCCCGGGGCAAGCACAGTTATGGATGCAGGAGGGAGGCCAGGCCAAGCCCTTATCCCAAAGATACTGCCATTGAGTGCATTCTATGATGAGTCAGACACTGGGCCAAGCACTCTAAGCACATTTAATTCTCCCAAATGTCCTGTGAGGCACATTTAAACTTGCCAGATGAAGAAACTGAGGCTCTGCTGAGGGAGTGACTTGTCCAAGGACCACAGCACAAAACTATGGGGCGGGATTTCAGCCTGGGGCTGCCTCCCAAGTTCAGGCTGGCCCGTCTGATCAGGGGCTTCTCAGTGTAGCTCACGCAGCTGGGGGGCTGGGCCCAACCCTGGAGGTAAGTGCGGGGGATGTGTGGAATGAAGCGGAGAGGATGGACAACATGGTGTGCTTGAAAGGCCTTCGCTGGCATGGAATCAGAAGTGACCTGAGTGACCTTGGGCAAGTCCTTTGTTTCTCCTTCAGTGAAAAGATTGTGTCTAATGACATGAGTCCTTCTCTAAGGAGGCAAAGAGCCTCTTGGTTCAGGCAAGGTACCCTTTGGGGTATCACTGATCTCTCTGGGTCTCAGCTTCCTCATCTGAAAAATGAGGATAATAATAATACCAGCCTCCTGGGATCAATGTAAGGGTTACATGCAATGCAGTGTGAAGGGGCCTAGCACAGTGTCTGGCCCATCAGAAGGGCTTGGAAAGTACTTACAGTGATGGGAATGGTTATTGGAAGGGACTTAGTCTCAGACCAACCCTGCTATGAGCCTCGATCAACTTCAACCAGTAATTACAGAATTGCTGTGTGCTGCTGGGTTTATATCACAGCTAATGACCTGGGGAGGGGAAGGCAACGGCAAGGCTTTGGAAGGCCACGCGGCCTTTGGTTTGCTCAGGGCCTGCCCTGTAGGCCTAGCTCTGCCTCCATTTTATGGTGTGACCTTGAGCAAGCTGCCCAAGTTGCCTTCTCTCCTCCAAGCCTCGGTCTCCCCATCTGTCACGTGAGCAGGTGGTCGGGCAAGCAGGGCCTGGCCCCTGCCCCCATCCCCTCCACTTGGGCAGGAGCTGCCTCTCCCGAAGGCCACATGGCTGACTCAGGCTTCACCCAATGGTGGGGGCCAGGCTGCCTGCCCGAGTGTGCTAAGAAGTTAATTAAACCCTCAAGAAGCCATTTGTTAAGAGGGGAGTGATGGTATATTTAATACCAGCCAAAGGTTGGTACAAAGTAATGAGCCTTTCTTTAGCTGTGAATAATGTGTTCTCTCCCTTCACCAGCCCCCTCCCCCAACTCTGAAGGATGGTCCTGGGGAAGCCCATGGCTCATCTTAATGGCCTGGACGCCGAGAAGCCTAGCTGGCTGTCCTCTCTCCAAGAGGCCCGTTTCTACTTTGGCTTCTCTCTGTTTCTGTCCTGCTCATGGTCTCTAGCTCTTCTCCAGGAGGGGTCTAAGGACAGGAGGATCTCCGTCCCGTCTCAGTTGCTCTCCCCCCTCCCCGTATCTTCTCCTTCCCTCTCCCCCAGCCTCCAAGGAGAAACTGAGGCCACCCTATTGTTCAACTGTACACCCATCATGTTGGGGAGTCACAGCCCTGCCATGTAGCAGGTTGAGAAACAGCTGAGAAGATGAAGAGGAGGAGGAAGGGAAGGTGAGGAGGGTCTAGCTGCCACTGGCCTCTGAGGGGAGGCACCCAGCTGGCAGGCAGGAGGCTGTTCAAGGTCAGTTTGGGCCATATCCACTCCAGTTACTGCTAACCCACCTGCTCTGCATCACCCCCATGTACCCACCCTGCAGAGAACAGGTGTCCCAGGGAGTCATCCCGGCCAGGCACCAAGCAGTCTGGCCTCGGGGCCCAGAGCCGGGGTGAATAGGGCTGGCTCCTTACTTTCTCTGAGCTTTGTTTCTCCCCAGTTCCTTCTGCAAAAGATGGGGCTGGCTCTGGCCCTGCTTTCCACATGGGCTCTGGGGACAAAAGAGATCTTGGCAGGGTCCCTGAGGAAGATGGAGTTACACCTAGCTCAGCGCTCTTGCCTTGTGCCTCCCACACCCCCAAGGGCACCTCCTCTGGTCATCTCTTACCCTGCTGTCCATCCTGGGCTGCCGTCAATCTCTCTGCGGGCACCCCCTGCCCAATACAGAATTTTGGCATTCACAGGCAGAGTGTGGTCACAGCTGAGAAGTGGGAGCCCTCGGGCCTCCCCCTCACCAGGTGGGGCCTGGCTTTGTCCCATTTTGTGCCAGTACAAAAGGAAGCAGGGCACGGGAAGGAAGGGGTCAGGGACCTAGCAGGTGTCTGTCGCTGTCCTGGCAGCCAGCGTGGGTAGTGGTGGGAGGGGCAGGGGCTGTTGTCATTCAGCAGCCGAGCGGGGGACAAAGCACCTTGATTAGGCCCCCGAGATAATCGCAACACACCTGGGCTGGCACCCAGAGCCCCCCCCCCCCCCCACAGCCGCCCCTTTGTCCGCCTGGAGAGTCTCCAGCTTCAAAGCCTGAGATTGCGCCTGATAGATTGGGCTGAAGCCAGGCACTGAAAGCCGAGAGCCACGTGGAGGTGGGGGGACGCTTAGGGAGCAGGGGCTCCTAGAGCTGGGTGGGGGACGGGACTCCCTCTAGCTGGGAGAATAGGCCATTCTGGGAGATGGAAGGCCCAGATCCCCTACTTCTCTGGACCAAATTGTGACCAGGTAGTCAGGAGGTGGGGAGAGGAGAGAAAATGGTGAGGATGTGTGCATAGGTGTATGTGTGTGTGAGAGTATGAGAGGGTGGCTGCGTGTGAGTGTGAGAGTGTGTGTGGCTTGCACATAGATATTTATGTGTGCACATTGGGACAGGAGAGATGGGCACTTGGATGACCCCCTCAGTCCGCCCCCGTAGTCACCCAGGGCCCGGTGGCTGTTGCCCATGTTCGGTGTCTATCTTCTGGAGGGTATTGGGTTGAGCAGCCTGCTTGGTCCTTGAGGGGAGCAGGTCAGCTGTTCCTGGAGCTGACCATCCTCAAACAATGAGGGTTGGTAATGGTGGGTAAATACCTGGGCATCCTTGCCCGTTGAGGAGGGGAGCAGTTTTGAAGTGTACGCTATCCAGGCTTCCAGAAGAATCCGAGCAGAGTCAAGCCCCAGTTGTTCCCAGCAGGAACCCACTCAGGAACACACTTTTCATTGCCTACCTACCCCCCTGCCTCCTACCTCTCTCCCTCACCAAGTTTCCTGAGATCATCTCGCAAATAAACGACTGGCCCCCAAATTGTTATCTTGGGGCTGCTTGTGTGAGTACCCACATTAGGAGAGGGTGCCATGGGGGTGTGCGGGGTCCTCCTGGTGTGTCCTGCATGGGCTAAGAGGTGGGCAAGGGCCAAGAAACAAGCTGTACCCCTTTCCCAAGCACAGAGGGGTCACAGAGTGAGGCCCCCCCTATGCCAGCCTCCGCCAGGCAGCAGGAGGAGGGCGGGAGGGCGGCCCCGTCCTCCGGGCATGGACATGGAGCCCACACGGAGCCGTGCCTGTGCCGACCAGGACCTGGTCCCGGGGGTTGTGGGCCTCATGGTTGGGGGACTTCATGTTCATCTATGTGTGAGTGTGGGCGACCATGAATGTGGGTAGATCGGTGTGTCTGTGTACAGGTCCTTGTGGGCGGATGCACATGACACTGCTCTCGTGTGTGCGTGTGTGTGTGGCCACGTACATTCAGAATCAAGGGGTTCTGGCTCTGGGAGCCTGGCCAACTGGCCCATCCCGCTGGCTGCCCACAGACCCAGAGGTGGCTGGCGGCAGGGTAGGGCATGCCACCGGAAGGTGGAGGCCAGAGCTGACCCATGGAGGGAGGACCACTCCAGCCCCCTGGGAAGCAGGAGGGGCCCTGGGAAGGACCCGAGTGGGGGATGCCGCAGAGCACCCTCGTGGGAACGCGGCTCCCTGCTCTGCCCTTCGTGTGGGCTGGGCCGCGCCTGGGTGTATTTACCACCCTGTTGACTGAGGATGGCATGTGTCATGTAGTCCCAGCCCAGGAGCCGCAGAGCCAGGGTTGCTAGGAGAAGCACAAATTTCGTCCCTGCTCGCTGCCTTTCATGTCCCCTCATCCCTCATCTGTGACGCTCAGCCACACCAGACGCCTTGATTTCTCTCGAAAAATAAAACAATGAGCTTGGCTGTGTGTGAGGGGTGGGGGGCTCTTGACACTCATGTCAGGTGCTGACAAGTGGCCTCTGGAGCCAGGCTCAGGGGTGTCCTGGCATCCCTGGGGTTGACTCCTTTATCCTGGGAAGCACCAGGCTGAAAATACAAATTTCCACTCACACCGGGACCTGTGGAGGTCAGTCAGGGCCAGCCCTCATGTCTCAAGTGGGGAGGTGAGGCCCCGAGGGGGATGGCCCCTTCACACAGCGGAGGATGGCGGGGATGAAAACGAGAGCTACTGCACTTGCCTTGCTTATCCTGCTCTGCGGGATGGGTTGCCTCCTTTTCTGGCCCGGCTGGCCCATTGCTCGGGTGTTCACACACTCCCCGGGAGCTCCACAGAGGGGCAAGCTCCCCACTAAGAGTGGGCCCCCAGGGCCCAATAAATCTCCAACCAGGGACTCCAGCCCTTCATTCCAGCCATTCCCGCCAAGCCCGGTCTGAAACCCACAGGCTCTGGTCTCAGGAGGATGCCCGCCTTCTCAGACAGGCTCAGCTCAGGCCCGTCATGCCCACTCCTGTCCCACAGGACCGGCTTGAACAGTGTCTCCCCAAAATCCTGGTCCACCTGACACTGGGGACTGTGACCTTATTTAGAAATAGGGTCTTTGCAGATGTAAGCTGTTCAAATGAGGTTATATTGGATTCGGGTGGACCCTGATCCAATGGCTGGTGTCCTTATAAGAGGGAAGTTTGGACGGAGTGGACACACAGGGAGACACCACGTGACGATGGGGGCAGAGATGGGAGCAACGCATCTATGAGCCAAGGAACACCAAGGATGCAGCTGGAAGAGGCAAGGAAGGACCTTTCCTAGACGCCTTCCCTGGGAGCCTACTAACAGGGCGCTGCGGATGCCAGGATTTCGAACCTCTGGCTTCCAGAGCTGCGGGGGAACACGGTTCTCTTGTTTAGGTCGGTTTGCAGTAAATTGCTTTGGCTGCCCTTCAACGCTCAGGCCTCTTGGCACAGCTCACTTCTCTACCCCTGCCGACCTCAGGCATGCCTGCCCTCAAGCCAGGCCGGCCCCGCACTCCAGACTTGATGTCAAGTCCTTTCTCGGCAGTGTCCTTTGCCTTGAACTCCACTTCCGACCTGTCTCGGCCTCACCTTGGGGCCCAGAACTGCTGGGAACACCCGTCCCCCCGCCACCACCTGACTGGCTGAGTCACACCCAGGCTCCAGAATGCCCCATCTTCTCCAACAGCTGCCCTGCCCCATCGGCTTCCTTGGCCCCACAGGCTGGGTTGAGCGTCCCTCGTCCGGACAATGCTGGCGAGCACTTGTCCCAGCTTGTCATGGGCGACATCATCACAGCCCATTTCCTTGGGAATCTCTGACACCGGGTGGAACTTCCCACGGACGGAGACCACCCTGTGCTCTCCAGGAAAGCTCATCACCTGAGAGCACGTGGTGATAATCCAGCCTGGCCCTTTTCTTCAGAGATGGGGAAACTGAGGCCCAGAGAGCAGAAGGAACTTGCTCACATTCATACAGCCAACCAGGGCCAAACCTGAGGTTCTTCCTGCTGTTGAAACAGCACTGGGATTGTCCTTTTGGTGTTCCCTCCTTCCAGGGAGGTAGAAGCCACTCTCTGGGCAATTTAGGATTTACTGACCTTCAGGCCTTTGTTCCTGATGGAGACACCATGACGTGCTGGTCAGACTGGGTGGGGTATCGCACCCTCAGCAGGACCAGAGGCTCATGGGGAGAGGAGTCCTCTCTGGCACAGACTCTGGGTGTTCCCTGGGGCCCCTCTAGGGATTAAATGAGGCCCCAAGAGAGCCAGAAACACCTACCTGCTAATTCACACTCATTCCCTTCCCTCTCTTGGACCTCAGCCCCCATTCCGGCCTCTTCCTTGTCGGCTTTGGGGCCTCCCCAGTTCCCCTGGAGCACAGTGGAGGGGCTGGAACTGCAGGTGGATTGGGCCAGCCCTGGGCCAGGTCCACACATCAAGGGGAACCCCTTTTCAATCCTCACAACCAATCTGTGAGGCAGAGACCATACCCCCTTTTTATAAAGAAAGAAACCGAAGCCCGGACTTTATGTCTTCTGGCCACCTGCCAAGTTTCTCTCAGGCTCGCTCTAACATTGGTGCTGTGAGAGTCGTGAAATCAACTGCCCGAGAGGTGATGCCCAGCCGTGTGGTCTGGGACCCCGGCCCGGGTCGTCACACAGCATGATCAACCACCCCACGCTCATCTAATGTTTCAGGACAGCCGGAGACCCCCAGGCCCAGGCCCAAGGAACACTCACTAGCTCCCAGCCCTGCTAGACCCTGCACCAGACAAAGGGCCACGGGGAGAAGTCCCCCAGGCCAGCACACAGGTGCTGGAGAGACGTGTCACCCTCCACAGTGCCCAGGCCTCCTGAGGAGCCCATAAATCGCACCTGTCCCCCTGTGGGAAGGATGGGATGTCCAAGAGATGAATGGCCTGTCCCACTGCCCACAGAGGTGGCTCTGCCAGGCCCGGCCATTGTGCTAATGTCACCACCCTGGAGATATTAAATATTGATAATGCCATAAATTCTCCCCGCACCTTCTATGCCTCATGTCTTGGTGTGTGCCGAAAGGAAAACAAGCAGGCTGAGGTGCCTGCCCTCAGGCTGACCGGCCCTCATTCCCCCAGCGCTCTGGGAGTCACAGCCTTCTTGTGCTGGAAGGGGCTTAGAGAGATCATCCAGTCTCTCTCTCTAAGGTCGGGCCTAGCCCGAGAGGAGCATTCTCTGCAGAAGGGGAAATCTTTTGGTTAGCACATTACACTGATCCATCACTCTTCTTCTCAGGAAATTCTTCTTCAAGTCTGACTGCGATCCGCATTCAGCAGGACCCTGACGGGTGAGCCTCAGCCTCACATCTTAACAACCAAGTGACCCCCAAACCTCATTTCTAAGAAGCAGAGTACTTGGCAGGACTCAGAGGTCTCCCTCTGCCCACTTGCTGTGTGACTTTGGGCAAGTTACCCTATCTCTGACCGTCAGTGTCCTCATCTATAAAATGGGACAATGACCTCTGCCCAGACTACTTCCCAGGACTGTGGGGAGTGGGGCTTCTGTTGCCCCGATGCACAGCTTAGTAAGTGGAGGGAGAACTCCTGGGCCAGTTGTCCCCTGCAGTAAACAGCTTCATCAAAGCAGACAATAAATGAAGAAGGGCTTTACAAATGTAAATTGCTTTGTAAACGCAAAGCGTTGTGTAAATGTTAAGGATAATTATATGCTTGAAGAATTAGGATCATCAAACCCTAGAAGGAGAAAGTTTCCTAAATTGTTCTTTTTATCCCCAGTCCTGGAGGCTCAGGTATGAGTTTGTAGGGAGTGGTGGGGAGCCCCCCAGAATCTGAATCGTGCTCCTCTCCTCCCACCCTTCTTTCTCCTCCCTTGTGCTTCAAGCCAGGCTCAGGAGCAAGTAGCTTATCAGTTACTTGGAATCAATAGGCGTTTTCTTTACATTTTTCAGTTAAAAGAGCCGACAGAGGAAAGTGAAAAACTCAAGTGCCCTGGCAGTCAGTAGCTGTCTCGGCAAGGGGAAGTGCAGGGTCAGTGGGCTGGGCTGTTTGTCAATGCCAAGTTCCGCCCACCCTGTGCTCTCAATCACCCACAGGCATCCAGAAGAGGGACGGAAGAGGACACAGTGCATCGGCCCGTGGCTGCCTCAGACTTTTTGGCTGTGGGCACACTGTCTCCCAGGCCTTCATTTTTCAAGAAATAAGCAGAATTGAACAGGTGCTCCAGGGAAAAACTCCTGTGGCCGGGGAAGGGTTGATGGGATGGCCATCCGCAGTTGTGATCACACAGCTTCAGAGACCCACAGATGGGAGGGGACTCGGAGGCTCGTTTGGGGAAAATGCTCACCCACTGTTCTCAGAGCCAGGGAGAAAACACAAAGAGAAAATGGGCTTAGGAGGCAGCAGGCAGGATCAGAGCAGATATGAGGAGGCATTTGTAGGCAGGGTTGGATCGTCAGAAGCCTGATTTCTGGTCCTGAGATATACAGGCTACTGAGTCCCTTCAGCCCTGGGGGGGGGGGGGGGTCTCTGAGCTGCAGGGGGGGCAGGTGCCATGCAGTTGGTGCCATGAATCCTGTTAGTGCCCCTCCCCGCCCCCTGCCCCGCTCTCCCAGCTGCTGGGAGCGTTGGCTGCTAATGCCCCCCACCCCATCCCCCTTCTTCACCTGGGTCACCCTCAGTGGATGATTGTATTAGGACACAAAAGAATCACCCTTGCCCAAAGGCAGCACCTGGTGGTCCCAAAGCCATACCCCTCACCTGATGGGGTAAGGCTGAAGCTAGACCTCAGTTGCCCCTGCACCTTGCCTAGACTTTCTTCCCGCCCTATCTGCCTCTCTAACTGTCATGGGGCTCACCTGAGAGCATCTCCTAATCTAGCAGGTGCACAAGAATCCCTGCCTCAGGCTCCGCTTGCTTCTGGGAGAACCTGACCCGTTCAATGTATTCGTTCGGCAGGCGTTTACTGAGCATCTACTGCACGCCGGGCACTGGGCTGGCCCCTGGAGACACATACATGACCATGACTGACCAGCTGCTAGTCGGGGAGAAAGGCAAGAAACGGGCAAACAAGTAAGTTAGTGGGTTAGATCGGAGTGCTCTGAGGAAAAGGAATGACACACTAGAGAGCACGGGATAGAGGACTACTATGGATTCCATGGCCGGGGAAGCTCTCTCTGAGGAGGTGACATGTAAGTGTGGGCTTGAGTGCCGAAGAGCCAACCATGTGAAGGCTGGGGCGCAGGGTGGGGGGAGGAATCCAGGCAGGGCCAGGAAGTGCAAAGGCCCTAAGGCTGGAGTGAACCTGGGGGTCTGAGGCCCCCAAAGGCCAGTGTGCCTAGAGCTTAGTGAGTAAGTGGAGGATGAGGGCTGGGAGGCAGGGAGGCAGGGAGGCCAGGGTGGGTGTGTGTGTGTGTGTGTAGCCTGGTCGTCATGCCAAAGGCTTTGTTCTAAGGCCAGTGGGGACCTTTGAAAAGTCATGGGCAATAAAGTGACAGAATCAGTTTATATTTGTACAAGAGCACCTTGGTGGTCCCGTGTGGGTGGGCGGGTAGGGAGATGGCTATGGGAGCTGTGACTGCCTCTTCCGGTGCCCCATGCCACTTCCCACGGCCCACTGGTGATTCCAGCCGCCGCTGAGGAACTGAGGACAAGCCCCTCCAAACGCGGGGACTCTCTGCTTTTCCTCTGGGAAGAGCTCACTCAGCCTGCAAGGGACAGCCTGGGAGAAGTAGGGGGACAGGGAGTTCAGTGCGGCAAGGGGGATGAGAGTCGGTAAACAAAGACCCCAGGCTGCTGTCCTTTGCGGGGAAGCAGTCTGGCCCCCAGCAGTTTCAGTAACTCAGGAAGACCCCTCCTGGAGTGCCTTTCCCCTTCCCTGTCTCTCCTGTGCTCACATGCGCCTCCTGAGATCACCTCCCAATAAGCAGCCTGCACCCCCCTCCTTGTCGCTCTGCTCCTGAGGGCCTCCAAGTGGGTGTGTCGGGAGAGATGGGGGCGGCCTGGAGCGGGTGATGACAGGGACCACAGAGATCTAGAGCCGGATGCAGGCCGCACCTTGCAGCCGGCCACAGGACAAGCTAACGCTGTAGCGAGGCAGGGAAGGGAGGGGTCAAGGACGGCTCTGAGGACTTCTGCTGGAGGGTTGAGGGTTTCCGGAAATCGTGAAGACTGGGGGAAGAACAGGGGTGTGGAAGGACTCAGAGGTTGGCTTGGCTGAATTAAATTTGCAGCACCTGTGAGACCTCCAAAAGGG
Organism: Leptonychotes weddellii; assembly: GCF_054177405.1. Lineage (NCBI taxonomy): Eukaryota > Metazoa > Chordata > Mammalia > Carnivora > Phocidae > Leptonychotes > Leptonychotes weddellii. The sequence continues at coordinate 49,914,517 of NC_138374.1, read as the reverse complement.
ATTCCTTCCCAGGCGGTGGGTGCACATGTGAGTCTGCAGCTCAGGGCAGAGGTTGGTGCCACAGATACCAACTTGGGTGTCAGCCATCAGTTTAGAGATGGCATTTAAGCCATGGGCCTGGGTGAGAGCCCCGGGGAGAGTGAGTAGAGGGGGAAGGAAAGCAGGATGAGCAGAAGAAGGGGCACCAACATCTGTCCTACTGAGCCAGGAGGCATAATCCCATGCGACCCTCAGAGCCATCCTTAGAGGTGGGACTGTGGGCAGAGGCAGGACTGCGGTGTACAGTCGCTCGGGCCGGGCACTGCACAACTCCAAGGTGTGCTATTTACACGTGCTACCATGGGACAGGCACCCCCTAGAGGTGTTCTGGTTACAATCTTACCACCATGCATGCCTCTTTGGAAGGCCAGAGAAAGTATGGGCAGGACCCTACATGAGCCAGAGGGGAGCTTCGGAGAACTTAGTGGAGGAGGAGACAATGGGCAATCAGAGGAGGCTCCCTGGAGGAGGTGGCAGTTTTCCTGGGGCTCAAAGAATGAGGAGAGTTTCCACCATTTGCATTGGGAGGGAAAGAGACACTTCAGCAGAGGCAACGACACTGGGCAAAGTCCTGGAGGCAGGAAATTACAGGGCGTGGGTGGGAGTTTGGGTGTCTGGAATTGCCAAGGAAATAATAAGGGTTGTGGGAAGACTATTTCCGGCCAAAGGGTGGAGGCCCTTGAACTACAGGCCAAGGAGATGCCCAGAGTCACCTGACTCAGTTAAGGTCACATGGTGAAGGAGACTCAGAGCCGGGACTTCAACCCTGGGCCAGACCGTGTGCCCCCACTATGCCATCAAGACGCAGCGACCTCTTGCCTCCCCTGCTCCCGTCATCCCCTTTGGCAGCTCCGCAACCCCAGGAAGCGGGGCAGCTGTCTCGTCCAGCCCCCTCCTGGCTCCTAGGGGCAAAGAGGCCTGCTCTGCCTTCATTTCCCCGGGGCAGGGCTTAGAGAGGCCCTGACAGTCCCCCCAAGAGGCCAGGTTATCAAAGGAGGCAGATGCAGCATCACCTCTGGGGCGCAGCAGCCCAGGAATGAGGGGATTAGCCATCGCCAGCTCTCCCCAGGTCAAGGGTCTCCCAGGCATGGGATGTGTGTGTGGTTCGTACCCCTGGGAAGAGCCTCTGGGTAACCTGGCCTATAGCACAGAGGATCAAATGGGGATGCTCAGGGACCTGAGAGCGTGCTGGGGTCAGGGGACATCTGGGGACACAGTGAGCTGGGACTGAAGGTTCCAAAGAAGTCTCCACCATCTACAAGACCATGGAGGGGAGGACAGGCCAGCAGAGGTTTGCTCCTCTCTCCCTTCCCGCAGCCTTTATCGAAAGCCTGCTGTGTCCTAAGACCCATGCTGGGCCCTGGACATGCGGCAGGTCTGAGGACAGGTGAATGCACAGGCTGGGGTGACTGATGCAGTGCAAGAAATTGCCACAGAGCGGGGCGGAGCAAGGATGGGGCCTGGGGGACTCAGGGTGGGACACCTAAATAGGTCCGGGATAACAAGAGGCCTCCTGGAGAAAGTGACACTTAACTTGAACATGAAGGAGGAAGGTGGCGCGTGGGTCTCAACCCAGAGGCAAGAGACTCTGTCCAGTCTGCAAACTGCCACATCTGCAAAGACAGGGCTTCGGCTAAAGGGGGGCCTGGGGCTATCTGTCACCAGCTCTCGTCACTCTGGAGAAAAAGGCTTTTCCACTGAGGGAGTCTGTCTTGGAGTGCTCACCTCAAACCCTGGCCGAAGCCGCTCTGTGTGAGGCTCTGTGGACACAGAGCTGCCCGGCACCCAGCCCGGCTCTCCAGGTGTCAATGGCCCCGTGGGGAAGCCAGGCAAGGGCCAGCCTAGTTGCTTCTGGGAGGCGAATCATGGCAGCCCTCCCAGGGGAGATGGTGCTTGGGATGGGTCTGCACATACATGCAGGAGGAGATGGGCGTGGAGGGGAAGGGTGCTCCAGGAGGAGGGAACTGCCGGAGCAAAAGCCAGGTTTGGTACGTGCTTGGTCAGCAGAAGGGCACTGGCCATCAGGGGCCTGGAGAAGCCGTGCCTTCATCTACTTGACGCAGGAACTCTGAGTAGGTATCATGTGCCCGGGGCCCCTCCAACGCGCTGGGGCACAGATGCTGTGCACCTGTGCTGCCCTCCAAAGGTCCTCACCATCCAGTGGAGGAAGCCGTGGGACCTACCAGCCTGGCACATAGTGTGCTCAGCGAACATTGGCTGCTGGACAGGAGCAGAGAATAGGCTGCGATTAACTTTATGCAGGCCCAGAGAGGAAGGGGAGGCCCCAGCAGGCTGGGGAAAACTGGGGAGCCTTCCTGGGGGAGGCAAGACTGGAGCTGAGCTTGGAGGGACTCAGACAAATGATGAGGCCTGGGGAGGGGAGCAGGAAGTAGCTTCTGCTCGGATGTTCCCAGGTGTGAGAGAACATCACTGATATTGCAGAACGGGGAGACCAGGAGCCACGCGAGTGTGTGAGAGCGTGTGGGTAGGTGAGTGTGTGTGTATGAGTGCTCATAAGCATGAAATGGAGTGTATGAGGGCAAGTGTAAGTGTAAGTATGTGTGCACAGGGCAGTGTGACTGTGTGCAAATGGGAAAAACGGCAAGTGAGTGTGAGTTCATGTGTGCGTGAGAGTTGAGAGCTAGCGCGAGCATGTGTGTGCGGGTGGGCTGTGGGAGTAAGTGTGAGTGTGAGTATGTGTGCACGTCACACAGATACCAGGGCCGTGACTGTGCTTGTGTTTGCAGTGGCTGGGATTTGCTGGATTTCAGCCAGGCAGTCAATCCTCCATCCGACAGAAAGAAAATGAACTTCGTACCCTGGGGACACTGTGTCCACACCCGATGGACACGCACACGGCATGGACAGTGTGCGCAGGCAGCCGACAGGAGGCCCCTGCTCATCAGGAAGGTGGCTCCTGTGGAGAGTGCCTGCTAGGCCCCAGGAGCCCACTGTGTGGCCGTGGCCGGGTCGCCGGTCATCTCTAGGCTTGGCCCTTGCCCAAGCGGGAAGACGACACAGAGAAACATGACCGACGAAAGCCCGAAGCCGCAGGAGCGGGCCCTCTCCTGAAAGGCACCCACGCTCCTCCCGGGAGCCCGAGTGAAGGAGCTGCTCCAGCAGTCTGCTGGGGGCCAGGCGTGTGAGTAGCAGGAGGAGCGTGCGCTTCAGACCCCGGGGCTGCCACTTACAGCAGTAGTAGTTCAAGCCCCATTTATTCTGAGCACGACTGCACGCTTCCCATCTGCTGCCCACATGCTCCTCGCAACAGCCCAGTGCGGGAGGAGTGAGGAGTCTCATTGTACAGGTGAGGAAACTGAGGCTCACAAACCGGTAAGTGGCTCTGACCACCTGTGTGGACGCCTTCCTGGGCTTCCTATGTGTGGAATGAGGGTCGTGATGTCAGCTCAGTGGGCTTGTCTTAGGATGTAGTGAGACACCGGGGCTGAGAAGGGGCCAACAGAGCACCTGGCTCATGGGGTGAACCTGCCCCGAGCAGCCCTGTTCTTCTGTACAGAAGACAGGGCCTGAGAGGGAGGTGGGGGGCCTGGGTCTCCAGGAGCCCCACTGTCTAGCTGCAACTCGCATACAGCCTCCAGGCCGTGGGGCCTGGATAAGGAGGGCTGGGGTCAGGGTTGGAGTCCCCACCTCATTCTCAGAGGACCAAGACTTTGCCCGGAGAGAGGATCGGGTCTCACGCTGCCCATTTCCCCCTGGGGTGGGGTGGGGTGGGTGCTGGCTGAGGACAGGGGGAGGCGGCCCCGTGTCCACGGACCTCGCCTCTCCACCAGCCTCCTGACACCTGCATAGAGCAGAAGTCCTCACCTCCTCCAGCCCACAGAGGAGCTGGATACCCCAAATTAAACCCCTCGAGGGCAAGTGGTAATGGGAGAGTTTGATGGGTCGGGCCTGGTGTGGCCTGCTAAGCAGCCATCCAGGTTCCTGGGGAAGGTGGCTGTGTGTGAACGTGTTCACAGACCTGATTGTGGGGTTGCCCAGCCCTGGGCTCTGCTCCTACTCTCCACAGGGGCCTGAGGCTGCCAAGTCACTACCGCAAGTCCCCCGTGGTCAGGTCTGCTCCTTCTAACCTGGAGACTAGTCACCCCTCCGTCGCCCTGCACTGAGAACCACCGACTCCCAACCCCAGGCGCCTGGCCCCACACGCGACCTTGTTCCTTGCCCTTGAGCAAAAGCCTGGCTGAAGCCCCTGCCCACCAGGGCTCCTGGCCGTCAGGCCCAGGGTCTCTCTCCAAGGGCTCTTCCCTCCTGGAACAGTGCCATGGATAAGGGGTGTGTTTGGGGAGCCTGGGGGACTCTGTGCAGGGATGCCCTGTGAAAAACCCGAGATGAAAATACACGTGACTAGAGCAAAGATGTTCTTTTCAACAAATGGCGTTGGAACCCTAGACACCCACATGTGAAGAGGGATTCCGACACATCCCTTACAGCCTTCACACAAATTATCACCACATAGATCACAGAGCTAACTGTAAAATGCAAAATTTTAAGACTCCTAGACGAGAACAAAGGAGAAAAATCTAGATGACCTTGGGTGTGGCAATGACTTTTGAGATCCCACACCAAAGGCACCATCCATGAAAGGAATAATTGATAAGCTGGACTTCATTGAAATTAAAAGCTTCAGCTCTGGGAAAGGCACTGTCAAGGGAATGAGAAGACAAGCCACAGACCGGGGAAATATATTTGCAAAAGACACATCTGATCAAGGGTCATTATCCAAAATATTCAAAGAGTTCTTAGAACTCAACAAGGAGAAAACAACCTGATTTGAAAAGGGGCAAAAGACCTGAACAGACACCTCACCAGGTGAGAAATATAGATGGCAAATAAATGTTTGAAAAGACGTTCAGCATCCTATGTCTTTACAGAATTGCAAATTAAAACGAGATACCACTAGACACCTATTAGAACAGCCCAAATGCGCAACACCGACAACATCTGGCGAGGGTGTGGAGCAACAGGAACTGTCCTTCACTGCTGGTGGGCATGCAGAACAGCACAGCCTCTTGGGAGGACGGTTTGGTGGTTTCTTACAAAACTGGGCACACTCTCACCATATAATCCAGCAGTTGTGCTCCTTGGTGTTTACCCAAAGGAGCTGAAAACGTGTTGTCTACACAAAAACCTGCGCATGGATGTTTCTAGCAGCTTCATTCATCATTGCCAAAAACTGAAAGCAACCAAGATGTCCTTCAGTAGATAAATGGATAAATAAACTGGGGTTCATCCAGACAATGGGATGTTATTCAGTGTTAAAAAGAAATGAGCTACAAGCCATGAAGAGACGTGGAGGAAACCAACAGGCATATTACTAAGTGAAAGAAGCCAGTCTGAAAAAGTTACATACTGTATGATCCTAACTGTATGGCATTCTAGAAAAAGCAAACTGTGGAGATAGTAAAAGGATCAGTGGTTGGCAGGAATTGGGGGAAAGGGTGGGGTAGGAAGGGAGGGATAAATAGGCAGAGCACAGAGGGCAGTGAAAATAATTCTGTCTGGAACTATAATAGTGCATACACGTCATTATACATTTGTCAAAACCCATAGAATATACAACACCAAGAGCCAATCCTAGTGTAAACCATGCCCTTTGGGTGGGGATGTGTTGGTGTAGCCTCATAGATTGTAACAATGTACCACTCTGGTGTGGGATTTTGATAGTGGGGGAAGCTGGGGGTGAGCAAGGGATATATGGGAAATGTCTATACTTTCATTCAATTTTGCTGTGAAGTTAAAACTGCTCTAAAAAGTCAAGTCTATGTTTTTAAAGATATGTAAATGATGAATACTTAAATTTAATTCCTGCTCTGATCCTAAATCCATGCAACACGTCCCCGCTTACATTCCCACTAACTGATCACTGGGACTCTGTTCTTACTATTGTTCAGTGTGGCTATTATTATTATTATTATTAGCAGTCATGGAGCGAGCATCGGTCAGACGCTGTGCTACGCACTTGATCCTGATGATCTCATTTGACCCCATGACAACCCCGAGGTGGGAACTGGTGCCCAGTTTACAGACAATCAACCAAGGCCCAGAGAGGTGAGCCCACTTGCCCATCACAAAGGTGATGGGTGATGAAGCCAGGTTTTGAGCCAAGGTCCGATAGGGTCCTGAGCCCAAGCTCTTCATGTCCTGCAAACAGAGTGGTAACAACTCACACCGATTACCTGTACCTTTTTCCATCATTCTCTCGTTTTCATTGTTCGTGTTCTGTATGTGGGAAGCTAGCCAGAGAGGTGAGGCTCTCTGCCCACATTGGTTCCTTTGCAATCACACCCTGTTTCTGGGGCTGTCTCCCCAGTCTGAAGTCTCGGAGGCTCCACAGGAGTGAAGGAAAATGTCAAGAATATTAAATTTGTAATTGAGTAAAACCTGAGGAGAATCATTAAATCACGATTTAATATTTCCCAAATGGTTCATCGACATTTTGAAGATGTGTCGAACTTTCTGGCTTTGCGCATCCTGACGGTGCAGATGAGCAAGTCGGATGCTAGTTCCGGAGGCTGGCTGGAGAGCGGGCTGCAAGGCACCGTCATGCCAGCGGCGTGGACTTGAACCCAGGGCCACAGCCCTCAACGTCACAGCACCCTTTCAAAGTCATTCTGCCAGTGAGGCCTGAGTGAGACCTGGAGGTCCAGGCGTGTTACATAAACCTATATGACTATCAATGCACAAGGACCCCTGACTTTGTTGGATGCCAAGTCATTGCCAGCTATGAAGTTCCAGATGCTTTATCCATGTAAAAATGGGCTTGAAAAATGTGTGCCTTCCTAGCACCCAGCTCTTGGCTTCTAAATATCATTTTCCAACAAAAGGGACCAGGGTCCTTGGAGAGAGGACTGATTCTAGGGCTGGGAGGAGAAAATACAGGACAATCCCAGAGCATTGTGGTCTCAGAAAAGAGGTAGTGTTAAAAACAACAACAACAACAACAACAAACCAACAAAAACCACATGATACGCTTATATCCAAACCAATTACGGGGGCCATGTCAAGACAGCAGAAGAGTCCGCCTACAAGAGCTTCCAATGGCCAAAGCTGGAACGATTTGCGCAATATGATAAATAACAAGAATATTGAATTCCAACTAATAAAGTAGAAGGAATGGGGGAAGCAGAAAATCACCGTTAGAACACCAAGATAGGAATTGCCACGGGCTGGATCCACCCATGACTGCTGGAATTAGGGGGCGAAACTTTAAGGGGAAATAGGACACTTGCATAGCTTCAAAGTATCTCCCCTCCCAATCTATTAATTACTAGGCTGGTTTTCACATTTGTCCACAAATTCATAGATTTCCAGGGGGTGGAGTTTAATTCCTCTCTTCTGGAGTGTGGGCTGGCTTTAGCCAACTTGTTTCTAAGAATAGAATATGGAGAGGGGAAAAATAGTAACTGTGTAGTGAAGGAATCTGGCAGATGCCACCTTAACCTGTGATCAAGGTCAACAGCGCCAGAGAAGTCCTATGGATGTCATGTACCCCAATAGCATGTCATGAAAATTCACGGCTTTTCACCAATAGAGAAAATTGAGGGTTAGCAAGCTGTCAACTCTGTTAGCATAGGGAGAGCTGGGTAAAGGGTCCGCGGGAGCTCTCTGTGATTAGAACTCTACTGTGAACTTAAAATGAGCTAGAAATAAAATGTTGTTTTAAAAAACACGTGTCTTGTTTTGGTTTCAGGATCCCCAAAACGTGGCATGTGAAAATATTGGCCTTAAATTTGGCTGTTTTGAAAGCCGCAAATCCAATCTTTTGTTCCCTCTGCAATTTAGGTACTGCATACAAAGACACACATATAACGACATATTCGCCCAAATGGGATTGTGCGGGAGGCACTGTTTTACAGCCTGCTGTATTAGTAACAATCCACTGGGAGAGATCTATAAGCTTTACCACAAACGCGTGCCAGGAACTATAGTTGGGAGGGGGTCTCCTAGACCTGGACTCTTTTCCTGTGCCCTGTGGACGTGCCGTGACTTTCTTTCCACCCCCAGAGTTGCCCTAGTCCCTGTAACAGAGGGCCAGAAGTCCCCCTGGGATCTCAGCACCCCGTAACACAGGACGACACGGGAGATGCTGTCTGGAGCTGTCCTGGGGCCTCTAAGCCTATTTCTGCAGCTGTGAAAGGGGGAAGAAGATTCCTGGCCACGCCTCTGTGCCCAGGGCTCCAGGGGCATTCAGAGGAGTGTTGGGGAGCGTCGCATTAGCTCCTCATCTGAGCGCCGGGGTTCCGATCCCAGTCTGTCCCTTCTTCCTGCCTGGGCAACCTCGGGCAGGCAATTTCACCTCCCTGGGCCTGTTTCTTCACCTACAAATGGGCCTGACGTTAGTACCAGCCTCACAGTGCTGGCGTGGGGAGTGAACGAGAGCTTCTGTGTGGGGGACACGGGGCCTGGAGCCCGGGCCAGGCTTCGTTGGTGACAGCTGCGGTGATAGCTGCTTTGGGTGTTAACCAAACGCACGGGGAGGAGGCCTGGGGGTGGCTCCAGATGCGAGTGGTAGCACGCAGCCCTTCCTTCTCCTTGGAAGCAGCCCCAGTCAGAACAGCCTGCAGTCCCCTGACTCAGACGGCCAGCCCCCAGACGTCTAGCGTCGCCTGGCCTGAGCCCCAGCTCCCGTGGGCATCGCCAAGCCACCAGCCGGGGCAGAACCTCGGCCAGCAAGAGAGCAGGGCCGTGGGGGCCGTGCTGCTGCGGGCCGGGGGGATGTGGGGGGCCAGGGCCCTCCTCCAGCCTCCTCCAGCCTCCCTGGAGATGTCACAGGCTTAGCAGGGGCTGCTTGACACATGTCGGATAAAATAAGAAAAAATAAATAACAATGTTTCTAAGAAGATTAGCGAGAAGGCGGCAAAATTTCTCTAGGGAGTCTCCTTGGCTGCATCTGGGAGTGACAGCCCCCATTGCCTTATCAGAGACGTAATGAGTTGCCAGGATTTGGGGTCATTAAAAATCCTCCCCGGCTGGGCCCCCTCCCTCTCCTGTCGCCTTTGATGGTGGGAGTCAGGGGGCCTGGTGGCGGCACGGGCCCCCTGCCCCCACTGTGCTGTCTGCCCCTCGCTGTCCCATTCGCTGGGGGGACAGAGGTGAGATGGTGGGGCCCAACTTGGCGGAAGTAACGCAACACGACGGCCCAATTTGTGCCCGCGGCCCCTCGGGCAGAGGACCCGTCTCCCTGGTACGGATTAGACTCTGTTTTATCTCAGCTGCCTTCAGAGACAAAAGAGGGGCTCTGTGTAGACACATGTACATGAAGAGGCGTCCACAGCTCCAGACTGCACCGGGGAGGGAGGGAGCCCCGCCGGCCATCTAACACCCTACTTTGCACACGGGGAAACTGACTTCCCGGGAGGGGCAGAGGTCAGAGGGGGCCACGTAGCGGCAGCAGAGCGAGGCTTTGAGCCGGGGTATCCAGACTCCAGACGGAAGTTGGGTGTGTTTAGTGGGCTACTGCATTTTTGTAGAGGGAACAGAGCGAAGGAAAATTCAGTTCCTTGAGAAAAGAACGTGCAGCCGTCTCTCACACCCTGCAGGTCACTGGGAGAGACACAGGGAGCTCAGAAACCAGGGAGACACAAGTCTGGGCCCCCAGTCCAGCAGGAAGGATGGGTGCAGAAGCCAGTGTGCACAGGCCAGCATCTGCCCCCCACGCACCCATTCCGAAATCCCTGTCAGGCTGCAGAGAAAGGGCTCACGCCTTCAATCACTTCCCTCTTTGTCAGAAGCTTATCTTCAAGGAGCTCAGAGCACTTGTAGTGTATTGATTTTCTCAACCACTCACTGGCTCCACTTCCCTTGAGGGATGGGGGGCTTGAAAGAGGAAGGATTACCCTGTGTCTCCGTTCAGGAAACTGAGGCTGGGAGCAGCCCACTCATGCTGCTACTGGCCCCTGTGGTACCTTTGAACTCTAAGCAGATACAGCCACATGCTGAAGAGTGTGACTTGGTGAGCAGAGTGAGGCTGGATCCCAGCCCCATAATCACTGCTTCAGCCAGGTACCCTTGTGCAGTGAACAACCTGCCCAACTGTATGTGGCAGCCCTGCTATCACATTTAACTGCCGAGGATGGCCCTGAGGTCTCTCTCAACTAGACCTCTGGCAAAATGGTAAAGCCAGGAAGGTCCTCCCTATTCTGGAGAGAGCCTCTGCCCCAGATCTGCCGACCCTCCTCTCTCAGCCTTTGTGGCTACAACTTCTAGCTGTTTCAGCGGGTGGGGATCTGAAATCACTGGGGGGCTTTATCCCAACCCTTCCTTCCAGAGTGGGGGTGATGAGAAGCAGACCAGAAGAGGGAGTGCACCACCCTCCCAACGGAGCCCCAGTCCAAACGCTGTTCTTCCTGCTGCTCCTCATGGGATCTCCTCATGGGCACTGGCCAGACGCAACTTTCCTCAGCGGAAATCTGTCCGTTTGGCCGTCTTCTGGTCTAGTTCCAGAGCCTCAGAGGTTCTCTGCTTACCTTAGCTCAGCCCTAGGTATTGGGGGTCCAGGGCGCTCCCAGAGAATCGAACTGGGTGGTAAGATGTGGGGAGAGGGGGCACCTCCGGCTCTGCACAGCCCAGTGGGCTGGTCACATCCCAGCTCAGGACTGCGGTCTCTCCCAGTTACAGCATGCTCCATCAGGGGCCCGACTGGGACAGCCAGCACAACGGTGGCACCTGGTGAGGCCACAGAATTCCTAAGACTGTGAATTCCAGGGCCGACGGGTGGGGCTTCCCCTCTGCGGCTGTGGCTGGCGACCTGGGTCTCTGGCGGCCTGGACAGCTGGCTGGGCCCTCAGCCCTGGGGCTGGGCCGGGTGCCTGCTCTCCATCAGCCAGGAGGGGTTTCAGGGCCACCCTCGACCAGCAGTAACAGAAAAGTACCCATTTGCTCATAATTTACATTTGAAAGATCCGGTTGATTTGAGGCTGCCCCGTAAAGCTGCCTCTCACTATGGCTGGTATCCTCACACTAAAGTGGGGGATCCTGATAATAACAGTAATAATTAATAACTAGTATTCACAGGGCACTTGCTATGTACCTGGTGCTATGCTGAGTGCTCGAGCTGTAGGATCCTTGTTATTCCTCCAGCAACACCAAGAGGCAGGGACGACTCCTACTTCCATTCTTCAGATGGGAAAACTGAGGTTCTGAGACACTGCCCTTGTCTATGCTCACGTGACTGCTGGGGGTTTGAACCCGGGCATGTCTGACCTCAGGCCCTGTCAGTGACTGGGTAGAGTCCAGCCCACCCCGGGAACCATCCCTGACCTGGCGCCCATGAGTGAGTGCTGCACCTGGAACAGTCCTGTGGGTCTGGATGAAAGGGCAGGTGGGAGACGCAAGCCTGGCTCACCTTGTGGTTCTCTGGGCAGCACCCGAGTCCCAGGAGCCCCTCCATGGTGGAGGCCCTCCCTTCTCCACTGCCTCTCCCTCCGGGAGCTCCTGGAATACCATCTCCCCCACCTTCTTCCCCCAGGACGTGATGAGGTTTCCGGATCGGCTCTTGGAGGCCAGCTAACAAGTTCCTGTTCTCAGTTTGGGGATCCAAGGCTCATTAGCTTCACAAAACAACATAGCCACATCCAAGCCGCTTCTGTCCTGTCGGGTAGGGGTGTGCAGAAGGCCTGGGCTTCGCCACCTTCCCCTCCCACCCCTAACAGAGCCTCAAAGCACTTTCTTCCTTCAGGCCTCCTCAGAAATTGCTTGTTCTGGTTTACATGGGGAAACTGAAGCCACTCTCCTTGCAGCCCAGTGCCTCCTCCCCTCCATCCCAGAGAGCCCCCAGGGAGGCCTCTGGCCCCCAATCTCTGCGGCCTGGGGAGGGGAGAGAGGAAATAGAGCTGGGAAGCATTTGTTTCTTCTCAACAAAGCAACTCATTTCTTTAGGCAAATGAGCTGGGGAGGGAAGGACACCGCTAGAGCCCAGCAGTGATTAATTAGAAAGGAAATGAGTGGCCGGCATGAAGCGGGCAGGGGTGAGGCAGCAGGAGCGGGTGGGCTCAGGGCTGGCGGGATGAGGAGCTGAGCTCGGAGCGGCACTGGCTATGCCTGGCATGGGCCCGGATGGGGAGAAAGAGGGCACCCTGCCTGGCCTTGGGGAGCTTAACAGCTCTGCTGGTGAGGTGAGTCATGGGCACACAGGAGTGAGGTCGAAAGGACACAGGAGGTCAGTCAGGAAACCGGGGGGTTGCTGTCTGGCTCCCCCTGAGGCATGAGTCAACCCAGGGGTGTCCCTTCCAGCACCCCCTGGCTGCCCACCCCCCGATGCTCAGGCCACCCTGCATCTCCCCGGGGACTATCGCATCTGGGCCATTCCCTCACCTTCACATCTGGCTTTGCCCCATTCGACGCCGTCAGACTAGTCTAACCCGCGCCCCAGGCCCTCATGGTTACATCCACTGACGGATCATGCTAGAAGGATAATGGACACAGGGCTCATCAGGATGAAGTAAGAACACGGGACAAACACCTGTTGGAGCAGTGGGGTTCTCGTGGGCAAAGAGAAATGCCTTGGCTCTTCGCAGGCCCCGTGAGGGGTTTGACCAGGGTTTTGGGTGCCGCTCTCAGTTCCGACCCTGCTTGGGTCCATGTCACAAATGCTACAGCAGAGGGACACTTGAGTTTAATACCTCAGACCTAGACCAGGGGCCAGAGACTGTGACTTGTCCCCAGCTGTGACTTGTCCCCAGCCACGCCCATGGGGGCTAGGGATGGGGCTAGATTTGACCTCCTGATTCCTGCCAGGGCTCTTGGCAGATCCTCTTAGAGCGCCCCCTTCAGCACATGGTTACAGCCCACGGAATTCTCAACCCCTCTCCCCTCGGGGCCACCTTCCTCCCCCCGTGGCTATGGTGTCTGTCTAATGGGTGTTCGCAGAGAGTGTCCCTTACAGGATGGCCCTTTGGCTCCAACTCAGATTTCTATCCCTCCCTCCCTAGTGGGTTTCTTCTGAGTTCTTTGTGGCGCCCTGGCCCTTTGGGGTTAAATCCAGCGCCTCCTCCCTCCCTCCCCACTAATGACACGCTTGCCTCTCCACGTGATGGGACGCTGGCTAAGAATAGAGTTTGCCGCTCTCAGGCTCCGCTCAGCAAAGCTGCCATGACACAGGGTTTCCTGTGTCTGCCGCTCCATGGGGCTCCAGGCCCGGGACCCGAGTAGGCCAGGTGGCTGAGGGCCAGCACCCCGCTAGCCTCTCTCCGAGGCCCAAACAGGGTCCAAGAGGAGGAGCCCAGGGACGCTCACTGCCCAGGAAAGGCCCGTGGCTCCCACTGTCCCCCAGGCACTGTTGAGCGGCCCCCGGGCGTGTGAGTCCTGTCTGATACGAGGGTCCACCGGATCTTCACCCAACCCATTTCACCGCGGAGTGACTGAGTCAGACAGGGGAGATGGCTTGTCTGAGGCGCCACAGCCTCTAAGTGCAGGAGCCCAGATTTGACCCCAGGGATGTGCAGGCAACACCCCCAGGATGACAGGGGATCCCCTATCCCACCAGGAGACACAGCCTTCTCACTGCCTGGCTCACCGTAGCCCCAGCTCCTGACTCCAAACGGAGAACGGGCTTGACACGACCAGCAGAGAAACAGTGCCCGAGACGAGGCTAATTACGATGACGGCGGTGGCTGGTGACATGTGTTAGAGGCAGTCAGGAGCACGAGTAATAGTGACAGAATGCCTTGGGCTCGAACCCCGGCTCCACCCACTTACAGCCCTTGGACCTCGGGAGCGTTGTGCCAACCACTCTACACCTCAATGTACTCATCTGTAAAATGGGAACATCATAGGTTGTAAGTATTAACAGGGTGATCACCCTTAAAATGCCTAGAACTGTACTTGGCCTATAGTGAGAGCCCCAGGACTGCTTTTGCTCTAGTACGGCTTGCTGGGCAGGATGAAGGCACGGGATGCAAGGTCGCTGTGTCCTTGTGTGCAGAGAGGGTGCTTTGCCATGAGCAAAAGAGCCTCTTTCCCTGAGCTTCCTGGACACCTGGGCGGAACCAGCCTGCAGTGTATGTATGTGTACGTGTGTATGTGCACGTGTGTGTGTGCCTATAATCACGCTGGACAGTTAGATTTCTAGACTTGGAAGCGAGCCACAGGTCATATCTTATCCCCCACCCCTGCCACACCCAGTTCTGAAATCTCCTCCACAAAGTCACTGACCTCTGCTTCCCCAGGCCTTGCCCACCTGCCTCCTGTGACAAGAAATGCATTTTCTCCAGAGGCAGCTTGTCACCTTGTGAGAAGTTCTATCGGAATTGCTTCCCTATGCCCTCCCCTCCTCCCCTTCACCAAGGGGGCCCCCAAGTCAAACACAAGCCTCCTGGAAAGAATGGAGGAGTCTGGCTGCAGCCCCCTCCCTCTCCAGGGGACCCGCCCCAAATCACCCCAGGCCACTGAGCTGCCCCTCCTCTGTCTTCTCTGCCGTTCACAACATTTCTGTTTCTCTTCAGGCCTCTTGTCATATGGGTCCTGTCTCCCCTGCTAGACAGGAGCCTCCTGAGGACAGAGGCTGCTTCTTTGTGACCCCCTGACTCTGAATGAGATGAGAAAGAGAAAGCGCCTAGAACAGTGGCCCAGAGATGTCAATGTCAGCTACCGTAATAAGAAATGCCTATTAGCACTGTCCCCCTCTCTCACCATCACCATCCGCCATGACCTCACCCTTGGCAAAAGGGAGAAAACCACACAGGGACCTTCCATCACCAGGTGAGCAACACTAGAGCAAAGAGTTATGGGATGCCCACCACATGCCCTGTATTGTACCGAGCATGTTAAGTGTGATAAACCTGTTGCCTTGCAAACCATCATGCTCCCATTTTATAGATGAGTAAACTGGGGCACAGAGCTGGCAAACAGCTCTCCCAGGTTTGCACAGCTGTAAGGGGCAGAGCCAGGGTTTTGCATCCGGGCAGCGGGTCACTAGTCCGAGCTCCTAACTGCCCGTCTCCCTGCTACCTCAGGCGCTCAGTGAGAAAGCTTTGACCTTTGGGGCTACATCTGAAAGCAAGATCGAGGTGCATCCTTGGGACCCGTTCTCCAATCCTGAGCCTCCCAGGGCTGGACGAGGAGTTCAGCTGTCATCAGCCCGTCCCCTGTCCCCAAGCCTGGGAGAAGTCCTTGAAGTCCAGAGTGAGCCCTTTGAACACGGTGATTTTGTCACGCTGTCCCTGTCCTCCTGGGGCGGGATGCACGGGAGGGGACTGCCACGAGCAGGAACACGGCAATGTCGCTCACGGTGAGGGACATTCAGACCTCCCCGAGAAGTCAGAGGCAGCCCAGCTCTGGGGACGTGTTCTCCCATCATGAGTGACAGCATGTGCGGTGCCCCCAGCCACAGCTCCGCAGGCTGCCCAGCCACCGGTGAGCGCACACGCACACCACACGTGCGCGTGATATTAAAGTCATATTTTTGGTTGCTGGGAAGGCGCCGTTGTCACTTCCTCTGCCCTAGGCAACCTGCTGGCCCAGCTCCCCTTCCACTTCCCCGCCCACCGCGGAGCGCCATCCGTTTGTATTTATATAGATAAATCGGCCCGGCTAATTAAAGTTCTCTTGCTGGAGAGCGAGGGAATTAATAAAAGAACTTGGACTGGAGCCGACAGAAAGCTGGGGCGCTCAGAGCCCTAGCCAGAACCCGCAGCAGCAAAGGAGGCCAGAGGGTCCAGCAGGCAGGGCCACGTGAGCCCACCCCACCCTCCCTGGGGGAGCAGGGGGCACTCGGGGCCCCAGGAAGGAGGGCGCTGGCAGGAGCCCGTTCACTGTGTGTTTCGTGTTATGATGCCGCACACACGTTCCTTCTCTTGACCTTTGGATGTGTGCTGCAGCCGGAGGCTCTGAGGCTTCGGGGAGATGGGCACTTAGAAACACAGACAGTGACAAGCTGCTCGGGCTCAAATTCTAGCTCTGCCATGTACAGCTGTGCAGCCTCAGGCAAGTTTGTTGTGTAGCTCTGGTCTCAGTTTACTCATCTGTAAAATGGGAGCATCACAGGTTTCGAGAATTAACAGCGTTATCGCACTTAAATTGCTCAGAACAGTACCTGGCATGGGATAAGGGCCCCATACCTCTTTGCTCTGTTATTGCTTGCCTGGCAGGATGAGGGCATAGGATGAAAGGTCGCTGTGTGGTTGTGGTGCTCAGAGAGGGGGCCTTGCCCGAACAGAAGAACCTCCTTTCCTGATCTCCCTGGACACCCGCTCAGTGCCAGCCTGCAAGCTGCCTTGTCCAGCCTCCAACCCCAACACTCCAAGTGGAGGTCCAGGGGCCACCTTGACTAGGATCCTCCCACCGGGCTCAGAGCTCAGCTGGTGCCGTTGGCCTCGAGGGTGGGCTGTTTCCTCCTGCTGTCCCAATCCCTTCCTGAGGCCCAGGGACTTGCCTGAGAGATAAGTTCTGACTAAGCCTGCCGCTGGGAGTCGGGGTCAGCTGTGGCACCCTAGGATGGGGCAGGCCTGGGGCTGTTTGGATTGGGCCCCATCCTATCTCCCAGCCTCTTCCCACCACTCTGGCCTCAAAGACCCCGAATATCCCCCTGCCCTTGGGCCAAGCTGGAAGAACAGGCCGCCACCTTCTCCTGGAGGTGAAGGCAGCTGTGAATTGTATCCTTCATGACCCCTCCCATTTTCCTGAGCCTCTGTTCACACAAGGCCTAGAGCCCTTGGTGCAGGGAGGACAGCACGGCCCCCGCTCTGCTACCAGCGGTCCATGGGGCCTGGGCCATGTCCACACGGCTGGACTTTTCTCCACAGGCAGCCTTGTTGCTCGGCCCTCTGCGATTCTGACACAGCCCCCGAAGAACAAAGAGGGAAGAACCCCCATCACAGGCCTGGACCTACGTGCCCAGAGAAGCCAAATGGTTCTGGGAGGACTCGGCTCCGTGAAATCTTGGACTTGAGCTTGGATTTCTCCTAACGCTCCCAGAGGCTTTCTCAGCCGCAGAGGGGGAGAATGATGTAGGCCAAGTTCCTGATCTCCCGGGTGGGCAGCTGGCCTCTTCTACCAGAGCCCAGCCCCCTCCCAGCAGCCAGCACGGTCTTCGTAAGCCGCTTTAGCATGAATGAGCTGACTACCAGGCCAGAAAGAGACGCCCTGCCCAACTCCCAATGCCATTCGCTTCTTATTTTTGTCATCTTTATCTAAAGTTTCTTCTCCGTTTGGTTATGATTTTGTTGTCTATTCTTCCAACTAGGAAGAAAGCTCCTCATCTGTTCATGGCTTATCTCCAGCACCTGGCAGCCACCGAATGTTTTTAAATGAGTAAGTGAATGGGTGAGTGGATATGTGGATGACCCCCCTGAGGAGATGGTCACGGTTGCAGCCTGCAGGGGAGGGGCAGTCAGGCCAGCTGGGCTGAGGCCCGGGCACCCTGAGGAAACAGCTGGGCCTGTTGGAGCCAGAGGCCCCCGGCCGGCGCCTCCTGTTTATCAGCCTGTGCGGTGGAATGGTGTAGCCCCCGAGCCCTACGTGAGGAGGGGAGCCGACTGAGGGCAGCCCGAGGAGGAAGGATGACCCAGATATAACTTAGGGACAATGACAACGTGAGGGCCACAGGAAGAAACAGAAGAGAGGAAAGGTCTAACAATACGTAGGACCATCACTCATTGGCAGGATAGCCCCCGTCCAGGTGTCTCTCTGGGCCTGGCTCATCCTTCCTGTTATCTCTCAGCACAGTGACTCCAGGAAAGCCCCTCCCGACCGGCCCTGGGGCCCTCCGCCCTGGAGACGTCATCTGGAAACCCGTGGAGCTTATCTGGGCCTCCCTTCATTGTGCCTGGGCTGGACAGTAAGGCGCGGGGAGGGCCAGGGACCTGCCCGAGGTCACAGAGCAGAAGGGGCCAGACCCCAGGTCTCCTGGATCCCCGGGCAAAGCTCTCCCCACGTCCCAGCCTGTTGCAGGGTTGTGCACCCACACCCCACCCCTCCCCACCACCCCCGCGCACCATCAGACCCAACAGAGCCTCACTTGGGTGTGAGCCCCCTATTTCTAAGCAATGCTCGCTGTCCAGGGCCTGGTGTCTGAGCGTCAAAGCCTAAAAATAAAAAGACAGATTGTCCACTTCGGCTGTAATTACTGCCTAAAAAGACCCAGTGGGGAGAAAAAGAGAGAGAGGGGAGGAATAAAGAGCCAACCTCAGAGCTGAGCATCTATCACAGGTGGACAGGCGCGGGCGGGAGGGTCTACGGGCAGGTCCACGGGGCTCCCAGGCCTCCTGCCCCCCACCGCCCTCTCCGCTCAGCCATCCCTCGGGCCCGAGCCCCAGCGGACAAGACGGAGACAGGGCAGGCCGTGCGGGGGACCCGGGCCGGCTCAGCTGTCCCCAGCTGTGTAACCATACCACATGGCAGGCTTCCCCTGGGACTGCGTTTTCTGATGAGCACCCTGGGATTATGCATTCGCTCCACAGATCTGCAGTGAGCGCCTACCGTGTGCTGGAACTCGTGGAACGCACATCTGGGCCAGATGCTGCTGGGCCCTAAGGAAGGCAAGGACAGCAGTGGGATGGCCAGCTGGGTGTCACAGGAGACCTTGACAAGAGCCGAGCTTCCCCGGCAGTGGGGGCGGCGGGGTGGGGCAGGGGGCAGTGGGGACAGAGGCTGGAGACAGCTGTGTGACATGCTTGCTTCTGACAGCGGAAGGGGGGCTGGTCAAAGGAGATGCACTGTCGTGGGGGTGAGCCACAGCACGTGGGGAGGCCCGTGGGAGCCGTGCCTCGCGAGCAGGACTCCTGGGGCCCGGGAGAGGGCAGAACTGGGAGTGGCTGCTCTGAGGCCTGCCAGCTAGGGACGGTGGCACACCATGAAGTGCTGTGGCCAGGGGGAGTGGAGATGAGCATCTTTGGGGCTGGCACGGAGCCATGTGGCATCCACTGTGTGCGGGGGTCCCTGGTGGAGGCGGCCGGCGGCCGGCAACCGGGATGGGAGGCAGCCCGTCCAGGATGCTGGCCGCCCTGCTGGGACTCAGGGGGCTGAGGGGCTGGGGCCAGCAGGAAGGGCAGAGCCCAGGTGAAGAGGGCAGAGGTGGGGCACCCTGGGGCGAGGGGATGGGGAGCCCAGGTGGAAGTGAGGCAGGCCTGGAACAGAGCCTCAGGACCACTTCTTACCGTGGACCTGGGGGAAGCCCTCTGGGCTTGGTGCTCCTGACCCGGCCCTATTTCTCCCCTCCCTCTCTGCCTTGGGTGGCATCTCCTGCGTGAGTCCAGCTTCGGCAGGACGTGCCCACAAGGCCCCAGCTCCTCCCTGGCTTCCAGCCTCGGGTGGCCGCCGCCTCGCACCATTGCGAATGCCCCCACCCCGGCAACACCTCGCAGCTCCTCCACCACCTGGGAAACCAATTCCCCGGCACTAAATCCCTCTGTCGTAAATATTAGAGGGCCCTTCTCTTCTTCTAGTTAGAGCCCGGCTGATAGCACAAGCGTCTCAGGGCTTCCTCACCTGTAAAATTCAGACAATGGCTCCCTCCAAGCTCTCGTGAGGACTAAGTGAGGTCAGGAAAATAAACATGCAGCACTGGGCCCACATTCACAAAGCAGTAACAGGTGGGTACCGGAGGAAGACAGAAGCTCGATGGTCATTCATTCTACACGCTTCTTTAGCTGCTGCTCTGTGCCGTGTGCCAGGGACCCTTTCAATCCATACCTGGCCCCTGGCTAATGGGCCTTGGCCCCTGGAGGAGAAGACAGACTTGGAGCAGCAAGGCAGGGGTAATGGGAACCAGGTCCTAACCTAGGCTCCAGGCTAGGCTGGGCTGGGCTGAAGTCTTCCGGGGGAGGCCACACCCGAGCTGACCTCACCTGAGGGATGGGAAGACAGGTCTGCACTCCCGGAGAGCGGGGACCGTGCGTCCTGCGCACTTCCCCCTGGTGTCTCAGCACAGCACTGAATGCTGACAACAAAGAACTCAGGGCTGCCCTTCTCCCAGAGCTCCCCCAGGCCCGGTGCAGGCCAAGTGTTTTACCTGCACTCCTTCCGGTCCTCATGGTGGCCCTAGCAGCAGGCACTACCTGCTAGCAGATGAGAGACGCGGGGTGGGTGGCGTTTGCCCTCAGCAGGGTAGACTCCTTTGTTCAAATGGCATCAAAGCCAGGTGGGAATAGTGACCCGCACGGTGCCGGGTGTGGTGTGCTCTGGACAAGTCCAGGGTAACATTCGCACCCTGCTATGGCACGCGGGGCTCCTTGGCCTTGGGCTCGCACAACCTACAGGAGGCAGGCCAGGCTGGAAGGGCTCCAGTGGGGGAAGGAGGCAGAGCCACCCAGTGAGAGGAGAGATCCAGAGGCTGCCCTTTGGTCATGAGGATCAGAGAGCAGGAAGGCAGGCTAGAGTTACCAGCAGCCAATCCAGCAGGGGCGCCCCCAACCCACTTACCCCACTGTGCGCTCCTTAAGCCACCTGTGGTTTGCCAGAGGCCCCGCAGAGCCTGATCCTGCACTGACAAGTTCTGGAAACCCCGCAACCTTGGTGGTTTGTCAAATACCAGGAACAAAACAACTCCCTCTTGGAGGTTCAGGGCATCTGAGATATTGTCTTTGTGGTTTACTGTTCATGATTTTCATTAAAAATAAACAGTGTTCAATAAGAGCATTTGACACAGCGTGGCTCCTCCAGGGGCCTCAATTTCCTCACCTGTGGAAAGGGCCTATTAGTTCTCCCTCTTGCCTTCCCCGCAGGGGTCCTGAAAGGGGCAGATGAGAGGAGATGCAGGAAAGGAGAGTGGGTTACTGACAGTGTGGGGCCCAGGTGCACTTCCATTCTGTTCTCAAGGGCACGCTTGGGTCATCTGTGTACCCTCCCTCCTCAGATCCCCCCAGAACTGCAGTGACTCTCAGTTGGTTGCAAGTCACCAGCTTTCCTCTGCCTCAGTTTCCCCTCTGGGCACTGGAGAGAGGACCCGGTCTCTATTTGCCCAGACACAACTGGAATTTAATAATAGGTGCAGAGGAGGAAAACAAGAGGAGATTAGTGGGGAGATTGGCAGGTTTATTCCATATTCATAACATGAGGGGCTCCTCCGGAGTTGGGCAGGGTGACAGTGCCGGGGGTGGGGGGCCCCTTCCCGCTGCCCAGAGGGAGAGACGCTTTTGCTGTGAGCGCAACCCAACTGCAGCAAAGCCTGCACACCCTCCACCCCCTCCCGCCTCCCCAGCCAAGCAGCCCCCTTCCAGGAGGGGCAGCTGAGGACAACTGGTGCCCCTGTCCCCAAACCTCCACGGCTCCACCTTGTGATGGGTGGGCTGGGCACACAGTGTCAGCAGGGATGTTCTCAGAGCCACGGATGGCTGCTGGCCCTGGCTCAGGGCCACCCTCACGCAGACCTGCTCCTCCGGGCTGTCCCCGTCCTGCGGCCCCTCCCCGGCAGGGCCCCCCGCCCTTGTCACGTGGGAGGCTTTTAGAGCTGCAGTGCCCTCAGAGTTCGTGGAGCCCCACCCCTGCATGTCTGGAGGACAGACCAGAAAGTTTGCCATGGAGCCGGCCTGGGCTTTCCCTCCAAGTCTTCCCTCCTCTTTTCTTGCTGCTTCTGCAAGTCCAGCCCTGGGTCACCTTCCAGTAGCCGCGACTGCTGTTTAGACCAGCACTCTCACTGTCACCCACTGTCTAAGTGGGTAATGATGAAAGCGAAGGTGACACCTCGTCGTTTCTGGCACACTTACGTGCTAAGTGCCCCCTTAGCTCTCTGCTCACGGGGTCTCATTTAACCCTTGGTACCCTGAGAGCAGGTCCTATCATTAGCCCCATTCCACAGGTGGGGACATAGAGGCTCTGGGAGATGAAGTAATTTGGCCATGGGACACAGTAAGTAGGTGATCCAGCCAGGATTCCAGCCCACGTCTGCTGGACTCCACGACACCACGCTATGCAGCCAGGGCATCGGGAAGCCAGGGCTGGGGGCTTCAGCAGCTGCCGGGTCCTCATCTTCCTCAGCAATCACTTTGAGAAGCACCTGCTCCGAGCCGGGCGCACACCAGACCCTGGAGCTACAGATGACTAAAACCCAGTCCCACAGGTCTCAGGGGGCATGAGGGTCTCCGGGGCCAGGCCAGATAGGCTTGGTTTGGGACAAAGAACCATGTGGTTAACCTTTAACAGGTCACTTCATGGGTCCCTCCCCCTCCCCCATCTGTGAAATGGGCCTCAGAGGTTTGAGCTAATGAGCTAACGTCTGGGCCCCCGCTCTGGGAAGTGTGTTAAGTGCTCTGCGTACGAGGCCCCATTAAAGCCATTATCTGGCCGGGCATCACTCGGCAAGCGGCTCCAAATGACCACAGATGCGCACTCCGCCTCCGGGGGCTGTGGCTGCAGAACAGGGGCACCCCCTCCTTCAAAGCAGCTCTCACTGGGGGGCACAGTCCCTGACAGGTCTCAGGTAAAGCTCCCCAGCCCCAGCCCCAGCCCCAGCGAGGCAGTGAGGGAAGGGGGAACGTCTCAGCTCAGGCCCGTCCAGTTGCTTCACTAATGCCCTCTAATGGGCCCATTTAGCCGCCCTGTCTCGGCCTTCACGGCAGCAGCTAATTGCTGCTCCTTCTCCAGCCCCGCGCGGCCCCTGCCATCAGCCGCCCTTAGCGGCCACAGCCCACACCACTCCGCCCAGCGCAGCCAGTGGTGAGCCTCCCCGAGCCCCCGGGGTTTCGCTGAGCACGTCCAAGGGGCAGAAAGGGAAGCAGAGTGGGGTGAGGGGGAGCTGCTGGAGGCGATAGGCACAGAGCTCTTGGCAGGCAGGGGTCAGGGGAGAGGTCTCAGTGGCCCTGAGGAGGAATGAAGGTCATGTCCTCACTCCCGGCCCTGGCCTCCTGCAGGGTCCTCCCAGAGCTGACTCTGGGACAAGGATTTGAGGGCAAGGGATTTTTTTTGGTGGGGGGAGATGACCCCAGAAGCGCTGTGAGGAGGATTCAGGGAGGCAGGAAGGGCAGGAGAGCCACCACGAAGCAGGGGACTGCCCTGGGCAAGTCGGGGTCCCTCTGAGACTGTGTGGAATGCACCTGGGATTTTCTCCCGAGGAGCGAGGGGGCTGGGATGGGTGTGGGGCAGCACGGTGGCAGGGCAGAGCCCCGCCAGGTGACGCAGGGAGCCAACTGCGCGAGTGGGGACTCCAGGGAAGCCGGTGGGACGGCTCCGCTACAGCCCCCCACCCCAACACCTGTCTCCTGTACAACTTCTGGGGTTGTGCCCCTGGAGATACAACCTGCATCATGCTGGTGTCTTTGAAGCTTCCACCCGCAGCTCAGGCTTCTCTCTTCAGTTTCAACCCCGGATATTTGGTGATGGGCAGACACCTCTACCTGGAGGTCCCTCAGGAACCTCAAACCCAAGCTGTCCCAAAGTCACCAAGCTTCTCCCTGTCTGGAGCCTGCTAACTTCATGCACCATTCATCTGTTACCCAAAGCGAGTCCCAGGGGCCAACCTTGACTTTCCCATCTGCTCCCGGCCAAGGAAGCATGAAGTACATATTTCACCTGTTAAATATCTGTCCTCAGTTGTTGCACCCCTGGGGCAGGTTCTTGCCACCCTCACTGGCATGAATGCCAGCTAGCTCCAGCCTTGCCCTTGTTCCCATCCCCTTTCAACCCATGCGGCACTCCAGAGCTAAAGAGATCTTTCCAGAACATTGGCCCGGCTATGCCACCTTCTTATTTAAAACCCTCTGATGCCATCCATCGACCGAGGGTAAAGTTCAAGCTCTTCGCTGTGGCCTGGGAGTCTCTGTTGCCTCCTCCGCACCTCCTGCCTCTAACTCAAGGCTCCCGCCATACACATCTTCCTTTCTCTGAGTGGGTGGTACTTCCCCTCCCCTATGGGCCTTTGCACGTGTGGTTTCCTTCCCTTCAAATGCTGGGGCATGAGGCTTCCAACAACCCCCCAGATTCTAATGCACGGTCAGGCTCGAGTACGTGTGGAACAGATATTAAGAAATGTTTATTTAATGAATGCCGAATGAGAACGTGAATGAGTAGATAAGAGGACAGGCTCTAGAGTCAGACAGGGATTCTAAGAGGACAGGTCCTGGCCCTTCCCATACCAGCTCTGCCAACTTGGACAAGTGGGTCTCCATGGCCTTGTGTAAGATGGGACAAATAATGTTCACCTTTTGGGGTGCTTGTGAGGCTTAGACGAGGCGACCCAGATCCTCTGGCCCCACATCGGCACAGAGTAAGGGCAGCTGTGATTGGCCTTGCCTCCTGGCCCAGCTCCCTCCCTGGCCACCGGGAAACAGGGCTGCCCTCTCCCCTTTCCCCTCAGCCTGATAGACTCCTTCCCTCCCAGCAGCCGGGCGGATCTGACTGTCAAGCAGCCTCAGCATGAGGACAGCAGGGAGGACCAACTGTCCTGCCTCCACCACCCCCCCCGAGGGCCAGCAGGGGCCCTGGGGAGGGCGGGCCGAGCAAGGAGAGGTTCTGCCTGCTGCCATAGGCCGGTTGCACAGGTTCGCAAGAACACAGGATGTAATGCAGAGAATAAACGCAAGTGATTCTTCTCGTGTTGTGCTGCTGTGTCTGGTAGTGACGGTCCTGGGGATGGAGCTGATGCGTTCTGACAACCCCTTCACTCCTGGAATCCTGGGAGCAAGCGTGTTGAGCGTGTGAGGGCTTGCCAGCTCCTGGAACACCCCTCGCCCTCCCAAAAGGGACAAATTGGCTTGAATGTTTACTAGGAGAGGACCTTCTGAGATAGACCTGGCTCCACTGCCCCCTCCACCTTCCACCTCTGTTCCTAGGATGGATGCTGTGCCAGGCTGGCCCTCAGGCTCAGCACTGAGGCGTGAGTAAGACCGAAGAGGTTGGCAATCACTTGCTCCCCTGCCCCCCAACATTGCAGAGGCCCAGAGAGACAAAGGATTGGCCTGGGTCCTGCTGCAAGGTCACAGACTAGCCCAGATATGCAGATTTCCCAGGCCAGGGGTGTGGACAGCCATTTGGGGGCAGCCTGTGGGTCCCAGACCAGACCCACCCCAAGAGTCCCCTAAGCCCACCTGCTTTCCACTGCCCCATGTTCTGGTGACGTCACGCCAGGGCCACCCAACTTGAAGAAACCATGGGGCAGGGCCAGGTTCCAACTAGGCCAGGCCCTGTGGTCCTGAAGCAGAAACAACCCCCAACACCCTATCCTCACTGATGGCCAAGGCAGTGTCCCCAGGGCCGTAGCCTCAAGTCTCACTGGGCAGACCCTGACAGGGGTCCCAGGGCAGCCACCTCCCAGGTGCCTGGGCAATGTCCTGTTGCCACAAGAGACCACCCTGCACCCAGCCGGAGGCCGAGCAGAACTGTTCTCCTTCATGTGTCCCAGCCCCCTCCCCTTCCTCACATCCCTCTGAGGCAGATCTTGTCTCTTTGTGCATCAATTATTAATTTGCTCCAGCTACATTAAGCCTGGGTCGGTCTGTTGGCTCCTTTGTCATTCTCCCTGGGGTGGGGCAGGGGCGAAGCAGCGGGTGGGGCTGGAGGAGGGCTGGAGCAGACAGCCCAAGAGGAGTCAGGACTCCTTCTCCCCTGCAGATGCCGGAGCACACAAAGCCTGAACTGGATGACCCTTCGAGCTCATCCAACCTAACAGGTGGGGAAACTAAAGGTCTAGGGAGGGAAGGTGCTTGCCAAGCACACACAATGGTCTGTGCTTGGCTAACCCCGGCGTGGCTCTGATCCTTTCTTTTCTGCTTGCCACCTTCTGTCCTGGGCTCCAGCTGACCCAAATATATCCAGGGATGCCCTTCAAGTCATAAGAGGCCAAGTGGGGTTTCCAAAGTTACAATGAGTGATGCAGAAAGTGGGGATTGCACCCTGAAGCCCAAGAAACAGCCCTTCCATGAAAGAATTGTTAACATGAACATGTTTTAGGGGTTCCTTCCTCCCCAAACTCCCCTGGTCAATAAATTAGGAAACCCTTCAAGCTATATACCCTCTCACTGAGCCATAACAAGCCTCATGGTGTAAAAAGGCTCTGAGAAGTTCTACAGGGGAGGAAACTGTGCGGCCGTGACGGACCTACAGTGCTCCAAATTACTTGATGGCAGAATGGTCTGGGCTCACTGTGCTCTGCAAACCTCAGGGCTCACTGGGCTTTGTGAAACCTGTGAAGGGACGAGGTGAGATGCCCCCCCACACACATACAAGTGAAGCCAGCAAGCAGGCAGGTAAAGGAGATGCCTGGGTAATGACCCCAAGGGGAGAGAAGTTGAAAGCACAAGACTGGGCTCCCTGGTGATGCTCTCCCTGGCTCTGGGGCTTGAGTGAACCACTCATCTCAACAGGGTGATGGTGTGGAAAGTTCTGGGGTTTTGAGGCCCTACACACCTGGTTACAAATCTATCATTAGCTTTATCAACCATAATAATCCCAATAACTAGTTACTGCGTATTGGATCTTCCTAAATGCTCATCTCACACATTGTCTCACATAATTTCTATTATTTTTCAGTTGAGGAAACTGAGAGTCAGCAAGATTTAGTCCCCTGTCCAGTGTCACACATGTCACTGCTCCGAAGTGCACATAGCTAACAATTCCTCTGTGCTGTCTCTAGGAATAAACCAGTACGTCTCTCTGGGCCTCGCCTTCTCCAGCTGTCAATGGGGGAGTGAGAGGGTTTCATTCTCAGGCTTGTTATGAAGAACGTACATTCACATGGTGCCTGGTACATAGGAGGAGGCCAGTAAATGGTAGATTCCTTTCATCCTTCTTTTGCATCCTACCCTTAAAAATAAATGAAGTTTTTACCCAACAAAATGGACTGAGCTTCTTTGGGTCCCGCTGTTGGGGGCACAGGGGTATGTGAAGGGGGGAGCTAGGGATGTCAGTCGATCCCCAGGTCTGCAGGCCACAGGCTGACCCCCGCAGCCGAGGGCAGCTGGCTCTAAAACAGATTTTTTAGGTCCCTTTCTCCTCCCCATGTGCGAAACAAAGTTTTGAAACACGAGTGGTCAGATTGTAATAAATATCATTGCAATCCACAGCACGTGATGGTTTATAGATTGTGACTCATAATTCAACTGGTGCCTGGGTCACCAGTTCTCTCCCCGCCACCAGCTCCCCAGCCCTGCAGCCTGCATGAGTCCCTGGTGAAGTCATAAATCGGGAATAAGGGACACCCTGCTAACTACATTTCACTTGTCAACTTTAAGCTTCCATGCTGTGTGTTAAGTTTGCACAAATATCACAAAGCATATACACACGCGCACGCATGCGCACACACACACACACGTATATTCCTGCATATATTCGTATATATAAATAAGCTACCCTGCTGTTTTGCAATTCCTTCAGGACAGAAAAACCTTTTCTGGCAAGAGCCTCATTTTTCCAGCCTTATAGAGGCTGTGGCAGGTAAACCCATGCCTCCCTCTCCAGCATCCCTCCCCCGACAAATTTAGGACTTTCCACGGTTTAGTCCAGGAGCCCTGCCCAGTGCAGTCAGAGACACATGAGCTCTAAGGAGGAACTTCCCCACGCGGGTTACAGCGCCTTACAGCGACAGAGAGACTGAGCAGGGGAGGAAGAGCTTGTGGGCCATCTAATCCTGCCTCTTTTCCAGCTACTCCAAATATTTCCAGGCACCAAGATGTAGCTGATGGGCTAGAAACAGAAACCAAGGCCTGTCTGAGCCAGGCCTCCTGGACTGTCCTGCAGAGCGCTGTAGCTTAGGAGCCCTGACTAACCTCCCTCCGCCACCCCCGTCTCAATCCTGGGCTGGCGTAACTTGGCCTCTCATGAGTGACCCCATGACAGATTCAGAGAGCAAGAATCAGGTATTTTGGCTTTCCTTTTGCATTTGGTTATAAAACCAGGGGTTCTCAAATGTTTTGATTCAAGAATGGGGCTTTTGTGGGGGAAAAGAGTCGGTGGTGAGGAGCTGAGATTGTTTTCACTCATCTGCTTTGTGAACTCAGGAAAGTGGTTTACCTTCTTTGAGCCTTCATTTCCTTATGGCCAAGAGAGGGGGATAATGGTGGGCCGGGGGATGGCTGTGTGGGTTCAGTGTGGGGGTGCCAAGCACAGAGCCCTGCCCTCGGTGGAGGAGAGAGCCAGTGACACAGGATGAAGCATCTGGTGGCAGGGGCAGCTGTCTTGAGGCCCAGAGGAGGGATGTACCAATCCCAACCTGGCCCATCAATCCCACCGACATGAGGAACAGCCCTGCCTGGGCAGTGGGGAGGGAACAAGGCTGCGTTCATTCTGGGTAATGGAAAGTGTCATCAGTAAATGAAGAATTTCGTAATTACCCGGACGTCCCTGGGAGGATTTGTGAGGCCACAGGCGGTGGCTGAGGTCCTGGGGCTGAGGGGCAGGGAGGGAGAGGGTGGCTGGCTAGATCTGTGGGCCAGGGGCTCTGTGTCGCATGGAGTAGGCTCTGACCCAGTCGGATAGAGCCCCTGCCCCAGGGAAAAAGCCAGAAGCCATTGGTCCAGAGCTGGAGCTGGGTACCTGGGGTACCTCGTCTGCAAAGTGGGGATTGGGCTCCAGGCAAGGCTGGACTCAGGACGGGGGGCTGACAAACTTTCTCTGCCTCATAGAACAACTGACACCCAAGCATCACCTTTTCCTCTCTGAGCCTCAGTTTGCCTACCTGCCGGCAGGCATAATGATGACAGCCACCTTATCAACTCGAGGGGTGGGCAGGGCCCAAAGAGACGTAGACTGGAAATGTACTTGCCAAACAGCAAAGGACTCACAAGGTTGAGCCAGGAGAGAGGCAGTTGCCCCTGACAGCCCTCATGAGTGACTCAACTCAAGCATCTATTCTGCAATTGCGGGGGAGGGGGGGGTTTGTTTTGCCTGGGGGTGAGCGCTTTGGAATCTTCAGGATCATATCTGAAGTCCCCTCTGAACGTCCTGAGCCCCTGCAGAGCCAAGCTAGGGCTGCCGGTGTCCTGTGGCTGCCCATGTCTGATTGTGGTTTTTTCCTAGTGTGTCCCCAAAGGGCCTCTGCAGGGAATGGGGTGGAGAGGGACACTCCTCTGGTGGAGTGGAGGGAGGATGGAGGCCTTTTCTGTGAGAGCTCACTTGAAAACATGTGCTATGGGGCCATTTTAAGACATTATTGTAAATGATATATTCTGTCATAATTATCATCATCACTGTCCCCATTCGCCAGGTGAGAAAACTGAAGCACAGAAAGGTCAATGGCTCACCCAAGGTCACACAGCAGTGCCCATATCTCTGACTCCCCTTTTGAGCCCTATCACCACACCTTCTAGATCTACCATCAATTTCTCCTCTCTCCTATTCTATGGATGTCAGAGTAAAGAATCTTCACTGACATGCCCCTTCCTCATTTTATGGCCAGAGAAACTGAGGCACAGAGCAGGACTTTCTTAGGCAAGACGTGGGTTAAGATGGGGCGTGAGCCTCTGTGGTCACCTCTCCTCTGTGCACCCATGCCCAGCGATCTCCGCATCTATGCCCCACCCTGTTCCCCCAGCTCCATCTCCTCTGCCCGGGTGGGGTGGTCCAGAAGACCCAGTGCAGAGAAAGAGCAATGACAAACGACTGCCTGGGAGAGATAATCCACTATTAAAACATGCCTGCTGTTCTAATTATAAAGGGGACCAAATTGGGTTTAAATTGGAATTAATTGGATGCCCCCTTATCCACGCCATCTATCTTGCACTCACCAGCCCTTCTGGACGGGTGGGATGGAAGGAAGGGGAATCTCATCTTCTCCCCCACTGAACACACATCCCTGAAGGCAACCAGGCCCAGCCCCCAGCCCCTAATCCCTTTAAACGTTTCAAGGAGCACAGACAATGGGAGCTAGGGTGACTGGAGCCCTCCTCTGCTTTCGCCAGAGGGGGATGAAAAGGGATTAGGTGATTCTGGGAGGTGGGAGAAGGGGGGGGAATGTCACACCCCAAAGGACCAAGCCTGAAGGAAGCAGGCAGGCCTGAGTCAGCTCTGAAATGTGCTCTGGAGTGTTGTAATGGGCTAGGAGATGATGCTCTATACACAAAGCAAGACCAGCCTGGGAGGCATTTGGGGAAGGGGGCTTGGCTGAGGGGTCCTCAGGTTGGAAGGCCTTGATGGAGAGGGAACGAGGCCATCTAGCAAGCAAAATATGGGTCCAAGGCCAACTGTGCTGAGTCTACAATAAAATGTTAGCTCCTTGTGAGGAAAGGGGAAGGCACCATCTAGAAAGCACTGTTGCCCTGTGGTCCTTAGCAGTTAGGCCTTATTGCAGAATGTTCTTCTACAGCTGGGTTGGGCATCCAAGGCCTTTGCCATACACCCCTCATCAGCCAAAGCACTTGCTACTCTCTTGGGATCTCAAACTGGTGGTCCATGGGCCAGATTTCATTTGACCTGCCCAGTGTTTCATTTTACTTTTTATCTTGAAGGTCCTCAGCTTTTTGGGGAACTCTCCCATTTGTCCATCCCCACGTTTCTTAATTTCATCTTGTACCTGGCTTGCTTCACATCACCTGCCTAGCTCCTTCAGACATGTGAGCTTGCAATCCCCTCAGGATCATCCAAACCATCTGCTGTGGTTGATTTGACCTCTCCATTGCTCCCCCCCCAGCCCCAGGCCCCATCTCAACCTCCTCATTCTCACTGCTTTGCTATAATACATCCCCCCCAAACCCAAATCTTCTTGTCCTTTAAAGCCCATTTCAGGGGTGCCATCTCTGACCCCCAGGCCCCAAGGTCCCTATCTTCTCCAGCCCCATCAGCAATGTTCCTGGGGCACTTGCTGCCCCTCCCAGGCTCCCCTTGTTCCCCTTCCTGGGGTCATCTCATTTACTTGGGTTTCTGGAACACATTCTGGAAAGGATTTACTCTGTATCCCAACACAGCAAGTACCAAGAGTGGGGACGCATAGTATGAGTAGAGAGACTGCTTGGTGCCCAGCTGCTAGAGCTTGAAGGGGCCCTCTGTATACAGAGCCATGGACAGGGCTCTGAGAGCAATGTGGGCAAGGAGCTGCCCCAGATGATCTCAAGCTCTCAGGGCAGCAGACTTCTGCCATGAGCTCTACCCTCTGCCCTGTCTTAAATCCTTCCCATGTTAGCTTTCACCTGCTTCAGCATTTCACGTGCTGACCAGCCTGCTTCCTGGTCTGTGAGCCTCAAGCCACACACACACATATACCCCCCCACACACACATACACACACACACACAAACACAGGCGTAATACCCTTGTACTCCCATCTGTCACACCTAGAATTCTGCCCTCTCCAAAGCTATCCCACATCTAGAACTGTATTCCTGATACGTAAATCTAGAATGCTCCCCTTCATCCACACCTAAAACTCTTACCCCATATCTAGGACCTTCTGTTCTCCTATATGCACCCTGGACTCTTTGACCCATCTCACTATCTTTCCATTGCTTTGGAACACCTTCTCTTTTCTCACATGTGGAATTATGCACCCCACTCCTGTATCATTTTCTTCTATCACCATTATATCCACAACTGGCCCCTACACCCACCCAGAGTTCCCATCTCAAACCCCAAATTCATAACACTTGGAATACTTCCATCCCATACAACAGGAGGCTCAAGAATTCTGAGCCCCTACTATCTGCCTGCCTCCACCCTTGGCAGTGGCTCCTGTAGATCCTCATCCCTCCCGGGCCCTAGGGCAAAAGGGCTTTCAGGCTCAGAGTTTTATGGCCTGAGTGAATGAGATATAGCTGCAGGAATATATCAAGACTCATTTCCAACTGGGGGAGAATTCCTTCTCCTCTATGCATTAGGTAAATATTTGCTTGATTTTCTCATTCTGAGCTTGGTTCATGGAGCATTTTAGGCAGGCTGAGGGTTGGGCACATGCTGGGGAGATCTTAGCTCCTGGTTGCCAGGAGAGGGAGAGAAGTGGGGGAGCAGAGTACAGGCCAGGGGAAGACTATTTTCAGCTTCCTGGCCTTATGAACTGAACGGGTCTCTCACCCTCTCTGGCCACAGACTCCAATATTAAAACAAAGCAGCATTCTTAAATACAGTAATCTATGAGAAAGCAAAAGGGACTGGAAAGCTCTTAGAGAGAGAAACCAAAGTGAGTTGGGAGGTGATATAGACACAAGCTTCAGGCTTCTGAAAGCCAGGGGATGAGAGGTGAGTTGCCAGCGGCAATGCGCTCTTGAAGAAATGAGTTAAATAAATTAACGTGATAGGGAGTGAGGCTAGGAGGAGTTTCCAACATGGTTACTAGATAGAGATGGGAGAAGTTGATCTCTGAGGGAGGTTCAATTGATAAAAGACAGACAAAATCTACTAGCTAACTATGCTTCCAGCAAATTTTTATTGAGCACCCATCATTTGTTGGACCTAGTATGAAGAGGGTAGAATGATGAGACTATCATAATCCTGCCCCGGAACTGAGAGAGGAGGACAGAGAAGCTGTGGGGGGGGGGGGGGGG
>NC_138374.1:49875480-49882031 GCF_054177405.1 Leptonychotes weddellii | reverse complement strand
GGGGTGTGGACCTGTGTGGGGCCCAGGGATGCACAGGTCAGTAAAGGCTCCAGGGAAGAGGGCCCTTTGAACTGGGTGTAGAATGAGGAGTTTGCTAAACAAAGGGGTGAAGGTAGTGAAGGCAGGCGGTACAGCATATACAAATGCATAGAGGAAGGACCAAGCATGGTGGTTAGCAAGAGGCCATGGCAAGGAGTTGGGCTTGACACTTAAGTAAGAGTCAAAGTGGGGAGCCTCCTGACTTATGTGGAGGCTTGATTAACAGGTGTAATGTGAAGGCAGGAGATGCAGGAGAAGCTGTGGCTGTGATTTAGAGCTGAGGGTCTGCTCAAAGCCACAGTGGTAGGATGGGGGGAGAGTGGATGAACACACTTCTGAACTAGCCTTGATGACTTGCAGGCTGTGGGGGTGGGACAGATGGAGGAGGTGATGACTCAGAGGCCTCTAGCACAGACAACAAAGTGGACAGGTTATACTCAGCATCTAGCTAAAGAAAATGAATGAGATCAGCCAGGCTTCATATTGACTAAGCACACACTCCCTCCCCCACCCAAATCTCAGCATCTCTCTCAAACACAGTGACACTCGTAAACAGGGTGCACATGGGGTAGGGGCCTCAACCCTCCCCTAACTTCCCAGAAGGAAAATTTTAGACGGAATTGCCCAAAGTACAAGAATCAGCTACATACATTGGGAAGTGAGAGGCCTGATTCTATTTCTGCTGCAATAGGTTTTTAAAAATCTTTCACTTAAAAAAGTAAATAATAAAAGGTGTGAGTCCTGGGGAAGGTTGCATAGAAGTGAACCAATAGGAGAAACCATCTCACCTTTGCGCTCGATGATGCTTCAGCACCACGGACAGCAACACATCAAGGAAGGCGCCAAGTAATGTAGTCATGAGGCACAGTGGGGCTTGAGGATATCGGTGAACCACCTACAATTGTATGCAAATGTAACACATTGAGTCATTAGGAATTCAATATTGTAAGTGCTTTAATATTATTCTGTCCATCCTTAGGAAAACATAACTTTGAAGGCCAGAAGCTTACCCTGCCACCACACAGGAGGGGAAAAACTAACCGATGCTTTGCTGTATCACCAACCCCCCCTGCCCCCAGTAAAGGAAAGCAAGCTCCTTTGAGGTTCTAGGTTTTGAGTATGACACCTGGGATCACAAGACCCTTTGAGAAGGAAAGGGGAGTGTGTTGGAATTGAGAAGGGCAAAACAAGCTGGCACCTGAGTGTTTTTGAGCCTCTGCAGGTTTTGAAGAGAACAGCATTTCAGGCTTCTTGGGAAGGACAGGTGTATGGACCTGAGCCCATTTCCAGGAAGCAGGACTCCCAATGGCCTGGCTATGTGGGGGCTGTGAGGACTAGTCACTGAAGATCAAGGTGAAGGTCCCTGTGGGGCCAGCTGGCAGGGAGAAGTAAAGTACCTGTTAGAGCCATGAACCTTGGAATGGACTGTACACTCAATCAAGGCTGAGCAAGAAGGAATGGGGAGGGGTGACTTCCTGCACCTAGTAAACAATAGAGCCCCCTCTGCGTTCCAGGACTCTGTAAGCCTAAGGCATTTGTTCAGACTGAAGCTTAGGAGGAGTCTTGAAAGTTACTGATATTGGTTGGTGAGTGCTGAAGCCAGGTTTAATTTGTTTGAAAAGAATATAGAAATGTGGTGTTATATATACCACGAACATTGTGGAATAATTATGCTTTAATTTATTCATTCATTCATTTCCTCAACAAATATTGAATGCCTATGATGTGTGCCTTGCACTAGGTGTGGCCTTGAGGATAACTAAAGAGCAAAAATTAACAGTCTCTATCCTCCTGAGGCTTATCATCTAATGAGGGGACAGACATTAGGCATATAATAACACAAATAAAAGGAAAACTTCAAGCAAAATAAACATTTCTGGGAACGAAAGTTATCCAAAGTTATGCTAAAAGAATGCGTAATGGGGAGTGTTACCTGATCCATAAGTAAGGGAGGTCCCTGAGAAAATGATGTTTGAGTTGAGAGGTGAGGAATAAACTGGAATCATCTAGAAGAAGAGCATGGAAGAAAGAGCTCCAAGAAGGACCAGCTCCTGAAGGTCCTGAGGAGAGAGAAATTTCAGAGAGGAAAGGACACTTATGGGAGGCCCAGTGAGGCTGGGGTGGGAAGTGGAAAAGTGGGTGGAGAAAATGGTACTGGAGAGTCAGGTAGGGACCAAATTTTCAGACCCTTGTCAGTCACAGAAAGAGTTTTGCCATTAGCACAAGACCAATGAGGAGCTTTTGGAAGGTTTTGAGGGGGGAGGGAGGGCCTTGGAATCATGTTCAGATTTGCATTTTGGAAAGTTCCCTGGTTTAGCCTGGGTTCCTCTCAAATGCAGGACCTGAAGTAAAGACTCATGGGCAGGCAGTGTATCTGGAAAGTGATCCCAGGTAACAAGGATGAAGGACCAGGGAGAGTAAAGAGGAAAACAGAAAAAGCCAATACAAATATGCATTACTGAATTGTTTCCCATCATATAAAACCAGAGCTAATCTCATTGAAACTTTCTCAGAAGGACATGGAATACCTCTCAGAATTCTCCACATGATGGTCCACAGAGAGAAGCATTTCTACCTCAACTCCCATCTCCCTAGTGGCCCAGCAGTGTTGACTCTCCCCTGCCATGCTTCCAGGCTGCACATGCGCTGGGCTGTGAAGAACTCTGCTGGTGTCCCACACTGTGGCATCGGAGAAGCCCTAGTATAGTAAGCAAAGAAATCACACATCATGTACTTGAGCTAAGACACTCTCAGTGGAAACCTTCCTGGAAATGTTCACTGCAATCGTGGATGGAATCAGAGAGAGGCTGAGAGGATGTTCAACAGGCACCTGGACCTTCTGATACATTCTTTTGGTCACAGAGTCTATTTTGGGTGAGGGAGAAGAGTGGTTTGGACCACAAAGGTAGCAGTCGTGCAAATAGAAGTGAGCTGGGGAGAAGTGAGGATGGAAGACCTGGGCTACAGTTTAGAGGTTGTCTGATGGGCTGGCTAAGGAAGGGCATGAGGGGAAAGTGCAAGCAAAAATGACTCATGGGTTTTCATCCTGAACAAATGAGTGGATGATAGAAATCCTGCTAATAGAGTCTTATAAAAGCAAATGAAAAGGAGTGGCCAACAAAAGAGGAAATGGCATGGAAGACCAGAGAAGAAAGAGTTTCAAAGACAGTGGTTAACTGCTGAGTAAGATGAGGTGGCATGTTAAGTTATACCCCCACTACCAACAAAATATATCCACACTCTAATCTCTGGAACCTGTGAATGTTACCTCATACAGCAAAAAAAGGGGGTGGCGCCTTACGGATGTGATTGAATCAAGGATCTTGAGATGGTGTGATTATCCTAGATTATTTAGGTGGGCCCTAAATGCATATATCCTCATAAGAGGGAGGCAGAGGGAGATTTGACACAGACAGAAGAGGAGGTGACGCGGCCAGAGAGGCTGAGATTCGGGTGTTACAGCCACAAGCCAGGGAATGCCAGCAGCCACCAGAACCTCGAAGAGACAGGGAAGCATTTCTCCCCTAAAGCCTCCAGAGGAGTATGGCCCTGCTGACATCTTGATTTTGGCCCAGTGAAATTGATTTCAGACATTTGGCCTCTAGAACTGAGAGAGGATAAATTTCTATTGTCTTAAATCACCAAGTTGGTAGTCATTTGTTACAGCAGCCACAGGAAGCTGATACAGACTTGTGCTCCCTGGATTTGGAAACATGGAGGTCACCGGGGCACCAGCAGGATTGGATGTGGGGAATGAAGGAAAGGGAGGGATTGAGGTTTGTACCTGAGTTTTTGGCTTAAGTAAGTAAGTGAGTAGATAACAGTGCCACTTAGTGAGATGGGAAGCAGGATCAAAAGTTCTGTTTTGACGATATTAGGCTTGAGAGCAATATAGACATTACTGCTGCTGAGAACAGTACAGTTAGATGAAATCAATCCCAATTGCTCCTGCAGGAACTTGAAAAAGGCAGGGGGACAATGCCTCCTAGTTCACACATGCAATGAGAACCAGAAAAGATGCCTTAGCCTTTATCCAGTACGTAGAGGGTAAGCATGCCCATGACCAGAGAATTCTTCCCTGTGCCAGAGTGAGTGCCAGCTCATGCCAGTGGTGTCCCCAGGCAATCCAGAAATAGCAGTTAGTGCCAGGGGGTCGCAATGAAAGCAAGGCAAGTTAACTTGATGCTGTGGAAGTAGGAATGCAGGAGAAGAGAGATAATATAGGCAGGAGGGATTAACAACATGTTCCAAAGGGATAACACTGGTATATTGAGGGAGGAAGATGAATGCAGGCAGTGACTGTGTGTGCCAGGGGAATCACATGGCATGTGGCAGAACCATAGGGGCCAAGGATTAAACATGTTGTGGGCCGTATGCTGTTGGACTAGCCATTCTTCAGCAAGAATGAGATCCGACTGCCAGCGCCAGGTAGGGGCCTGCCAGCCCTCAGGCTCCAAGACCCCAGGGCTGCTGCCGTCCTGCCTTACACCTGAGTCCTCCTCTTCAGAGGAAGCTGGAATTGAAAGGATCCTTCTGTCTCTTGAACCATCGCCATGTATGCGTAGGACAGGCTCCTGTTAAAATGGTCAGCTGTCCCAAGAATCAACTATTGGATGTCTCAGGAGGTTCAGCGGCTGCTGATACCAGAAGGTGTAAAGCCCCAGGAACATGCGCTCCTCAGCAGCCTCCTACAAACTATCCTTGTTTGTAATTGTTCCCCTCCACTTAGCATACTTGGGATGGGGCTTTTTGCTTGCTCTTATCCACCTCCAGGAACCAGTAAGGAGAGCAATGTGAAAGGGGGAGCAGATGGCCATGAAACTGCCATCAGGCCATGAGAATTTACTGAGTTCCAACTGTGGGTCTGGGCCTGGGCTTGGAGCTGGGGAGGTCAGTGTGTGCCAGGAATGAAAACCAGCATATCACACAGCACACACAGAGGGGGACAGCGTGGCGTGGCAGGCGTGTCAGCAGCCAACAGCTTCCACGGTGATTTCACACCTACCTTTTCCCTTCCTCTATATGACAGGTATGCTGAGCAGGAATTCTCCATATGCTCATTCTATAGATGAGAATACTAAAGCTCAGGAAAGGGAAGTGACCTGCCCCTCCCCCTGGCCCAGCATTCTTCTCTTTATAGTTTGCTGCCTCTGGAGAAAAATAAGACATGGTCTCTGGCCCTGTCCTCTCTCCCAGCCTCCAAAATTTTGCAAAGTCCTCTAGTGGAGTACTCAAACTTTAAAGACTCTAGACTCTAGACTCTAATTCAGTGATCTAGGGTGAGCCCTGAGATTCATATTTCTAAGAAGTTCCCAAGTGATGCCGATGCTGCTGATCCTTGGACCCCATTCTGAATAGCCAGGCTCCATTCCAATATACCAATCCTAGTCCATCTACCCCATCTCAAATGCATTCTGTCTTGGGACCTGAAGCTTGGTAGGGAAGGTAAGGGGTAATCAAGCCCACCATACCCGAGCCCATCATTCCTGATCTCCACCCACCTTGTGGACAAGCCTCATGGTTGTCTCTGAGGCTGCCCTGACCCCTGTACTTTCTCTGTCTCCTTTAAGAGCCAATTCTCAAATTTTCCTTAATCCTGATGCAGGGGGAAAGATCTGGGCGCAAGACGACATGATTTCTAAAGTTTGATCTATAATAACCTCACTCAGTCATATTATCAATTCATTCACCCACTCACCCACCCACTTGCTGCATACACATTGACTCGGTGTCTCTCAAATGCTTTCCCTTCCCAGGAGTTGGTGTTTCCTCATCAATAAAATAGAAGGTTTTGAGCTTGAGTCAGTGGTCTCCACCCTGGCTGTATATCAGAATTACCCGGAGAGATGATTGTGATTTACACATACTAAGATTCACCAATTTTAAGTGTATAATTTGATGGGTCTTGGCAAATATATACAGTCATGTAGCTACCTACCACTATAATCAACATATAACATTTCCATCACTCAAACTCCCTCATAATCTCTTACAGTCAAACATCCGCCTCCAGCCGTGGTCTCTGATAACTACTGGTCAGCTTTCTGACATTTCCTATCAGTGGAATCATACAAAATGTACTCTTTTGCGTCTGGTTTCTTTAACAAGGAAAAATGCATTTGAGATTTATCCATGTTGTTGTGTGAATGAATAGTTAAGTCCTTTGTATTGCTGACTAGTACTTCATTGTATGGATACACCACAATTTGTTTATCCATTTATCAGTTGATGGATACCGGGTTGTTTCCATTTGGCCATTATGAACAAAACTGTTATGAACATTCAAGTAAATTCTTCTTCTTTTTTTTTTTTTTGCTTTGTAATCAGTATATTAAGGAGACATTCATACATTTCATTTGCTTAATTCTGATACCCAGATTTAAGCTTGTGAACATGACTTTTAAACATACAATTAAAGCTATTCATCATAATTTGCTATACTACCAACATTAAATTACAGTTACTTCGGAGCAGAAGTTAAATGGTTTAAAGTAAGCCTGTAACATACCTAA
>NC_138374.1:49850126-49874980 GCF_054177405.1 Leptonychotes weddellii | reverse complement strand
CACATTTATCGCAAATCACATTCTTTTGCAGAGCTAGTTTTCGTGTTGCACCATTATATAAATCTTCTAAGGTTACTGAGAGCTGATGCACAACATTTTTACCTCTCCTTTCTCTCTGCATCCTTCCTCCTCCTCCAAAAAACATATCAAAGATGTCCATGGGGGAGCCAAAACCACCACCAGCTCCACCTTCTTTAATCGCCTGTTCTCCTCCTTTGTCATATAATTCCCTTTTCTTTGCATCAGAGAGTACTTCATAAGCTTGAGAAATCTGTTTGAACTTCTCTCCTTCATTTGGATTCTTATCAGGGTGATACTTCAAGGCCAGTTTCCTGTAGGCCTTTTTCAATTCCTCTTGGGTGGCATTGGGTTTGACCCCCAAAACATCATAGTAAGTGGTTTCTTTCACCATTTTCTACAGCCGGTGAGAGGGCCGAGGCCGGTGTGGGGGAGCAGGAAGGAGCGCGTTGCTGGGCGCAGCTCGGGCAGCTGCCGCTCCTCCGCGTCTCACCGAGCGTTCTGGAAAGTTCTGCCTCAAGTAAATTCTTCTTATGAACATGTTTTCCTTTGGTAAATACCTTGGAGTAGGATTGCTAGGTTAGATTTGGTGTACATTTAACTTACAAGTAACTGTCAACCTGTTTCTCCAAAGTAGCTGTACCATCTTACATTCCCATCAGCAGCGAATGAGAGTTCCACTTGTTCCACGTTCTTGTCAACATTGGATACCAGCAGACTGTATGAATTTAGTCATTCTAGCAAGTGTGGAAGTATCTCGTTATGGTTTGAGTTGTATTTCCCTGATGAGTAATGACCCTCAGCACCTTTTCATGTGTTTATTTTCCATTCTTTTATCTTTGCTGAAAAATTGATTAAAATCTTTATCCATGTTTTATTGAATTATTTATCTTCCTATTATGAAGTTGTAAGAGTGTGTTATAAGTTCTGGATACAAGTCCTTTATATTTTTCTCCTAGTCTATAGCATGACTTTTTATTTTATCATTAAATCTTGAAGAACAAAGCATTTTTTTTTTTAAACTTGGAATAAGTCCACATTAACAACTTTTACTTTATGGTTTGTGCTGTTTTTTAATCAGAGATTTAAATTTCTAATAAACCCAAGGTCATAGTGATTTTCTCCTGTGTTTTGTCATAAAAGTTTAGAGCTTTAGCTCACACATCTTTAGGTTTATGATCCCTCTTGAGTGAATTCTTTTGTGTGGTGTATAATATAGATTGAGATTCATTTTTTGCCCAAGAACATCCAATTTCTCCAGTACCGTTTGTTGAGAAGATTATTCTCTCCCCATTGGATTACCCTGGCACATTCATCAAAAATCAATTGACCATATATATTTGGGTCTATTTCTGGACTCTATTCTGTTCCATTGAGCTAAATACCCATAATTATGCCAATGTAAGACTGTCTTGATTATTGTAATCTAATAGCAGGCCTTGAAATCTAGTATAGCAAGATTCCAAGTAATCTGGTACAGTAAGATATCCAAATTTGTTTTGTTTTTCAAAATTGCTTTGGCTATTCCAGATCCTTTGTATTTTCATATGAATTTTAGAATGGACTTATCAATTTCTCCAAATATCTATCTGGAATTTTGATAGCAAATGCACTGAATCTTTTAACACAATTGAGTCTTCTGATTCATGAATATAGTATGTCTTTCCCTTTTGTTTAGATCATTTTTAATTTCTCTGAACAATATTTTATAGTTTTAGTATACAGAAATAGCATATGTTTTATTAAATTTGCTCCAAAGTATTTCATATTTTTCTTGCTATTATAAATGATATTGTAATATTTGAATTTTCATCTATTTACTTTTAGTATACAGGCTTTTAAAGTATGAACCTTGAATCTTGTTACCATGCTAACCTCACTAATCAATTCTAGTACGCTTTTTTATTGAACCCTTAGGATCTTCTACATAGGCAAATGGTCATATTATCTGCAAAAAAGATAGTGTTAATTTTTTTCTTTCTAATATATAAGACTTTTAATTTCTTTTTCTTGTCTGTTTGCACTGGCTAGGACCTCTATTACTTTGTTCCACAGAAATGATGAGAGTAGAAATTCTTGCCTTGTTTCCAATATTAGGGATAAACATTCAGTCTTTTGCCATCAAGTGTCATGTTGACTGTTGATTTTTCATAGATGCCCTTTCTCAGGTGTGGAAGTTCCCTTCTACTCCTAGTGTGCTGAATTTGTTTTGTTTTGTTTTTAAATTATGAATGAGTATTCGATTTTCTCAAATGTTTTTTCTATATCTATTAAGGTGATCATGTGTTTTGGGTTTTTTTACTCTATTGAGCTGGTGAAATACATTGATTTTTGAATGTTAAAACAACCTTGCATTCTTGAAATAAACTACACTTAGTCATGATGCACCAACTTTCTCAGATATCGTAGATTTAGTTCACTAATATTTTGTTAAAGTACTTTGCTTTTTGTTGACATGGGGTGTTGGACTGTGGCTTTCCTTTCTTATAATCTCTTTGGTTTTGGTATTTGGGTAATGCTTGCCTCATAAAAGGAATTGGGAAGTATTCCCTCCTCTTCTATTTTCTGGAAGATTTTCTGTAGAACTGGTATTATTTTGTCCTTAAATGTTTGATATAACTAATCAACTAAGTCATCAGAGTCCAGGAATTTTCTTCAAGGGAATGTTTTTAACTAAAGAACCAGTTTAAAAAAATAGATGTGGGCTCTAAAATCAGGAACAAGACAAGGATGTCCACTTTTTCCACTTCTTTTTCAACATTGTACTGGAGGGTCTAGCCAGAGGAATTAGGTCATATAAAGAAATCAAAAGCATCCAGATTGGAAAGAAAGATGTAAAGCTATCTCTACTTATAGATGACATGATCTCATGTATATAAAACACTAAAGAATCCACACACACACATATACACACACAATTAAGATTAATGAATGACTTTAGCAAAGATGAAGGACACAAGACTCATATACACAAATCAGCTGTATTTCTGTTTACCAGCAAAGAATAATCAGAAAATGAAATTAGGAAAACAATTCCATGTAGTAACAGAAAGAATACTTAGGACTAAATTTAGCCAAAGAAATGCAATTGCACACCAGAAATGACAAAACATTATTGAGAGAAATTAAAGAAGACCTAATTAATGGAAAGACATCCCATGTTCATGAACCAGAGGACCTGGTGTTATTAGGATGGCAATACTTCCCAAATTGATCTACAGATTCAATGCAATTTCTATCAAAATTCAAACTGTTTTTTTGCAGAAAATTCATACGGAAATGTAAGGGACTCAGAATAACCAAGACAAAGTTGATTAAAAGGAACAAAATTGGAGGACTCACACTTCCTGATTTCAAAACTTAACTGTGAAGCTACAGTAATCAAGACAGTGTAGTACTGGCATAAGGCTAGACATAAAGATCAGTGGAATATAAGGGAGAGTTCAGGAATAAACCCATACATCTATGGTCAATTGATTTCCAGCAAGGGTATGAACGTCAGTCAGTGGGAAAAGAATAGTCTTTTTATTTTTATTTTATTTTTTTAAAGGATTTTATGTATTTATTTGAGAGAGAGCGCGTGCACAGAGGGAAAGTGACAGGGAGAAGCAGACTCCCCACTGAGCAGAGAGCCTGATGCGGGGCTCGATCCCAGGACCCTGAGATCACGACCTGAGCAGAAGGCAGATACCCAACCAACTGAGCCACCCAGGTGCCCCACGAATAGCTTTTTTGGGGGGTTCCTTTTTAATTTAAAGTCAGTTAATTAACAAATAGTGTATTAGTAGTTTCAGAGGTAGAGTTTAGTGATTCATCAGTTGCGTATAACACCCAGTGCTCATTCCATCAAGTGCCCTCCTTACTGTCCATCACCCAGTTGCCCAATCACCCCACCCCCTACCCTCCAGCAACCCTCAGTTTGTTTCCTATGCTTAAGAGTTTCTTATGGTTTGTCTCCCTCTCTGATTTCATCTTGTTTTATTTTTCCCAGTTTTGTTTCTTTTACTAACCAGAATCATGCTCTATATATTGTTCTTTGATGTGCTTATTGGAGATGTTCTCAGCCTAGCACACTCCTTTTACCCATTATATATTCCACATAAATAGTGTTACTGTTTGGGTTACTTCATTCTGCTGTTCTGATTATGCCCACTTTTGTGCACAAACTTGAGCACAGGGGCTGGAATTTGAGGGGAGGAGTGCCACTTTGAGCCCTTGTCAATCTGAGGTGAAGGCGTGTTGACTTGGCGTTGAGTAGGTGGCAGGCCGTGCATGCTGACTCAGGCAGGAAGGCGGCTGGACTGTGAATTTGGGACCCACAGGCCGATGGCATCATGTGTGATGGGGACATGGCTGGTATTGCTTTTAACTTTTGTTTTTCTGAGAAACTCTATCTCTCCTTCTATTCTAAATGAAAGCCTTGCTGGATAAAGTATTTTTGGCTGTAGATTTTTTCCTTTTAGCATTTGGAATTTATCATGCTACTCTCTTCTGGCCTGCAGAGTTTCTGCTGAAAAACCCACTGATAGCCGTGTGGGGTTTCCCGTGTATGTCACTGCTTTCCTTTCTCTCGCTGCTTTTAAAATTCTTTATCACTACTTTTGGCCATCTTATTTACTTTGTGTCTTGATGCAGACCTCTTAGGGTTGGTTTTGTTGGGGGCTCTCTGTGCCTCCTGGATCTG
The DNA here is from genome assembly GCF_054177405.1 of Leptonychotes weddellii. Classification (NCBI taxonomy): domain Eukaryota; kingdom Metazoa; phylum Chordata; class Mammalia; order Carnivora; family Phocidae; genus Leptonychotes; species Leptonychotes weddellii. Next base: position 49,870,278 of record NC_138374.1, on the reverse strand, counting down.
GATTTCTCTTTCCTTCCCCAGATTCAGGAAGTTTTTAGCTATTATTTCTTCAGACAAATCTTCTGCCACCTTTTCTCACTCTTTTCCTTCTGGGATCCCTGTCATGTGACTGTTATGCTTGACAGTGTCACTGAGTTTCCTGGGTCTCTTCTCATTTTGCATATTTTTCCCCTCTCATCTCCTCAGCTTGATTACTTTCCATTACTCTGTCCTCCAGGTGGCTGATCCATTCTTCTACTTCCTCCTGTTTGCTATTTATCCCAGGTGGTCTATTTTTATTTCCATTTAGTGAGTCCAATAGCTCTAACTGGTTCTTTTTTACATCTACTATCTCTTGGTGGAGGGTCTCATGGAGGTTCTGTACTCCTTTCTCAATTCTAGTGAGTATCTTTATGAGCATTATTTTAAATTCACTATCAGACATATTACTTATCTCCATTTTGTTTAGGTCTCTTGCTCTGATTTTGTTCCACTCTTTCATCTGGGACAGATTCCTCTGTCTCCTCATTTTGTCAATTGCTGTGTCTGTTTCTATGTGTTAGGAAAATCAGCTACGTCTCCCACACTTGAAAGTAGTGGCTTTATGAAGAAGAGGTCCTGCAGTGCAGTGTCTCCTTTTCACCAGAAAATGGTGCTTCAGGGGGTGTATCCTATGTGTGTTGGTACAGGGGTGTCCTACCATTGTGGTGGAGCTGTGTTTGTCTTCAATCCAGCCTGTGATGGCTCTCTGCCTGTTGTGGGCAGAGTCTGGTACCTGTGGTGTTAGTGGGCTGGTCCAGGGCTGCCTCGGGCTTGAGTTGAGTCAGAGCAGGTGTTTGCCAGAGATGAAGTAACACGAAATGTCAGGCACTTTCCCTGTGTTGTCCCCTGAGAAGCTTTTGTTGGTGGGCAGGGCCTGCAGTCAGACCAGCTGCCTGCCTCCAGCCCACTGCTGGGGTCACAGTCAGACTGGTGTGTGGTTATTTTCCCCTCTCCCTAGAGCAGGACTCACTTTGGAGTGATGCTGACCCTTGTCTGGGCTGCGCTCACACTGCCAGGCTTGTGGCACTGTTTGATGGGATCTTGCCAAGAGCGATCAGAGGGGGCGGATCTGCTTCGCTGTGGCCTCTTGTCTACCTCGGGCTGCGGAGTCTGTTCTGCCAGGTTTGGGGTTGCTTTCTGGGTTATTTATGCCAATGTGGGTATTCTCTAGGTGGCCACATGGCAAGAAATGAGCCCAGTGTCCTCCTACTCCTCCATCTTCCCAGCAACCCAAGAATAGCTTTTTAAAATGGTGCTGGGACACCTGGCTATCCACATGCAAAATAATGAATGGATCCTTGTTCCATACACAAAAATTAATCCAAAATGCATCAAAAACCTAAATGTGAGAGCTAAAGTGTAAGACTTTTTGAAGGAAACAGATGTGAGTTTTCTTGCCCTTAGATTAGGCAATAGTTTCTTAACTATGACACCAAAAGCATAAACAACAAAAGGAAAAAATAGATAAGTTGGACTTCATCAGAATGAGAAACTTTTGTGCATCAAAAGACACTATCAAGAAAGTGAAAAAATAATCCATGGAATAAGAGAAAGTATTTGTAATTATATATCTGAAAGGGGCCTACAATTCAGAATATATAAAGAACTGTTACAACTCAATGATAAAAAGACAATCCAATTTTTTAAAATAGGCAAAGGAGGGGCACCTGGGTGGCTCAGTCGTTAAGCGTCTGCCTTCGGCTCAGGTCATGATCCCAGGGTCCTGGGATTGAGCCCCGCATCAGGCTCCCTGCTCAGCGGGGAGTCTGCTTCTCCCTCTCCCTCTCCCCCTGCTTGTGTTCCCTCTTTCGCTGTGGCTCTGTCAAATAAATAAATAAAAATCTTAAAAAAATAATAATAATAATAAAATAATAAAATAAAATAGGCAAGGATTTGAATAGACATAACTCCAAAGATATTCAAATGGTCAATAAGCATGTGAAAAGATCTTCAACATCATTAGTCATTAGAGAAACGCAAATCTAAACCACAATGAGATACCACATTACACCCACTAGGATGGCTATTTAAAAAAGAAAAAAGAAAAAGAAAAACAAGTCTTGGTAAAGATGTAGATAAATTGGAACCCTCATACATTGCTGGTGGGAATGTAAAATGGTACAGCCACTGTGGAAATAGTTTGGCAGTTCCTCAAAAAGCTAAAAATGGGTTGCCATATGAATTCCACTTTTAGGTGTATAACCAAGAGACATGAAAACACACATGCACACAAAAACTTATAAAGGAATTTTCACAGAAACATAATTCACAATGGTCAAAAAGTAGAAACAACCTAAATGCCCATTAACAAAATGTGGTATGTCTATACAAGGGAATATTTTTTAACCATAAAAAAGAATGAAGTACTGATACATGGTAAAACTTGGATGAATCTTGAAAATTTATGCTAAGTGAAAGAAACCAGACACAAAAGGTTATACGTTGTACAGTTCCATTTATATGGAGTGTTCAGTATAGGCAACTCCATAGAGATGAACAGTTGACTAGTAGTGTCAGGGGTTGGGGGAAGGAGGAAATGGGGAGTGATTATTTGTGGGCACAGAGTTTCTTTTTAGGGTGATGAAATGTTCTGGCATTAGAGGTGATGATGGCACAACCTTGTGAATATGCTAATAACCACTGAATCATACACTTTAAGATAGTGAATTTTGTGTTACATGAAATTTTATGTTCTATGAATTATAGCTCCATTTAAAAAATAGGTAAAAGGCAGGCCTGCTTCTCCCTCTCCCACTCCCCCTGCTTGTGTTCCTGCTCTCGCTATCTCTCGCTCTGTCAAATAAATAAAAATAGAAAGTCTTAAAAAAAATAATAAAATAAAAAATAGGTAAAAGGCAATCCAGAATTCTTATTTCTTCTGGAGTGAGCTTTGGTGGTTTGTGCATTCAAGCATTCTCTCTATTTCATCGAAGTAGTCAAATTCATTGGCCAAAGTTGGTTTATAATATTCGTATTTGTCAATTTTATTGGTATTTTTAAAGAATCCGCTTTTGAACTCTCTTTCCCTCCCACATCACCCTCTACTTTTTTTTTAAGATTTTATTTATTTATTAGAGAGAGAGAGAGCAGAGTGAGAGAGCACAAGCAAGGGGAGTGACAGAGGGTCAGAGGGAGAAGCAGACTCCCAGCTGAGCAGGGAGCCCAATGTGGGGCTCGATCCCAGGACTTTGAGATCATGACCTGAGCCAAAGGCAGATGTTTAACCAACTGAGTTGCCCAGGAGCCCCACCTTCTTTCTACTTTTAAAAATTTCTCCCATTCTTGTTATTTTTCTCTGTTACTTTTAATTTTCTCTTCTTTTTCTATCTTCTTGAAGTAAAACTTAATATATTGATTTAAGATCTTTCTTCTTCTTCCAGTACAATCATTTAATGCTACAAATTTCCCTCTAAGCACTGCTTGAGATGCGCCCCATGCATCTTAAAATGTTTTGTTTTCATTTTCAACCAATACAAAATATCTTCTGATTTCCCTTGTGATTTCTTATATGGTCCATTGCTTATTTAAGGATATGTTATTTACAATTACCAAATATTGGGGACTTTTCCAGATACCCTTCTGTTGTTGGTTTCAAATTTATTTCTGTTGTGTTCAGAGAACATGCTCTGCTTGAGTCCAATCTTCTTGATTCTGTTTTATGATCCAGAATATGCTGCTTCTTAGTAAGTGTTCCACAAGCACCCGAGAAGAATTACATCCTGCTGTTGTTGAGTGGAGTGTTCCATAAATGTCAATTAGGTCAACTTGATTGATAGTGTTGTTAACTTCTTTTCTATTCTTACTGATTTTTTGTGTGTGTACTTGTTCTGTCAATTACTGAGAGAGGAATGTTGAAATTTCCAACTATGCAGATTTGTCTATTTCTTTTTTTAGTTCTATAAGTTTTTGTTTCATACATTTTGAACCTCTATGCTCAGTGCATACATATTTAGGATTATAATGACTTTTTGATTAATTGACCTATTTATCATGATGAAATGTCTCTCTTTATCTTTGGTAATATTCCTTGTTCTGAAGTTTATTTTGTATGATTTAATCACTCTAGATTTCTTTGGATTAAGGTTTGAATTATATATATTTGTTCATCTTTTTAGTTTTAACCTGTGTCTTCATATATAAAATAGGCTTTTTATAGGTGATGTATAGTTGTGTTTTGTCTTTTTACCCTATCTTAAAAATTCTGCCTTTTAACTGGAATGTTCAGATCATTTTATATTCAATGTAATTATATATATTACTGGTTTATACTCACCATCCTGCTATTTGTTTCTCATTTGTCTTATGGTTCTTTGTTGTTTTCATTCCCTTTTATTAGATTTGGGGGGTTTTTGCTTTATTTTTTCTTTGTTGCTCTAGAGTCTGCATTATACATGTTTAATTTATTACAGTCTACCTTCAAGCAATATTATACCACTTCATATATACTGTAAAAACCTTACAATATCTACTTCCATTTCTCTTCCCCTATCCTTTGTAGATTGTCACCATACATGTTACTTCTACATATGTTTTATTTTTATTTATTTATTATTGTTTTAGAGAGGGCGGGGGAGAGGGGCAGAGAGAGAGGGAGAGAAAGAATCTTAAGCAGGCTCCATGCCCAGCATGGAGCCCCATGCGAGGCTTGATCTCACTATCCTGAGATCATGATCTGAGATGAAATCAAGAGCCAGGTGGACATCCCATTTCTATATACGTTTTGAACTTTGAGTACATTATTATTATTTTATCTTGGAATAGTCAATTATAGGCCCACAGAAAGAGTAACAGGGACCAGGTTTACCCTCCCCCTCAACACAATAATTTTTTTAAAAAACAGACCCAGTATAAGAAGCAATATTTTACTTATTTATTAGCATTAGTGTATGTATTTATCTTTTATTGAGGTAAAATTCACATATCACAGAATTAGCCATCATAAAATGTACAATTCAGTGGCATTTAGTGTGTGCACAATGTTGTGTAACTACCACTTCTCTCTAGTTTCTAGTTTCCATACTTTATCATAAGCACCTGAAACTAATATAACACTGTATGTTAATTATATTGGAATTAAAAAAGTAAAAATTAAAAAAAAATTTTAATTATGCTAAGAAAGAAGCCAGACGCTAAAGGTCATATAATTGAATGATTCCTTTATATGCTATATCCAGAATTGGCAAATCCACAGAGACAGAAAGCATATTAGTTGAGGGGAGGGGGCTGTGATCATTTAAATGTGTGGGCGTTTATGGTCTTTGTGATGAAGAAGCAGCACTTTCAGAGACACTAGACATCAAGCAATAAAGGAGAATAATCTCTGAGAAATGAAATGAACCAAGCCAGCCCTGCAATTGCTGTGGCTTATTGCCTTGCAAGAGTTCTCAGGCCATGGTCCAGGAAGGGGGAAGTCCAGGTAGAGCCTAGTGGATTCCTTGAATGGAGGAGACAAAGCCAAGCAATCAGTGAGATGAAGGCAGCTAGGATTCTCAAGTCAGAACAGCAAAGAGAAAAATGTTGTACAGAGAGAGAACCCTGGAGATCCACAGAGGGGGCCCCTTACATATTCAGAAAGTCCTGATCAGTGCATGTATGCATGCATATTTCACAATATGAAAAGACTAGAGAACAATGCCCAAAGTCACACAGAGCCAGAGATAGTGCCTCTTCCCATGTGCCAGACTGGAAAAACAGATAATTCATGAATAGAATACCCAGGAAGCTCTTAACTTAGTAATAGGGAATAATTAGCCTTCATCTGAATGCTGCTCCAGATCTGCCTAGCAAATCATAAAAGCAAGATTCAAAAGGATCGAACTCTTTCCAAGTAATTTAGCTGCATAATCTCAGAAAAAAAAATAACATTATTGGAATACAAAAACATCCAGGACTTAACACTTAACTTAAAATTCATAATGTCTGGGATCCCACCAAACATTACTAGGTAGGAAAAAAAAAAAGATTACTAGGCATACACAAAAGCAGGAAAACACAATCCATATTGAAGAGAGTAATCAACTAACTGAAACAGACCTGGAAATGACAACAGATGCTAGGATTAGCAGACAAGGACATTAAAACAGCTATTATAACTATATCCCATATGTTCAAAAAGTTAAGTGAAACATGAATGATAGTTTTTTAAAAAACTAAACATCTAGAATTGAAAACTACAGTGTCTGTGATGAAAACATCTCTGTCTGAGATGAGATTAATGACAGATTAGGCACAGTAGAAGAAATAATAGTGAATTTGAAAGCATAGCAATAGAAACTATCCAAAATGAAAACTATAAAAAATGGCAAGAGTGTCATTGAACCGTGGGACCTCAAGCAGCTTAATATATAAGTAATTGGAAACCACAAAGGAGAGGAGAAATGGGGTAGAGGGAACAGAAAAAATATTTGAAGATATAATACCCAAAAAACGTCAAATGTGCTGAAAAATATTGAATCACAAATCCAAGAAACCAAATGAATTCCAAGATAAGAAACATAAAGAAAATGAAAACAAGGCATATCTTAATCAAATTGCTCAAAATTGATGATAAAGAGGACATCTTAAAAATGGCTAGAGGGCAGGGGTGCCTGGGTGGCTCAGATGGTTAAGCGTCTGCCTTCGGCTCAGGTCATGATCCCAGGGTCCTGGGATCGAGTCCCGCATCAGGCTCTCTGCTCCTTGGGAGCCTGCTTCTACCTCTGCCTCTCTCTCTCTCTCTCTGTCTCTCATGAATAAATAAATAAAATCTTTAAAAAAAATGGCTAGAGGGAAAAAAACACTTTACATACAGAGGAAAAAAGACAAAGGTAATATTGTAGATCCCTCACCAGGATACTGAAAGCAAAAAGATACTGGAATACAACTTTCAAATTGCTGCAAAAATTTGTCAACTTAGAATTCTGTGCCCAGTGAAAATATCTTCTAAAATGAAAACAAAATCAAGATGTTTACAGACACCCAAAATGGTCCAAACACCCTAACTGAATGGCAGAAATCATCAATCTGAATAAAAAAGCAAACCCAGTTATATGCTGCCTATAAGAAATGCACCTTAACTATAAAGACATAATTAGGTTAAAAGTAAAAGGATGGAAAAAGATATAACTTGCTAACATGAAACAAAAGAAAGCTGGAGTGGCTATTTTAATATAAGACAAAGAAAATTTCAGAATAAAAAGAAAACCCTCTCTGTACTATCTTCTCAGTTTTTCTGTAAAAATAAAATCTAATTGAAAAAAAAAAGACAGCATTTTTGACATGACAGCATGTTTGACAGCATTTGATAACATATTGGAATTTGTGGATGCTGCTAAAGCAGTACTTGGGAAGTTTATAACAATAAATGCCCATGTCGGAAAGGATAAAGTTCTCAAGTTAATAAATTCTTCCCCTTTAAAAAAAAAAACTAGAAAAAGAAGAGCAAGTAAACCCCAAAGTAGGGAGAAAAAAGAAAACAATAAAGATCAAAGTGTAAATTAATGAAACAGAGAACAGAAAAAGAATAGAAAAATTTGATGAAACCCAAAGTGTTTCTTTTTAACCAATGAAATTGCTAGATTCTAGCAAGACTAATTGGAAAAAAACATAATATATAAATGACCAATATCAGTAACCAGAGAGGTGATATCACTACAAATTATAAGACATGAAAAGGATAGTAAAGGAATGTTATTTTTTTTTTAAGGATTTTATTTATTTATTTGAGAGAGAGCGAGAGAGCACAAGCAGGGACAGTGGCAGAGGGAGAGGGAGAAGCAGGCTCCCCGCTGGGTAGGGAGCCCAATGCTCGATCCCAGGGGCTTGATCCCAGGACTCCGGGATCATGACCTGAGCCAAAGGCAGACGCTTAACCAACTGCGCCACCCAGACACCCCAAGGAATGTTATTTTTAAAAACAACTGTATGACAATAAATTCAACAACTTAGATGAAATGGATAAATTCCTTCAAAGACACAAATCAGCAAAGCTCACTCAAGAAGAAGTTGATATCCTGAATTACCTTGTATCTATGAAAGAAATTGAATTTTTCCCCATAAAGATAATTCCAGGACCAGCTCTTTTTTGTGGTACCTCAGAGGTGTAGGCTGCTTCAGGATAAAGCTGAACATCTCTTTCCCAGTACGGGCTGACAGAAATTTATTGAAGTGGACAATGAATGCAAACTTCATACTTTTTATGAGAAGCATATGGTCACAGAAGTTGCTGCTAATGCTCTGGGTGAAGAATGGAAGAGTTACATGGTCCAAATCAGCAGCGGCAATGACAAACAAGGCTTTCCTATTAAGCAGGGAGCCTTGACCCATGGCCATGTCCATCTGCTACTGAGGAAGGGACATTCCTGCTACAGATCAAGGAGGACTGGAGAAAGAAAGTGCAAATCTGTTCAGGGTTTCATTGTGGATGCCAGTCTCGGTGTTCTCAACTTGGTCATTGTAAGAAAAGGGGAGAAAGATATTCCTGGACTCACTGATACTACTGTGCCTTGTCACCTGGAGCCCCAAAGAGCTAGCAGAGTCTGCAAACTTTCTAATCTCTCCAAAGAGAAGATGTGTGCCAGTGTGTTGTGAGAAAGTCCCTAAACAGAGAAAGAAACCTAGAACCAAAGTGCCCAAGATTCAGCATCTTGTTACTCCACGTGTCCTCCAACACAAACTTGGGTATTTCTTTAACAAAACAGTGTACTAAGAAAAATCAGGAAGAGGCTGCAGAATATATGAAACTTTTGGCCAAGAGAATAAAGGAGGCCAAAGAAAAACACCAGGGACAGATTGCCAAGAGACGGAGGCTGTCCTCCCTGAGAGCTTCGACCTCTAAGTCTGAATCTAGTAAAAAATGAGATTTTCTAAGAGTAACTAATAAGAGTAAATAAATAAGATCTGATTTAAAAAAAAAAAAAAAGATAACCACAGGCCCAGATGGCTTCACTGGTAAATTCTACAAGGCATTTATCGACAAAATAATACCAATTCTATGGAAACCATTCCACAAAACAGAGGAGGGAGCACTTCTCAATTCCTTTTATGAGGCAAGCATTACCCTGATACCAAAATCAAAGACATTATAATAAAGAAAACCTATAGTCCACTATCCCCACATCAATAAAATCAAAATACCTTAACAAAATATTATTGAAATTAATCTAGCAATATATGAGAAAGGTAGTACACCATGACTAGTGGAGTTTATCCCAAAAATATAAGGTCCTCTTAATACTCAAAAATCTATGTATTTCACCAGCTTAATAGACTAAAAGAGAAAAATTATATAATCATCTTAATTGGTATAGAAAAAGTATTTTAGAAAATTGAATACTCACTCATGATTTCAAAAAGAAAATTCTCAGCAAACTAGGAATAAAAGGGAACTTCCTCAACCTGAAAAGGCATCTATAAAAAAACTGAAAGCTAATACCACATTTAATGGTAAAAAACTGAATGTTTTTCCCCTAATATTGGAAACAAGGCAAGAATTTTTAGTCTTGCCACTTCTTTTGAACGTTGTAATGAAAGTCTTAGCCAGTGCAAGCAGGCAAGGGGGGAAAAGGCATACAGATTGGAAGGGAAAAATTAAAACTATCTTCTCCACAGATAATGCAATCATGTCTAAGTAGAAAATCCTAAAAGATTAAAAAAAAAAAAAAGACTACTAGAATTGATAAATAACATGGTAACAGGATATAAAAATCTATGATATTTCTGTATACTAGGAATGAAAAATTGGAAATTCAAATTTTATTTTATTTTTATTTCTAGACCTTTATTTCTCTGTGAAAAAGGAAAAAAGAAATAAAATGAAGATGACACAGTTGACATACAAAAAAACACTGAAGGAGAGGGGGAAATCCAAATTTTTAATAGCCATTTCCAATAGCTATTAAATCTATTCTTTGAAATAGATTTAAGAATATATTACAGTTTCTGTACACTAGAAACTATGATATATTGCCCAGAGAAATTAAAGAAGACCTAAATAATGAGGAGACATACCATGTTCATAAATCAGAAGACTTGATCTCATTAAGACACTAATTCTCCCTAAATTGTTCTTTGTTCTATATGTTGCCTGAAATCCTAATCAAGATCTCATCAGGTTTTTTTGTAGACATTTACAATTTGATTCTAAATTTTATGAGGAAATGTAAAGGATCTCAAAAAGCCAAAAAGCTTGAGAAAAAGAACAAAGTTGGAGAGCTAAAGTATCCGATTTCAGGATTTATTATTGTTACGGAACCTGGACTGGATCGCACCCGGAGATCTTGGAGGATAGGAGGTTTATTTAACGCTGGTGGGCTCAGAGGAGAGTGGTCTCCAAAGGTCTGAGCCCCGAGCACAAACAAAGGGGGCAATTTATACACTTCTAGTTCCGCATACTTGGCACTTTTGGCGCCTGCGCGAAGCAGGGCAGGGAGAAGAACCTGGACTGGTGTGCGCAGGAAGCAGAACAGGGAGAAGAACCCGGAAGAGCCCCAGGGCAAGGACTGGGACTCCTTGCTGCTTTGGTCGGCCATCTTAGGACACAGATTTTCCTTATCATTACAAAGCTACAGTAATCAGGGCTCCTGGGTGGCTCAGTCGGGTAAGTGGCTGCCTTCAGCTCAGGTCATGATCCCAGGGTCTTGGGATTGAGCCCTGAGTGGGGCTCTCTGCTTAGTGGGGAGCCTGCTTCTCCCTCTACCTCTGCGGCTCCCCCTGCTTGTGCTCTCTCTGTCAAATAAATAAATAAAATTTTTTTAAAAAAAAAGCTACAGTTATCAAAACACTATGGAATTGGCTTAAAGACAGACAATACTTAAATAGAACAGAGAATCCAGAAGGGGAACCACACATATGGAAAACTTACTTTTCCAAGACAAAGGCAAAAAGGCAATTTAGTAGAGAAAAGATATTCTTTTCAACAAATTGGACTGGAACAATTGGATATTCATATGCAAAATTAAAAATTAAAAAAACCTTTGAAACATATCACATACAAATATATACAAAAGTTCACTCAAAATAAATCATTTACCTAAATGTAAAACTTAAAAACTATAGAACTTCTAGAAGAAAACTTAGAAGAAAATCTCTGTTACTTTCAGTTAGGCAAAGATTTGCTAGACATAATATGAAAAGCATAATCCTAAAAGAACAAATTGATAAATCTGACTTCACCAAAATTAAAAATGTCTCTTCTTCAAAAAATACTCTTAAGAGAATGAATAGACAAGACATAGAGTTAGAGAAAATCTTTCCAAAGCATTTATCTAATAAAGAACTTGTATCGGGCGCCTGGGTGGCTCAGTTGGTTAAGCGACTGCCTTCAGCTCAGGTCATGATCCTGGAGTCCCGGGATCAAGTCCCACGTTGGGCTCCCTGCTCAGCAGGGAGTCTGCTTCTCTCTCTGACCCTCCCCCCTCTCATGCTCTCTATCTCATTCTCTCTCTCAAATAAATAAATAAAAATCTTTAAAAAAAATAAAATAAAATAAAGAACTTGTATCCAGGATAGTTAAAGAGATACTGAAACTCAATAATATGAAAACAAACAATACAATAAATAATTTGGAAAAGATATTTATGAAATAGCTATTTCATTAAAGAAGATGTATGGATAGCAGATAAGCACATGAAAAAAAATGTTCAATATCATTTGTCCTTAGGGAAATGCAAATTAAAACCACAATTAAGTACCACTACATACCTATTAGAATGGCCAAAATTTAAGAATGACTACATCAATCGTTGATGAGGATGTGGAGGAAGTGGGACTCTCATACATTATGGGTGGTAATATAAAATGTACAACCGTTTGGAAAAGACTTTGGCAGACTTTTTACAGTTAAATATACACTTTAGTTAGGCAAAAACTTACTAGACATGACACTAAGAGCATGACCCATAAAAGAAAAAAATTGATAAATTGGACTTCATTAAAATTTAAAATGGTTCTTCAAAAACAATACTCTTAAGAGGGTGAATATACAAGGTACAGTCTTGGAGAAAATATAATCCAGCCATTCCACTATTGAGTATTTACCCAAGACATTGCATATGTCCATACAAAGACTTATACATAAATATTTATAGCAGATTTGAATTGGGTTCAAATCTTAAGCTTCATGATTCTGGGGCTTTATAGTTTTCATCAAATTTGGAAAGTTTCTGGGACTTTGTTCAAAAAAAAAAATCCTTGTTTCCTCTTTTTGTGACTCAGATTGATTGAAAATGCTCCACGGCTTTTGTGTTTTTTTCTGCTTTTTTTCCTCCCTGTGTGCTTCATTTTGTATTGTTTTATTGCTGTATCTTCAAGTTTACTGTCTTTCTTTAGCAGCGTCTACTCTGTGGTTAATCATACCCAGTGTATTTTCAGATATTAAAAATACAATGAAATTTCAGATATTGAATTTTCATTTCTAAAAGTTCCATTTGGGTGTGAATATAAATATAAATATAAATATAAATATTACACACTATTTCTTTTTTTAAGATTTATTTTAGAGAGAGTGCAAGCACAAGAGTGGGGGGAGGGGCAGCAGGAGAGGGAGAGAGAAACCCAAGCAGATTCCATGGAGCCTGAGGTGGGGATCAATCTTGCGACCCTGAGATCACGACCTGAGCCAAAACCGAGTCCAATGCTTAACCAACTGTGCCACCCAGGAACCCCTACTTTTCTCTTCATCATGGCCATATTTTCCTCTATCTTAAATGTATGCAACATATTCACAGTAGCTGTTTTAATATCCTTGTCCACTAATTTGTTCTCTCATTTCTGGTCTATTTCTAATATTTGAATTTTCTCCTGGAATGGGTCATATTTGCTTGCTTTATTGCATACCTGGAAGAATTATGGCCTCCAAGAAGATGCTATGCTCTGATCCAGGGAGCTGTGGATATATTAACTTATATGGGAAAAGGTGCTTTGCAGATGTAATTAAGCTTACTAATTATGTGACCTTAAAATAGGAAGATTATATTGGGTTATCTGGGTGACCTCAACATAATCACATGAGTCTTTTAAAGCAGCAGCAGAAGAGGAAGTCAGGGAGATTCAGAGCATGATTAGAACTTGATGCACCATTGCTGGTTTGAAGACAGAGAGGACCTCATAAGAAGACATGTGGGAAGCCTCAAGGAGCTGAGGGCAGCCCCTAGCTGACATGGAAACGGGGACCTCAGTCCTACAACCATAGAAACTAAGGTTAAGCTGGAAAGATATTCCCAAGCTCCAGAGAAGAACTAACCAAACTGACATTTTTATTTCAGTCATTGTGAGACCATCAGCAGAACACCCAGCTGAGCTATGCTGTGCCCAGACTTCTGATCCACAGATAGTGTGAGAAAATAAATGAATGCTATTTGAAGTCACTGAGTTTGTGGTAATTTATTATGGCAGCAATAGAAAACTAATGCACCTGGTAATTTTTGGTTGGATGCCAGACATTGTGAATTGAAACTTGCTGGGTGCTGGGTATTTATGAGTTCCCATAAATATTCCTAAATTGTGTTCTGGAATACAAGTAAGTTACTTGAAAATAGTTGAATCCTTTCAAGGGTTATTTTATCTCTTTTAGGGTGATTCCAGAGCACCCTTTATTCTAGGGCTAATTTAGCCCTACAACTAAGATGATACCTTTCTTGGGACTCTAGCTGATATCTTCTGTATTACAAGGTTTTCCCACTCTGGCTGGAGTGAAGAGCAATTCCCAGCCCTGTCTCAGCTCTGGAAATTGTTTGGTCCATTGCATTCTAGTGGTTCCTTTCCTGGTAACTTTCTTTCGCATGTGCTCAGATGAGTTCTTAACCAAAGACCCAAGGACCCCTTGCAATGCCTGGCAGCTCTCTTTGCAGCTCTCACCTCTCAAATACTCTGCCCCACAAATTCTAGCCACCTTGGTCTCTCTGAACTTCAATTTCTGTTTCCTTAACTCAGAGTGGTAAGTTGATGAAATTGTAAGGCTCACCTTCTTTGTTTCCTTTCTCTAAGCATTTACAGTCATGTCATGCCTGTTGTTCAATGTCTGAAAACCATCCTGTATTTTGCCCAGATTTCTAGTTGTTTAAGATGGAGAGGTAAATTCAGTTCCTATTATTCCCTTGGGCTAAAAACAGAAGTCTCTGGGGGGACATTTTAAATATTGAAGGATGGACCCCATCCCAGGATGTCCTGGAGGAAGACCTGGGCATTTTTTAAAAGCTCCTTTAATGGTTCTAATGTGCAACATGGTTGAGAACCATTGACCTGGATGACCTATAAAAACACCTTTTAATATGAAGTATGCCACTTGGTGAGTACTTACCATGCATCAGGCATTCTTCCAGGTATTTACTTATCTATCTCCTCTCATCCTCACAATCACCCTGTGAAGTGGGCTTTATTACTGTCGTTTTACACATGAGGAGGCTGAGGCTCAGGGACCTGCCCCTAGTCACACCACCAGTAAGGAGAAGAGCCGGAGAGTGAACCAGCCTGCCTGACTTCCCAGGCTCTTCCCACTCTATGGCACTGCCTCACTTCTCTGGACCATTGGATTCTGAACTGCCTTATGGGGGGTTCTGTGCAGGTTGGACAGATCCATGGGCCAGGGTTCCCTGGACAGAAGGTGGGTTCTCCTCTTGACTTTCCAGTGGCCCTACTAAAGGGCTGTGGAGTGAGGGGACCCTTCTCACCTTCCCCTTAGCTCAGAGCCCTTCCTGACATTTTTTTTTAAAGATTTTATTTATTTATTTGACAGAGAGTGAGACAGTGTGAGAGGGAACACAAGCAGGGGGAGAGGGAGAGGGAGAAGCAGGCTTCCCACAGAGCAGGGAGCCCAATGTGGGACTTGATCCCAGGACCCTGGGATCATGACCCGAGCCAAAGGCAGACGCTTAAACACTGAGCCACCCAGGCACCCCCCTTCCTCACATTTCAACTCCCATCTTTGCTCTTGCTTGACGCTGCTGAGAAAAGCACGGTTGGCCTTTAGGACTCCTTCCTCCCTAAAGATGGGAAAGCATTGGTCACTATGAAGATGGCCCAGCTGGAGCGATTTGGTAGGGGCATATTGGCTAGCAGAATGGCTGCCTTGGGTCCTTCATTCCACTCACACTTTGGGGCAGTGGGTCTGGATATGACAGGACAGGGGTTTTCTCAGGAGAGAGTCATAGGGCTGCTGTGTCCCTTAGAGACTCTTTGTCCAGTGCTTTCTTTGTGCAAATGGGGAAGAAGCACCCAGAGAGGCAAAGGTAGGCTCCCAAGGTCATTCAGAGACCTGGGCAGGGCGTGGTGGGAGAGAGCCAAGTTCCCTAGCCACCAGCCCACTTCCCTTAAGACCAGGGGCCTACTAAGGGACTGCAGCTGCCCTGGCATCCTTGTCAGTGAAAATTCAACCTGGAGGTAAATGACCTGCCCAGGGTCCCTCGGAAGGCTGAATGAAGCAGGGCTCAGCACTCTGTGGTGCAAACAGCTGCTTCATCCAGCTCACCCTCCCTTTCAGGGGCCTTGATTGAGCCATGTGGTTCCCTTGGAAACAGAGCTGCCTGTCTCCTGGGGTCAGCAGCACTTAATCTTCAATTACTGCAATTTTGATGCTGGTGGGGGAAGGGACCCTGAACTCTCCCCACATTCCTCCACCACCCTCTCTACCCGCTGCTTCTTTCTCGAGAGCGTGCACACTTTCCCTCGTTCTCACACTCATATTCCCCTCATGTGGGGACAGGCATGCATGCACGCACACACGCACACTTTCTCCCAAGCTCAGTGAGCTTTTAATCACTCTGTTTTCTAAAGCCCCAACTGAAAAGGAACAATCGTGTCCCTACCAATTACCCTCTTTGTGCCCTGAGGTTTCCTAAGAACCAGAATGGGAACACCCTTTCCTTTCAAACTATCTCCACAGCATTACAATCAGATTAAGAGTGGGATGGGGGAAGCAGGCCAGATGATCCATTTTCCTTGCCCCCCACAGGAGATTTCAATGTCTGCAAGAGAAGTCAAGGGTGTGTTGGAGCATTACTGTGGACAATGAAATTTTAAATAATCTACATTATAATTCATCAGCATACACTCTGCTTCTGGTGGAGTCCTTTGAGGGCTGGCTTCCCTCTAATCCCCACTTTGGCTCCCTAGTACCCTGGTGCCCGATGGGTTTGTGCTGAATAAAGATATCCTGCACTTCAAGAAGGCGGAGATGAAAACTTTCTGAGCAAAGATGGATATGGTCCCACATCCCGTGCCCTGATTCCAACCCAGGAAAACAAAGAAGATATCAAAGAAGAAATGGAGAGACTTCTAAAATATCAATTAAGGTTTACCAGGGACCTAGGCAGAGGATAGAAGGAGAGATGCAGCTAACATCAGGAAACAAAAGGTTTGAAATGAACCTAGAGTTTGGAGGATCCTGCCCAGAATGAGGAGAAATTGAGGAGAAAAAAACTTCACTGAAACAACAGAAAAACAAATAAAGGCAACAATAGGACTTTCGACCACATTCAGAGCCTGGAGTCCAGGTGGTGCCGAGTTCAACCAGGACAGAGAAAGAAGGAACCTTGAGTCCTGTCTGGGGTTCTTGTCCATCAGGGAGAGTGGCCGGAAGTCCAACACACACGCTCTTGGTGAACACCTGAACGGTAGGGACAGACAGAGACAAAGTAGCAATTTTTAAACAACTATAAAACAAATGCATGCATTTGGTATCAGTAAAGAAATTAAAACTGTATACAGAGATATAATACAAAGATAAAATTTCTCTCCCCTTCTCCAAATCCCAGTCGTCCTCTCTAGAGTATTTGTAGCTTCTTACATATCCTTCAAGATATTTCTATGGGGCGCCTGGGTGGCTCAGTCGTTAAGCGTCTGCCTTCGGCTCAGGTCATGATCCCAGGGTCCTGGGATCGAGTCCCACATCGGGCTCCCTGCTCGGCAGGAAGCCTGCTTCTCCCTCTCCCACTCCCCCTGCTTGTGTTCCTGCTCTCGCTATCTCTCTCTCTGTCAAATAAATAAAATAAAATAAAATAAAAAATAAAAATTAAAAAATAAATTAAAAAAAGTACACTTATTAAAAAAAAAGATATTTCTATGAATATATGTGTATATATACATATATGTGTGTGTGTATACACACACACACACATTTTTTACACAAATAGAATCATGCCTCCAGACAGTTCTGCACCTTTTATTCACTTACTGTGTCAAAGCTCTTTCCAGATCAGCCCAGGTGGGTCTACTTCATCCTGTCCAATGGCTGAGTAGTTCATTTTCTGGCTGTGTCAATGTGACCAGCTGCCTAGTGACAAATCTTTGTTTCTAGTGTTTTTATAATCTTGCAATAAATGTTCTAGTACATATGTTTTGAGATATGTGATCAAAACCCTAAAGACAAAACCATACGCATTTCAATGTTTGATAGGTATTATCAAACTATCCTTTAAATATATTGCAGTGATTTGCACGCTCACTGACCATATATGCAAGTGCCCATTTCTCTGTGTCCTTGCTGGCCCTAGGTTTTGTCAAATTTTAATTTTTGCTAATCTGCTAATATACAGATTTAGCCTTGTCCTTTCGCATTGTTTAAGATTAAGCATACTTTCATATGTGTATTGGCCTTTTGTATTTCTTGTTTCTATAGAACGCTTATTCATATCCTCCACTCATTTTCTACTTTTTTTTTTTATTGATTTTTAAGAGCCGTTTGTGTGATAGAAAAATTAGTCTCGTGTCATATTTGTGGGAAACATATTTGGAATTGGCTTTTATTTTGGAGAGGTATTTTTTCATAGATAGGATGTTTATATAGCCAAACACCAGGATGTTTTTTCTTTATGGTGTTTAGGCAGCGAGCTGCTTTAAACAAGTTTGTCTGCTAGCATGAGAAATTATCTTTGAAGCTTCTAGAAGAACTAGCAGATATGTTTCCAGAACCCGAAATGACAATCCTTGCCAAATCAGGGAAAACTAAAGACAGGCAAAAGGAGGTCAATAAACATCCCAGTTTTCCCAAGAAGAGAAAGATTCCAGAAATGTTAGACAAATTAATTTTATGCTAGTTCTGACCGAGTATGGATCACTGAGCAGGGAATTTGGAAATAATTATCAAAAGGCACGTGGGCATCAGGAATCAGGCTGGATTTGCCAGGAGAAGGTCATGCCAAACCCTCTCAGTCCCCACCTTTGTTGGGTCCTCGACAGGTGAATCAGAAGACTGTTGTAGACCTAGGACTTCGGGTTTGAGGAGGACACTTGATAAAGACTCTCAGACTTCGCTGTGGACAGGATGCTAGCCAGATCCACAGCTGCTTGAACAACTATGTCCAAGGAGACTAATGAATGAATCAATAGCAAATTGGAGGGCTCTCTAGAGGCTATGGGGCTTTCTCTGAACTTGACCACGTCTTGTATAATGCTCTTATCAGTGCTTGGATAAAGGCACAGAAGGCTACTTATCAGATTTACAAAAGACACAGGCCGGGAGAGAAAGCTAATACAATGGGATGTTGGAATCAAGATACAAAAAGATATCAGCAGCTTAAAACAGGGTTAAGAGGGTAAATGTAAAATCCTGCACTTTGCGGGGAGGGGTGTAAATAAGCAGAGCTTGGGAGAGATATTGGTCAAAAGCAATAGTCTAAGGGGAAAAAGACATGGAAATTCCAGATGTGCCTGGTTGTGGAAGAAATGTCTTAGGGCCCCCCCCAAGGACTGTTTCTGCTCTGCTCCCTGCTGTTCTCATCTCCAGGAATGGTTCACCTGGAGCTGACCCGAGGAGACACACGGCGGGGCTGTCATGAGAACAGAGAGCGGATGGGTGCCTTTTGGCTCCAGCTGGCCAAATGAGATCCAGCTGGTACAATTACAAGGAGGAGAACTGAGCTCACAGAGAATTTTCTAGATAGCAGATTGCCCAGGAGTCAAAGATCCATGCCCAGGCTGGGAGCTGCCTGGCCACTTCTGGCCCAGGAGCAAGGCTGGAACAGATCACTTGGCTGTAGCTTTGGACTCTATGAAAGTTCAAGGTCACCTTCAAATACAAATGCAGCCTCAAGACAGGGCCTGGCCTCCTCTCTGACACCTTGCTGCCCCTAAATCCTCCCTAAGTAGAAATCCTGGATCCCCCATTGTGCTTCTCAGACACATCCTCTCTCCTCCTTACCCACCGTCTGGGAGTCCCAAATTCATTTCGGGGCCTGATACTAGCACCATCACAGAGAAAAAGTGCCCAGCATCAGGGGCCTTCTGATCTCCACTGGTGGAGCAGAGCCTGGACTGGGGACGCACTTGGGGTAAGGCTGGCTGGGAGAGGAACTGACTTCTGGGAAAAAAACAAACAAACACACCTCGATCTTCTGTCCCTTCAGGGCCTCACTCACATCAAGTGACACACCCAGGGCCCCAGAACACGCTTGTGTCCGGATGCATTGTGGGGCTCCAGCATTAGCTTGCCACAGGAACCACACACCCCAGTCCCCAACAGGCGCAGGCCAGCTGCAGCTCAGTCACCCTGCAGCCTTGGGGCTCCAGACACCCGCTGCCCTCCGGAATACATTTGAGGGTAGCGTCCCCCAGGAAGGTCTGTTCGCCCAGCCAGCTTCCAGGCCTACAGCTAGTAAGCCGACAGGCGCCATTACCAGCAGCTGTCAGCCTCACAGGCACTTCCTGTCCCACGCTCAGAAGCCCAGAGCGCCCTCTGAATGGAGGGCGCCGCCCAGCTCCCTCCTCTCCCACCACCATTTCCACCCTCCCCTGGCATCTGCTTCCTGCTTCCTTCCCTCCTCCCTTCTGCCACTCTCCCAGGGGCCCAGGCCTGCTCCAGCCCTGAAGTCACTCCCCAGTGTCCCTGCCCCTCCTGTTTGCTGGGGGCGGAGGGAATTGAGGAGCACTTTGCGGGCGCTTCTCAGACTCCTTGGTCTCAGGCTTTCAGTCGGGGGTGACATCCCTCCCCTGAGCTCGCAGCCTTTCAGAACCTGTTTTCTCTGTACAAAATGAAGGGGATCTTTCAGATTCCTTTTGTATCCAGCAACTACTCTCCTAGCATTTTATAAACTTCTGCAGTGCTGAAATCCAGCTAACAAATGGCTTGCACGGATGAAGCACTCTCACTCGCCAGGCTCCGCGTGTAAGCAGGCGCCCTGTCGCATTCCTGCCTCCGGGAAAGCTGAGAGGCCTAGTGTTC
>NC_138374.1:49767971-49849626 GCF_054177405.1 Leptonychotes weddellii | reverse complement strand
TTGGTCACCTGCTTGTCCTGGATTCTGCCAGAAGGACGAGTCAGTCGCCACTCACAGGAGAAGATGAGAACTGGGGAGCTTTCCCTCTGTGCGTGTTTCATGCCTGCTGGGAAGATCTTTTGGCTGCTCTGTAGCCATGGCTGTTGTGGAATATACTACTATTTATTCTGTTCAATGTCCCGAGGCGATAGCCAGCTGCAGGGCCACCACAGACCAAAGGGATACACTGCTTTGCCTACATATGGACCAGGGGCCTCTATCCAAGCCCAGTGGTCTCCAGCTCAGCACTCCCAAACAAGTTCTGGTTCAAAAGGGGACAGACTAGAAAAGCCTTCTACACCACTTCTGAAAAGTTCTCGTGGCTTCTCATAGCTGTCAATGCCTCAGGCCGGACTACTAGTCCACCCAGTGATCTTGGCTTGGCTCCAAGCAACGTCCAGGAGTTGGAGGGGCAGGGCTAGACAATCTAAGATGGCAGCACTTCCTTCCACCATCTGGGTCCCTACCCTCAGCTCTGGCTACTGTAGAGGGTTGGTTCTCCTTCCTGCCTACCCTTATATTATCCCTATCTCTCTGAAAGGGTCAGGTTGGGGAGAAAAGGTACCCCCTGTGTTTGAGGGGTATTGCACCTGTGGCTTAGCCTGATCTCAGGTGGAGCTGAGGAGATCTTGGATGGACTTCACTCAGAGCTGCCTTCATGCTCCAGACACAGGCCCTGCTCTAACCCATGCTGCTAGGATTTCCCTGGATACAGAGTGGTCTCTGCTTCACTGATCTCCCCGTGGAGAAGTAGAAAGGTTGGCAGACTACAGCACCCAGGAGAATGGCCCTGAAGCTTATCTTTATAGACAAGGGTCTAGCAGTGGGACCCCCCCACCCCTTAGCTGATTACATTGCAGTCCTTGGAAGCAGGACCGGAACACTAACCTTTCAACACATCTCAGGGCTGGGGATCCTGAGAGATGCTTAGATGGACCCAGTTGTCCTAGTCTTGTCCACAAGCCCTCGGAGACTAGTTTCATTTTAGCAACCATGGTTCATGTCACAGTTCTATACTCCATCCTGTTCCAGGCCAGGCCGGGGGTCTGAGAACTTAGAACTGCTAACACATTGGCCTCCTACTGGTTCATCTCTGCCCGCCCCCAACTTCCCCAATTTCTGCCCTCCATGAATAAATGTCACTGTCCCCAGAAACACTGCCTGGGTCCAATTAGATCCCAGGAGATGCCATCCCCTGCCTTCTTGTCATCACCTATACTCCACTGATGCCCTCTGAGTCATCGTTCCTACCTCAACACATCTTCGTACAGGGATCAGAAGGAGCTTACGGAGGTCCTCTCTCCCCAGACCTCTCTGGGCCTATAAAGCTGTTGCCTGGAGATGCCAGTCTCGAAGGCCATAGACAAACTGCCTTCTACCTGGAGATACATACCTGCTCAGCTCTCACTGTCCTCCCAGCCTCTGTTCTTTATTACATACTCAAGACCACTCCTTTGAGGGTATAGAAAGGGTAGGGAGGGCACAAGGCTCAAAGGGATGCTGGTCTGTCTCTACCTTCTCCCTGCAGAATATGCTAAGGACACCTTTTAGCCCTGGCTAAGATCAGCCAACCACACCCACCCCGCACCTTCTGCATCTGGCCTATGTCCTTTCCTGGCCATCACAGGCCAATAGATAGCCCCAGCTGCTGGGGCCCCGGGTATTGCCCAACCTAGGGTCCCT
The DNA here is from genome assembly GCF_054177405.1 of Leptonychotes weddellii. Classification (NCBI taxonomy): domain Eukaryota; kingdom Metazoa; phylum Chordata; class Mammalia; order Carnivora; family Phocidae; genus Leptonychotes; species Leptonychotes weddellii. The sequence goes on along the minus strand of NC_138374.1, from coordinate 49,847,904 downwards.
GAGAGGAGTCCTGTGTCACTCTGGAAAGCCAGTGCTCCCAGAAAGCCTGTAAACTTAGGGAACCTCAGTCTCAACTCCTTGATAGGAGGGAAGACTGTCCAAGATGCAAAACGGGTACATTTGACTTGATGCCCATGAGAAGAGCCTAGTTCTCAAGGAGGACTTTGGAGATCTTGATCACAGGACAGGTCCCGGCAGCAAAGTCAGAGGGGTGAGCGGCCAGCAAGGGGCCAAAGAAGCCCGAGAGGGCAGCAGCTGTCAGACCCAGAAAGTTACACACCTCAGAGGCAACAGGACTTGGTCAGGAGTTCAGATACCAGGCCACACACAGAACAACAGACAAGTCTGAGGACCTCAGAGCAAAGGAAAGCAAAAGAAATATCAAGGGGCCCTAGTGAATACTCTGCAGGTGCAGCAAGGAGTCTGGATGGGCCCTGGGATAGGGAGAATGCTCAGGTGTAGGAGGGCAGCCAGATGCTTGATCCCAGGACCATGGCTCCAAGCTGAAAGAGGCAGGGCCACCAGGAACCCAGAGCTCACACTGGCATGGGCCTTGAGCAACCTGAGGGCAAGTTCAAGGGGAGGCACTTATGACAATGGAGGGGAACCAGGGAGGCTGAACAGAGGATGAAAGCCTAAGCCACATGTTCCCTGAGGGTTGGGTTGGGGGGGGGGGGCGAGAAACACTGCCCTATACAATATGCATTTATTAGGAACACAGGGCCCCGCAATCCAGTGGGTGCTTAAGTATTATCACTTCAAATCAAACCTCAGCTGGGGACACCTGGCATTGAGCGGCAACCCCCCGAGTCCTGAAGGAAGCTGTACAGGATGCCGGCAGCCCCACCTTCTGCATGAGGCCTCCACTAAGCTGTTCTTGCCTGAGAAAGCATGCAAGTCCGAGCCCTGATTCAGAGGTTCAAACTCCCATGCCAAGTTTACAGCCCAGAGCCATCACATGCTCCCTGTGACCTGTCCCTCCTTATACCAGCCTCCCTACAGCCTCTGTAGACAGACTGGGCTGTCTGTACCGCAGGCTAGGACAGCCGGTGTCTAGTCATATAGTTACTATATAAAGTAGAGTGCCTGGAAGGTCTCAGGTGGCAGAGACAAGGAAGCCCCTAGGTGACATGTTCTAGGGTAACAGACTTCGAAGTTCTGGGGGACAGCTTAAGGAACCATAAGTGGCCATGGCTGTTGATTCTAAGAGTGAGGGCAGGCAGAACAGCTCCTAGGAAGGCTGGAACGAAATAGCATGGACCCAGGCCAGGGGCTGCTTCTGGCCTCTGTCCAAGTGAACACCAAATGCTTATCTGCTGGGACCTTGTGGGAGCTCCCCGGTCAAGGGAGTCCTTGAGGCCCCATCTGCTCCGATAGGACCAGGAACGGCAACAACATGAAGGAAACTTTGGCCTCATGATATTCACTAACTCTAAGCATGCCAAGTTGACCGTCTACTGTTTAGCTATATAATAAGTAGATACGTACACAGCTGCATGACCAATATGCCAGGGTCTCCATAGTAGAAATTCTGAAGCAGCTCCTGGGGTCAAGAATTCTCAGGAAAGACAGTCTGGGAGGAAAGGCAAGGAGGAAATGATGCTTAGATTAGTCCAGCCAGGAGGTAGCCATGACAAGTTCTAGCCACATCGATTCCCGCCCTCCAGAACATGGCCCGCAGGACTAGGGGATGGGGAAGGAAACCTGGACAGATTTGGCCTAGGTGGCCTCATCCTGTGGATTAGGAGCAAACCACAACTGGTGGGAATCAGGGCTCAGAGGAAAAACAGGAATAACAGCTCTGGAGAGAGAAGCTCACCCCCAGCTGGGATCCAAGTGGACCTCACAGAGGAAAGGCCAGGTCCAGCATCTAGTATAGGAGGAGACCACATAAGCAGTCAGAGTGTTCTGAGGCCAAGGGCCAAAGCCACCATCACCCTGGTCTCCACCGCTGGTGGAACAGAGGTCCCAGGTAGAAGGGAAGGTAAACAGGTTCGAGAGGATCAGGAAAAGGCCCTAAAGACAAAGTTCCACATACAGCACTGAGCAGGCCAAGAGCCAGGATGCTCACAGCTGGGGTCCCCAGATGCCACCATTTGCTGCAGTTAACTCTAAGGGGAAGGAAGTGACAGAAGCCATTAGATTAAGTCCTGACAACCACAACTAGAATGAAGCCCTGCTGTCCAACCAGATTCTAGAACAAGCAAATTACCCTCACACCCTGGCTCTTGGGAAGTCTCCCCTCCCTCCCCCGCTCCACCTAAGAGGTAGGCTGAGGGGGCATCCAAGGTGGCTCCTGAGCATTCTGGGGATGCCTGAGGTGCCCTTCCCAGATATCCACCTGGGTCCCTGGCTAGACATCCACTGAGGCAGGATACTAGGTGGTCTCCACAGAGCAAGGCCAGCAGCCAGTTTCTAACCACTGCCTCTAGCTTTAAGGCAGGGACAGGAACCAGACAACAAACAGCTGAGAGGTTAAAGCCAACCCTTCCTGCTCTTGGGAGAGCCACCCTATCCGCTAGCCTTCCCCACGCTTCAACTTGCCTGCCACTGGACACTTCCCATCTATAGTTCTAGAAGTCTAGTTTCTCTGGAGTTACACTCCATCTCTGTACCCTATAACCAGTTTTCCAGTTGAGACTTGATAGCTAAACAGCCCATGCTTCTCCATCTCAATATTTTATCTGTCCCACTGATACCATCCCCAGCTTGATATTCCCAAGGTCCCCAGGAACCCCAGAAGTAGCAAGTCCCTGAGGACATTCCTGTATCTTAGCTTTGCTGTTCAACCTTCAGCTGTAAACTGGGCAGAAAAGGTATCCGTGCACAGGGTTCATGGGCCAAGCTCAGCCTCCCGAATCTTTAGTTACCATCAGTACACCAACCACTGGGCCCTACTTGCCTGCTGGACGTCCTTATTTGGAGAAATCAGGCAACCCAAACCAAGATGGTCCTACACTGAATGTTTTTGGCCTCTAAGGGACTCTAGGAGAGCAATGTGTCCCTGCCAAGGTCATGCTGTAGACCTAAAAAGCACCAAGAGACTAGAAGCTTGTTCCTGCTTTTCTCCCTTAATCAAAATCCTGTTCAATTCTCCCTCTTAAACCTCTCTTGAATCTATCTGCTTCACTCCACCTCAACTCCCTTGCCCCAAGTTCTGACCTCTTGCCTAGAAGGTGCTAGAAGTTTCCTTCTAACCAGTCATTCAATAAATCCTCATGCTGACTCCTGGCTAGTCTTTGGTATGCAGGCCTGATTATCTTAAAACTCATCGGGTCACCTGTCTTTCCCCCCAACCCCCTTGTAAATCTGTTCTAGGGCTTCCTAGCATTCTAAGGGTATAGAACCAGATCTTCAGCTTGGCCTCCAAAGTCCTTATGTAGTCGGATCCTGGCCTAAGTTTCTAGTGTCAATTGTGGCCACTTTCTATGTTGGAGTCCTACTGGCTTCTTATCTGGCTTCCACATGCCTAGATACCTTTGACCTTAAGGGAAATGGAGAACAATTAGCAACATAATTCCAACAAGTCATTGAGGAATACCCTGGAAACTAGGGTATTTTGTAGCAATTCTAGATCTTAATTTCTTCAAAGAGATTAACACCAGACACTCGAGCATCTAGACCTAGCTTCTGGAGAGTCACGTGGTTTGGGAAGGAGACTGGCTCCTTCTCTAGTACCACACCTCTAGTCTCTGCATCTAGTGGTGCTATGCCTAGTCTATGGAGCTCTTCTACCTCTTGGGTGAGCTATGGGAGTCTTACTGGCACCTAGCCTAGAGGTACCAGGATGTAGCCACATGTGAGTTATTAGCACATGTCAATACATCCCGCTTAGTTGATTTGGGCCCATCCTTAGGACTGATGGAGATACTAGGAATCCCCAAGCTCACCCTTTCCTAACCACCACTCTACCTCCCTACCCCCAACAATCCAAATGCAAATGCAGTCACTTAAGATTAACAGGTGTATTCATTCCATTTATACGCCATGTCTAGTCCCTGAGTAGTCAGACCAGCAGGTCATACCCATCCCACCCACCCTCAGCCAGGCCAAGTCTTGTTCCCATAGACATGGCATCTAAGGTGTCAGGTGTGTAGGAAAGTGGTAGGGGAAGTAAGTGGTGATGCCTCTGGGTCTTAGTATTAAGTCCCTATCCTGGGCAAGCCTAGAGTCTTTATACCCCCCGTGCCATCTTTTGCTATGAAAGTTATAGCACCTTTCCCCTCAGACCTGTGCATGCCACGGACTTAAGTTTTGGCTAAGATCAGCCCCAGCTGCTCTCCTGTTCACCTGCAACCCTGGGGCAGGATCCCATTATTTTAGCCAGAAGCATCTGTTACAAAAGCCACCTCCCAGAATCCTGAGCTGCCATCTGACTTCCAGATAGAAGGGTCTGATCTCTGCTGACCTGAATCACCACCTCCCAGTGCTATGAAAGTAGTGACAACTTCATAGGTGAACTTCTTGCTCATACATCTAGATATACCTGTGGTGAACAGGCACCACCAGGCAACATAGGACTTGCCATACCTGGGCCCTTGATGCCCCCCAACAACCTCAACGTCCACTGAGCAGTTAGATCCACCCACCACCATGAGAATGCTCAAACCCAGTTTGGTCAGGAATCCATTCCTGGTCTTTGATTGGGGGGGTGGGGGAGGGGGATGCTCGTCAAACCGAAATTCATGGACTTAATCTGGGTACCTATAGAGAACATGAAGTCTGATCTACCAAGTCCATGTCTAAAGGACCAGGTCACAAGAAGGCCATTCTTGAAGCACATCTATGTGGGGAGAGCTTGTTAGGTGTGGAACTCATGGAAGCTTCTCAGAAGCCATGTACAGACAAATAGGTTTAGGGAGTAGTCTCATCTGAAGGAACTTGAAGGACCCTGGGCTCACAGCCACCTGAAACCAGTATTTAGCAACCATGTACTCCTGGGATTAAATAGCAAGGAATATTTTTTCTCAGGGAACAAGGACCAGGCCTGAGCTTTAAGGATTATTGTGAAAGAAGAGGCAGAAGACGGAGAAGGTCACACCATAGGCAAGGGGCAGGGCCATGCTGCGATACACAATCCTGAAGGAGTCGAGTTCAGGAGGCCACAGCAGACCTTAAGTTCAAAATGAACTCCTAGTCAAGCTATTGGCCTCAAAGTTCCTACAGCTACAATGAGGGGCAGGAAATAAAGTAAAGAAAACCTAAAGGGGCCCACAGCCCAGAACAGCAAGGATTCTGATTGCAGATGGCCTCATACATGTCAAGTTTCACCTGTCACCCTTAGTCCTAGAGATCCTGGCACAGAAAGACCTTCTGGTGCCAGCGACATTCAGAAATGGCCTTGAATATGGATGGACCAAAGAGCAAAGCTCTCCCTTGGACACAAAGACAAGTCATGCCAGGGGAAAGCCTAACAGAGCATGTCAGGCCATGCCAAGGCCTACCCGTCCTGAGTGTTTGCTTCTCCACAATCTGACTGAAGTTATCCATACCACATCAGCACTTGGAGTCAGAGGTGCCAGCCTCAGATGTCCCACGGGTTGCAGTTAGCATTGCCCCCACGTGAGCCACAGGTCTGAATATTCTGTGAGCCCGCCTCCAGGCCCTGGCCTAACCCAAGTCTCAGTGGCACGCTTGTCCTAGGAAGTCAGCAATGCCATACAGTCTCCTTCACCTGGAGGCAGAGAGCCCCCGACCATTTGTGCCCGAAGTCATGGTGCAGCATGGACACCAGCACGCATTTAGAGGGCGGTCATTAGCACCGTCAACTGTAAGCTCACATGTAGTTCAAAGTGGCTGCTTTCCTGAGAATAGCACCCTTGGGAACCTCAGTGAGAATGTAAACATAAGAATTGCTGAAGTGCTCTTTAATAAGCTACTGGACATCACCTAGGTGTTCCTGCTAGTGAACAGTAAATCTGAGCACATTCACTGTTGGAACAAAAAGACCCCCATGTGAAACACTGTTCACCTAGAAAAGATGGAAGGGTAGACATTGTCTGCCCCCACCCCCCCATACCCCCCCCCCCAAGAGCCAGGATGTAGCTCTTCCTAGGTAGGGCAAATCATCTGCTAACTATGCTGGGAGCCAGTGTTGCCTCTAAGTACAGCACCATAAATCCAGGCAAGAATGGTTTGTGTGACCATAGCTAGTAAATGGAGGTGGGACACTGGATATGTGTGTAATGCTGAAGTGAGGACACTGAATTTCCTTCTAATCACAGGGAGACTATGATCGAGGGAGACTGCCACCTTAATCCAGGGGAAGTATTATCTTTTAATGAGGTCTTCTGATGTGATGGAATATTAACGTTACCCCTAATCGATTCAAGTTCAACATTCAGCTGGACTACAAACCTCTAGATGTATATCCTGGAGTCTAGACTCTGCAAAGGATAGAGAGACAAGCTAGACAACACTAAGCACCACCAACCAATCCAAGCTAGAAGGTGGGATCCTCTGCAATAGGACTTATCAGAAGGGACTGTACTGGATATAACCAGACAAGGCTTGGTATTAGATTGAGAAGTGTTTAGACAGACTATAGAAAACATCTTGGCATTAATAGAAAAGCCTGAAATAGTAGTTAAGTGAGCTCTTACTGATAAGATAAATGACTGAGAAAACCCATTTAGGAGCTAAATCCCATTTCATATGTAGAGAAAGATCTGGAAAGGACAGTTACTAGACCATTGCAGTAGCAATCTCTGGTGATCAGAGGGATGTTTTTGCTTGTCTTCTTTCTATAGTAAAAGTGCGCTATTTCTAGAACAAAGTTAAAAGTTACTGTAAGAAAAGAATCTGGAAGAGTCTGGTATACCTTATTTGACTAAAGCTGAAGACTTGATATCAAGTGCTCGGAAATGATCCCACAAGTTCAAACTCTTGCTATACCTGTATGAACACAAAGAACTTCTTCGGCTCTCTAGAGGTAACACTAGATGTTCACTGGCAAGACAATTCCCAAAGTGGCTCCAGTCAGACTGACATGAGAGCATCTCCACTCTCACAGAAAGCCCACCATGATGGGCAAATGCCTCTGGCCCTGTAGGAGGAGTTAGAAAACCACTTTCTTCCCAAAACCCTGAGTATATTCTAGTGCATTCTAGAAGGTGTAACCTGTATCAGAGCACTTTGTAGCTGAGAATCGCTTCACTTCCAGGGAAGGTCAGATTTAGTTACCAGCCAGAAGTCATAGGTCCATTCTGTTTACAAATATGGATGCAAGAGACAAAGAAAATAGCTAATGGAATCCAATAGTGTATTTAAAATTACTATATGATCAAGTAGGTTTTATCTCAGGAGAAAAGGAGAGTTCGAATTAAGAATCTAAAGGGTTTTTTTTTTTCCTGTATATCATCAAGTGAATAATTCACCTGTTTAGAATTTAATAATTTACCAAGGAAAAAAGGAATGTCTTTAAATGTCTAGGAATTAACTCAAGAAGGTTCTAATAAGATTCTGAATAAGTGAATAGTCCATGAAAGAATTAAAGACTCTGGCTCGCTCTAAATTAGTTCATAAATTCGAAGTAATCCCCAAATCCTTGCTTAATTTGAAGAACTCAGATTTATTTTAAAACCTATAAAAGGTCCTAAAATAGCTAAGTCAACTGCTAAGTATAAAAGACTTGTCCAAGCACTAGAGTGCTATAGTGAGAGGCAGTCTATATGGTATTTGCACAAAAACAGACCAAGCAGCAAGGCCCAAGCATGCACAGGAACTATGAAAAAGGGCCTACCACAGACTAGTGGTAAAGGACAAACTTGTGCTAGTATGGGGCACAGCAGCTCTCTAAAGATAACTGAATACCATACCACTGCTTCTAGTCTTTTAGAAACCAGTCTTTAACCATGGTTTTTATTGAAGTCTAGATTTATTAGAGACCTACTAGAAGAGAAATACAAATTATGACCTGGTGAGAAGACTTTGTAAGACCCTACTGGCACAAACCATTAGGGCAAAGTTTTAGTTTGATCAAAGTTTCTATTCAATGAAAGATACTGTGAACAAATTTATGTCCGATAACAGATTGAGTGAAATATAAAACCAATGAGGGACTACTTGAATATGAATTCCTTAAGTAAGACAGATGGGAACCCCAACAGAAAAGGCAAAGTCAAGGGTACCCAAAATGCAATCCTAACTCTCTAAACTCAGAAATGCGAATGACAGCTCCCTTCATATCCATTAAACTGGCAAGTGCTAGAAAGCTGGTATATGAAATATTGATAGGGATACAGGAATATTCCTGCATTGCCATGGGACCACGTACTGGAACAGCCATTCTGGAGAACAATCTGGTATCATTTAGTCAAATTAAGCAATTCTATTCCTGGGAGTAAAATTCAAGATGTTTGTCCTACAGGTAGATAGGGGCACATGTCTAAGGATGTTCTTTTCAGTGCTGTGGTGACAGATGGAGGCAATTGGGTGTCCATTCCTGGGAGAGCAGCTAGGAAATATGTGGTGGCCACATGCCATGTAGTATCACTTAACAGATAAAAACAGACTGGGTATACATAGAACAGGAGTATCCGACCTAGTGGGGAAGAGACAGGGTGACCCATTAATATACAGAGGAGACCTTTTATAATCCTTGAAGAGAATCATTCATATACCTTATACATTGGATTGGTTGCCTCTGAGAGAAAGGAACAGGTGTAGAGAAAGAGAAGGATCCCTGTAGAGGCCAATGATGCTTGTGTACCACGAACTAGTGGGTGTAACTCAACTGTCTCCCCCAGACCCCCAGGTTTTAACAACTAAAAGATAACATCTCGGAAGAGTGTTGGACTTACAAAGGCCCATGGCAAGGTAGGAGGTTAAACCCGTAGGCTTGGGTATCTTTAGTACAAGAAACAAGAATCATAAGAGCCCTTGCCTTACTTTGTAATTGGTCCAGCTTCTTCTGCCTCAACAAGGACTCTTCGTACGGACCCTTTGAGCAGGTTTCTTATTGTGCATGATTCTAGCAAACACACCCTGTTTTCTGGGAACACCTCCCTCTACAGTTCTAGCTTTAAGTAGCACAGGCCACAACAAGAATCCTCCCTTAAACACTGGGTCTCCTCTGGCCCCTTTATGTCAACTTAACTAGAGCCTGTTCTCCCCATTGGCCCCTGAATAAGATTCTGGCACCTATGGGAGGTTCAAAGGTAACACACCTGATGGGAAGTGATAGAACCACCTTAACCCGAGGGCATAAGAGGCTAGAAGCAGGAAGGGGGAAGATTTAGAGGACAGAGGTACAAGAACTTACAAGGTGTATTGTCCCTCAGGGGTAGTTTGAAGAGAAGCTTTTTAGGAACCTGGTATAGATGCCAGGCTATATTGCTGAAGGTTCCAGCCTCATCGGGCTCTTAAAGTAGCTCTAAAAATGAACTCAAGTCAGCAAGAAAGCCATTAGCACCACTATGAATGTCTACAGAGTACCCTTACTGGATTCCATGTTTTGTGTTGACCTATAATCGCTGTCACAATGTACCTACTCATACTGCCATGTGGAATTGAATTCTGAATCTCCCTGACAACAGGCAGTACTTCCAGGGCCACTAGATGCCCCTTTCATGTGCCGTCTTCACCTAGATTTTAGGGTTATCTAGAAGCAGACGTTTCTAGTCCCTTCTGTATTATTCCCCCACCCCATGTTGGCTCAGATGTGCTAACACACACATTCCATGTGCCATGCTGTCTCAGTCTATCCTGACCAGCATACAGTCCCCATGCTAGGAAGGTATCCAGAATTAGGAATCCCATAGATTCAGAGCAAAGACAGTCCTGGATGGGAAGGGGTTTTGTATATATCTATACATTAAGCTCCCATCAGCGAGATTAAGTTCAAGAACCCCTGTTCTTTGCCATGAACTGGGCTTTGCTGCAGGAGCTCAGATTCTCCCCCCGCCCCACCCAGGGCCCCCCCAGCGCCTCCTGGGTTCTTCAGTTAGTATGAGTCCCCTCTGAGGGCCAATGCCAGCTTCTCTTAGCCTTTATGCCTCGCTCCTAGGAGGAACCAAAGCAAGATCTTGGTCATGTTCTCACAGATATAGCCTAATCCGGACTATGCCCAGAATTCCAGTGGTGCCTCTACCTCAGTTTCCATGTAGTGGTATTTGTCGTAAAGTCTAAATATGATTCACCCATTGCAAAGCTCACTTCCTCGGCATCAAGTGACCAGGCACCATGACTTAGTTGGTAGCACAAAGCCTTTATATACCCATACAGCCTAAAGTCCTGACCACCTGCTATAGAAAATCTAGGTCAGGCCATGAGCCACATAGACTTTGCTAGGCAGACCTCAAACTGTCAGAGACTGGTATTTTTATGGTTTCCTCACTCCATGAGACCAGAAAACCAAAGCTAAATGTCAGCTTAGAGAACCTGGAGAGATCAGAGTTAACAAGACACAAGGGTCATTTCTGACCTCCAGGCCACTGGCCAGGTCTAGGGGTCCCTATCAGACCTGGGATTCAATTCAATGGAAAGGGATGGGGCCTACAAACATGCTTGGACTGAGTAAGGACAGCTAAATAGCTGGCAAGACCCAGTCAAGCAGGAGAAAATGACCATGGCAGCAAGGGATAAAGGTTTATTCATGTCATTTGTCAGCCAGAAATGTCAAGTCCAGATGCCATATGCAACAGCCTTTCTGGCCAAGGGTCTATTCTTTACACATGAGTTTAGATGGAGTCCTGGAACCTAAGAAAAGGGTATATAAAATGCCATGTTCAAAAGGTCTAGAGGCCCAGCTGAACATAAAAGAGTGTAGCTGCCAGTCTTAATGTGAATGCTTGCAACTACCATTTCTATTCTGTTGGCAATTAAGGGCTCAGATAGCAAAGAGGGAGGTCAGGAAAGACCTTGCAAAAAAAAAAAAAAAAAAAAAAAAGACAAGGGAGAAGAGCAAGGCACCAGAACATAAGCAGCAAGGATGCCCAGATTCAGGCTTCTGCATTGGTAGATACTCTTGCAGAAGATAGTTCCTCTTACAAAAAGAGGTGAAGCCCCTCAAAGTGAAAGTCCACATATCCAACTATACTCTATAGGTCAGGTCTTATGAAAAGCAGTCTAATTTCAGGAATCTTCCAGCATAAGGGAGGCCTATGGCTGGCTTCCAGGCCATCCTTCTAGTCAAGGACAATGATCAAAGCAGATAAAGCTAAGCCACAGCTTGTTTATAAACGTGTTTATCCCATCATTGGTCCCAGTGCCAATGGACAATATGTCAACTGGCAACTCGAGGAATTCACATGGTTAACATGTGAATATTCTATTATAATATTAGCACAAAATAGGATCCCAACTGAAGATATTAAGTGTATGAACTAAAAGCCTAGGATTAGATCTGGAAGGATCTGTCCTACATAGTTAGGTCCTATTTTCCTCCAATGTAACAGCATATTATTGAAAGCCTATGGTAACCAATACATTCTTGAAGTTAAAGAACCATTGATGAGGTTTGTCATGTGGTAAGAGGTTTCTAGCATGGAAAAACCACTTACTAGGTTCTTGAGATAGTGGTCAAAATTCCTGGAGAAGTTAGACCCTTGGATTACACCATAAACAATCACAGAAAGCAAGCTCTACACAACTAGAAGAGCACAAGATACATCTCATGTGCTGATGCAGCAGAAAAATAGTCCCAACGAGCAATGGTGGACGCTAAGACAACAGGATCTATGAGAATAGACTCAGTAAGAATCTACCAGCCTAAAGGCCCAAGCCAGGGGAGAACAAGAAAGGGACTCCAATTTGACCCTGCTGGGGAGCCCCTGCCAGGGTGCTGTGGGGGGAGGGAGGGTCAGGCAGGACCCAAGACAGCCACACAGACCTGCCCAAGAGGCTGCAGCTAGCTTACAGAAGCAGTGACAAGGCTGCTTAATTGAAGCAGCATATAAGCATTAACAAAGGACAGTGCCAAGCTAGAACCATCCCAAACCAGCCTGATAGGCAGAAATCCTAGAGACCAAATGTGAGAAAACCAGAAGTAATCCAAATGGGTCCATTTCACAGGATGGCAGAGAACAGGAATAGGAGGGGCCCCAGAATGAAGAAAACACCCTGAGACCTAGGCAAGGAAGAGAGCTCCCAGCAAGAACACAGCCAACATCTACCAAGAGACTCTGCTAAGTGACGGCATCTATGACAAAGGAAAGCAACACCACAGAAGGGATACTGTAGACCTCATGACCCCACTCGAGATGGCATAGTACTGGCCATCATTAGCCAGTTGCTTAGCCCCACATAGCCACGTCGCTAAGTATATTCTGTCCCACCTCAAGGGCAGGGAAGAGTCAAAGACAAAACTTAGGACTGGACTGGACTTTAAGGATCTCAAAAGACACTTTTATATCCTCCCCAGATGTTGATTCTAGAAATAGATTTTCAGGTGTTAGAGAGGAAATGCCCATGATATCTTCTTTAGCCAGGTTGACCAATAAACCCAACAGCCAGGCTTAAAAGGATTCTAGAAATAGAATTTTCTTCCTTATAGACCCAGGTCTTGCATGTATCGGCACATTATGTCCCTGTCAATGGGACAGTCCCTGGTCCCATTTCTGGCCATAACCCAAGCCTTGCCACATGAGCAACTCATCTCCAGGGTCTCTCTACATAGTGGACTCCTTTGAGAACATGGGATTCTTACCTCATTTCGCTTCAGTCCCCTCTAGTGACTATTTACAGCCTTTGTCCTATTAGTCCTCCTGAAAGGCTAGAGCAAAAATCTAGAGGTTTCCTGGTTACTGATTGACCCAGATGCCCACCCCCACCAGAATCCCAGTGCTGCTGCCTGCCTGCTACATCTTCTATCTTTGCTTTCAGACAATATCCATAATGGTGAAGGCTGCCGCTGAGGGGTGGTAAGTATAAACCTTCCAAGTGGAGCCCAAGGAAACTAGCCACCCAGTAGGGCCAGTCCTTCAGCATCAAGTCTAAAAGACCCCTGACTTGCCAGCACAATCCAAGAGGCCCTTCCCATGAACAATTTGAGCCATACTTGGGGCTACTAGAGGCTGTCCTATTTGCCTCCCCGCCACTCCCGCCACCCAGGCACCGCCAGAGAGGGAGATAGGTCAGGAGTGGCCCTTACACTGCTCCCTAGAACTCCTTCCCACTTACCCCAGGGACTATGAGGCCAAGTCAGTGTTCAAGGACTAGAGATGCCGGGGAAAGTACATGCTGACACACCCAGCCCTCTGGCCTGGTAACACCAGCCATTTCTGAACAAGTTATGGCCTAATGTGCCTACTGTGTCTGAGTTCGGCTTTAGGGAGAAATGGCCCAGGGACGTACCTATATCCTGAGTTTTAGTCTCCTATTCTCAGGTTAGCGAATGGAAGGTAAAGCTAGAGCTCACGAATAAGTCTTAGTCATGCACATCCTGGAGGAAGTTGATGGAGACTGAACACTCTACTCACACCTACATCTGCCAGGCCAGACACTGGCTACCTACCTAGGTATGGAGCAATAGAGAAACTAAGCACATTTACCAACAGTCTATCCTGACAGACTCTATGCCAAGTGCCCATTTTATACATATTGTGAGACAATCTATAGGGAAAGGTAGGCCCTATAAAAAAAAAAAAAAAAAAAAAGCAAAATCCCCTATTTAGAGTCACAGAGAACAGGCTGTAGGACTCAAGTTCTCACTGAAGGATCAGACCTGTGTTCAACAGGCCAGAGATAAGCAATACAAGCTACACACCATCCTAATACCACAGGACCCAGGGACAGGGTTCATTGAAGTTAGGGGTCCCAGAGGTACTGGGATCTCAAGCCTAGGCATCCCAATGATACTCCACCAGAGTCCACATGAACACAGCAAGCTGACTTCCACATTTTACCTTAGCAAGGTATGCTAGAGGACAGATGAGGCTCCTGAAACCTCCTCCCCTCAGCCAGTATACTCCGGGCCTTGATAAAAGGAATGTCCCTCACCCTACCTTCAGCATGCCATTCTGGACCTGAGAGAGCAGCACCTTAGCTCCCCAGCCCAACTTTGGAACCGGTGTCGTTTCCATAGACCTCAGATTCCAGGGGTAAGAGGGAAAGATGGCAAGATATGCTCCTGTCTCCCCAGTCCCTCAGGTTCCTCGCACTTTCATCCTTCTGAGGTCACATGGAAGAAGGCCAATAGCCTTCAGTGACCATGAAGGTGGTGGACATACCAATGTCTAATTCTGGGAGAAGGCCATGGTTACAACAGAAAATGAGTGAGAAGTTGTGGAGAACACCGCTCCAGAACAAACCAATAAAGGACCTCAAAGTAGATAGGAGAAATGTAGACACCAGGACCAGGACAGGGAAACACAGCTTGGGGAACATGTCTACCTAACAATGAAGGGCCACAGCTGGACTGACCCTGGCAGAGCTAAGTAGAGACAGGATCACAGGGTTTGGAGGTAGCTGCCTGCAGGACCTGGGTGGGGCAGCCCAGAGGCCAGCCCAACTGAAGTACCAAGAAACCTCAGCATCTCTGGGCCACTTAGGCATAGAAAGTGGAAAGTGCACACTGCCCAAAGGTGCCACAGGCCGAGGAGAAAAGTCACAGGATGGACCTTCAAGTCGGGGGAGAAGGTCAGGGAGAAGTGCTGCTGAAGTATTAGAGCTTGAGGTCTGATCTCAGCAAATGTTCAGTGTGCAATGCATGATTTTGTTCTCCCAAAAAAGAGGCAACTGTGTGAGGGGCTGGATGTAGTAAGTTGATCATGCTAATTACTTCTGGGTATGTTAAATCATGTCATACTTTAGATATTCAATTTTGTCAGTTTCCAGGAACTTTCTTAAAAGGTGTAAAGAAGTAGATGTCACATGAAGTCTATAGGAAGTTGTCATGACAAAAACGGAAAGTAACTCCTCAGGACGAAAGGGAGTTTTTAGGCCACGTGATGCTTTCTAGACTTGAACATATAACTTGCCACCGTGAACCACATGCCCGGCCTCCCACTGCCATTAAGATAATAGATCTGCTTTTAGCAACAAGGATAGTGCTAAAAAAAAAAAAAAAAAAAAAAAAAAAAAAAAAAAAAATTTATATATAAGCTATGAAAACAAATGTAGGTTTTGTGAAATAGGCCTTTCTATGTAGGTGATAGGCAAGGAGGAACAGACCCCCAAAACACTTGATCCCTCACAAACTGGGTTAGAAAGATACATTCAACTCCTAGTTCTTGATTCTAGATATATTGAGCTTGGATGTTGCTCCTGTATCGTAACAAGGTAAAAAGCTAGAATATACTCCCTCCAAAAGAGTTCCCTGAGGGAGAGGACACAGGTTAAAGAACAGTCCGGGAGATTGGGGAGACAGGCAAACATAGTCAGTTGCAATTTACCAAAGCAAAGACTCAGGAACCAAAACAAACTGAGGTAGGAAAACCTCAGCTGGAATTGGTGAGTTGCTACAGGTTCAGTGTAGACAACTCAGACTTAAAAACTCCAGGGGACCCACTTACAGGGGAGTTGTGCACAACATTGTAAGACCTCTAGGAGCTTGACCAAGCACCCCCAGTAAACATCAGAAAAACTCCTGGCTCTAACAAGAGAAAAAGGACCCATTTTGAAGTATGCCAGACCATATGCCTGCCCTTGGGGGAAGCTAGTTGGCTTAAGCCCTAACCTGCCTAACAGGGTATCAGAGCCTAACTGGCCTGAGGAAATACTCCAGCCATCCTGTGCCATCTATGGGGTCGGGGTGTGGGGGTGAGGAGAAAGACACTTGTGAAGTTCAGTCCAGAGCACAGGTTCACTAAGGGACTGAGACCTAATCACAGGAATGTAGGTTTGCCCACCCCCCACCCCCACCACCACCATTATTAAAAGCTTATTTATAGCGGTTCCTTTGTACTTGGTATACCAGGTCTGGCTATCAAGAAAAATAGCAAGTCGTACAAGAAAACCACACATCTTAAAGAGACAAAGCAGATGTTAGACCTTGGAACTATTTGTTGTACATTGTTTCCAAGCCAAATATGTGACCCAAGATCAATAGAGAGGCCAAAACTTTAGCTAAAAAAAAAAAGAATTAGACCTGGCAGGAATATTGGAATTACCAGACTGATTAATATGCTGAGGACTCTAATGGACAAAGTAGACAGCATGTGAGAACCAATGGGCAGTGTAGTCAAAGATGGAAATCCTAAGAACCAAAAGAAAAAGTACCAGAGATAAAACCACATTAACAGAAATGAGGAATGCCTTTTATGTTCTTATTAGGCCTGACAATAGGGAAAGGATCTCAGGATGGATTAAGTTGGAGAAAAAAGATAATATCTGAGGACTGGGGGCAAGGCATAAAATACATGTGAATACTAGAAGGAAGAGATTTAAGCAAAGACTGCAAATGCCC
This sequence comes from Leptonychotes weddellii, assembly GCF_054177405.1. NCBI lineage: Eukaryota > Metazoa > Chordata > Mammalia > Carnivora > Phocidae > Leptonychotes > Leptonychotes weddellii. The sequence goes on along the minus strand of NC_138374.1, from coordinate 49,831,559 downwards.
CTAAACTGAAGTCAAGCCAAACCAGAGATCTTGGAAGCTCAGAACACCAAGCAGAAGAAATGCCTAAACTGTACTTTATCATTTTCAAGTTACAGAGAAAAAAAAAAAAAATCCTGGAAGTTGGCAGGGAAGGGGGTGGGCAGGGAACATCATGTTATAGAGGAACAATTGAGAATTACATCCTGCTTCTCAGAACCATGCAAGAAAATATAGAGGGACATATTTGAAATGTTGAGGGGGAAAAGAGCTAACCTAGAATTCTGTACCCAACAGTTAGCCTTTAAAAATGGAGACATACTCAGATTTGTTGCCAGTAGACCTGCCTTTCAAGAAAAGAACGTTCTTTCAAAAGATGCAGGGTCAGAAACCCAGATCTACATAAAGAAAGAACACCAAAGCAATAAGGTAAAAATTACTGTTGATTGTTCTAACAGAAGACTGCTCAAAATAACGGTGTATTCAATTATGCATCCTATGGAGACATGCTTAAAGAGACAGCAATGATACAAGGGATAGGAGGGAGAAGTTAGTATGAGAACCTTGTAACAGAATAACCCTACCTGTGAAGTGTTATAGTGTTAAAAAAACAAAAGCAAAGCTAAAAACAAAAACCACCACACCCAACAACAAAACAACCCAAAAACCTGTATAGGGCAACCACTAAAGTGTAACTGATGCCCTAAGAAAGCAGAGAACAGAATCAAAATGCTCAGTTAAGACCAGAAGGCACACTAGTGGAAGGCAAGAATAGGAATGAAGAACAAGGGCAACAGATAAGAAACCGTAAAGAATATGGTAGATATTAATCCAGTCATTATTACATTGACTATCAATGGTCCAAAGGTACCAATTAAGAGGCAAATTGCTACAGTGGATCAAAACACATCACCCAACCATGTTACCTACAAGAAACTCACTGAGACACATTAGAAATGGTTAGAAAGATATACCATGCTAACACTAATCAGAAGGGAGCAGGAGTAGCTGTACTAATTTCAAGACAGAATGAACTTCAAAGGAAAGGTATTAAGGATAAAGAAAGGTATTGCAGAATGCTAACAGGGTCAATTCTCCAAGACGACACTTCCTACATATGCACTTAAGAGTGTCAAACTACACAAGGCAAAAAACTGGTGGAGCAGCAAGGAGAAACAGATGAATCCACAAGTATAGTTGGAGGCTTGAACACCACTCTCAGAAGTGGAGAAACCCAGCAGATACTCAGGATAGTTGAAGTCAAGCACTACCCCGCTGGATACTAAGGACACCTATAGACTGCATCTGACACCAGAATGGGTTTTTCCTCAAGCTCGCAGGGAACATTCATCAAGATCACATTCTTGGCCATAAGACACACCTTAACAGATTTCTTTTAAATCATATAGTGTCTACTCTCAGACCACAATGGGTTTAAATTAGAAGTCAGTACCAGACACTTAGCTGGAAGATACTTGAAGATTAAAACATACTTCTAACATGGGTCAAAGAGGAGAACTATTTTGAACTAGATGAAAATGAAAAATTAAAGTGTGATATAATGAAAGCTGTACTTAGAGGGAACTTTATAGCATTGAAGGTACATATTAGAGAAAGATCTAAAGTCATCTAAGTTTCCACCTCTGGAAACTAGAAAGGGCAAATTAAATTCAAAGAAAATTAGGGCAGAGATCAATGAAATAAAAACAGTAAGTCAATGGGGCGGGGGTATTAAAAACCCAGTAAGAAAGGTGGTTTTTTGAAATGATCAATAAAATTGGTAAAGCTTCTAAGCCAGGCTAACTAGGAGAAGGCACAAATTAATATAAGAATTGAAAGAGGAGACACCACTATAGAGGTTAATCATTTAAGAAAAGGCTATCCATTCTCTACGGTCTTGCAGAGGATAGAATCAGACGCTTCCTCTAAGAGCTGCTTATGACCAGGGTGAACGATCCAGTCCCCAAGATAGGGAAGGTATATAGAATTAAGCTTGTTTTGAGTTATCTGGTTGCTATGGAGCTAAGGTAGGGGAGGGGATTCTGACTCAGGACAGCCCGAAGTTCTGTTCTTTGCTATGAAGCACACTTGGCAGGAGCCCTCAGTCTTGCCCCAGTCTCTATGCATAACTGGCTCATTTAAAACAAATACAACTACTCTTGGTTTCTTCAGTTGGAGGCTCCCTCTGAGGACCAGCTCCAGCTCTTCTGCAGCCTGCCAGTGCGGTCTCCTGGGAAGGACATTCTTAGAGCAGTGTCCTTGGGTTTCTTCTTTCCAAGAGGAAGTGACTCAATTCCCCCAGAATCCTAGTTCTGCCTCTGTCTGCTAGTACATTCTACCATCCTGCTTCTGTTCTGGGAAACAAGAGCTGCAGGAATGTAATTTTGGTCCAGCTGGCCCTTTGACAAGTTCTTAAATCCCTGTGGGAATCCTGGTAGAGACCAGGCACCATAACTTAGCTATCTTCTTGGCACCCTCAAAGTTCAAGCTCAGGCTCCTTCCAGACAGCACAGCCTGACAGGTTTGCGCCTCCTACCTTGAGAACACCTGAGCTCAGCCCAGGCCACCAGGCTCTGCAACCAGACAACCTTGGACTCTGCCAGGGTTGCCTTTGCACACACCCCACACCCTTTTCTAGGATTATATGCCACCTCTTCTAGGGAGGTAAAGTCAAACAGCTCAGAGAACTGCCGCAGACCATTTAAGCTGACTGGTCCTCTGACCTGGGCACTGCCTTAGTGTAACCTTTCCTGAACAAGGGGAAGCTAAGGGCCCACTGCTGGACCTGTACTCAACTGTGTGGGTCAAGTTAGACTTAGTAGACCCTTGGGCCTTAGGCTGAAGTCTATTGCCGGGTTAGGGGTTGGATTGTATCCCTCCAAAGTTCATGTTTTGGAGTCCTACATCCCTATTACCTCAGAACAGGACTATATTTGGAGATTGGGGTGGGGGGGATTATCTTTATAAGTAGGCCCTAATGCAATAGGACTGATGTCCTTATAAAAAAGTTTTGGACCGAGAAAACACCACGTGAAGATTATGACAGATCCAGGTGATACAAGCTAAGGAACCCCAGACTGCTGGCAGCCCAGCTGAAGCTGGGAGAGAAACATGAAATGGTCTCTCACCACCCTCAGAAGGTACCAATACCTTGATCTTTGACTTCTAGTCTCCAGAACGGAGACCAGAGTCTTCTATTCAATGAGTCACCCAGTTTGTGGTACTTTGTTACAGCAGCCCTAGCAAAGTAATACACATAGGAAAAAAATAACCCAAGAATAGTTCATCCTGCTCAGCCAGGAAGACAAACTTGACTGCAAATAAAAGCCCTGATACGGATTCCTTTCAGCCAGGGCACTGGTCAGGTCCCTGGATATGGAAGAGGAGGAGAACCCAGGCCCCAGTCAGTTTTTTCTAACAGACCAGATTCTAAGAGCCAATTCTAGAAGTATTATGGCATGTTTAAGTGGGCCTAGATCCTAAGAAAAATTCCATATTCAAAAGAGTCTTATCAGTACCCTGGAGAGACTTCCCTAGAGAAATAAACCGGTTCTAGGTCTGTTCCTTAGTTGGCAGAGTATGAGATGCCACTGAATACAGATGCCATTGGTCTTTTCTCTGAAAAGATGGAGGTCTCAGGGAGACCAGTAAAGAGCTTCTACATATAACCTCAGACAACACAAAACAAGGCAAGAGACAGCATGAGCCACAGAGACCAAGACCGCCCACTATAGTTGCCAGCAACTCAGAGGTGAACTCCCAGTAAGAAAAGAGAGAAGCTCTATCAGGACTTAGACTTAACCAAACTCCACATGCAGCTTTAGACCCAAGGACAGGCTAGAGGTAGGTCCTAGGATCCTCATGCCCTCACACCGAGGATTAATGGCTCCATGCACATGTAGCCCCAGCATGGACCTCAGACCGGAGATCTGTATTCTTCTCAGAACTTCTCTGCCTAGGGCTTCCAAGATGGTGACTGGCTTCAAGGAGACTCTCCAGCTTCTGGGTCCCAGTAATCCTCCAGGGTGAGGGAGACCCTCAGCAACTTTCAAGGGTTCCCGTTTAGCCCTGGGCAACCCTCAGAAGAGAAACCATAAGGAGGAAGGATAGGGTCTAAAAGAGAATCCATGCTATTTATAGGGGCAGGGAGTGGGGCACCAGGCTGCAGTATGGGACTAGAGACCATCAAGGACCTTCATACTGGGCTTTTGGGCTCCAACAGAGTCCAGACCTTATTCTCAGCCAAGAACACTGGCCATTTGCCTGAAAGTAAAGAGAACTGGGCACTATGCCTCATGACCAGTGCTATTCAAACCCAGGTGTCCTTGCCCATTCCATATATATATATATATATATGGTGAAACACAACCGGCCCTCACAGAACCTCACGTCCAAAAGGTTGAGAACGGTTAGATCAGAAACAAGACTTCACTGGAAGACCCAACCCTGGACACAGCAGGCAGCCACAAATTGCCTCGAGTATGGGCAGTTACCACCCATGATGTTCTCTAACAGGAATAACCATCAGGTAGAAGGAAAGGATAATAGACCTTAGACCAAGAAAGATCTGAGGATAAGCTCCAAGCAATCAGGACAAGGAACAAGAATGATCAGTAAGACTATCCGTCTATCTTCTGCAGCTACTGGGTAGAAGGAAGAGAAGTGGTCCCATCAGGCCTTAGAAAAATGGAGAACAAGTGCTAGCAAAGTCAGTAGTGAGCTATGGCAAGAGCCCAGTAGGACATACATGTGCCTGCATCCTAAGGGCCTCTGGTGCCCAGGATAGAGGCCCCCAGCATAGATCACAGGCTCTAGCTACATGCTCCTCTCAAGGCTTACTGCACTGAGCCTCCTGAACAGCCAGCTTCAGACACTAAGAACCAAATTCCAGCATCACTCAGCATAAGGGAGACCCACAGCCAGCCTGCTCCCAGGCATCCACCTAGTCATGAGTAGTGATGAATGACCACAGGTAACAACTCCACCAAGACCAATGTAACTGGAAGAAGTAGCAACTGGAACCTTGAGATTCATTTGGCCAATAGACAAGCCATCAGATGATCAGTTCCAATTTAAGAGAAGGCATGTACTTGGGTAGGCCTAGAACTAAGTCTGAAAGTGTATACATTACCTTGATCCCCAAACCAAAGACCCCACCAAAAAGGAGAATTACAGACCAATATCCCTGATGAACATGGATGCAAAAATTCCCACCAAAATACTAGCCAATAGGATCCAACAGTACATTAGGATTATTCACCACGACCAAGTGGGATTAATTCTTGGGCTGCAAGGTTGGTTCAATATCTGCAAGTCAATGTGATACAATACATTAATAAAAAGACAAGAACCATATCATCTTCTCAATAGATGCAGAAAAAGCATTTGACAAAGTACAGCATCCTTTCTTGATCAAAATTCTTCAGAGTGTAGGAATAGAGGGTACATACCTCAATATCATAAAAGCCATCTATGAAAAAGCCCCAGTGAATATCATTCTCAATGGGGAAATAACAGCTTCCCCCCCCCCCAAGGTCAGGAACACAGCAGGGATGTCCACTATCACTACTGCTGTTCAACATAGTACTAGAAGTCTTAGCCTCAGCAATCAAAAATAAAAGGCATCTGAATTGGCAAAGAGGTAGTCAAACTCACTCCTTGCAGATGATAGGATACCTTATGTGGAAAACCCAAAAGACTCCACCCAAAACTGCTAGAACTCATACAGGAATTCAGTAAAGTGGCAGGATATTAAAAAAAAAAAAAAAAAAAGTCAATGCACAGAAGTCAGTTGCATTTCTATACACCAACAAGAGGGGAGAAATTAAGGAGTCAATCCCATTTATAATTGCACCAAAACCCATAAGATACCTAGGAGTAAATCTAATGAAAGAGGCAAAGGATCTGTACTCAGAAAACTATAGAATACTCATGAGAGTATATACAACTGTCATTTTCTTTTATAGGCTTTTCTAAAACTTCTGAAGTTAAAAATAGAGCCAGTATCTTTTAGTGCTTTCATGCGAAGGGTGACATTTATAGGTAGCAAAGACCTTAATTCTTAGGATAATATACAAACTTGTGTAAGACGTTGAGTCTTCAGTCTCAAAATGCCACAAGATTCTCTAACAGGGAAACAATTTCCTCCTCTACACATGTTGGGACACAAGGCAGTATAGAATCGTTATGGGATCCTCCATACCAGAGGATGTAGGACCTTCAACTCCATCCAGGCCCAGGAAAGTAACCCCAAATTCAAGCTCCTCTGGATGGAAAAAGGATGCCTCTATAAGCTATTTCCTGTATAGCCCCAAACTAGGTTCTTCCTTCCTGCTCCCCTGAGAATGCTAGAGCTAAAGATCACCCACAATGTAGAAGTGTACCTCAGGAACTGGTATGTTGGACCTCAGACTTCCTCAGACATCATGCCCCAAGATACGGGGCACAGCCCTGGGTCACATCCAAATGTGGTTTGCATCGTGCCTTGCAGAGGTAGGGTATTCTTTGAGTTGATGGGTCCTACGTCCCCTCAATTCAAGATTCAATGTTAGATATCAGGAGGGAAGGATCTGGTCTTGTCCCACCAACCTCCCCATAATTCCCAGGTGCCAACTCCAACTAATTATTGTCACTCCAATAGCAAAGAACTGAAGTCTACCCATATCATGCCACATGCCCTCATTAGTGCTTGCTCTGCACTCAGTAACAAAAACCTTGCCTGGTGACTGAAAGCTAACTGGTGCCATTCCCATGGGCCTAGGACTACACTACCTTGGTCGGGGGAGGGAGTGGGGCCTTGACATTTCAGTCTTATCATTAAGGCCAGGTTCAGACTTCAAGGCCAAGAATAAGGTCTAGAAATAATGGCATAGGAAGGCTGGAGATCAGGGACATTGAGATGGTTTTATTTTGGAATAAAGTCATGACTATGACAAGGGAAAGTAGACAACCAGCTGTAGGGAAGGATACAGCCCTAGGACAGAAAGGATATGGGGGAACAAGATTCTAAAACTATATCCTAAAAATAAGACACTCTGCTGACCAAGGAAGGCAGCAGGTGGACTGAGGGAAACGAATGGAGACTGAAGGCAACTGATGGGACCCTGGGAGGGCAGGGCAGAGGATGGGCCCAAGACAGACTGAACCCAAACCAAGTTGACGGCCCTAGAAGTCAGACCCAGAGAATGAGGAGACACACTGAATAAAGGTGACCTGAGGGGCAGAGTGGGAACATCCCAGGAGGAAAGGTCCTAGAACACAGGCTAGAAGCCATACTTCTCATGGGGTAAGAGCGCCCAGATAAAGGCAGGCAGATGGCCTGGGTTCCTGAGGCCAGGGATGCCCCTGCCAGAGGGAAGACAAAGATATTGCATGGGTAAGAACAGGGAAGGACACAAGGGACCCTGCGGCAAGGGGAACACTGTAGGCCACGTCACCCCCTGTAGGGCAAATACTGCCACACACCGTGAGAAAGTGGCAAAGCCACAGGTCTCATACCCCAAGTTAGAGGGTGGGCCCAGCCAGGGAATCCGAACACTTTACTGATGTGCTCAGGGGCCCTTGCCACATGGACCCCAGCAGAAGGGAACAGGACAGAACTCAGGGAGAACCATGACTACCCAAGAGGGACTAGAGGCTGGTACACAGGAAGGGGTTCCTACCAAGGTCTCCTCCGAGGAAAGCCTGAAGGACATGGTCTTCTTAATCAGATGCAACTGAGAATTAGGCTAGACCAAGTTCCCGACAGGAGAAGTGTCAGGAAGGAAGGACCACAGTTGTCTCACAGCCAAAAAAAAGTGGCTTAGATTCTCTAGGTCCAAGTCTACCAGCAGAAACATCAGCCCACATACAGAAAATAGGCACCAAGCCCATTTTACCACCAGACCCTGGATACTAAGGGACTGTAGCATAATGCTAGTGGAGACAGGTGGCCAAGAATGGAGCTTGATCTAGCCCAACACAGCAGGATTCTTCACTGAATATCTGACCCACTGGCTCAGGCCAGTCACCAGCCTAGAGACCAACCTAGTACTATGGGATGTGGCTGCCACTCCAGCTACTTTGGAGCCAAGAGGTCAGACCGTCTCACTAGAAAAGGAGAGGATAGGAATGAAGGGACGGAGTTACCCAGCAGACAAGGACTCCTAGCCAGGAAGGAGCTAGGAGCTAGCGTCGAGGTCCCCTCCCACCGCAAGACAGGCTGTACATGGTAAGAGAACAGTTCTGAAGGTGGCAGGACATCTGGAGAGAGGAAAACACCTGCCTGGCTATTAGAAACCAGTCTGTTTGCAACACACCCACAGGAGCCAGACAGCCACCCCTGCCCACTGAGCCATAGACATCAGATGCTGCCTTCTGATCAAGGTCCTGCCTCATACCTGCTCTTAGGCTTCCAGAACACCTCCACACTCCCCCACCTTCCAGCCAGTCTCCACTATTTCCTGTAATAATCCCAAATAGGAAACTCAAGAGTCCAATAAGTTGAGCAGTCAACAATTTGTACAACTGTGGAGTCATCTACAGCAGCAGAGGCTAACAATCATGGTCATTTGTACCACAACTAAAGCCTCAAGTATGAAGAGTTAAGTACAGAGGTTTCTGCAAGCTCAGAGGGGCAAGACTCAAGCTAGGGTTTTTTTTTGGGGGGTGGGGGGGGAAGGAGGTAGCAACAGTGCTGCTCTTCTGAGCATGAGGGGCTCAGGCAAGAGGAGCAAGGCTCCAGAAGCATCAAGAAAGCTTTTCCATCAGACTCCAATCTGTCACAGAACCTGAAGGTCAATGAACACCGAGCTGGCCAAGTACAAGCATATCTTTTGTTGCATTTTGTAGATACAGTTTTTTTTTTTTTTTTTAAAAACACAAGTTGGAAGTTTGTGGTGACCCTGCATCAAGCAAATCCATCGGTGCCATTTTTCCAGCAGCATTTGTTCATTTCCTGTCTCACATTTTGGTAATTTTTATATTTCAAGATTTATTGCTATGTTTAGTCTAGTGATCCGTGATCAGTGATCTTTGAGGTTACTACTATAATTGTTTTGGGATGCCATGAACCACACCCCTCTAAGACAGTGACCCTCACCAATAAATAGATGTTCTGACTGCTCTGCCCACTGGCTGGTCCCTTGCTCCCTCTCCTCAAGCCTCCCTATTCCAAGACAAAACTGAAGTTAGGCCAATTAATGCCCCTCTAGTGGCCTCTACGTGTTCATAGGAAAGGAAAAGCCACAGGTCTCACATTAGATCAAGAGCTACAGATGATTAAAGTTAGTGAGGAAGGCATGTCAAAAGCCAAGATGGGCCAAAAAGCTAGACCTCTTACATCCAACAGTCAGCCAAGCTGTGAAGGCAAAGGAAAAGTTCTTATAGTTAGAAATGCTCCTCCAGTAAACATATGAATGCTAAAGTAAAATGCCCTTATTGCAGATATGGAGAAAGTCTGAGCGGTCTGGATAGAAGAGGAAACCAGCCACAACATTCCTTTAAACTAAACTAAAGCCTAATCCTGAACAAGGCCTAATGTTCTTTAATTCCATGAAGGCTGAGAGAGGGGAAGAAGCTGGAGAAAAGTCTGAAGCTACCAGAGGTTGGTTCTTGAAGTTTAAGGAAAGAATCGCCATAACACAGAAGTACAAGGTAAAGGAGGTTATCCAGAAGATCTAGCTAAGATAATTCATGAAGGTGGCTACACTGAACAACAGGATTTTCAATGTAGACAAGAACAGCCATCTGTTGGAAGATGCCATCTAGGACTTTCCTAGCCAGAGATAAGTCAAGGCCTGGCTTCAAAGCTTCAAAGGCCAGGCTGACTCTCTTGTTAGGGGCTAACGCAGCTGGTGACTAAGTTGAAGCCAATGTTCCTTTACTGTTCTGAAAAATCCTAGGGCCCTTAAGAATCATGCTAAACCTGCTCTGCCTGTGCTCTATAAACAGAGCAAAGCCTGGGTGACAGCACATCTGTTTATAACAGGATTTGCTGAATATTTTAAGCCCACTGTTGAGACCTACTGCTCAGGGGGAAAAAGTTCCTTTCAAAATATTATTGCTCCTCGACAATGCACCTGGTCACCCAAGAGCTCTGATGGGGGTGGGGGCAATGTACAAGGTAGCTCGTGTTTTCATGTCTGCAGACACAACATCCATTCCGCAGCCCGTGGATCAAGGAGTCATTTTGCCTTAAGTCTTCTTAGAAATGTACTTTCTAGGACTACAGCTGCCATAGATAGGGATTCTTCTGATGGACCAAAGCAACTGGGCAAAGTAAATTAAGAACTTTCTGGAAAGGATTCACTGTTCTAGATGCCATTCAGAACATATGTTGACCTCTTCCCATGAGTCACACATCAAGGTCTATGTTAACGGGTGTTTGGGAGGAGTGGATTCTGACCCTCATGGAGGACTTCATGGGGTTGGAGACTTCAGCGGAGGAAGTACCAACGGACGTGGTGGAGACAGCAAGAGAACTAAAAGTGGAGCCAGAGATGGGACTGCATGGTTGCAATCTCCTGCTAAGACTTAGAAGAAAGAGGAGTGACTTCTTATGGAGGAAGAAAGAATGGTTTCTGGACATGGAATCTACTCCTGGTGAAGATGCTGTGAAGACCATTGAAATGACAAGGGATTTAGAATATTACATCCACTTAGTTGCTAGAGCAGCCGCAGGGCTTAAGAGGACTGACTCCAATTTTGGAAGAAGTTCTTCTGTGGGTAAAAGGCTATCAAACAGCATCACACACTACAGCGAAATCATTCATGAAAGGAAGGGTCCATCAATACAGCAAACTCCACTGTGGTCTTATGTTAAGCAATTGCAGCAACCACCACCCTGAGCAGTCAGCAGCCGTCACCATGGAAGCACGACACTCCACCAGCAAAAAACAAAAGCTAACCCTCTGAGCTTTCAAGTAGTAAAGTATTTTTTTGGTAAGGTATATACATGGGTTGACATCGTGCTTTGCAGACTTTACAGTCTAGCGTGAGTCTAACTCTCGCATGCACTAGGAAACAGTCCTTTGATTTGCTTCATTGCGGTGGTCTGGAACCAAACGCCTGGTACCTCCAAGCTATGCCTGTACATCAGCTTCACCAAGCAGCTCGGCTTGGGGCAAGTCAGACAAGAGGACGGAGCGCCACATCCTCAGAAGAGGATACAGTTCAAAGACTGCCAAAAACCTAAAAACAAATCCATCTTTTGCCTCCAGCCATTTGTGTATCTCTAGATTCCGCCCAGGCTGGAGATAGCAGCTCGAGCTGAACATCCGTGTGAGGCTAAATACCTGAGCACCTCTACCAGTGTGATTTCCCTAGTCGAGGTGTTTCTGCCGAGATCTAGATGAAGTTCAAGGAGGTTTCTATGAAGTTCAAGAAACAAGCGGAGGGAGAGATTTCCACTAAGGGAGTGGATACAGCTATGGTACCTGCTTCGGCCTAAAAATGCCACTTCTCAGGAATGACAGGGAGTGCAGGGGCCCAGGGCAGCAGCCCTTGATCTGAGGGCCACACAGAAGCCTAGGTGTCAGGGGGGAGGAGTAATGTGGGGCAAGTCTCCCTGCTAGGGCTGCCAGACTTCATGCAGCGGGGGGGAAAGACTGAAGGTGGAGTTTCAGATGAGCCAAAGATAAAGGTTTTAGCACGACTGTGTCCCATACAGACCTCCTACATTGTACCTGTTAACCCTGTCCCCTGAGGACAAAGTTGGTGGTCACCCGTGGTTTTTATTGCTGGACAAACCCAAGAAATCATGTGCAGAAAGACACCTATAACCTGCCTGTAGTCAGCCACACCCTTCTGAGGAAGGTAAAGGGGTTCCTTGAACACGTCTGGAATAAATTTGACAAGTTTCCAATAAACACAGGACCCCACAAGAGGATGACCAGGGCACCTTCTTGGCTCAAGACGACCATAAAGGAACTCCAGGACCTGTGGCTTCTAGGCTCACCCCTTCACCATGGCCTTCTACTCTGCCAGCCATGGATAGAAGACACATACTCTGGGCTCTTAACCTTCCCCAGTGGTGACCGCTTTGTGAGCTGGTCTACAGGAGCCACTGAGTTAAGGGTTTGTTAAACTGCACTTAGCCATTCATCCCAGTGCAGGCTTGCTGCACAGCCTAGGTCTTCACTGTTCCTCTCAAGAGGCAGATTCAGTGGCTCTTCAGTAAAAGGATCACCAGCTGATCATTAGGGAATTCAAAAAGGAAAGAAGTTTCCTTTAGTTTCCCTGCTCAGAAAGCATTGTACTTGAGAAGCCGTTCCTTCTCGACATAGTTGGAATCACTAAACTGTTGTATTTTGAGAAAAAAGGAGAGCAAGTATGCATATACATGCTAATCACGGTTCTTCGTATCTAAAACAGCCTTTTCTAGTTTCCTGAACAAACTAAGTTCTGCAAAATTGGCTCCAGGGTCAAAACAGGACTCCCTTCCAGGAAGCTAACCAGAACAGAGCAATTACATTTGCAGTGCCTAAAGTTAAATCCTTGGTTTATTCTAGAGAACTTAATTACTATTTTATCTAAACTAGGAGTTTGGGTGTCCTACTGGTTACATGTAAATTCTCCATCCAGAGCAGGACTAAGCCAGTGAGCAAGATTCTAGGGTTTTATACCTACTCCCCATAGCCAGAGACGACATCGGGTGTACTTGTAGGTTTCATGGCAGATTCTCGGTTAATTTCACAGTTAGGAGCTTCCTTCCACAGAATAAGAACAGAAAAGCTCTACAGGAAAAAGCCAGGTTTTAGATTTCCAGGTTAGAAGTAGCCGCACAAGGATGGTCCCGAGGGAGCCACAGGTTGGGGCCTTGATTGGGCAAGAAGGGAGTGACCTTCAGTAACCTTTGTGTTTCAGTTTCTCCAACTGTTAAAAAAAAAAAAAATGCTACATATGCATATGTTCCATATCCCTGGGATGTGTTAATTCAGTTAATCTTTAAAACATGCCTGAGACCCTTCTGCCTCAGTTCTCACATGTGAAGTAGTTACAGTATCTACCTTCAAGGGCTTGAGAAGCAGCAGTTAGACCTGTGAATTGCTTAGTATTCTCTAGCACAGAATCTGCATTCAGATGCTAGTTAACACTTGGCAAGTGAGAGCTCCGTTAAGTACTAGTTCTCGGAAATAATATTCCCCTAAAACACCAGGGCATGAGATACAATAAGCAGTGAGCAACACTAATCTGTATCCATAGGAGTTATCCAGATACTATTACCTTGGGGTAGTGACTCTCCCTCAGGAAGTGACCTTAGGGGGGCTTCTGGGGATGCCAGGAAGGATTTTTTTTTTTTGCTCTGAATGTTACATGAATGTTTACTTTGGAGATTCATCCAGCTGTATGCTTGATTACCAGGCATGCAGAAACGTGCACAATTTGTATGTATAAGGGTGTTCATGGAAGCCATATCCAAAGTGAAACTAGTTCCTTGCATCTACTGGTATTATAGAAAAGGAGAGGATTTCCCTAGGAGTCCAGCTGGGTGACCACTAAAGATGGTCAGGATGTAGAAGTCGTCCAGGGTCCTGACAGTTCTAGTTCTCTCTGGTGATCATCTAACAGACACCCCTATTTACTGTCAACAGTATTCATGAATTAAGTTAGAATACTTTTCTGCTTACTAAGGAGCTCTAGCTTAGGGATACCACTGGGCCCTTCATAGGTTACCCACAGTTCCCAGACTGCTTTGCACCCAAGTGCACTGGGACTTGAAATGGCCGATGGGTAGGAGAATGAACATCAGGGGCTGATTTGCCTTACCACTTGAGAAGGCGTCAAGCAGCTAAGAATTGCCAACCTTTCTTATAGCTTTCCTCCAGTAAGTGTGCGGGATCCACTCAGGCTCTTCCCACAGGGACTGAGCTAACACTCCCCCCTTTAAAAAGTCCCTCAGCCAGTTTAAGGTCTTAAGAGATCTAATTTACTTTTAATGGCTTATGCTTAACATGGAGGTGGTCAGCTTAGGAGCAGCAATTAGAAAAGCTTAGAGGAAAATCAGAAGCATTTCATGGTGAACAGTATGGTAGGTTGTGTTAGTAATTAACGCTAGCCTTTTTAAGGGACCTCAGCCTCCCAGGCTGAGAAGAGGCTCATTCGAATCACTGACTGGGTACTCCTGGTCCCCTGGTTCCTTTGTACCTGGCCAGGGACTGGGGCTCCCTTCACCTTGGGGCTTGACCCTCCTCAGGGTTTACCATTAAACCAGCAGATAAGGGAAGAAAGATCAAGGGAGAAGTATAGGCTAGGCTCCCATGGGTAGTCTAACATTGCTGGGCCTGCTCTACTGGCCAGAACTCCACACGGGACCATAGCTAAATATAAGGGAGACTTATATTTAAGTGGTCTATATTTAAGCACTACCGGAGTCTAGTACATCTCGACCATCTTCCCCCATCCCTGGCACTCACCTCACATCTGTGACCAACGAATACACGGGAAGGCAGGTGGGAGAGCATACTGCACGTGTGCTGGCCTCCATTCTCAGACAACGGTCTGCTCATTAAGGTAGCAGGAAGAACTTTGTCACAAGCCTACAGGCTGACCTATAATCTAGGCCTTCTTACACGATGTTCTCCTATGGTCAAGCCAGGGGCCCAGGAGGAAACCTGTGTGCTGAGAGCACTAGAAGTCTCAAGTATATACCCAGAAGGTATGCACTTAAGAGAGTCAAGTCTGACGTCTCCAGAAGCCAAGTATCTTTAATATACCACACTAAATCCTATTTAACAGAACAAGTGTTAAGAATCATCGACTCTAGGATATTAAGAAACTGGAGTTTTAACTGCTAAGATCAGTAGGATCCTTTTAAACAAACTGCTTCTCTGATTGGATCACTACAAGTATGAAATTAAAGGACTTTAGAAGTCAGGACTAATAGGTTCCCAGTGCCTCAGATTTTTCTGTTTTTCCTTAGCATTATAATCTTTACACTGGCATTTCAGAAAGTTCCTATTAAAAGAAGCTGCTCTTATAGGCACGCTTATAGGTTTTTAACCTGACCGCACTCTTTTGGGCAGCTTTCAATCACCTATTCTTTTCACAAAGACCAACAATTATACTCCCGGGCAGCTTTGACCTATACAAACACTGCTTTACAGGTTTCTAGAAGAACACTCCATGTTCTCTGAGCACCTGTAATGCCATGCCTTATCACTGCAGGCCCGGGGTCTCTGGGAGACCATGCTGTAGGCTTATCTGACCACCATGAGGAGGTCTCAGTCTGCTTCCATCAGATAATTATTTAGTGAGACCATTTAAGACACAGGAACTGGTAGGTGAAGGGAAAGAATCCTGCATTTATGCTGCTTTTTAATGGCCTAGTTCTTCAGATGGATCTCTGCCTCATTGCAACCCTTGGGTAGAACTAGATCCTAGTCCGTGGCTAGGATCATGCTCACCATGCGACAGTACACAGCTCTTGACGGTAGTATGTGACTCCCTAAGAGATGGTCTCCCCAAGTAGTAAACTTGAATCTCTTCTTTTAGAGCCAACCACAGACTTACAGGAAACACAGGAGAGAGGGAATGTATTAAAGTACACCACAGAGATGCAGTTAGCTAAGTCCCGAATGGGGAGGATTCCGTAGGACGAGAGACCCTGCTTCAAAGAATTGCAAGGAAAGATGGAGAAACCTATATATGGAGACAGAAGACCCCAAGCAGGATAGCATACAGACCCTATCTGGACCCTAGTTCCCACAAGGAGTAGAAGGAACTATGGTGTAACTGGTAAAGTGTGAACTCTGAGTAGGGTCAGGGATTATTTTGTTTTGTTTGGTTGTACAGCCCCTGTCTGGGAACTAAGGTATTTATAGAAAGTTTAAGGAACAGATATTTTTAGAAATAGGTCTACTCAGCCTTCTGTTTATAGGACACTAGGACAGGAAATAGCCAATTCTATATGCTCCCAAGTCTTCATGGGAGGGACTTCCTAGAACAGCACCTAGAATGTCACAGCCCATTCCTGACCTTCAGAGAAACAGACACCCCTTAAGCCAAGGTAAGATGGAAGTGGCTGGTTCCAAGCAAGGCTAGCTCAATGAAGCACACTATTTCTCGGTCTGCCTCCAGCAAGAAAAGTCCTGCTTCCCACCCCCTACCACCATGAACAAACAAGTAAAGGACCACCCAATAGAACACGTAAGAGCCTAAAGCCTCCCGGGAAGAATATAGCAGAGAGCCTCCTGGATCAAGCACTACCAGAGTCTAGTACATCTCGACCATCTTCCCCCATCCCTGGCACTCACCTCACATCTGTGACCAACGAATACACGGGAAGGCAGGTGGGAGAGCATACTGCACGTGTGCTGGCCTCCATTCTCAGACAACGGTCTGCTCATTAAGGTAGCAGGAAGAACTTTGTCACAAGCCTACAGGCTGACCTATAATCTAGGCCTTCTTACACGATGTTCTCCTATAAAGGGGAGTTGTCCACCTGTGTCAAACCCTGTGCTTTTCTCTAGAATCTCATGCCTTAAGTAGTCCATCTGTCTTAAGGATAATGGAGGTGATCCAGTAGATTAAGAGGAAGTAGCTCCCATCTTGAGGGTATCTTATGGAGCCTCCTTATCCTCCCCACCCCCACCCTGTTCCCCTCTATTGTGTTAGAGTTGTCCCTACTCCATCTCTGCTCCTTTATGTGGTCCAGTCAAGCTTTTGTTTCTACTATTTTAACAGCTTCTATGGACACTAAATTACCCATTTTGATAAGCGCAAGACAGGATCCCATTCTACTCTCTCAACACCCACCTTTGACTTGTCTTGCTTTCCTGTGATCACCTTGTCACCACGGTCTGTTTTTGCTCTTTAGTCTTCATGATCACTTACTTCCCAGTTCCCCTTTGCCGGTCTACCTGCCCAGCCATTAAGTGCTTGGACTCCTCCAGACACCCCATTTTGGCACGTGGGCAGTTTCAGAAGTTGTTGCATAGTTACGTGCTCCCTAGACGATGAATTCCAGGTTTACCTTCAGGGCAGTGCCCTGGCTTTGGGGAGTTCCAGTTTTAGTAAAAGTGCTGCTGAAGCGAGCACGGGGAGTTCCAAGTTCAGCGGTCCAATTGCCTGTTCGAGGTTATACTCAAATGTCTGATGTCTCACGGGCAATGCAAACCAAGCTGGCCCAAAGACGGAATAACCTTCCCCCATGAATCCTCTAACCAGACTCTGATAGTCTCTAACTCATTAACGGAGCATATCCACATGCTTATTTTTGATTGCCTAGTATTTGACACTTAATTGTTCATTTCTCCTAAATTTACTACCAAGTCCTGTCGTTTCTACCATTCAAATCTTAAACCCTTCCATTTTTGCCTTGTTTCCATTATTTCTAGCTGATACAAGCTAGGAGGCCAGTCCTTACCTGCTCAGCCCCTACAGGGCTTTATCTTGCCACCAGAAAGACCTTTAATGTCACAGGACACTTACCCACTTCAATGGGTAGGCATTCTTAATGGGGGCTTAAGTCCCAGGTGGGAGTCAAGGCTTAAGAAACAAGCCATTCTAGCTATCTTGAGCAAAAATAAGTTTGCAAGGTCTTTGAAGACTTTAGGTTTCTGAGAACAATTGTCAAAATAGTACCGTGGAACCTGCCCATGAGAAGAGCGGATATTTTGGCCATGACCTAGGTGAGGAAATAAGATACCCAAATTCCTTGGCCCTACAAGGCTAGTGCCAATACTAGAACACCTCCGCAAAGGAGAAGATCCCCAGATCTTGGCTGGCCAAGAGCAGATGGACTCAAGTGCATCTAGTTAGCAGAAGCTAATTGCATCTACATCTTCACTATAAGAGAAAGTAAGCAATCTGAGAAAGAAGTCTG
Source organism: Leptonychotes weddellii (assembly GCF_054177405.1). NCBI lineage: Eukaryota > Metazoa > Chordata > Mammalia > Carnivora > Phocidae > Leptonychotes > Leptonychotes weddellii. The sequence goes on along the minus strand of NC_138374.1, from coordinate 49,813,780 downwards.
CCATCTTCTGTAGTACAGGAAAGTAGAATGGTCAGTAAGGAAGGTGGATTTACCACATATATGATGGATGCGGACCTTGTCCCTAGCTGCTTTTAACCTCATTTTAGGCTTCCTTGCCCTCTAAGATGGGTTATACTGTCTACCAGCACCACCCACCCTCTTATCTCAGAGACCAAATGGAATTAGATGGGCTTTTGAACGGAGTGGACTGGCCTGGAAGACTGGAGGTAGACGTACCCAAGATTTGCCAGATAGCCTTCAGGACCCAACTGAGAGGTTAGGTCAAAGACCAGAAGGTCCTGGTGTACCTAGACTGGTCATCTACAAGATTCTAACAACCCCATTATTTGTTCTATGGCCCAGGGTGGTTGTGGCTCTATTACTCCTTAAGGTATAGGAGATATCCAGAGACCTCACACCCTCATGGTTAGACACACACAGATGCTTTCTGGTCATAGGACAACTGTTTAACAGCTATACCATCCTGTAGTTTCACTACTTGGCTCCCCCTACCTCTTCACCAATACTGGTTTCATTATCGGTCTTTATTGTCAACCTAATGAGTGAAGTTGTATTTGTAGATGGACATAGGCAATCCACTTGGGTCCTTGAGTGGGGTGGATTTATTTCTGACCTTATCCCTGTCTTTACTGCCCATATTAAGCATGCCCCTGACCCCTATTCTTCCTATTCCTAAGGTAGTTCAGCTGATGCTTTTATTGGTATAAAGCAAAGCTGATTGAGTATGATCTTGTAATACAGGTCTGCTAACAAGATAGCAGTATTTGGTAATAATCTTTCTATGGAAGATTTTTCGAAGTAAAAAACCTAATTGTTACAGACCAGCATTGATGTAATGCAGTCGATTTGGTGGGGACCACAAACTTTGAAACCCCACCTCCAGAGACAAGAAGTTCTGTTTTCTTGAGTAAACCTATACAAAGCTTTTGCACAGAGGTCAATTTTCTAAGTCTTGTGAAGCTCTCATTAGTACAATCTCAATTATTGCCCCTTAGCACACAAAACCTAAGATGTTTGCTATCCAGACCTTCATAGAAAAAGTTCGCCAACCTATGTTCTAAGGGAAAAGAAGCCATTTAAAAAAAAAAAATTAGCAACATAATTATCTAAGTTTTCTCTTCTAGAACAAGCTAGAGCTCACCTGACCCCAGACAGGAAGGATATTGCATTTGAAATGTGACCATATGCAAGTCCAAGTGATCTTTGCATTTAACGGACAAGGAACAGAAACTGGCCAACAGCTAATTCAGGCTGGAAGGAATGGTGACCCCAAACTTTAACATCCTTAGCTAACTTGATTGCCCTCATTTGCTGTTAAGCAGTCTCTTACGGTTTCCCTAAGCCTCTCACCACTAAGTATTTCCAAAGTGAAGGTTCAGTTATTAGCAGGCTGTGAAGATACCACGCCTGAACACACAGGCATGGGAGGGACTGCCATCCCACAGCCCCTGCAGCCTTATTCACTAGAACAATTTTAAACTTAGGGGTTAATTCCAAAAGTTAGCTACTGGCTAGGTACTCACAAGATTAGCTCACTTGAGAGCTGGCAGTTCAAGTGGTAGGAATTAAGGGCTGCATAAATAGACTTGTTACATTAACCTTCAGTCACTAAGTAGATCTTGACACCTCTAGATCAGGCTTTCTCCAGGAGACTGGGGGTTTTGTCTTGATGGCTTGAAAAAGTAGATTCAGTTCCTTGCCACCTTCCACCCTGCCCCCAGTTACTCTACCAATTGAAGAGACTTATAGCCCACCACATTCAGAGATTGAATAAGGGCATAAAAAAATGGACAAAACAGGCATACATTTTTAGGTCTTTGGACACAGTGAAGTAGAATCTAACAGTGTTTTGAAAAGTCAGATTTATGCATCCCTCCCTACAAGTGGGATACATGTCTAATTGAACTCCTACTTGACATATTAATACTTTCTAGAAAAGCTAAGTCCTGAAGCCCTAGGATATCAAGTTCTTAGAGTTCAGAAACAGAAGCAAATCTGTAGCTCAAACATGGCATTTCGGGAAAGTCCTAGAAGCATAAATTTAGCATGCTTGAGACAGAACTCTGGAAAGTCTGAGATTGTTGGCATATACCCCAGACTTGATCGAGGCCAGGAGAGAAGCCCGGCATTGACCACAGCAATGGTTATGGCCCGAGGATGGGAGTAGGAGCACCAGCAGTTAGTTCCACAAGAACTTAAGAGTTAGTGGGATACCCTACTTTTGTAGGCATTTGAAGTTCTGTACTAAGTGTTAAAGCTAGTAGGAAAAAAATGTTTGACTTGGAGGGTACTAACAAGTCATGAGTGATGGAACGAGAATATTTAGGGCTTATTCTTTATTGGCCATAAAGATTACACTGGTGACTGGAAAAGGATTAGCAGCATTTACAGAAGGGACAAGATCTAGAACATATGGGGAATTCCTCCTACCAACGGAGAGGAGAATGCTAGTAGGAGAGATTAAATACCGCAACAGGTAGTTCAGGAAAGGACTGAGAGATCTGGTAGCCTGTTTTAGTCAGAAATAAGTTTCTAGTGGTCATCTTTTACTGATCACGAAGGGTGTGTTGGGGATACATGAGGTAAGAACACTTTGTGCTCTGATGAATGGTAGCCCTTAGTGACACCGAGTACACCTATGCCCAGGCATTCCAAGGTTAGGTACATACCTCAGATCTCAAACACCGAAGACATTTAGAGGTGCTCCAGTCCTCACAGCAGAGTCAATCAAGCATAAACAGGTGATCTGCACTGAATGGCGGGCTACGCTATTAGCGCTTACCACCTGGACTTCTATAGCAACAGCATGAGAAATTCACAGAAGTGACCAGAGGAGACAGATGCACAGTATCATTTATGTACATACACACTCTAACCACTCTCCAGGATAACCCACTCCCCCCAGCATAGGGATTTCCGCCCCCAGATACGAGCTTCTAATTATTTCCCACCCCAGCAGAGGAAGGTGGGAATCCCTGCTATTCCAAGGTGTCAAGGACACAGCAAGCCTCAGAGACGCTGCTGGCCTTGCCCATGACCAAAACACAGGTCAAGAGACAGCCATGCTCACTGATCAGGCTCTGGAGAAACGTATCCAATCTCTACAGACCCAGGCCCAACGTTCCAGGGTCACAGGTCATCAGATCACTTGTTTGGTACTGGAGGTTCTCCTGATGGCGTACATTCCTGAAGCTTCCACAAGCATCTAGAAAGAGCTAGCTATTTTAAGTGGACATAGCTGAAGTAATCCAGACAATACCACTCTGTTCCAAGGAGCAAGACCCCAAAACAAATTCATGTGCACCATGGGCAAGAAAGTCTTCTACCTATTTATCAGCTTGAGTCACCGAGTCCCTGGAGTTACTAGTTTGTCCTCTATGTTTAGGGAACTCATCCAGAATTCAGGAAAACACCGGGTCAGCAGGGAATAGCAGGTCCTCTGAAGAAACCAAACCAAGGCAGCCAACTCCAGCCAAGAACATATGGGGAATTCCTCCTACCAACGGAGATCATTCTTCCCCACAGTGTCCGGAGAGGTTAGAATTCCAAACACAAGGTCATAGAGAAAAGAACATACCCAAAGCCCTCTTTTAAAAAAAAGATAAGGTGGCAATGGAGCTAGGTACCTGGCAGAGCCAGAGTGGGAAGGAGACAGCTTGCCTCCCCCAGTGTGCAACCTCCTCTTAGGAACGAGCCAGGCAAGTGCTGTGAGGGCTCCAGGGTTCACAGTATGCTGTACACGAGGCAGAGCCCCAACCTACACTAGGGGCAGGGAAGAAGGAAACCTCATCTCCTGGCTGCACTTAGCCTCAGCCACAGGTCCTGTCACACAGTTATGGCTTCAGCTCAGACCTAGAAGGCCAGCTCTACCACAAGAGGCCAGAGACAGCCAGGGTCCTTTCACTGCCTGCGCCCTCCACAATTGAAGGGTAGAATTGCCGCATACCATGCTCCGGGACCAGCTGAGAGAAAGCTATTCAGATGAAAGCCAGTTGTAACAGGTGAAGAGCTTGGAGGTCACGGTTGTTCACGCAAGAAAAACGCTGAGCAAAGTCAACAAATCCTTAGGCCTACTAGGCAATTAGGGCCAGAATGCAAACCACCACCCCATGACATGGAGACAGATACAGAATCACCGCCAAGAACGACTTCCCTGCAGAAGCTACTAGAACTGGTAGAAACCCTTTGGCAGCTTGCTAGAGGCCGAATTGCTGGACTAGCTTGAAGTGAGAAATTCTAGGGGCTGCAGTAGTAGGGGGCCCTGTAGGGTTTTGTGGAGTTTTACCTCCAGAAATACCACCAGGTTCTCATGAAGGAGACACACACACACACACACCCTCATTTCAGGTCAGTGGAAGGGAAGAGTTACCTTTGAGATATGCACAAAGCAACCTCCATGACAGAGGCCGGTCTTCCAAGGACAGCTCCATTATCAGAGTCTTACGTGACCCAAGAGAAGTCTAGTTGGCCAGCTCCAGCCCTTCTAGGCTTCCCCTCCTAGGGGAGGGGAGGCCACACTATACTTCTGAAGTTCAGCCTAGGCACTCAGGCCCACTAGAAGTTCTGAAACTTAATCCTGGGACCATACAATGCTCCCCGCCCCTACACCTTACCCCTACACCCACAGGGCTCTAGTGGAGAGTGGCTTACAATGGAGAGCCACAAGACATAGACCCTATTTAAAAAGGAGTGCATAGGGAAACTGAAGAACAGTAGAGAAGGATTAGAGGAAACCAAGTCCTCTGGCCCCCACAGCTACCCCCGGGTAAGTATGGCCCAGCCTAGTTATATCAGCTCCTACTTTCACCATCCACCACTCCCTTACATGGCATGCCAAGAAGACATGCCACACAATCTGGAGTGTGAGCACCGGTATCAGATTCAGATAGGAGACAGATTTATCAGATACAGAGTTCAAGATCACTGGTTAACATGTTAAGGGCTCAAATGGAAAAAGGCAACATGCCAGAGCAGAGGAATAATGTACACAGATGAAACCCCAAGGATTAAGAAGAAACACTGGTGATCAAGAGCAGGAACAGAAGAATGGTAGAAGGCTTTGTATTTAAAAAAAAAAAAAAAAAAAGGACCCAAATTCCTGACTAGTAGGTGTTTAGAGTCTTCTTCCCCAGATTTAAGGGCAAAGTGTTCAGAGTGAAGGGGCTCCTAGACCAGCCACACATCAGTTACTCTATCCTCAGGTCCTATCCAGAGCCAACAGGCAGAACTCCAGATGATTCTCCATTCTCTACAAATCACTATTTCTCTGGCTGCACATGGGGAGCAGCCAGGCTTCCCTGCCAAGCCTTAGCTTCTGGTTTGCATTGGTGCTGGCCCCTCTTCTGCCAGCCTGCTCTCTCAGGAGGAAAGGGGAGCATGCTAGGCCCTGGATCCCTGCACTTGTTGCTTTCCCCATAGTTGCAGGGTGTTCTTGAGCTCCCAGAACCTTAGGATCACTGCCAGTTCCAGCGTGTCCCAATGCCCTTAGTTCAAGGCAAGGAGCTATTAGAAGCACAGATCTGCCACTTTTCTTCATAAGGACTCTTACACGGAGGATTATTCTAGATAGCCAGCTGCCCTAGGCTTGTTAGCCCCTTCCTGAAGCTTCCTCCCCTGTATGGGGAAGCAGGGGAGGCCCAGCTGCCCTCTCCAAGGCCAGTCGAGTTATCAACAGGTAAACCAGGTACTCTGCCTCATGCCCTGCCTACTCAATGGCCCCAGCTAGACCCTGTCTTTCTTCCCACAGCCCCTGGTCAAAGCAAGGGAGGACCAGACAGTCCAGAATCACCAAGAGAACCCGAAGTCTTAGCTAACAGTTTAACCTGCGTTCCCCCGCCCAAATACCTATACTTTGCCACAGGAATTCACCCTTCTTGTCAGGAGGGCCGCATCTTATTCACCTAAGATCAGACTTTAAAAAAACTAGGAATTCTTAAGATGGAAGATTCAAGAGAAACCAGGCAAGAATTAGAAGTTTCAGCAGCATAGGAGGTTAAGTAAACCCAGCCTGTTCACCAAGAACAGGCAAAAAGAAAAGCCAACTTTCTTCCTTCGGGTATTGAAAGCAAAAGGCAGCTGACAGTGATGGATTGGGGCCTCCTGAATAGGCATCAGGTGGCTGTGACTAGGGGTTAGGGAACAGACTTAGGAGCTCCAGGTAGTGGCCCGATGTTTGTGAGCCTGTGGGTTAGTCCTTAACATAACCGGAGCCTAGGAGGGGCACATGTGCAGGAACATCTTCTGACCAGTACAGACACCCACAGAGAGGGACCAGGAGGTTCAGGTGGCTTACATTTTGCTGGATAGCAATCCACCCTGACTTAATCTAGGACACCTTTCTGATCTTGATAACCAATACTGCCCTCTGGCCCCTTCCCCAGAAAAGCAACCACAAGGTCTGGATGAGGGACCTTAGTTTTTCTCCAGGTCAAGACTCCAAGTCCCACAAAGTATATAGTGTTTATCCCACCTGTTTCCTCGAGGTTGTCTGTGAAGCAGAAACGGGTAGATAAGGGATCAATCCTTCCAGTCTCTAGAGGCACTGGCATCAGCCTAGAGCCGGTGTGGTTTCCCTTCATGCCCTCCCACGGTGGGAGATACCTGCTAGTTAACTGTACCCTCCAGGTCCCAAAGCAGCTGCCCCAGCTCAAGGCAAAGCTTCCCACCTGTTGTCCTTCGTATTAGAAACTTCACTGCCTCCTGCTCAGGGTGAGAGGTTGAGCAAAACCTAGAGTTGAAACTGCCTTCAAGACTCCAGTCATCTGTTGCCCAGAGCAGGGACTTGTGCAATCTATCAAGTGTAGTCAGACTCTAGAGACTAGGACAAAAGTTTGGAAGTGCCAAGAAGTTCCCAAATAAGACACAAGCCCAGAGATCTAAGAAGTTCAAACTTCAAGCAGATTAAAAGTGCAGGCACAACAATTTTGATAATCATGGAGATAAATCCCAGAAGCAGTCAAGAAGGAAAAGACCATGAAGGTTCGTGATGGATTTCTCAAAAACAAGAAAAGCCAGAAGGCTGGAACATCTTTACAGTCTACAGGGAAAACAGCAACCCAGAACTCTGGCTGACAAAGCTCCTTCAATACTTAACATGATATAAAGATAGACAAAAGCTGAAAAAGTCACCAGCTGACCTGCACTAAATACCGTGGCAAATTAAGCCAAAAGGCAAGGGATTTCAGATGGAACCCCAAGCATATAGAAGGAATGAGGTTCACAGGAAAGGTCCAGAGTCAGAAGGGTCACGATTCAGAGGAAGTAGTAGGCCTGTGTAACCAAAGCTGAAAAAAAGCTAGCGTGAACTCAGCAATCCCTGCGTAACACTAAGTTGAATATTCGATTAGCCAGTTACTAGAATGGCTCCTCCCTCCAGGATTGGACGACCCGGACGAACCTCAACAGGTCTTTTGACACAAGAGACTGTAGTAGGCTTTCAACAGTTAAGGCTGTTTTTAAGTCCCTTGGCTCTTGCGAAGGAATTTGCATCTTCCAAAGAACTAGACCTGGCTGTACAGACAAGCCCTATATGGTGTTCTTTCTGGGCTTTTCCACTGGCCCAACATCAGCCATTGGCCAGTCTTTGCATTTGGCTGTGAGGATACCAGGAGTGGGTCTGGATATCCCCACAACTCAATACTCTAGTAAGTAAAGATTGGAACATGGGAATAAAGCAAGGAAAAGACAGACCTTAGGATCAAGGGTAGACAGCCTTACCAGTGAGGCAGGCAGACAAGAAAACCTTCTAAAAATATGATTGAAAAGGTAGTACAGCAAAGCAGCGAGGACTTAGGAATTTCAAGGTGGACCTCTTAATACATTCATATTACATATCTGGTTAGTTTCCACTTGCTAGGAAGGCCAGGAAGGCCACAACCAGCACAGTCACGTCGTGTAATTCTTTCTTGAACTCCTTTAGGAAAGCAACAAGGAGCTGGGTCTCATTCCTGCTCTAAGAACATAGATCACAGCTGCTAGCTCCTCGTTCCAGGATCAGGCCCACAAAGATGAAGGACCATGAAGGAACAAAGATGAGCACCCTCAGTGTGGGGGCTGTTTGGACCTGTTGGGCTAGCTCTCCTCCAGGGCAGGAGGCAGCCTACTGACTGCAGAGGTCAGGAACCAAGGTCATTTGAGTTTTGCTCCCCCTTTTACCTTGGGACAGGGCCTGCCTCCTGCCTGCAGCAACTCTCTCCTCTGGGCCAGGTGTCTCCAGGAATAAAATCAGGACCTGGCAGAAGCTCTGAGCTAAGAGAACAGGTGGGGAATTGCTTGGCAAGAGAACCTTCCCCCCCCTCGCCCCTGCTCTGCCACTTTCTCCCCATGGCCTAAGGCCCTTCTGCCTGGCAGGCCTTGCCCTAAGAAGGCCTGGGTGGGGTGGAGGAGGGTTCACTGGGTTCCCAACACCTGGGTTTCTCCATCCTGGGGTGCTTTTCCTTCCCACCGGCCACCCACCCCAGCTCGGTGAGCCCTTTGAGCGTCTGACCTCCCCTGCCCACCCACAGACCTTGCCAGAAGTAGCCACCACCACCAGGGACAAGGAGTTCAACTAGGTCAAAATGGTTAATTAGATCAGATTCCAGAGAGCAGGGGTTTTTAATGGTGGGAGCTATATTAGAGATGAAAATAGTTAACAAAGGACACAACAGATCACAGAATGGACTCCCCTAAGCAACACACAACAGTAACTTGAGGTCCACGTTGAAGAATCTCCCAGAAGGGCAAGAGTAGATAGAGAAGCTAAGACCTGGAAGATGGACAGGCCAAGATCCAGGGAGACCGCTCAGAAAAACGGAAGTATCTGGAGGGAAACATCCCGAGGCAGAGATGTTGAAGACAACGAACCTGGCCACAAGGAGGGAAGAGAGAAGGAAGACCCAAGCCAGAGGGGAGTTGGCTAGGATATCTTCTTACTTTACTATGAGGTCAGAATCTGGAAGAAGGCAGATCACACACACAGGAGCAAAATCAGACTCCCACCGTGGCGGCTTTGGGTGGAGGTGAGGAAACATCTGGAGGCGGCGACCTTCCAGAGCACAGAGCCGGGAAGCAGCTCCCCGGGTCCACACAGAGTTACACCTGCTTGAGGCCATGCCTCCCGAGGGAGGGCCAGGGAACGGTCGAGACTACATCCAGACACCTGAGCAAGGGCTCATCACAGCAATGCTACGGTCAGAGGGGCTGGTCCTGGACCAAAGCAGGAGCCCCGACTCCTCATAGCAGTTACGGAGACAGCCATGGGTAGTGCGAGGAGAGCAGCCCAGATCGTGGGGGCCCCCACTACAGACCCGAGCCTGGGAGGACCAGGGCAGCCCGGCTGAAGGGTCTGCTTAGCCAGCTCAGGAGGGGCACCCTCAAGACATTTGAGGCCATTAAGCCTGCTGCTTGCCCTTAGTTTGGGAACAGCCTCACTCCTCCCCTTGCCATAACTTGTCCTTTCACGTATGGTCTACCCACTCCCCTAGTCCTTAGTTCTTGTTCTAGACAGACCCCAGCGGGGCCTTAGCTAGGTTCTGCATCCCCCACAGCCTGGCCGCTTTTCACAGCGAGGGGAGGGGGCCTTAACACCCTTCACTGCTGCCAGGGAGAGAACACGCTTTTCCCACCTGCAGCCCATGTTCCTAGTGCTACCCACCTCCTCTCTACTCCACGTGGAGGACACTTAGGCCTTCCCTCCCCCAACAGCTAGTATCCTGCTCACAGGTGCTTCCCCTGCTAGACCAGAGGCCTCACGCAGAGCAGGCCAGCCCTGTTCATCTTTGGCACTGGTACTGGTCAGGGCCAGGATCAGGCTTCCTGGAGGAGGAAGCCTCAGAGGCCCAGGGGGATGGCTGGAGGGTGTTTCTACCACATGACCTTCACTGGGTGTGGGGGGGGTTGGGGGGAGCTGCGGCCAGACAGTCCTCTCAGGAGCTCATTCCAGGATCCCAAGCCCCAGCTTATGAGCTTTCCCAGGGCACTGTCCACCGAAACACCACTGTAGCCCATTGGCACGGCCTGGGAACCCAGAGCCATTTTCTCCTTCCCGGCAGTCAGAGGACCTGCCCTGGCTGGACACCTGAGACCTGGGGAAGGGGGTGATAGACCCCCATCCAGCATCTGAAGGCTCTCCTGCCAAGGAGGCTGATGTATTTGGCCAGGGCTGTGACAGGGCACTGCAAACACAACTGTAAACCTCAGCGCTGGGGACCCTGTGGCCTAGTCTCCTCTGTCAAGCCCTCTGGTTTTAGATCAGAGGCGTTCCTTCAAAGCCACAGCCCAAGGAGATCCTCAGTATATCCACCTGGGGGACATTTCCTGGCCTCAATCGCAGAATAAGAAATCCTCAGGCCAACAGGATACACTTCTAAGCTTCAGGGCCTCCCTGGCCACAAGCTCATCTTCCCCAGATGGCACTGGAGAACAGATTGGGGCACTTGGCCAGCCCCAGTGTACTGAGCCCACGCAGCTAAGCCTGGATGTTGGAGCAGCAGATAATCCAAGACTGGGGCTCCCACACAGGAGACGTGCACCTGGGACTTGGGGCTCCACAGAGCCCCTCATTTCAAGCACCAAGGCTCCTAGTGCCTACACAGATGTGCTGAGCTTTTGCTCATCAGCTCCTTCCTGAGCCATAGGCCACACCAGACCGGTGCCAGATGGGGGTCTTCAGGACAGACCCGAGGGGGTTCAGGTGAAACAGACTGCTGGGGAATTCCAGGACCACCTAACCATCAGCTCCTTAACAAGCCAAGTAGCTGCTCAAAGACACAGATCTCCTTTTTCAGAACCCAGCCCTGCTCAGAGAGGGTTTAGCTCCACCAGCCAGGCCCAAGTGTGGCCCCAGGTACAACAGTGGCATCCTCTGGGATCCTGCCTGGGACAGGACTCTGACACCTGAAGCAGCAGTAAATGGCAGCCCTTTAAAGAACAGGAATGCAGGGCCCAACACCAGTCTCATTGCAGTGGCCAACGTCAAGACTGCCTCTCTTCCCCAGCCAGCCATCTGGACTGGCCCAGCCCTCCTTAGGGGGGGTCAGTCAGCCCCATGCACCCAGAGTCCAGGGCTGGCCAGAGACCGTACCCAGCAACCGCCCCCTCCACTTCTGGGGGCCTGTCCCAGCCATACACTGTAGCCAGCGGCAGGCTCTCTCCCAGCCCAAGCTCCAACTGCCTTTCTCCTTCCTACGTCTGCCTTCATCAGGTGGGAACCCTGCACAGCTGCACCCTAGGGCTTGCTCATCTCTGCCGTACTTTCTTCCAAGGTGGCTGAGGGGCTGGGCATCTCCACCTCCTCTCCTCTGAGCACAGCAACCTCAGAAACCCTCTCCCCTAAGAGGGGCTGCCAGGTCCCATCCAACCAGAGCAATGTGGGAGGGGGGCAGGGTGCGGACAGAGGCAGGACCCACACCCCTTGGCACCTGTGTGCAGGCTGGCAGCCTCCCATCCCGAGTGATGGCCGGCAGGTAACACCACGGAGAGCAGACCGGTCCTCAGGGTGCCCCCGGAGTCCTTGTCCCCAGTCCAACTCGGAGAGGCACAGCCAGGCACCAGGCCCAGTCTTCTCCCAGCCCAGAGCAAGCACATCACCTAGAGAGGCAGCCTTCAGCCCCTGCTGTCAGGATACCAAGTCCCACGGTCTGAGGCTTCAGTCGCGTCTTTATCTTCAGTGTGCATATATCTAGGTCATGGCCATCCTAGAGCCAGGAGTCCTCTTCAGCCCCAGCTAGTCATGCTCCTCACCCATTGGCCGTGGAGCAAGGGAGGGCTATCATCTTCACTCAGAGCACTTCAGCCCCTCACCGGAGACCTGCTATCAGCCTAGCACTCTGGGGGGCAGAGAGATGTTCCCTGAAAGTCCCGGTTAGCCTAGCGGGCAACAAACTCATCTCTCAGCCCAAATGAGGATCTGCCTAGCGGTTTTTATAGGGCTCTGACCCTGCCTCTTCTAGAACGGTGGTTCTCATGCCCTTTCACATATATTAGAATCACCTGGAAGGCTTGTTAAAGCAAGATTGCTGGGCCCCATCCCCAGAGTTTCCGAGTTAGTGGGTCTGGGAGAAGACCCAAGAATTTGCATTTCAAACGTGTTTCCAAGTGGTACCAATATTGTGAGTGTGAGGCCCACACACTGAAAACTGCTGTTCTAGAGTTTCTGGAGATATAAAGGGCCTGTGTCTCCCCCTTTCATGAAGATACGGTGGGGAGCTGGATTTATAGGAGGAGTTTTAATGCTTTGGGGTTGATTCCTCAGGGTTAGATAAGAGAGTGGCCTGTCTTGGGTTTGAAGGCCTTTGGGTCCCTAACTCCACAAACAGCCAGGGGCTACTGATATCTCTTGGGAACAGGAAGGCAGTGCTGGGCCTCCTGGAACGGAGTCATGGCAGAAGGGAGAAGACAAGCAAAAGAGGGTGTGGGGGATATGGGGAGCACACTCGGGAAATTAGAGCAGGTGGTTCCTAGGCCCACCTCTGCCCCCAGCACCCCGGGACGTGGGTAAGTCACTTGCAGGGTTGGACCACATCTGCTATTAGTTGGGCCAACATTTGCTGAGTGCCTGTCGTGTGGTGGGTACTGTGCTGGGTGCCGGGAGGTGGCAGGAAAAGATGCAGCCCTTTGTTGCCTGGGGGTAGTGAGAGGAAAATGGGCAAAGGCAAGCAGCAGGGGGGAGCCCCTCCTGTTGCCCTCTGTGGGTCCTTCCACACCGGAACCTGAAGAGAAGGAAAGGCAGCTAGAGGGGAAGGCCAGCCCAGTCCTTGTGAGGCAAGCCATCTCCCCAGCTCTGGAAAACAGGCACACCAGCTTTCCAGGGGAAAGGGTGATACTTTGATGCAAAATCCAGCTTTGGAAACGTATTCTCCCTACCCCAGCTAGGCTCGTTCTGAGGAAAATTGCAGACTGTGTGTTTTATTATTTATTTGGCGCTTACAGTGGACCACGTGTCACACCGACGCCCAGGCTCCATCCCAGACCAGTGCAAGCAGACTCTCTGGGGGCAGAATCCTTGATTGGTTACTTGGAGAATCACTGGTCTAGATTAGGAGGAAAAAGATTCCCAAAGAGACGAGCAGAGATGGGCAGTTCCAGTGCAAGGGAGAAGCAGGGGCAGATGGGGGTCTTGGAAAGGTGAGACCACCCCATGTGACTACTGGCGGGGCAGGAGTGACAGAGAGTAGAAATGTGGGTCGGGCCCAGTTTTGCTAAGGGCCTTCCTTGCCCAGCTGAGGAAATTGGCTCTATCTTCACGGCCAGTGGGGAGCCATTGAAGGTCTCTGAGGAGGGGCGCTCCGTATCAAAGCTGAGTACCAGCCGCAGCAGCTTCAGCTTCCTCCTGCCTCTTCTCTCCCTCCTAGATTTTACTGTTTGTATCATGTGATTAAAAAAAACAAAAAGGGCTTGGTCTCAGGAGCCCATCCTGTCAGGAGACGCCAGTTTGGGAGGACACAAAGATCAGAGGATGACGACTGTCAATGCTGACTCCTGCCCCTTCGAAACCATTAAAAATCTCTGGTGTGGCCGTAGGCAGGTGGGTTAGCGTCTCTGAGCCCAGTGGGCACAGACGGCTCATCCTGCCTGCCCAGGACTCCAGTGCATGTGAAGGAGCGGGCTTTGAAAAAGTGGAAGCAGGGCCCTGAATAAGATACAGTCAGTATCCTTTGCAGGAGGTGCACAGGGGCCAAGGAAGGGGACGATTGGGAGAACATTTGAGCAAGATCACCTCCTGCTAAGTCCCAAACCTGGGGAAAAGCGTCAGGGCGGGTGGAGTAAACACATCTATTTTTCATGATCGTGAGCTCAAATGTGAGAAAACAGTAGCAGGGGTGATGTGGGATAGAAAGCAGCTGAAACATTGATAAGAGCCAGATTAATATTGCAGGAGGGCCAGGCCGCAGGTGTGGAGGCAGGACCCCAGGGTGCTCCTCCCACGAGAGGCTTACCTGAAAAAATACAATTGCCCACGGGGCTGTCAGAGGAACTACCTGAGGACTACGGGCCTGGGGCTGTGCAGGGCATGTGGTGAGGGGTGTACCCTTCAGCATTCAAGCCTCCATTTTGCTGTGTGACCTGAGCACGTGGCATCACCTCTCTGGGCCTCATCAGTGCTAATTCACCTGCTCCCCCTAATTAGGCTAGACCTCGAACCTTCACTTGGGTTATTAACTCATTACTCTGATCAAGTTGGCATCGATGAGGGACTACACGGTATAAAGTGGTAAAAAGAGTCTAAAATGAATGATGAGAAATAAAAGAGCAATTTAAATAACCAGAGGTCTTGAAAGTGAGTCCTCAGGCTCCCTGCCCCACCTCAGCCAGCAGGGTGCTCCCCAAGCAGCCAGCCCCAGGACAGCCCTGCTTCCGGTCCTGCCTGACCCGCCAGAGCCTAGCTCCTGGCCTGGGATGAGTCCTTTGAGGCCTAGCCCCACCAGGAGGCCCCTCCCCCAGGAGACCTCAGTCCCCACCCCATCCAACCCCCACCCTCAGCTCCCTCGCTCAGAGTCTGGGAACTAGAGCCTCACCTCGGCTTTCTTGTTCTTTCTGTCTCCTTTTCTAACGTTGGGTTTTTTTTCAAACCAGTATGTCACATCAAACAGCCTAGCAGGTCACCTTCTTTTAACAACTGCCATGTTTCTGTCCCCAGCCAAGACATCAGGGAAATGGAATGGTAATCAAGAAACTTGTCTTCTCTTTCTACTCTTTCTCCGTTGCGCAAATGCTTCCTGAGACCCTAGCATGAGCCAGGCTCTTCCCGCTATGCCATCCGCCTAGATGGTCACAATAGCCCTCCCAGGAGGAGGAGACCAGGCTCTGAGGGTCATGATGTTGGCAGAGCCAGGACCCTAATCCAGGCTGATGGTGCCCAGAGCTGTGTTCTTCCCCAGTGGCTCCACCACTATGGGGGCAAAGCTCCACTGTGGCCTCACTCTTCCCCTCTGGGCAATGGCTACGTTTGTTCTGCCCTGCCCCCATCAGGGTGGTCTTGAGGATCTTGGGAGGCAGTGACCTTGAAGGCCCCACCAGACCTCCCTGTGGCTTCATCCCAGCTTTGCAGATGGTGCACAGGCTTCCCTCCATGGAAATAACACTGTTCCTCTCCAACCCACGGGAAGCCAGTCCCACTCCAGACAGGATAAGAAGCCGGAAACCGGAAATCTAAAACCTGCCTTGGGGAGGAAGAACGCAGTGAGGGATTGAAATTTGGAACTTGAGACACTTAGGTTTGAATGATGGCTCTCACATTCACCATCCCATTGTCTGTGTGACCTTGGGTAAGTTGCTTAACTTCTCTGAGACTGAGGAGTTTTTTGCTTATTATTATTTTTTCCCCCTCTTAAGTAGGAGTCTCTCCTACGTGGGGGATCTCTTTGCTTGTTTTTCCTCTCACGGGATTGTAGGAAGGCTTCAACATGACTGTGAAATAACAAGCTCAGCAGGTGGAAGGCCCACCACTAATGCTGGTGTTGGCAGCATTCATCCCTAGACAGAATGGGGCCCTAGAGCAGTTGACTTATACCCCGTCTGCAGGGCCTCATTACCAAGGGCCAAAGAGGCTCAGGGGGCCCCACATGTGAAGGGCTTCCAAAGAGTGAACGCACCCGAAGAGTGACCTACAGACCCTGGGGAGACGTGTGTGTGTGTGTGTGTGTGTGTGTGTGTGTGTGTGTTACTGTCCCTTCCTTTAACTCCCGGGAGGCGCATCTGAGCCCTTTCTTCTCCAACCCCAAACTGTCTGGCTTTACATCTGCTGAAAGCCAAGCCCCTAGACTCTGCCACCCTGTCTGGAACTTAGGAATATTTCCACACTAGCCATAGAGCTGGCAGGAGCCTCATCAAGCATGTAGTCCAGCACTCCTCTTGTACAGAGGGGACATGAGAGTCCAGAGAAGAGAAAGCATGTGATTCAAACAACCGGGCAGGGCCGGGACTAGACCAGGGTCCCCAGTTCCCATTCCAAAGCTCCTTTGGTTGCTCTGTGCTCACTAGAATTGTTCTTTTCTTGGAAAAACACAGAGAAATCTACCACTTCGTAGGCCAGACTAGTAGCTGGGGCCGCTGATGGACATGCTTTGCCAGCACCCATCCTTTCGGTATTTTAAATTTTTACCCCACATTTAGAATCCAGAGATTTTTCATAGAAAGCCCCAGTTGCACGTCTCCTTGACAGCTAGACCTATGTACCCATGTGACATCATTTGTGGTAGTCAAGTGGTAGCCACCTATTTGAGATGGGATGTGCATCTCTACTTCTCCACAATCCCCACTACTCCCTATAGCCTCACACCCAGCCAGCTTCCTTCACTGGACATTACCTGCCCGTCCCCCAGAGGAGGGCTTTTGAGGGCAGGATCTGTGTATTCCTTTGTTCTCTCCCTCTCTCTCTCTAGCCTCCAAAGTGTCTGGTCCAGGGCAATAGGGTATACCCTCAGTCATGTGTCTCCTCTGCAGAATGCTTACAAAATGCTTTCCCAGCTTTCCAAGGCGATAGCAGACCTGCATCCCAAACCACAGCGAAGTGTGGTGGCAAGGGGTGCAGTGGGTGGTAGCAGCCCCATTTTGCAGGTGGGGAAACTGATTGGCAAGTGGGTGTGGGATTGGAGCTGAATAAACTGGCAGGTGCCCGTTGGCATAGGCTTTGGGGGCCCTCCTTACCTGTCGGAATACCAGAACTGAGAGGCAGGCTCTGCCTGGAGGGGTTGAGGCGAGGCCTGGTCTGGCTGCAGGATCTGGAAGAGGCAACTCTGTGAGGCAGGCAGAGCCGGCCTTCCAGCCTGACACCATCCTTTCCCACCCTGGCCAGCCCGGCTCTTCTCTGGAGCTACCGGGGGGTCCTGCTGGGGGAGGAAGGGTGAGCAGCTCAGGCCAGGACCCAGCCCCGCATACATCAGGAGTAACACAATTGTGTGAGATTGTAGAACATTATTGCCCGTGCATTATTGATAGTCATTGTACCCTGCAAGCCATAAATTATTGACGGGACCGAGAGAATGGTGAGGTGGGGGCTACGGCCTGGGCCGGGGGCTGGGGGGCGGGGGGGACAGCACGTGCACAATGCCTGCCACAGTGAGGACCCAAGCTGGGGGGAGGAATACACCTATGTGCACCCCCAGGCGGGAAAGTAATACGTGTGTCTCTCTCTTTCCTTCACTATTCACCCATCTTTCCTCGATTTCCCCTTCCTAGGCACCTTCACTTCCTCCTCCTCCCCCTGCTCTCTGGCCTGCTCTCTCTGGCAGACAGTTGACATCTAGAAGAGGCCTCAAGGACAATTCCAGGTGCTGGCCACCCAAGTGTTGGGGGCAGAGTGGCCCGAGATGGGGAAAAGCTAGGAGATGGGGAAAAACAGACGTTTGGCTGTTCTCGCAGGGTTAAGTTTGAGAAAACTGTCAGCCATCCAGGTGGAGGTGGAGAGGCGCTTCATTACCACAACTGTGGTGATCACTCAGTGGGTGCTGAGAGCTTTACGGGTATTCCCTTCATCCTCACAGCAACGATGGGGGGGAACTACAGAGGGGTTAAGGCACAGGTCCAAGGTCACACCGCTAGTGAGTAGCAGAACCAGGAGCAAAGCCCAGGTAGTTAGGCCCCAAGCCTGGGCTCTTAACCATCCCACCGGGTATGTGAGTGACTGTCCCTGAATGAGGAGATTAGGAGGGGGTTTTTTATTTGCTTTTTGTGCTTATCTCTATTTTCCAAATTTTCTACAATGAATATGCATTGGTTTGTAATCAGAAAAAACACACACAACAAATTACTTTTTTAATAGCATCTTCCCTCCTCCCAAGTCCCTTGATGCCACTAACCTATCCCCTCCCCAACTGCTTGGTAGCCCCCAGGGGCGTTCTCCAAGCAGGCGGGAGGAGGGGGAAGGAGGCAGCTGACCCCACTCGGACCCCCTCTTGCACGCTGGAGGGGGAGGTCAACACGATGTCACCACCTCCGTCTACCTCATCCAAGTCCAGGGCCGGGAGCGTGGGTACCGGGCCCGGGGCGCCTCTGGCCTCCCTGCCAGGCCTGGCAGTTTCTCCGTTGGCCCCTCAAGGACTGAGGGTCAGCCCTACCCTCAGCTCTATCTGCCTGCAGCAGCTGGGCTGACAGCTGGGCCCAGGGCCAGGCCGGTACTGCGGAAGGTACTCTGTAAGCCATTGCCAGCCCCGACTCTGCCCCCCGAGAACACCATTCTCGTCTCTCGGTGCTGAGTTCCCTGGATTAATTAGTGGTCCCAGCCTGGAAGTGCAGGACCTTGACTCTCATGCACACAGCTCCAGGAAAGAGAGTCTCCTACACCTCACTACTCCTGGCTCTCCCTGGAAAGACGGCGGGTCATCCGGGAGGGAGTGAGAGCCTGGGGCGGAGGCTGTTGCCGGCGCGCACCTTCCCAGCAGTGGGCACGGGCCCGGCACCATCCACACCCTCACCCAGGCCTCTCGGTGGGCGTGGCAAAGCGTGACGTAGATCTTTGTGTGCTGACCTCAAATAGTATCAGTGTGGTAACGTTAAGTGGAAAACCAAATTGCATCCCCATATAAAGCATATACCCATTGTGTTTTTACAAATAGGTATTTTAACCAGGTTCATATAAATGACATGTCTGCATCATCTTCGGATTGGAGAAGCGCCCCCTGAAATGGCTCACAGGGGTTAGGACGTCGGTTGTCTGCAGTGGCTGGCTGGGTGAGGACAGCAGTAAGGGAGAATGAACACATCTTGTTTTACATAATCCAAAAAAAGAAGTGATGACATTATGGGTTATTTTTTTCCCACCCAGAATAAATAAAACTTTAAAAAGAACTAAACATGGTGGGCACACTTCTGCCTCCAGACTCTAGCAACTACTCGCCATCCTCGTGTCTGGAGAATGAGCGCTCCGGTGCTCCCGCCTGGGAGCTGTGTCCCTCTCCGGGGAGGGTCAGCCACACCCTTGGCGACGGCTGGCCAGCCATCACGGCAGCCAGGTGGCTCTGGGCTCCTCGGCAAGACCGGCCTTGGCTCTGGGAAGATTCAGTCACTCCTTCAGCTGTGATGTCAGAGACACTCCCTAGGTCCCTGCCTCCCTCCCTGGATCCTTCTATGGCATTGCCATCCAGTGCCTCAAGGATCCATGCTGAGGACAAGGACTTCGGTCCTACTCATAGGGGACCAAGTCTCTGCTTTCCTCCGGCTCATCAAGCCCCTGACATGTGCCAGACATTATGCTGGGTGCTTCCACTGCAAGATCTAAACATGCTTATGTCACTCTTCTTTGGGGGGGAAGGATGAGACAGATAGAGGCACAGCCAGGGATGAAGTAGACCTGTCCGGTTTGGAAATGCACAGGAAACATATCTATTGTTATATATATATGTCTGTCTTCCCACAGAAGACAGAGGGAGAGGGAGGGTTTTCTTGAAAGGCTTGGAGACAGTGATCCATCCATTCAATGTTTGGAGCTGGTAAGACCGTATAAGCTCATAGGCCAGAATGGGGCACAAAGTCCCCCAAGGGGAAGGAACTGAAGGAGGCAGTTGGTCCTTATTGGACGGGGAATTGATGGAGGAGGAGCTGGTGGTGCTCTGGGGGCGTACACATTACAAAAGGGCCTCAGCTTCCCTCTGGGTTGAATGGGACATCTGTAGCAATGGCCTGGGGCAGGGCTGAGCAAATGCTCCAGGTGTTCAAGAGGCAGCCGCAGGTGTGTGCTGGGTAGGGCATGCCTACCCTGCTGTCCCCGCTCAACGCAGGTCACCATCTGCAAAGAATGAGAAGATCCCACTAGACAGATGGAAAGACTGAAGCCCGGAAAGGTTGTTGTGGGGGAACTACCACACCTCTCTGGGTGAGCCTCATGCCTCCCGTGATCCCCCACCGTGCCCCTCGCTGCTCCTCTCTCTGCTTCTGAGTTCAGCCTTCCGAAGGACGGGAGCAAGCTGTGTGGGCCGTCCCCCTCTGCAGGCAAAGCTGGAAAGCCCTAGAGAAGGAAGTGCATGAGAGTGCCCAGCTCTAGGTCTTAGAACATCGTGGCTGTGCCTGCCTCCCCTTGTCTGGCCCAGCTCCAGGAGGGTGCAGGAGACGGGGCGTGGGATGAGATCTGGGGAACGGGAGGGGAACTCTTGGTCCCAGCTCTGCTGCCAACTTTCCATGTGGTGACAGAGGGCACTGGCAGGCTATCGGGACAGGAAATGACAGGCCACAGTGAGAGTCAGGGACTGGTCAGGGTGGGGGTGCACGTGCCACGCCCCCTGCTGGTGGGGGTGGCCAAGGTGGGGGCTGGGAAGGGGGCCAGGCTTACCCGTGTGGAAGGGAGGAGAGGGAGCACCTGTGTGAAGGGACAGGAGGGCTGGGACCCGGGCACATTCAGTGGAGCCGAAGGGAAGGGGCGCATGAGCAGTGAGCCGGAAGCAAACGGTATCTGGGTCGTCCCATGCTGCAGCCCCTGACCACAAGTGGCCATGGAGCACTGGAAACGTGGCCACAGTGACTACGGAACTGAAACTCCAGTTTTCATTTTAGTTCGTTTTTTTAGAATTTAATTTTAATTCATTTCCATTTAAAATTGAATTTAAATTTTGAACCTGATACTTGATTTACTTATTGGAAGACTTTTTAGAATGTTTACAACAACACAGGTACTTCGCCGTGGTAAATTGTATGAACTATAAACACTGATCAAGTATTTCAGTTGAAAATGTAGAGTTCAAACTGAGACATACTTTAAGTGTAAAATACACGCCGGATTTTGAAGAATTAGTATAAAAAAAAGAATGTGATAACTATTACCAATTTTTATATTGGTTACACGTAGAAATAAAAATGTGTCAGGCATCTCGAATTCAATAAAATATATCAAATTAATTCCACTTGTTTCTTTCTACTTTTGAAAATGTAGCTGCTAGAAAATTTTAAATTACCTATGTGACTTGCGTTATATTTTAGCTGGACAGAGCTGAAAGTCTGGAATGCTGGCCTAAATTTAGCGGGAGAATATGCATTATCCATTATGTGGCTCTGATGTGAGTAGCCCTGGGACGTCATCCTTGCTCCCTAAGACTGAGTAGGGCCTCTCTGTGTGCTTCCAGAGTACCCCATATGCATCTCAACACTGAAAAAAAAAAAAAAAGCGCTATGACTCTAAGACTTTATAAGTGTATTTTATTCAAGACGCGCAGTCTGTGTGTGAGTTGGGGTTCTGCTTCTAGGCTCTGCTGCCCTGCACCACCACCCTGAGCTGTCAGCAGGCCCCGTGCCCAGAGTGTCCTAAATCCAGCCAGGCGTGAAAAGCCTCTACCTCTCCCGCCTCCCGGCACAGACAAGGCCAGGGCAGAGTCATCAGCCCGGGACTCTGCACGCTTCCAGTGGCCGGGTGCTGGCAGGGGGTGGGTCCCAGGGGAGCACAGCATGACACACGTCAGACCTGTCAGCTCTGATGCTGTAGAGGGACATACAGGCCAGTGAAATAGGACCCCAATTCCTGCCTTGTACTATCTGGGCTTGGGTCACCAGTGTGCAGGGCCCACTCAGGCTCCCAAGCCTGCCAGAAACTCCCTAGATCCTCATGGATTTGCCTGAGGGGAGAGGACCCTGAGAGATGAGGAGGCTGCACCCATGTCTTCCCCAGGCCCAGGGAGGAACCAGATCGACTTGCCTGTCTTGTTACATTTCTCTCTGTCCCTAGTTCTGGATCCTTTTCATGGGGCAGGTTTTCACACAGTCCTTGAAACCACCTTTGACCTGGTCTTCGTCATAGAGAGAGAACACAAAGGCCAAAATTCCAGACCAGGCAGTTTCTCGGGGCTGCAGTGTGAGACAGGAATTGCTGTGTGGCCTTGGGAGAGTCACTTTGCTTCTCTGTGCCTGTTTTCCCAAGTGGGAAGACAATCCTGGAAGCCCCTCGTCTGCCCCACACCTGAGGTGGAGCAGACCTCTATGGAGAGAAGAAACACTGGGGAGGAAGCCCTGCATGTGCAAGCACGTAGAGATAGGAGACCTGAGCCCGTGGCTGATGACCCGGTCCCAGAACCATTATGCGAAGGTAGCAGATACTCCGTGGAGAGATGGTTTTGCCAAGCAAGGTGTTACGTGAAAGCTACAAGCAACCAACTTCCCACTTCTCTTCAAAGACTCCTCTCTCCTTCTCCCTCTCTCTCTCTCTCTCCCACTCTCCCCACTTTGGGCACTTACCTGCTTCTCTGTACAGGAATAGACTCATCTTTTCATTTATTCAGTCAACAAACATCAATTTAATATTTATTATTATGAAAATTGTCTGGTACAACGTCGAGAGCACGCTAGATTTTATAATTATTATAATCGTCATCTTCTTCTATGTCAGGTGCTGAGCACGCTCTGCCCCTGTAGACCAAGTGCTTCCCTGAGGGCTCTCACCTACTAAATATCCTCTCCCTGGACCTAACCATCCAGGGATGATGAGGATGGTTCCTGCACAGCCTCACAGAGGGGCCCCTCCTGCCTCCTCTATCTTTGCAAAGTTTCCCCCCATGCATGCCCCCTAACAGGATCGCTGTGGTCTCCAAACTTCTCTCCCTAGGAGTGGGACCCTTTCTTTAAACAGACGGCCTAATGAGTAAGCCAGCTCCTGGTGAGGGGGTGGGGTTCTGGAATCCTCCTACTCAACACCCACCCCCATCCCACTCTGTAGCAGCTTCTTAGATACTGCCGCAGAACCCTGGGACTCCCTAGAACACCGATCGAAAGTTACTGGGGTGAGGAAAGCCTGGGAGTCAGAAAGATAGAGCTGCATAGCACAGGCCATTGTCATGCTGTGCAACTTCAGGCAAATTACTACCCTCTCTGAGCTTCCGGCCCATTTTGGTCCAGTAAGGAGGTTGGGATGGGTGAGTCAGAAGAGATGGCCACGATCCTACAATGGGGTGAAGGGAGAGAGTTAGCATGAGTAGGGGTGAGACAGCTGCCCCGCCCTTCCAGAAACAGGTGACCAGGGAGCAGCCACATCTCTTCCCCATCGGGAGTGAGTCTTCCTCTGGAGTGAGTCACTGCACACCAGGAAGGCTTTGAGGTCCTGCTTAGACACTAACTGCCCCAAAATATGTCTCCTCTAGTCTTTCACAGTGTCTAAAATTCCACCATTAGCACCGCATCCCTTTGGATCCCCGGTACTTTATGTTCCACTCAGATCTCAGGAAAATACAAAAGGCTATATATAAGAAACCGAAATAGCTCATCAGATAAGACCTTGGTGAACATAAGCTGGCAGAGATGGGCTTGGTTTGGCAGTCAAGGGGGTCAGCCCAAGAACCAAACCCCAACTTCGCCAACTTCATCATGACCATCGGGCAGAC
Source organism: Leptonychotes weddellii (assembly GCF_054177405.1). Classification (NCBI taxonomy): domain Eukaryota; kingdom Metazoa; phylum Chordata; class Mammalia; order Carnivora; family Phocidae; genus Leptonychotes; species Leptonychotes weddellii. The sequence goes on along the minus strand of NC_138374.1, from coordinate 49,790,489 downwards.
CAGCTTGGCCTTCTGCCCTACTTCGAGACCCACGCGGTGCAGCCAAGCTTGCCCTGCAAACTCACCTCCCACCGCAGCCCTGTTCCTGTCTCTCTGCCCAGCGACCACGCTGTGCTGATGGAACCGTAGTTCTAGCACCGAGTGCTGGCCAGGCGCCGTCCTCTGTGCCGGGGATTGGGCCGTGAGAGGACAGCCGGCCTCCTGACCTCAGACACACGGTAAACAAGTAAGCAAATAAACAAGGCTGCTGCAGATTGGGCAAGTGGTATGATCAGGTTTATGCTTTCAAGGGTCACTGGTCGCTGGATGGACAAGGGATTTGTAGGGGGACAAGAGGAGAGCCATTTGTCCAGGAAGCTGGAAAAAGGGGCTGACAGCTGCCTAGTCGGATCCCCATTTCACAACGGGGGAGACTGGGACCCAGAGAAGGAAGTGGCAGCAGGCTGGTGTAATGAAAACAGTCTGGGCCGATTTGCCTCATCTGAAACCCCAGCCTGAATGTTATTCCCCGGGTGGCCTCATTGAAGTTCTCTAGCCTCCCCGAGCGTCACCTCCCACATCTGCTAGGGGGGCTCCCACTCCCCGCTTTGGGGGCCGTGAGCATGGATGAGATGACGCGTGCGGAGAGCCCAGAGCATAGTAGGTGCTCAGTAAACGGGGCTATTAGCATTGCCATCGGCATCAGGGTGACCCACCCAAGGTCACACAGGGAGTGAGCAGACAAGCCAGAACTGGACTCCTGACCTCCCAGTGCCCTGTCCACCCCGGCGAGATCCAGCCAGCTCTCAGTGGAGTTTCCAGGGCAGATGACGGAAGGTGGAAAAAATTAATAGGACGTTATGCAATTGACTAACATCAAGATAAGCGATTTTTTAGAAGTGGGGTGGGGAGGAAAGTGCCTCAGAGGACACACTCTCTTCACGAGCTACTGCTCTCTGTTTCCCAGTGTTTTTCCCTGAGGTAAGCTCGGTGAGAAATACAGTAAATTACTGTTCAACAGGGAAAGACCATCCCAGCCGGGGGGGAGCCCTCCTCCCTGAGCACAACCACCAGGAAGGGAGCTCACTTGTCCAGCCAGAATGCCTGAAGTCAGCAGGAGAGTCCAGCCAGACCCGCAGGCCTGCAGGGACAGCCTCAGGGAGGACAGAGGTCCAGTGGAGGGGCTAGCTTGCCTCACTGGCACCTGCCTGGGGCCGTGTAAAGAGGAAGGTGTTGAGTGAGTGTGGGGCCTGACTCCTGACACTCCCTTCATGAGCCTGCTGTCTTTAGCCGGTGACCCAACTGCTGTGAGCCTCAGGGTCTCCATCCATAACCACAGGGCCGGTAGCACCCTTCAGTTGATGCAAGGAGGCTGCAGGATCCCATGGGACCATGTATTGAGGTGCCCAGGAGCCCAGGAGGGACTCAAGGCTTGCTTGCCTCCCTGTGGAGGGCCCCCCTTTGGAGAGTGAGGGGAGATGTGGTTCCTGGAAGGTGAGAGCAGGATGGGACTGGGGAGTGGGAGAAGAAGGAGCAGGATGGGGGTAACTGGTAACTGCTTCTCTGGGTGGGCCAGTGGGGTGGGGGGCAGCTGCCGAGCCCCTACTAGAAGGGACCTGGAGGGAAGAAGCTCAGATACTGAGGGAGCACAGAGAGGGGAGTAAGAGACGTGTGGTTGGTGGTATGTTCGAGTTCATAAGTAACACTTTCTCAAGGTGCTTGGATTAGCTTCCAGGGGCAGCCACAACAAAGTGCCCCAGACTGGGGAGCTTAAAACGACACTTATTGTCCCACAGTTCTGGAAGCCGGAAGTCTGAGATCAAGGTGTGGGCAGGGCGGTGGTCCCTCGGACACTGGGTAGAAACCCTCGTGGGTTCTGCGTTGCTTCTGGGGGCGGCCAGCAGTCCTCGGACCTTCCTGGCTTGTGGCTGGGTCCCCTGATCCCCCGTCTTCACAGGGCGTGCTCACAACATCTGCCCCGTGTGCGTCTGTGTCCGGAGAATTCCTCCTTCTTGTAAGGACATCGGTCATGCTGCGTTAGGGCCCACCCAAATGACCTCATCTTAAATTGGTCACACCTGCAAAGACCCTATTTCCAAATAAGGTCACACTCTGAGTTAATGGCAGTTAGGACTTTAGCATACCTTTTTGTGAGGCTAGGAGGACACAATGCAACCCATAACAGTACTCTCAGACACACTGATCTAAAATATTTTATTTATTTATTTATTTATTTATTTTTAAAGATTTTATTTATTTATTTGAGAGAGAGATAATGAGAGACAGCACGAGAGGGAAGAGGGTCAGAGGGAGAAGCAGACCCCCTGCTGAGCAGGGAGCCCGATGCGGGACTCGATACCAGGACTCCAGGATCATGACCTGAGCCGAAGGCAGTCGCTTAACCAACTGAGACACCCAGGCGCCCTAAAATATTTTATTTATTTATCTGACAGAGAGAGACACAGCGAGAGCAGGAACACAAGCAGGGGGAGTGGGAGAGGGAGAAGCAGGCTTCCGGCAGAGGAAGGAGCCCGATGCGGGGCTCGATCCCAGGACCCTGGGACCATGACCTGAGCTGAAGGCAGATGCTTAACGACTGAGCCACCCAGGTGCCCCTCAGACATACTGATCTATGAGCTTGGGGAGAAGTGCCAATTGTCCATATCAAGCAATATTCTTTGCGTGACAGCTTGGACGAGGGGTAGGTAGCTATTACGGGGGGGGACTGAAGGCCCTGCAAGGCCTCCTTTGTTGTTGCCCCTACTAAGGGACGGGACTAAGGCAGTCCCTCCAGGAGAGACGGGGACTCTGACCTCGGAGGCCTAGAATAATTAAGACTGAAAAGAGTTACTGTGTGTCAGGCCCCTACTCGTCATATCACAAAGTTCATCTCATTTCCTTCTCAAAATGACCCCACAAGGCAGGCATTGTGCCCACTCCCCGAATAGGGAATGGAGGGTGAGACAGGCTAGGGGTCGTGATCAAAGTCACACAAGTGTTTGTGATGATGAGCATCAGGGGATGTATGCAAGTGTTGAATCACTATATTGTACACCTGAAACTAATGTAACACTGTATGTTGACTCTACTGGAATTAAAATTAAATTAAATTAAATTTTTTAAAAATCAGCCCAAGTGTCAAGGAGAGGAGCTCGGCTCCCAGCCCAAGCAGCCTGGTGCCACATCTACGGGTTTCACCCCTGAGCCCACTGCCTTCCCACAGGAGGAGCCCACCGGGCGGTCCCTCTTCCAGGCCTTCGGTGTCAAGGCCTTGCCAGAACCACATCCAAAGGTGAACCAAAGACCATCTGAAAGGGCAGCCAAACCCTCTCCCTGCTCAATAGCAAGATCCAACAGCTGCTCATCGCACTTGAGGTTGGGGAGAGCTCTAATCATAGGTGAACTCAATCTAATGACCGCTAAAGCCCAGCACCCATCAATCCAACCTGAGAAGAGTACGGTCCTCACCCCAAGACAGAGGAAAGTGTTGACCCGCTCTATGAAAGATACAAGCAAACAGAGTAAAATTATATTTCAGTCCTCACATTTTTTCTAGGTAGTATTCATAAAAAATAAAAGTACTTTATACCTATGAGGAAGTAGGAAATCTGCAGCACTGTGCTGGGACCAGCTGTGCTCCCAAGAGCCAGTTAGCACATCTTTTCATAACTCTGCTCAGATTCGTTACTATGTAATGCTGATAACTTGAACTCAGCGGTGGGGGGAGTATTTACACAACCGACGTTGGCAAACACTGCCAATCAGGGCTGCTGGGACTGTTTGTTCTTCTTTTTCTTCTCCCTCTAAGAGCTGGCTTTGGGCTATTATAAATTATATTTTTTAAAGTTTTGATTTACAATTGTTCATTGCCAGTATATAGAAATACAATTGATTTCTAAATATATTGATCTTATATCTGGCAACCTTGCTAAATTTACTTCTTACTTCTTGTAGCTTTTTTTTTTTTGAGAGAGAGAGGTGGGTAGGGGCGGGGCAGAGGGAGAAGGAGAGAGAGAATGTTAAGCAGGCTCCACGCCCAGTGTGGAGGCCGGCACGGGGCTCAGTCTCACAACCCGAGATCACGACCTGAGCCGAAATCAAGTCAGATGCTTAACCAACTGAGCCACCCAGGTGCCCCCATTCTTGTAGCTTTTTTATAGATTCCATCAGATTTTTTGCAGAGACCATCATGTTGCTTACAAATAAAGACAGTTGTATTTACTTCTTACCAATTTGCTTGCCTTTTATTTCTTTTCCTTGCCTAATTGTACTGGCTAGAACCTATATAATTTTTCAGCTTTATTGAGATCTAATTGACATACAAAATTGTGAAAGTTTAAGGTGTACAACCTGTTGATTTGATATACCCTTTATTGCAAAATGATTACCACCTTCATCATGTCATATAATTAACATTTCTTTTTTTATGGTGAGAACATTTAAGACCTTCTCTCTTAACAACTTTCAAGTATATAATATAGTACTATTAGCTATAATCACTGTGGTGTACATTAGATCTCTAGAACTTATTCATCTTATAACTGGAAGTTTGTACCCTTTGACCACCATTTCCCTGTCCACTCCCTCCGCACCCCCCCCCACCCCGCACCGCAGCCCCTGGCAACCACCATTCTACTCTCTGTTTCTATGCATTTGGCTTTTTTAGATTCTCCATGTAAGTGAGATCATGCATTATTTGTCTTTCTCCGTCTGACTTATTTCACTTAGCATAACGGACTTAAGATTCATCTGTGTTGTTGCAAATAGCAGGATGTCTTTTTTTCTTAGCCAGTGCATATATCATATATATATAAGGTATATATATATCTCAAAAGTGTATATATATTTCAATTATATAAATGTATGTCTCTCTCAAATCTCAACAGTAAGAAAACAAATAGCCAATTGAAAGAGGAACAAAAGACTTAAACAGATATTTCATCATACCTAGTAGAATGGCTACAATTAAAAACACTGACCATAACCAACATTGGCAAGAATGTGGAAAAACTGGAAATTTCATGCTCTACTGGTGGGAATGGAAAATGGTACAACTACTTTGGAAAACAGTTTATCAGTATCTTTAAATATACGCCTAATGTTTAATCCAGATATTCCATCCCTATATATTTACCCAAGAGAAATGAAAGCACATATCTGTACAAAGACTCGCACACAGGGGCGCCTGGCTGGCTCAGTCAGTACAGCATGCAACTCTTGATCTTGGGGTCATGATTTTGAGACCTACATTGGGTATAGAGATAACTTAAAAAAAAAAAAAAGACTTGCATACAAATTCTCGTGGTAGGTTTTTTTATAATAACTAGAAACAACCCACACATCCAGCAACAGGTGATTAAATAAACAAATTATGGTATATCCATATAATATGTTATTACTCAGTAACAAAAAGGAACAGACCACTGTTACACTTAACAACATGGATGAATCTCAAAATTAGTATATGAGAGAAAGAAACCAAAAAAAGAAGAGTACATTTTGTGTGACTCCATGTTTAGAAAATGCAGACCAACAGACAGTGAAAGGAAGCAGGTCAGTGTTTGCTTGGGAGGCTGGGGAAGACCGGGAGACAGGAGGGAGGAATTACAACGGAGCAGAAGGAAACTTGCAGGAGTGATAGATACAGTCACAATTTTGATGAGATCATGATTCCATGGGTGTATAAGGGTCTAAATTTATAAGATATACATATCAAATATGTGCAGTTTATTATACATTGACATATATTTAGATTTCAATAAAACTGTTCAAATTGTTTAGAGTATATGCTATGGTCCATAGGTACAACAAATATGTAGAATTTATATTGATTAATTTGATAGATTTGTTTGCTTTTTCTCTTATTGCTCAAGGCAACTATATTTTCTATTTTCAATATTGTGCTGTAACATATAAAACAAGTTTTTCTTATCATGTAAGAAAAAGTTGTTGCTATGGTAATACCAGACAAAGCAGCCTTCATAACAAAATGTTACCAGCAATAAAGAGACATAACGCCATGATAAATGGTCAATTTATCAGGAAGACTTGACCTTCCTAAATGTCTATGTTCTCAATAATGGAGCTTCAAAGTACATGAAGTGACTACTCAGAAAATTAAAGGAAGAAGTAGAGAAATTATATTTGAATATTTTAACATTATTCTTTCAACATGTGAATAAGTAGATTAAAAAGGATTTGAACAAAGGAAATAGATTTGAGCACAACTGTCAATTTGTTAGTTGCTTTCAATAAACTACCTGACATTTACAGAATACTCATAGAATATTACATTTAACAATTACAGAATATACATTATTTATATATGTACACAGAATATTCATCAAGATATTATATATGATATATTATTATTATAGATATATTCATGAAGAAAAATTATAATAAATTTTAAAGGACTGAAGTCATGAAAAGTTTGTTCTGTGACCATGTATGGATGAACTAAATATCAGTAACAAAAAGGTATCTGGAAAATACCACATACTTGGAAATTATACAGCACACTCCTAAATAATTCACTGGTCAAAGAATAATGCCCCGGGAAATTAGATAATATTTTGAACTAAGTGAAATTGATTTGAGATCTTTTTCTCTTTCCCAACATAAGTATTCAGTGTTATAAATTTCCCTCTCAGCACTGCTTTAGCTGCATCTCACAATTATGTTGTACTTTCATTACAGTTCAGTCCTAAGTATTTTTTTTAAGTGTTAGGAGATTTTTCTGTTATCTTTCTGTTATTGATTGCCAGTTTGATTCCCCTTGTGGTCAGACTACATGGTTTCAATTCTTTTAATTTGTTGGGATTTGTTTTAAAGACTAGGATAAGGAATACTTTTGCGAAGTTTCCACGAGCACCTGAAAAGAACGTAATATTCTACTATTTGGGTAGAGTGTTTTACAAATACCTATTAGATCTGTTGGCTGATCCTATTGCTCATTTTTTCTATATCCCAATTGATTTTCTGTCTGGTAGAGAAAAAGGGATGTTAAAGTCTCCAACTGTAACTGCAGGTAGGTCTATTTCCATTTCTCTTCCAGTTTTGTCAGTTTATACTTCATATATTTTGCAGCTCTGTTGTCTGGTGCATACACATTAAGGATTTCTATATATTCTTGGTGTGTTTTCCCTTTTATCAATATTTAATATCCTTCTTTGTCCCTGGTATTTCCTTTGCTCGGAAGTCCACTTGATATTATTAATATATTCACTTTGCCTTTTTAAAAATATTTTATTTATTTCCTGAGAGAGAGAGAGCGAGCACAAGTGGAGTGGAGGGGAGAGGCAGAGGGAGAGAGAATCTCAAGCAGACTCCACACTGAGCACAGAGCCCAATGCAGGGCTCAATCCCAAGACCCTGAGATCACAACCTGAGCCAAAATCAAGAGTTGGACACTTAACCGACTAAACCACCCAGGTGCCGTTCCACCCTGCTTTTTTAAAATTAGTGCTTGCACAGTACATTTTCCCCTTTTTACTTTCAACCTACCTATATAGCTACATGTCAAGTGGGTTTTTTGCAGATGCCATATAATTAGGTAATTTTTTTTATCCACTGTGCAAATCTCTTTTAATTGATGTATTTAGATGACTTACATTTAACGTAATTATTGATATGTTATGGCTTACATCTACCACTTTATTATTCGTTTTATTTGTTCACTCTGTTTCTTATTTCTTTGTCCCCTCCCCCTTTTTTCCTCCTTATAAGTTATTTGAATAAACTGAATGAAATTGAAAAGAAAACATATCCAAATTAATGGAATGCAAATAAAGTGCTGCTAAATAGAAAGTATAGCTTTAACTGCTTATGTTAGATAGGAATAAAGCTAAATATCAATGATCCAAGCAGCCACGTTAAGAAGAAAAGAAGAGCAAGCAAGCTCCATACTAAGTAGAAGAAAAGAATTAATAGAGTGAAAAGCAATCATATAAAAAACAGATAAAAGAAAAATTCATCACAGACAAATATGACCATTTGAAAGATTTAAAAAGGTCTTATCAAAAGATTGACAACCCCTTAGCTAGGTTGAACAAGAAAAGAAAGAGAGAGTCAAGGACACTCAAATTACCAATACCAAAAACCAAAGAGGGCATATCATTATAGGTTCCGTCCTAAAACCCTACACAAATAAATATGAAAATTTAGATGAAATGAAAAAATTCCATCAAAGTACAGCTTATCAGAAGTGGCCCAAGAAGAAGTAGCAAATATTAATGGGCCCAAGTCTGTTAAAGAATTGGATTAACAATCAAAACCTCCAACAAAGAAAACAGTTCTCTCAAGTGGCTTCCCTGGTGAAGTCTTTCAACTATGTAAGGAAGAAATGATACTAATCTCACACAAACTTTTTCCAAAACTAGAAAAGAAATGCTTCCTAGTCATTTCACAATACCAGCATGACCTTCCACTGAAACCTCACAAAAATATCACAAAAAATAAAAGTACAGATCAACATTTCCTCATGAACATCAGTGTAAAGATTCCTTAACAAAATATTGGCAAGTTGAATTCAGAATGTGGCTTATCCCAGGAATGAGAGGCTAGTTTCTCACTTGAAAATAAATCACTGGGGGCACCTGGGTGGCTCAGATCGTTGGGCTTCTACCTTTGGCTCAGGTCGTGATCCCAGGGTCCTGGGATAGAGCCCCGCATTGGGCTCCTGGCTCAGCGGGGAGTCTGCATTTCCCTCTCCCCCTGCTCATGCTCTCTCTCTCTGTATCTCTCTGTCTCAAATGAATAAATAAAATCTTAAAAAAAAAAAAGAAGAAATCACTGTAATTCACCACATTAACAGAAGAAAGAGGAAAAAATTATGATCATCTCAATTGATGCAGAAAAAGTATTTGACAAAATCCAATACCCATTCATGATACTTAAAAATCTTAGCAAAGCAGGAATAAAATAGAAGGGCATTTCCTCAATATGGTAACAGATAGCTATGGAAAGCTGACAGTTAACATCCTACTTAATGATGAAATATGAATGCTTTCCCCCCACGATCCAGAACATGTGAAGAATGTCTGTTCTCATCACTTCTGTTTAACACTGTACTGAAGGTTTTAGCCAGTACAATAAGGTATGAGAAATAAACACAATTCATAACGATTGGAATGGAATGAGTAAAGTGCTTTTTATTCACAGATGATATGTTTGTGTATGAACAGAATCCAGAAGAACTGAGAATAAAACAACTAGTATTGATTACTGAATTTAGTAACTCACAGTGCACAAGGTCATTATGCAAAACTCAGTTGTATTTTTATACAGTTAGAAAATGAGACTAAAACCATTTTAATAGCATAAAAACCCATAATATTTATAGGGATAAATTTAATAAAAATGTACAAAGTCTTTACATTGAAAATGACAGGTTAATACCCAGAGAAATTAAGAAAATGAAGAGATACGCCTGATTGCAGATTGAAAACTCAGTGTTAAGATGTCAGTTCTCCCCAAATTGGCCTATACATTTGATGACATCTTATCAAAATCCTAACCTTTTTAATGGAAATTAACTAATTGATTCTAAAGGTAATGGAAATGGTAATGATCTAGAAGATCCAAAATAATATTGGAAAAAAAAAAAAAAGAAGAGGGTTAGAGAGCTCACAGATTAACTGTAAACCCCTGGTGGTAAAGATGGTGTGGTATTGGGGTAAGGATAGGCAAATGGATTAATGAAACAGAACAGAGGATCCAGAAATAGATTCACACTTACACAGTTCAATGATTTTTGATAAAGGGGACCAAAGCAATTCAATGGGGAGAGGAAAGTCTTTTCAAAAACATGGTGCTGAAACAAATGGATAATGAGATGGGGGAGAAAATGACCCTCGACCTCCACCCCACACTATACATTAAAAATAATTAGAGACAGATAATAGACTTAAACATAAACGCTAATTACTATAAACCTTCGGGAAGGAAACAGGAGAATATCTCTATGACACAAAACGCAATAATCATAAAAGAAGAAATGTAAAGCACGGATCTTTATCAAAATTGAAAATGTTGACTCTTTAAAACACACTGTTAACAACATGAAAAACCAAACAACAGACCACTGGGAGGAAATATTCACAACACATCTATCTGACAAAGGATGTGCATTCAGAATGTTCAAGGAAGTCCTATAAATCAACATTAAAACATGAGAAACATCCCAATAAAGATTGGGCAATAGGTTTGAACAGATCCTTCATAAAAGAAGACATACAAGTGGCTAATAAGCACATGAAAGGTGACCGGCATCACTAGTCATCAGAGAAGCGCCAATTAAAACTAAATTGAGATACCACTTCACACCCACTGGCTTCATTAAAAACACTGACAATATCAAATGCTGGCGAGAATTGTGAAACTGGAGCTTTCATACACGGAAGGTGGGAGTACAAAGTGAAATAATCACTTGGGAAAAATAGTTTTGGCAGTTTTCTATAAAATTAAATATATACTTACCTGAGGACCCAGCAATTTCACTCCTATTTACTGCAGGAAAATGGTAACAGGTTTCCAAAAAGAAAAAAATTTGTTCAAGAATATTCACGGAAGCCTTATTCATACTAGACTAAAATGGGAAGCAATCCAAATGTCCATTCAAGAGAATGAATAAACAAATTATGGTGTGTTCAAATAATTAATACTATTTAATAATAACAAGGAACAAACTTCTGTTACCACAACAACCTGGAATGGATCTCAGTCATTATGGTGAGCAAAAGGAGTCAGTCGCAGAAGGCTACATATTATCTGATTCCATGCATGTGCATTCAGGAATAAGCAAAGTTCATCTACGCAGTTGGAAATCAGGGTGAGGATTGACTGGGAAGGAGGCAAGGGAATTTTGAGATGATGGAGATGTCCTATCTTGATTGGGATTGTGGTTACTCAGTGTGTTCACTTGTCAAATGTCATAGAACTCTACACTCCAGATCTGTGCATTTCATTGTATGTAAATTACATCTCAACCAAATTCTTTAAAAGACAGAAGAGGAAGTAGTGAGCAGGAAAGTGGGTATACTGCTAGTTCTTGAACCTCCGTTTCCTTGTACTTGAACTTCTCCACCATTTGGGATCTCCTGGTTCCAATGGGTCACCCCAACCAGGCAACACTGGTCTATTTCCAGACTTCTGCACAGATCCTTGAGTGATGGTATCTGGACAGCAATCACTGGAATGTTTTACAGCTCTCTTAACTGGGAGCAGAAGTTTTGACCTGTTTAAAAAATCTCTCACCCTACAACTTGCCTAACTACTTAAAAAGCTTAGCCATTTTAAGAAAGAATGTGTATACACACATGCACACTGACAGAGTCTGCTTAAAAGTTGCCGACGGTAGGGGCGCCTGGGTGGCTCAGTCGTTAGGTGTCTGCCTTCGGCTCAGGTCATGATCCCGGGGTCCTGGGATCGAGTCCTACATCGGGCTTCCCGCTCTGCGGGAAGCCTGCTTCTCCCTCTCCCACTCCCCCTGCTTGTGTTCCTGCTCTCGCTATGTCTCTCTCTGTTAAATAAAAAAAAAAAAAAAAAATCTTTAAAAAAAAAAAAAAGTTGCCGACGGTAATAAAGAGTCATCAGGAACAGCAGACCTAGAAGCAACCAATGAAAAGCTAAATAGGTCCAAATTCATAGTTCATGGTGGAATAGATTTTATGGCAAAAGAGTGGAACAAAAAGAAATCTAAATATCCAGAACCAGGTGAGCTGACTGCTGATATTGCAAAAAAGATAGAGCAGAGGATGTGACAAGGAGTGCTCACCATATGGCCTTTCACTGTAGCATCAGCATTCAACAGAAAGGAAAGATCTACACTATCCCTCTCCCCAAACACACAACACACACACACACACACACACGCACACTCACTCAGTCTACTCTACTCCGCTCCCATATTCTTTCCTTTCCTTCTTCCTCTAATTAAGATCTTTGTGGCCCGTGCATCCAGTTCACGGGAGGACCACCTCAAGAATACTTTCCACTGAAGAATTTCTTTGGCATTTATCCTGAAAATCATAGTGAGTTACCTTCAAAAGAACCAGCTACTGAAAATCCATAAGCACAGAATCCCAGAAACATGGGAATGTTGTCTCTCTTACAAATTAATTTTGAATTCTCTCTCATTTTTGGTTTAAAGAACTGCTAGAACTTAAGCAGTTCTACTTTTGCCCAAATGAAAACTTTACAGTTATAATTATCAAGATAGTGATTTGTAAATAAAGTTGATTTAAATATTAATCTCAGCGAGTGAATTATCTTGTGCTCTCTGGATAGGATAAATATAGCATTCAATTCGATTAGCAGCCCATTATTACATGAACAATACTGGAAGCATCACATGAGCAGTTCTGAAATTGGACATATTTGAAATGGCAAGAGGCATTTCTATATGCCAAGCGCTGTATTGTTATAGTTTTAAGACAAACGTGGAGTGCCTTGATGTTTTCATTAGACAAAGTAACCTGGTGTTACCTGGATACATTTAAACTGGAATGTTTAAAACAGAGTACAAGGAAGTTTAAAAGGTCTATCTTGCTATTTTAATCATCTCCTTAGACGGTACCTTCTCCTCTTCCTCCTCCCTCTACAGAGATTATTCACCACTCATAACTCCAGACAGGATCAGAAGAGGCTGGTAGTGTGGACCAGTCATAGAATGTGGGCTTAACGCTCAAGGTCAGTCCTGACCAGCTGTCCCTGGCTCTCCCCCAGCCTCAGTTTCCATTTCAATAAGTCCAGGATCAACAATGACCTCCAAGAATAATGGAGAGGAACAACAGGAAATCACGTTGTTGAAAGAACTACCCAGGGGAACTGAGGTGGTCCCTTGTGTTTGTCAGCCCTGCAGGCTCTGAAACCAGACTGCCCGGGGTTTCAGTCTGGCCTCTGTCTCCCGCTAAGCAGGGAAATCTGAGTCACAGTTTTCTCATTTTTAAAATGGAGATAAGCAGAGCATCCACTTCACGGGTTATCATGGAGATTGAAGGAACTGATTCAAGTAGAGCTCTTGGCATGGCGTCTGGCTCCCTGTAATTGCTTAGTGTTCGTTAGGTGGCTTTGTTCCTTTTTAAGACAGTAGCCACTCCCCTAAGCACTGGTCAGTCCTGCATTCACACAGGTATGTTGGGAAGTCCACAGGCACCCCTAACTCACCACATCCAGATTCTCCACCTTCTCCCCAACCCACCCCTCCTCCTCTTTTCTCTATTGCTCTCATTGCAACCCTGCCTTCCCCTGTTAGGCTCCCCCAGCCCCCATTCTCTCCCCTACCCCCAAGTTCCCATACCCAAAGAGGCCCAGAGTCCAGAGTCTTCTTTCTCCCTCTGAGTCCTTACCCCCTGCAGCCCCAGGCCGGGTCTCCTTGCCCCAGGCACAAACCCCACTGGCTTCCCTGCCCTGGGCTGTCCCCCTTAGGATGCCCCTACAACACCCCAGCCTGAAATATGCTCCCACAGCTGGGCTCCCATCAGGCTCTCTCCAGCTCAGTCAGCACCCATGACTCCCCATGTCCTACAGAATCAATCTCTAGCATAGCAGGCCCTGCCTTTGCTGGGAGATTTCCCCTCCTGCTTTCTCTGCTCTTTTGTCCCCTGGTGGAAGGACAAGGGCCTGGCCACGCCCTGACCACACCATCCACATTCCTGGCCCTACATCTTTCTCACACATTCCCTGGAATGCGAGCCTCTTCCAGGTTTACGGTTTCCTTCCCACCCTGGGTCTGGAGTCTAGCACTCTCTCTTCAGAGCTGATAAAGCCCCTCTGGGCAGTATTGAGATTTGCCAGCCAGACTGGGGCATATCCCAGGCCCGCTCCACATCCTTTTCCCTTTCCTGTAAGCAGGACAGGTTACCTAATTTGTAGGACCCAGTGCAAAATTATTTTTAACAGGGCTCCTTGTTCAAAAATTAAGAATTTTGGGGCAGTTGGGTGGCTCAGTGGGTTAAGCCCCTCTGCCCCTCCTCCTGCTCATGCTCTCTCGTGCTCTCTCTCAAAAAAATAAAGTCTTTTAAAAAATTATTAAGAATTTTAAGATGGACAAACCCCAACTGAGTGACATTCCACAAAATACCTGATCAATAAATCTCAAAACCATCAAGATCACAAAAACAAAGTCTGAGAAACTATCACAGCCAAAAGAAGCCTTTGAGGTCATGATCACTGTGTGTGATGTGGCATGCTGGATAGGATCCTGGAACAGAAAAAGGATATTAGGTAAAAACTAAGAAAATATGAATGTTTAGTTCACAATTATATATCTGTATAGGTTCATTAATCGTAGCAAATATACTACATATGGATATAAGATACTAATAGTAGGGGAAATAAGGTGAGGGCTATATAGGAACTTTCTATATTACATCTGCAATTTTTCTGTATATCTAAAACTGTTTTAAGATTCAAAGTTTTCTTTTTTTTAATTAACAGCTACAACAAAGAATTTTGAGAAGGCAACAGCAGAGAAAATGAGTAAATTGTCTAAGACAGAGCCAGGATTTAAACCCGGATCTGCCTGACCCCAAGGCTTTTGTGACTAACTGCTTCTGTTGCCCGAACCCCAGGGAGAAGGCCCTCCCCTGGGGACAAGAGAAAAGATGTGTGTGGGGTGGGGAGTGGGAGGAGGGCTGTCACAGTATTTAGCTGAGGTTAAGAGCCCAAGCTTGATGGTCACGTAGTGTTATGATTCCATTTATATGAAATTCCCAGAATAGGCAAATGCACAGAAACAGGAAAGTAGACTCATGGTTGCCAGGGGCTGGGAGAGGAAAGAGAGAATGCACAGGGGAAGCAGGGGAGGGAACTGTTTCATGGTGTGGGATTTCTTTCTGGGGTGATGGAGATGCTATTGAATTAGATAGTTGTGATGACCCTACAACATCATCAATACGCTAGAAAACACCAAATCGTACACTTTTATTTACTTATTTATTTTTTAGTAAGCTCGACGCCCAACATGGGGCTTGAACTCATGACCCCAAGATCGAGAGTTACACGCTCCACTGGCTGAGCCAGCCAGGCGCCCTGAATCGTGTACTCTTAAATGGTAAGTTTTATGTCACATGGATTTTTTCTCAACTGAAAAAGAAGAGTACAAACTTGAGAATCCATTCTGTCTGGATTTGCGTCTCCACTGCACCACTAGCTGTATGTGACCCTGGCCAAGCAACCTCTCGGTGCCTCCGTTTCTTTATCTGGCAAATGGGGTTGTAATAACAGTACCTATCTCAGAAGGTTGTTGTCAGCATATAAAGGACTTGGGACAGTACCTGGCACATAGAAAGCACTCCCCATTAGCTATAATAATAACATGGTAGAGCTTCAAGGGGCTTCAACCCTAGGCGCCTCCCTCCCCAGGGTCCAGGTGTTTGGACTGGATGGGTCAGGGGAGGGATTATGAACTCATTCTCAAACCTTCTCTCCCAAGATCCTCCAAACGAGTCGTCTGAGAGCCCCCTTCCCCAGACAAGCCGGGGGTCCAAGAACCACTCCTCGGGAGGCCCCCCAGGGTAGAAGCCAGGGGCGCTTCTTGCTTCCAGACCCACAGCCTGAGGACGGAGGTCGCCGCGGCCGCGGGGGAGGTGCGGAGCTGCAGCGCGCCGCCTAGTGGCCCCTGTGAGCACACGGGTCCCGGCCGCAGAGGGAGGTGCCAACCCAGAGCGGCCAGCCCCGCCGCCGGCAGGGAGCCCAGGGTATTGTTACTAAAGAAGTAGCCTGTATTCAACCAGATAAGGGGCTTTCTGTATATTCTTTTCAATTCTAGGAGGTAGTTGGTGTTTCCATTTTACAATTGAGGAAACCGATGCTGGGAAAGGCTCAGCAGCCATCCCACCTTCTCCCAGCAGGTTAAGAGCTGTCCCTGGTCCATCTCCGAATTCCAGAACTCTTATCTCCCACGTGCTCTTCTGGTTTGGGAGAAATGAGGATAGCCCATGGAAGCATCTGCAGCCCCCACTAAGGGTTAGAACTGGCTCTGGGACTGTTTCAAAGCAGCTGTGTTTCAGGAAGGCAGCCCCACCTCCTTGCCCCAGACCCCAAGCCCCCAGGAAATGGAGCGGGAGGCGAGAGGCTCCTTCTAGGGCTGGTTGACATGGCTAGGGGCCCTTTGCTCATTAACCCCTCTTTTTCCAGCCTCGTTGATGTTTCCGCTCAACCAATATTGATCGTAGGCCTACTGTGTGCAGGATGAGGTCTTCCAAGCTGGATATATAATGATAATCCGGAAAGGAGGGGCCCTGACTCTAAGCAGCTCACCACCTCCCCCTCCTTCTTAACTCACAGCAGGACACCTTTGCTGTGAGTCTGATGGCACTGGGTTTGGGAACACCTTGGTAATTCTTAATCCAGTTACTCCAATGAGTCATCCCGGGGCCTGGGCCTTGCCTGCTCTTCACCCATCCTAGGAAAAGGTGTGGGCTCAGGGTATTATGACTCCCTCTGAAGTCCTTTCCCTGGCCCTGGCTGAGGACCAGCACTCACACTGTTACAGCATGGGAGAGGGGCAGGGGAAATTCAGAGGGATCCCCAGTGTACTAAGTTCCCCACCCTGATGCTGGAGTCCTGGAGGGAAAACAGGGCCCGGGACCCTCCCCCCAGTCTCCATAGGCATATTTTAAGAGTTGAAAGAGTTTTTAGGCTGGGGAGGAAAGTGGGGCAGACACCTGCAGGAGAGGGGGAAATAAATAACCACTCTTCTGTTGCTTGCCCTCCCATCCCCCCTTCCCTGCTGCCAGGAATTAAACAAAGTCATAAAACCTGACATTGGACTAGAAGGGCCTACCTGGTGCAACTACTGGCTGAACAGCAAGTCCAGAGGACTGTAGTTTTTGGAAAAATCTGCAATTCCCACTGGCCTCTGATGAAGAGAGAGAGAGAGAGAAAGGGAGGGCACCAGCACCAGCCCTGTGGTCCCCGCATGCATGCCATGTTTCTGCTGAGGTCCCTGCTGAGTTATTTAGCATAGTGTCCTTGACCATGTGTCTGAATCCAGGGGATGACAGTCAGCAGTGGGTCTTGGTACCTGTGTTCCTGTATGTGTTTCCTCCAGGAAGTTAAGTATCTAAGTATCAATTTGTCTTTAGTGTCATCTTCTTGAGAGTATATTTGTGCTTTGGGAGGTGTATGTCTGTGTATGTGTTTGTGTCTGTGACACAGGGTACGTGTGTGCTTTTTGGGGGGTCCCTTGTCTTAGGTATATGGTTTTCTGTGCAGTTGGATGCCTACCTGTAAGTGTTTCTAGGAGGGTCCTTTTGCACCTGTGGGTCTTTGCTGCACATTTACCTATGCATACTTTTGTAGGTGTCTCTCGGCGAGGAGTGCTTGTAACGGTGTCCAGGGGTCTGTGTATGTATGTACGCTTGTAGTTGTGTGGATGCATGCAGTTGGCTTGGTGTGATGAGCTATTGACTCTCATCCACCGCCCTTGCCGGCTGTCCTGGGCCAAGTCAAAAATAACCCAACTACCTTTGCCCACAGGGACCTTTCTCAGTTGGCCAAAGTTCTTCCCAGGGAGTCCTGCTCCACCCAGATCCATCCTCCTGATCCTGAATACCCAGCCAGAGAGGGCAGGGGAGGGGGCTGACTACAAGCACCCTGCCCCAGATGCTCCAGACCCCAACCTGTGCGGGACTGTGTGGGGAGGAGGATATTGGGCAATACTTACTGCTTCTCTGCTCCTACCAGGTCCCCTTCCAGCCTGCAGGGTCAGTCCCCAAGTCCTTTCTCCTCCCATCTAGGAAGCATCCCTGGGGACACTTGGCCCTCTTCCAGCCCATCCCCTACTGGCTCCTGGGCCTGACTGGACCAACCTCTGAATTCTTTCACCCCTTCCTGAAGCAGCGCACTGCACTCGTATTTGAGGAGCGATTCTAGATCTCAGCTCCAGAAAAATCCCAAGTAGAGAACAGATCAGAGCTAAGGGGGAGAGGCATTCCTGCTGGCTGCCCAGTGCAGCCCCAGAGGAGGGGTAGGGTGGATGCTCCCCAGCTCAGGGAGTTTCTTTCCAATCCCATCTCCCCTGCCCCCTTCACAAAGCCGTGCGATCTTGAGCAAATGACTTTACATCTCTGTGCCTCCATTCTATCATCTATAAAATGGGGATACAATTGGTATAACTCAGAGTTGTTGTGAGGACTAACTCAGGTAACGCATACAAAGTGCTTAACCCCTTTCCTGGGGCACAGGTCTTTGCCAGTGTAGCTGGCTCACCCCTCCTGACATCTCTGTGTTTCAATCTCAAGACACTACCATCCCTCAAACTCCACCTAGTTCCATATGTCTTCTAGCCCACCCTTGGGTGGCCAGGACTTTCCCCCACAAATCAGACTGGCAGGGAGGCGAGATCTTGGAAAGAGAGATTACTGACGTTTATGCAGTTTCCATACATACTTTTTTCATTCAACTCTACACCCCCTTATGAGATAATTATAATTTTTCTCTATTTTAGATGATGATGAAGGGAGTGTCAGAATGGTTAAGTAACTTGCTCAAGGTCACACAGAAGGTGAGGAGCAGAGCCCAAAGGCTGTTCCTCTCCCCTCTGCCCCACTGTCCCTTGGAGGGCAGGTTTTTAACATTATCACCTAAAGTGCTACAGGAGGTTTAGAGGGGTCTGGTAAACAGTTCTGCCTAAGGTTGCAGAGCCATCCAGGATGATCCACATCTGTACCCACCTTCACATAGCTGTAAGCCCCAGCCTAACCAGGACTTGAGTATTTGAGATTTTCCCATTTAGGGAGTCTTTTTTGGAAACATCTCCACAGGCTGAAGGCATAGGGATGTAATACAGACCAAGGGAGCCAAAAGTGAGAGTCGTCAACTTAAGCAGATGATAAAGCCAACAGCGCCAAGCCAAAGGAGAGCTTAGATACATTTCCTTAGTTTTTGGAAAAGAAAATTGGGCAGACTCCGTTTCCAGATGCTTTCCAGTGGCCGGGTTTTCCAACTCGCCAGGCCCAGCATCTCGCGAGGACCCCCACCACCACCACCCCCCGCCCCGCCCCGCCAAAGGCCCCCAGCTCAAGCAGCGGCGCCGCCCAGGTGGCCGTCGGTTTCCCCCCTCCGGGGGCCCCCTGCCGACCCCGCCCTCGCCCGCCCAGGCCCCGCCCCGGCCGCGCGCCGTCCCCCTTTGCTCGCGGACTGACTTGGGCGAGCGAGCGGCTGCGCTCGGCATTGTGGCAGGCGGCGGGGGCCGACGAGGGCGCCGGGGCCGCGGGTAGCGGCGGGGCGCAGAGAGGCGCGCGCGGGCGTTCTGACGGCGCGGGGCCAGCCGCTGCGAGGGCCGCTGAGTGCACTCACCTTCCGTCGCGTAACTTCGAAGCCAGGGCGCGGGAGCCCGGGGAGCGCTCGGAGCCCCTGAGCCTGAGGAGCGCGAGAGGGGCGCGCCGGAGCCTGGTTGGAGAGCGGGCTCTGGGCACCCACTGCGCTCCGAGCGCCGGGCAGCCCTCTGCGCAGCGTGGCTGCCGCTGCCCCCACGGAGGGCACGGGCTGGCGCGGCCGGGCGCCGGGGAGGACGGCGAGGAGGAGGCGGCGGCGGCGGAGACGGCGGCGGCGAGGCTGGGGCCAGGGAGAGAGCCCCGGGGGAGAGGCGCCCGAGCCTGGCCGCGGGAGCATGTGGGCCCGGAGCGGAGCGCGGGGCGCGCTGCTGCTGGCGCTGCTGCTCTGCTGGGACCCGAGGCTGAGCCAAGCAGGTAGGGAGCGATCGGGCATGGGGGCGGGGGTATAGGGGACCTTTGCGCCCTAGTCTGTCCCGAAGTTGAAGTGGTCCATCACGCGTCGGTGTGCACAGGGAAAGCGCAAGGGCACCCAAGTTAGAAGGTAGATTTCTCCGCCCCACCAAAGTGGTCGATGGCGCAGCCACCTCGCTGGGGGCGCCTGCCAGGTGGTTCAGAGTAAGCTTCCTGCCTCCCCTGACCCCCTCCTAGAAGGGATCGCTTCTTTTCCTTGGAGTGGGTGTCCGAGTCGGGGTCTGCTTCTCCCGGAGGACTGGCCTCCAGGGGACCCCGGGCTCCCCGCGCACGGCGGCGGCAAAAAAAAGAGAAAAGATAGAAAAGACTATTGCTGCTCGGGCCAGGTGTGTGCTTGCTTGCCTTTCGCCGGCAACTTCCTAGTCGTGGTTCCCGGCTCTTCCCAAGCTCCTACGCGCTGCACCCACCGGAATCCGCAGACGGGAGGGAGCGAGAGACCTGCGGAGCACGGGAAGCGCGGGTCGGCTCCGCGAGCCGCGGGAGGCGGCTTGAAGGGCTTTGGCTATAGAAGGGGGAAGGGCTGAATACTGCCGTACAGTTTGCCCCGCGACCGCAGGATCCGGTCTGGAAGGATTTTTTCTGGGGTTTGGTGTGTGTGTGTGTTGCGTTGGGGGGGGTGGGGGGAAGTACATAATGATCCTGCCAAGTTCCCTTTTAAATGGGTCACTGACATTCTCCCCCGTCCAGGGAGCAGACAAGATGCGCTTGCCTACGGTGGGCCTGCAAGATGCCTTAAGGGGGTTGGTGGGCTCCTAAAATAAAGTCACCACCACCACCACCACCACCCCCTCGCCCTGGTTGTGTACGCCTCTTGCTCGTCTGTAGCTGGGCCCCGCGTCGCTGACTGGGTTGCGTCTTCTAGGCGAGCCAACCTCTCTTTGGTGCCGGAACCCAAGTAGGTGGGCTGGCGGCGGCCGCTGGACACCTTGGCTCCCGGGGCGGGGCAGGGTGGGGTGCAGGTGGGGGAGCGTCCTGCACGGAGTCCTCGGAGTTGAGGCTGAGAACGGGGCAGGAAAGCTGGCGCAGAAAGTAGACGAGGTGACGCAGCCCACCCCCGCCACCTTTCGCTGGGATGTTGGCATCCGCCCCCCACGTACACCCCAATAGCCAAAGATTCCTCACTCTGGAATTAATGATTCCCACGGCCTAGGAGCGAGGGCTTGGTTTTAGCACATCCTCCGCTTTTTTTTTTTCCAGCCCTCTGTTGTAAAGTTACGACACAATCATTTGATCCAAGTTAATTACGATTTGGGCAGACTCAGGTATTTAAAGCAGTGTTTTGAAGTTGGAAGGTAATGATGGGGGGAGGGGGCAGGCTGCTGAATGACCAACCTTGTTTTAAAGAGTGCAGTTGAATGTGGGAGTTGCTGGGCTGGGGTGTCGGTTTCTGGTTTGAGGGTGTTTGAGGGGAGGTGATTGAAGGGTAGGGTGAAGTCTCTGTAAAGGGCACTTGGGCAGGGTTGGGGCTTGAGAAACTCTTTTAGAACCAGCCCAGCAATGGGATCAGGAATAAATACTGAGGTTACTGAGGGTGGGGGGAGGGCCTCCGCTGGGCAGGAAAAAGACAAGACTGGTTGGCCTAGAGCTCTCCAGGGCCAGGTTCAGCTGGGGAGGCTGGGGGTGGCCTGCCTTCCCTGCTTAACAAAGCATCCAGTCCCCACCTTCCCCAGAGGAAACCCCAGGCCCAGGGCTTTGATGGGTTTGGGCACAAACAGAGCCCAGCCAGAAATGGCCTCTAATACCGGGCTTTGATTTCTCACTAGTGAGCAGAACCCGTGTTGGAATTGTGCTCATTACTTAGCACGGCAGGGGCTGCCTGCCCACCAGCCTAGAGAGGGGCCAACTGTTGGGGTCGGCGTGCAGTCATCCCTCTGCCCAGAATGTGAAGCCCTTAGAAATCTGCCTTCAGGAGGGAGAACATGCCCCTTCCTCCTACGCAGCCCGTTTTTCTAATGCCACAGGCACAGAACATCTTTCAGAATGTTCTTTGGGTCTGCCCAGTGAGTCCCATTTCACGGATGGGGAAAACCAAGGCCAGAATGTTGGCTTTCCTCATATCTTGCCTTCACTTGACCACAGACTGTGGACTTGCATGCAGGGCTGCTCCTCTCTAACAGCCAGGCTGGTTCAGGTCACACTGGACTCCTCCTCGTGGCCCCATCCACCTCTGCCTTGAGGCTTATATCAAGCTGAGGGAGACAAGGCTGTCTCCACAGAGGGGGGCTCTTTCTAGAGGGTGTGCAAGCTCCCGTCAGGTGGCAGGCACTTCTGTCTCTTTTCCCTCACCCCCCTCCCTAGTGGATATGGGGATGAGCTCCCTTTACAGCACTGAGGATTTTTCAGCCATAAAGTTTGATGGTGGAAAAATCAAACCCAGAACCATAAAACCCCAGACCCTTAGAAGGAGGTGTCAGCAAGTGACTGGCCAGCAGAGGCCACTTCAAAAGCCCGGTCAGCCCTGAGGATCCTCTCACCCCACCCCTTAGCTTTCCTGGAGTTTTTAAAGAGTCTTGCCTTGGCCTCTGACTGGGGTGGTTGAGAAGGGACCTTGGTATCATGATAACACTTCTTTTTAAGATGCAATTAAAATCAGAGTTTTCCCAGTGTCTCTGCTGTGTGTGCAGGTGTGTGTGTGCATGTGTGTGGGTGTGGTGCGGTGGCCCATCCTGTGTCTCCCTCCATGCTATAGCAAACACCCATCTCAAACAAATGGAAAATCAAGAGTGTCTTAATGCGCTTTCTCATTAAAGTGAAAGTATCACTACAGGAGAGAAATTTCGGAGGT
>NC_138374.1:49742691-49767871 GCF_054177405.1 Leptonychotes weddellii | reverse complement strand
GGCTGCAGACTGGCCAGCATGGGTCTGGCACTGAGCTGCTGAATTGAGGCCCGAGGGTAAGCAGGCAGCTAAAGATAAGGTTTGTTTGATAGTTAGGTCAGACTGGGACTTGTAGCAGGATGGTGGGGGGAGAGGCAGAGTCAGGAACGCGGACCCCAGACTGGTGGAACAGGGCTGGGCCAGAGGTCGGAGGTAAGGCCTGAGACTAGCCAAGTGGCCAAAGGCAGCTCCACCCTGATCCTAATCTGCCCTAGGCGAGAGAAATCACAAGCCAAGCTCCCATGGGCTGCGGAACTACCTGGCTTTACATTTTAAAGCTCTCTCTTCGTTTGTACAGGTAGAGCAGAATATATTTTTACCTTTTATTTTGAAGTTTTGGGGAGCCTATCGCCTCCCCACCCACGTTGTTGAGTTTCTGGCTGTCAGGCCTAAGATGAGACCTTCCCATCTCCCCTTGCCTTCTTCACCACTGTCTTCTAAGGAGGCTGTGGGCTGCCTAGGACTTTGAGAATGAGGGTAGAGAAGGACCCCCTCCTTCCAAGTGCTTGGAGAGTAAGGTTAGTGATTCTGAATGGTCCGTCCTGGAGCGCCCTGCTCCCACCCCCAGCATGTTCTTTTGACCCTCAGCCCTGCAGTTGGGGTTGCATGGAGACCCCTTGGAGCCCACCGAGGCCTATAGGAAAGGGAGAGAGGCGGGGTCACGGGTTGGGACTGAGGAGTAGAGACACCCTGCCCCCTTGGCTGGGTGGACCCCCGGCGACAGAAGGGAGGGGCGCTGGGCATCCGAGGCCACAGCCGGAGCCTCTCCTGGCCTCCTCTTCCTTCTCCTCCTCCTCACCAGTTTCCTAAACAGCTTCCACAAACCGAGTCATTCAAGCTGTGAAGGCAAAATGAAACCAAACAAGTGCCTTCTGGGCTTTTCTGTTTCTTGTCTTAATTTTTTTAAGGGGAAATTTACAATACCGTAATTAGAATAATACGAGGAAGGGCCGTTTCGGGAAGGTCCAGGGCATCGGGGCAGGGCCCCTTGGATTTGCTTACCGGGTTGGGGCTGGCGCGCCCCTCCCGTCCCCCCGCCCGTGGGCCTGCGCTCAGCCAGGACTCCGGGCGCCTGGGGGGATGTCTCCGGACCCCGACACTCACTTTGGGGAGCCGGGCGTCCCGGAGCTGGCCTGGGCTCCGGGCTGTGAGTTGGGCGGGCGTGCAGGATTCGCACTCGGCCCCGTGCCGTCGCCGCCGCTGCGCCCCCACCGGGCAGGTCCCGCCGCGCCCCTTCCTCTCCGGCCACGGCTTTTTTCTCGCTAAGGGCAGCGAGAACACAGGCTGAAGTGCGCGCATAAATCAGCCGCGTCCCCGCTCCCCCACCCCTCTTGTTCCCCGTTCCTTCTCTCCGAAAGTGGCCGGGTGCTGGTAGCGCCCCAGTTGACCCTTGCCGGGCCGCGCAGCCCAACTGTGATTAGCGACTCCCCGCGCGGGGGTGGGCGCGCTGCCACCGCCCCGGCCTTGCTTACCTGGGGCGGCGTACCTGGACCCCCGCTCCTCCTCCCTGTGCCCCCCCGCACCCCTCTCTCCTGCTCCCTGTGCCCCCCAGCACCCCTATCTTCCCTTCCCTGCGCCCCCCAGCACCCCTTTCTCCTCCTCACTGCCCCCCTCCGTGTCCCCCTCTCCTCCTCCCTCTCTCCCTGCATACCCTTCCCTGCATCCCCTTCCCTCCCCTCCTGCGCAGAGTTGAATCCGTCTGCTGGAGCTCCCGGAGCTCCAACGCCTTGGCGCCCAGCCTCCGTCCTCACCTCCCAGAACAGGCTGCCCCTAGCACCTCACAAGTTTCCCTGCACCGCGTGGCCCCGGGGAAGGCAGGCTGTGGGTGTGAGAGTGTGTATTAAGGAGTATGCGTGTTGCAGGGGTGGGGGGGTGAGAATGTCTATTAAGGAGGTGGGCAGAGGTGGGAGTGTGCAGTGGGAGGTGAGGGTAGGTGTGGTGTTGCGTTAGGGTGTTAGGTTATGGAGATGAAGGGGCAGGACGACGAATAGATGTGTCCGTGAGGGTTCTGCCTTTTGTATATTGGTAGGTGTGAGATAGGTGGCTACGTGTGTTTGGGTGTGTGGGGGCGTGTGCAGTATGCATATGGGCACAGCTGTGGTGTGTTTGCGTATAAATAGGTATGTGTGGTGTGGGGACAGTGAGTCACCACCAGGCAGGAGAAGCTCCATCCATTGTATTCTGCTGGGGATGTCTCTTCCTGATGGGACCCAGGTCATTTGCCCTTCAGCGCAAAGGAGAACTTACTTTGCTCCACGCTGGGGGTTGTGGGCAGGATTTGGTCCAAGTTCTGGAGTTGGAAGGGCAGAGGCCAGGTGTCATTGCGGTCCTGTCTTACCCCCACCCCACCCCCTCCCTTGAGGGCAGATAGGACAGGTCCTGCTGCTCCAGAGGGAGGAAGGTCAGCCTTAGATAGGTCCTAAAGCCAGTCCAGAAGCTTGACTGATGGCCCCCAGGACCAGGGTCTGAGTCCTCGGGTCGCCTGCAGTTAACTTCCAGCTTACCAAGAACCCGTGGCGGCACCCGTGATTTGGAGATCAGCTCTCTGACCTGGGTCAGGCTCATGGTGCAGCCCTCTAGGGGCAATAGGGTCTCCTCTGGAATTTGCCAGGGAAGAGGCAGGCAGAGCTTGAGTGAGTGGCATCCCTCATGGAAAGCAACGTAAACAGGCATGGCTGGGGCTGGGACTCTCAGTGGAAGCAATTGAAGGTGGCCACGCATGCACACAGACACACACGAGAGCCATACTTCACTGTCCTTACCACTTCCTTGGTCACCAAGAGTCCCTCTGCTTTCCCACTTCTGCCTATACTGACTGCCATCCTTAGCGCTATAGGATAAAAGATGTGCCTTTGTGGACCAGGGAGACCTACAGGAAAGTCACAGCCCCAGTGCTGAGGCATAGTGCCTTAGTTTATAAAACCCGGGACCTCACTTGGTCCTTGTAAGAACCCCACTGGGGAGGAGGAGGCCCACGTAGGAAGCTGACCTGGGACCCAGGTCAGATCCAGAGCAGTCCTGGCCCCAACCCTCCGGGTGGTCACTATGCTGGATGCTGATGTCGACTTCATAACTGGGATGACCTTCAGAGAGTCTCAGATGCCAAGTGAGGGCAGCATCAGTGTATGTAGGGGGAACCCAGCAAAGAGCGAACTTTCTTAGCCTTGGGGCTTCCTGGAAGGGGTGATGGGAGTCAGACCTTGATTCTCTCTTTTTCAGGTCTTTCTAAGAGCCTGTCCTGAAAAGACAGGGTGGGGGCTAGCTAGCTGGGGTACCTGGGCAGGGGTGCCCAGCCCCAGACCTCTCCCACTCTCAGAAAATTGGCCCTGTTGGCATCTGCTCAGCTACCATCTTGGGCAAGCCCAGTCCTTGGTCAGGCCCCCCTGGTCACATTTCCACTCCTGGGCCTCCCAGCCTCATCTGAAGGGGTGCACCTTGGGGAACTGACCCTCAACTGCCTCTGACTGTAGGCTGGGACCTGGGTGGAAGCTGGAGAGGAAAAGCTATCTGACTCTTTGATTCTCTCCCTGTGTCTCTCGAAGATGGAGGGAGCCCAGAAAATACTTGTTACGCACTAGTAGGCATTATGCTGGGGGTGGGAGCATGGGGTGGTATCCTCCTGTGTCTTCTGCCATGCCCCCACCAGAGTGGACAAGGAGGGAAGGACAGAATCCTGGGCCCAAGAGCTACTGCGAGCCAGTCAGAGGGGGAAGGCTTGTTTGTCATTACTTCCTATAGGAGCCCCCAGCGCCTCTACGCCACCCCTCCTCACAGAGGCCCCTCTCCAAGGCCTCAGCTGCAGGTACGGAGGGTGCGTGGCAGGGCTGACTGGGATTTCGAGGAGGTTAATGTAGCCTTCCAGCATTACCACTTAATAACTGTGGCCTTGGCGGCCCACCTAACTGTGTTGTGCCTCAATTGCCTCATCTGGAAAGTGGGGATAGTAATACCATCCTCGTGGGGTTGTTTTAAGGATCACATGACCTGATTATGATAAAGCACTAGCATGCAGACAGCCCTGTGATACCAAAGTATCACTTCCTCCAGGGGCAGGGGCGAGGAGAGAGGAAGGAGGCTTAGGGCCTGGAGGCCCAGCAGCTCCTGGCCTAGGAGTTAGGAGACTTTAGTGTTTGTTCTTGTACTGCTCTATGACAGCTACCTTTTCCCCTCTGGGTCCTGGTTGGTCTCCCCTTCTGGAAGTTTGGGGTGGGGAAAGGTGGAAAGATGACCTTTAGGGGCCTCGGGTTTTTGTTTCTGAGTTTTTTTCTTTGTTTTTGCTTTTTGTTTGTTTGTTTTGTCTAGTTCCATCTCAAGAGGCCCCAGCAGCCAGCAAGAGACAGAGGTAGCTGAGTCCCAGAACCACTTGTGTTTATAGAGGCCCCTCTAGAAAGTCAATATATCGACTGGAATGCCCTTGTGAGCATTATGTGGCCCTGGGTCTCTCTCTCTGAAGCCATAAATCACCCTTCGGAACTTCAGTCCCATTTTCTTGCTCCATAAGTGTCTCCTGTCTCAGAGGCCGGGAGCCCCAGATGCCAAGCAGGGCCCAGGGGCAGAGAAGGACCCTACTGGCAGAGGCAGCCGGAGTCTTCGAGAGAAGAGGCACTCAGTCCCCCCACCCTTCCAGCCCCAGCAAGCCTCAGCGGGGGGCCTTGTGGAGGGGGTGGGGGGAACACACTCTCAGACCTAGTCAGACCATTCACTGTTTCATTTTGCAGGGGTGGAGGGTGGCTGATCTTGCAGGTGGGGAAGGAGGGATCCTGTCGGAACACCAGCCCAGCCCTGAAACTCAGTGCACATGCATATATTCTTTCAATCCGAGCAAGCACTGGGCTCTACAGACGAAGGAGGGTAAAGCAGGGGCCTGACCCTTGAATTGACTCGTGTCGCTTCTTGAGGCCCGAGCCATGTGCCCGGTGTGTGCTGCTGGGGTGCGAGAGTGAGGGAGACGGTGCGGCAGAGAGGAGCCCTCTCACAGGTGGCCTGGGAGGGATCTGGTGCGCTGCTTGGAGGGCAGGCCATGCAGTCAGACCACTTGGGCCAAATCCTGGCTGGGGCCCCATCTGGCTGCGTGTCCTGGAGCGAGTGGCCTACCATCTCTGAGCTGTAGTTTCTTCGTTTGTAAGATGGAACTGCTGATAACACGGCTTGCATCCGATTGCTGTGGGGAAGAATGAGGTAATACAAACAAGCGCGTCACACATTCTCAGGTGCTCAGTGACATTCACCATCCTCATCAGCATCGTGATTACTGATGCCACGTATTTTGTGGTACAACAGGAAGTGCTGAGGCTGTGGAGAGAAGCCTCCTGTGGGCCTGCAGGGCTGGTCAGGGAGGGCTTCCTGCTGGAGGGAGGGTGTTGTTTGGCCTTTGAAGGATGAGCAGAGTTTGGGGAGGCAGAGAGGGCATCCCTTTTAGGGGTATATTTGTGAGGGCATGGAGGTGGGAACATCCGGCTCATCCACCCAGGAAACAAATTGCTAATTCAGCCACTGACTTGGATCTGATCATCTGGTACAACAAGAATTCTGGGGCTAGAGGTCCCTTGGTACTGTGGAAAGAGCCAGGCTTTGGGATTAAAGCAGCCCTCAGCCCTCCGTAGCAACTGCCACCCCACTCACTGAGGACCTGGGCCAGGTGGCTTAGTGTCTCTGGACCCGCGCATCCCCACCTGCGAGGTGACCTGCCCCCTTCACTGGGCAGCACTGTGCACATGTGATCCTGGCACGGAGGAGGTTCTCTTGATTTCTGTTGCCTTCCCTCCTTCCTGCCTCTCCCCCACCCTGATCTGGCTGACCCCTGGCGGGGGCTGTGCCTTGCCTTTTCTCCCTGGACATCTCTGGGCAGGAGAGCAAGGAGACAGAGAGTGGCTGCTTCCAGGTTGACCAGAGAGCCAGGGAGAGGGGCAGAAAGAGGGAGGCTGCCTGCCCATTTTGGTTCCTGGGGCTCACCTAGGGCTGGTGGGTACCAGGAGACATCCCCGAGGTCTGGGAGGAACATCTACTGAGATCACCCAGGAGCCTGCAACCCCCAGAGGCCTCGAATGGCATCTAGAGGCATTACTGGAATCAGGAGACAGAGCTGAAGGAAAGCAGCTCTGTAATGTGATCAGAGGCGCCCGCCTGCCCAGCCTGGGGCCTGAGCACCCATGGAGGATGCCGAGCTTACAAGAAATTGAGTCAGAAATTCCAGGAAAGTTGTTCCTGGCTCCTTCCCCCATCCCACCTTCGGGCATTCTGTGACACAGTAGGGCAGAGCGAGACTCACAGCATGAGCAGTGACCCAGGACCAGGTGACAAATACTGCATGGGGCAGCCTCCCACTCTTCCCTTTCCTTGTCACTGAGCCAGGGCCCTGGGGACCTGGGTGGAGGCAGGATGGGGTTGAACAACTAGGTAATGAAAGAGCAGCTATGACACTAGGTGACTAGGGGACTGGGTATGATTTTGCTCCCTTGCAGGTCCCTGGCACCCAGCGCAGTCCCTGGTGCATAGAAGGTGCTCGATAAAACACTTGTAGAATGGATGAATGAGAACTCACGGTCAGGCCTTATTCACCCAGGTTGTTGCTATGATTCAGTCCCTACTGTGCTTTGGGCTTGCTGCTGTGGATGTAACCAAAGAATCAGGACATTCTGGTTGCTTTGCCTGCATCCTCTCCGTCTTTGCCTACCTTCCTCCCTTCATTCCCTTCTGCTTCTGTCTTACTATGTACCAGACGTGATGAAAGTCAGAGCCAAGTCTTCAATGGTCAGAGCCCCCAGGTATGAGAGAGTTTATTCGCTAAGTCCAGGGGAGCCACAAAGAATTAACCAAGTATCGTCATCAAGTGCCTTCTGCCCAGGCCCTTGTAAAATGTTTGTTTCCTACTTGCATTCCCAAGCCCATTGATCATTCCCCTCCAGCTTGCCTTCTCATGGTGGCTCAAGAGAATGCCTGTTGCATGCACATGAGCTCTGGGGCCTGGGACTATGTGTGGGCTGAGGGGCTATTTTTTGAAGGCCTGTGGGCAGGGTCTGACCGCAGCCCTCAGCCCTCCATAGCAACTGCCACCAGTTCCTTGGCAGGAGCTGGATTTGGTGCAGGGGAGCAGTTTTGGCTGCAGGGTCTGACTGAGCCAGGTTCTCCCTGGCACTGTGTTCAGTGCTAACATTCAGGGAGCCTCCCTGGGAGATTCAACCCCCTCGGGCCCTTGGCCAAGGCAGTGGTAGGCCTGGCCAGTACCACCCTCCCAGCTGGGCACCCACTGGTTCTTGCCAGGAGCCCCTATCACAGGCTGAGCTGGAATTCCTACCTAGCAGCCAGACAGCCAGGGCTGCTAGGCACAGTGAACCCTGCTGCAAATCTGATCTGGCCCCATATTTTCCGGCTGGCGCACCCCACTTCTATACACACATGCACAGACTCAAAAGAGACAACAGCAGAAAGAGCCCTGAGCTAAGGATTGGGAAGCCTGGATTCTAATCCGATCTGCACAGCTAATCTGCTGTGTGGCACTGAGGTAGTCCCTTTCCCTCTCTGGGCTTCAGTGCCCTCTTCTGTCCAAATGAAGAGGGTCTGCCCTAGAATTAGAAAACTGGGTTCAAATCCTGTCTCGGTCACTAACTATAGTTCCCCAAGCCTGCACCTCCTCACTGTAAAAAAAGGAGCCCTAACTGGTTGTTGGGGAGACCAAACAAGATAGGGCATGGTTAGTAAAAGCTGGTTTCCTTTTCTTTCTACCCAGGAAGAAATCCATCTGCAATCTGCTGGTTTCAGCCCTCGCTTCTTTCTAGTAGTCCCCTTTTGAAGGGAATATCAGACATAAGGTTCAGGGTGGCCTGCTGGGGACTTAGTGATCCACCTGGGGTTACAGCGAGGGGAGAAGCCTGCATGATCATATGCATTTGGAGGGAGCACTGGACTAGACATCTGGAAACTTCGGCTCTAAAGCTAACTCTGTGACAGAGAACTCACTCACCCTCTTTGAGCTTTGGTTTACCCATCAGCAAAAGGAATAAAAGAAGTGGCATGTCAGGTAGGGCCAAAGGAGAAAACACCCAGAGAGATGCTTTGGAAACTGTTCTCCAAACCCGAGGAGCTGATCTGAGGTAGGAGGCGGGCAGAGTAGGGTCTGTTGTCCCTCAGACTATGCGGTTCCTGTGAGAGCTGTTTGCTGGGTGGCAGGGAGGGCCCACCATTTGGTTTCCTGGCTGGAACCTCCTGCTGGTTGGTGGGCCCTGGCTTCTCCCCTAGCCTGGCTGGCCATGGCTGTTGAGCTACATGACAGAGTTTGGGTCTCTTCCCACCCCTCTCCATGCTGCACACCCCAGAGCAGAGGAGGCCAGGGTGCCACGTCAGGGAAGGTTAGTGTCAGTGCCGGCTTTGATGTGTCTGAGCCAGTTCACCATCTGCCATGTCCACCAGAACTTACATAATCCCTCGGCCAGCTGCCCGTTCTTAGAAAACAGGGCAGGCAGGACCAGCAGGGCGTGGAGGAGTAGGGTTTTCTTCTCTGCCCTTTATTCCCTGGCAACCCACACCTCCCCGAACTAGCGTTCCTTCTCTGAGCTGCTCTTACACCATCCGGAGCCCAAGACACGAATGCAAAGTCAGAGCAAGGCTGAGGTTGGAAGGGGACGTGGCAGGCCTCGAGGGCTGCTTGCTGACAGCACGTGGCCCACGTGCTCGCCAGTCCCCTCGCACAGTTCCTCTGCCAGCCTCCAAGGGGGAGGGGCGAGGGGGCAGCTCAAGCTTCCGGGAAGTTAGGGCAGACCCTCCCCCATTTCCTACAGAGACCTTCCCTTTCCCACATTTTATCACGTCATGAGCATGGTTCATACATCTAAGTAACAGCCAAATAACACTGCCCACTTATGACCGAGATCCAAGATCCAGCCCTGTCTTTTTTCTTTGCTAGCTGCATGATGTGGGCCTGGCCGCTTCCACATTGTTGGTCTCCGTTTCCTCATCTGGGAAATGAGAATAATAAAGCCTGCTTCCATAGCTTCAATCTTGAGGATTAAATCAGTTAATAATGCATGTAGAGGACAGAGAAAGGGTTCTATAAATGCTAGCTGTCATCCTTGGTACCCAGTTCCATTCTCTTTTTTTTTTTTTTTCCTAAGAAAATGATACAGAATGACCAACTCTGGGTCATTCTAGGAATGCAAGGTTGGTTCAAAATCCATTCATATTAATAACATGCCAAATGAGTATCATGCACCAGATTAATGAGTCTAAGAAAACAAAATCATGTGATGATCTCTATAAATGCTGAAAAAACCTTGGTCAAAATTCAACACCCATTCATTGTATAAACACTCAAAAAAAATAGCAATTAAGGGATTTTTTTTTTTTTAGCCTGATAAAATATATACATACTCTAGTCCTACAGCCAGTGTCTTATCTAATGGGGAAACAAACACTAAAGGCCTTTCCATTAAGATCACTAATGAAGCATGGATACCCACCATCCCTTCTCTTCAATGCTGTGCCAGAAGCATTCGCCAATGTGATTAGAGAAATCACTTAGAGGCCCCAAAACGGGTAATGACAAGATAAAACTATCCCTACCAGATGTTAAAACATACTGTAGCGCCTCCATAATTAAAACTGCAGCATGGGTGCGTGAATTGTCGGACAGACCAGTCAAACCTAATAGAAATTCCAGAATGAGACCCAAGTGCGTAAAGAAATGTAGTATATGACAAAGATGGTATCTCGGCCCATGGGGACGGAGACAGACTTTGAAATAAATAGTGCTGGGACCACTGGGTAGCCATTTGGAAAAAAGTAAGCTTTGATTCACATTTCGCACCATAGAAAAAAAAAAAACCTCCAAATGGATTGGAGATCCAGATGTAAGTAGTAGACGAAACTGTGGGTGAATTCCTCTGTAACATTGGGGTGGGAAAGGCTTTCCAACTTTATGATTCAGAATCCAGAGGCAATAAAATAAAAAATTGATCATGTTTATTACATAAATATTAAAAACTTTTATTTACAGTAAAGCACCCCAAACTAGTCAAAAGACAAAATATTTGACAAACCAGGAGACAAACATCTCGCAGGAGATGTTTATAACATATACCCCAGACAAAGAACTAATATCCCCATACAAAAAGCACTCTAAAATATTGAGGAACAAAGGACCAAAAACCTGGTAAAAAGAAAAAGGAAGAAAAGAGACATGAACAGACAATTCACGAAACAAGATATAAGTGACCCTCAAACACATGAAAATATATTAAAACTCAGAGTTCGAAAAAATGCAAAAGAAAACAACCCTGAGATACCACTTCTCGCTTTATAAGACTGGACAAAATTAAAACTTAGGACTCCACCTTCTGTTGGGACGCTGTGTGATGTACACTTGGCAGACATTGCTGGTGGAACCGCTCCTTGGTGCAATCCTTCAGATAGATAGTCGGCCAATATTTCACAGCAGTGCATTACATACTGTCTTCTTTGGTCCGGCAACCTTACTTCTGGAACTCTTCCCTTCAAGTACAGCTTCATCAATACAAAAATACATATGCACATTGTTTGTAATTGCAAAATATTGGAAGTCACCTGAGTGCCTTGGAGGAGGAGTTCAATTCGCTATGTACAGCACAAGCTCACATCAGCAATGACGGCACTGTTGGGGAGCCGAGAGGCTGGGACTCCCAGGATGTTCTAACCTGCAAAGGAAGTACAAAATAGTATCTAGAGGATGCTACCTTTCTCGTACGAGAGAAGTGGGTGTGAGATCAGGCCAGATCCGGACCTCTCTTCTCTTTCTGTTTTCATGGCTGCTTGGATGTTCTCTGCTTCCTCATGCACACGCCTTCTACTCTGCTCACAGGTCCAAGCAGTGGGCTGTTCATGGGGCGATGGGTTCCCCGTGCTACTCCCAGGGAAGAGGGAGAGGGCAAGACGCGCAACTGCTGTCCCTGCCCTGGCATTAATTGTGACTCCTGGCTCCGTGTGGTCCTGAGCACATCCCTTCAACCCCCTTGGATTCGATTTCCTCTTCTGTAAAATGGGGATAATGAACGCTCTACCACTCGCCTCACAGAGAGGAAGTGGGATCATCGTCACAGTTCATGTGTGTGCAAAGGGCTTTATTTATTATTTACCTACAGGGTCTGCCGGCTGCTCTTTGGGCCTCAGATAAGCCTTGGAGCCTCCTTTTCCATTCCCTTGCCACACACATGCACACACACACACACACACACACACGCACACACCCCTCCATTCTTTCTAGAGCTGTCAAACATGCTGAGGTGGCTGCCCCGTTTGCTTTCACCTTGATTAGCGAGGGCCGTATCCACATACACTCCATCTGTGTCCCAGGTGTGTTGTAGGCCCTCCGAGGCCGTGGCCGCCCTCCTACTCTGGGCCTGTTCTCTTGTCCACATTGAGTTTCACTGAGCCCTTGTAAGGACTCTGGGAAGAAGGTCTTATGGGGCTCAGGGAAGTGTAGTGACCCACCCCAATCTTCCAGATTTTATGTCAGAGCCTGGTCAGGTTGTTACCTAGTCTCTGGACTCCAAATTCAGTGTTCCTTCCAGAAACCCATTCTGCATCTGCGCCCCGCGCTGGGACCAGGTCTTACCCCACATACACCTCCCCGGACATCCCCGTGAGAGCCAGCTACACAGCGGTGACTTGGGGAGTGATTGCATGGGGACTGCACAGGAGCCCTGGGCCACCCTTGTCAAATGCAGCTGCCCCACCAGTGGGACTCTGGTCTCAGTAAAGAGCCCATGGGCAGAACTGGGCTTTTCCCACAGACCAGTCCCAGCCAGCATGTCAGCCTTCTCTCTCCAGCCTGTGCCATTTTAAGGGTTGGTCTGAGAGGGCTCACCTGCACGTGGGCGCATGGGGAGGAACATTAGCAGCCCCAGGGGCACCTTGTCTGCAGGCCTCAGGCCTCTACAGGTCAGGGTGGGGTCTGGGGGGAAGGGGCCCAGCTGGACCTGAGCCTCCACAGAGAGGGAGGGGTCCTTGGGCAGGCAGTGGAGGGCATAATTGCCGGAAGGTCATGCTCCCAGCCCTGAGAACTCTGCTTACCAGTCAATAAGTCGTTTATTACACCCTTGACAGCATCCTCCTTTGCCTCCGCCCTGGGTCCTGTGCAGCTTGCGGAGGGAAGGGCTGGGTCAGCTGAGAGTCTGGCCTCTCCAGGGAGAGGGGCCACTGGAAGCCTGAAGTCAGCTGTCTTCCTCACCTTCCCACCATAGCCTACTGGACCAGAGTGCTCGCAGAAGCTCCCCCGCCCCCCCGGGGTGGGGGTTGGGGGGCTGATCACTGCTGCAAAGAGCCAGCTAAACAAGTTTCCAGGTGCTTGAGCATCTCCACCTCACTGCCCTGGACTTCCTTTCCAGGGGGCCTTCTAGGGAATCCTAGTGCTTGTGGGGGAGGGTCAGTCCTCAGAGCTTCTCAGAAACCACGGCCTGGCAGAGTTTGTGAAGGGGCACACGAGGACCCGTTTCTGGCTTGCCTGCTCAGCACTTGTCAAGGCCGTGCCCGTTGCTCACAGGCATGGAGCACTTGGAGCAAAAAGCACCTTCACGCTGAATCTCAGCTTCTTAACACCCCGGGAGGTCATCAGGGCGAGTGTTCGCCCTTCCTCTTACAGGTGGGGGAACTGAGGCATAGAGAGAGGGATGACTTACCCAAGTTATCTCGGGACTTACTTTATGGCTGGCTGAGTTTTCACCCTTATCAGGCCCTTTCCACCCTTGCACAGCTGAGAAAGATGAAGAAAAGAAGCATTTTAGACTGTTCTAGATTGTCTTTCCAGGGCACCCTGTCTTACCTCCAGGATTTACCTCCAGGGAACTCAGCCAGAGATTGAGAGGAGCTGTCAGGGCTTTAGCTCTGAGTGCTCTGAGAGGGTAGGGGTGTGCGCCTGTTCAGGACCTGGGGAAGCTGGTGGCCCCACAGCCTGGCCTCTAGCCCTCCTGGCGACACCACATTCAAAGGCGGAAGTCAGGCTTGAGCAAAGAGCAAGCCAGTGGCCACGTTCAGTGGTCTGTCCACACACAGAGTGACCTGGTTGACCCAGCTTACTTCTGGGCAGGAATGCTCCTGAGATAGCCCCCTGCCTTTCCTCTGCCCACTCTGCCCTCCCTGCCACATCAGGCCTCTGACTCTGGGTACCTGGGCCACCTGTCCCCTCCCCAGAATATGTCATACCCTTCCGTTGGATGTTCACCATGGGTGGACAGCTGGGACCAGCTTTCCTATAAGGGAAATTCCAGATCCCACTAAATTCCAAATTCCACAGCCTTATCTGGCACCATTCTGTCTGGCCTTCGATGGGCTTCCTGGTGTGGGAGGAAGGACCTCCCTAACCTCAGAGCAATTATTAGGGGGCGCCCACACTTTCCCACCACCCAAGCCCCCTGGGTGTGTCACGGGTTTAAACCATGGCTGGAACACACAGGGCGCTGATATGGAGAGCAACAAACAGCAGTTTGGGGGCGGAGGGACAGGGGGAGGGATGGACAGTGGGTTTGACAGCGGCAAGCAGGCTCCGTAGTGGGGTCCCTGTCTCATGTAGCCCTTACAGAGCAGAGATGCCACACCAAAGCAAATCAGGGCCTCTTGCTGAGCCTCAGTTTTCCCATCTGTTAACTGAGGGGGCTTGAACCAGTGAACTCTGAGGCCCCTTACAGCTTTCAGCTGCATGTTTTCTAAAATCCCCCTTAGCCCATCAGCCTGTAGAATTTCCTGATGTCCCAAGAGGGCTGTTGCGACACTGACTGACTCTTTCCCAGCATTTCCTGTCTAGCCAGGACCCTGTAAACAGAGGGGCTGATGAGAGTGGGCCCTGCAGCTACAGGAGCCTGCCATCCCTGTTCAGTAGATGATGCCTCCACGCGAGTGTCCCCCCCAACCCCCCATGCTCCTTCCTGTCATCCAGGTCTTGGCCCAGATGTCCCTTCCTCAGAGAGTCCTTCCCTGATCCCCTGCCCCTTTTACTTTCCTTCTAGCACCTCCTACGAGCTGGGATGAATATTTGTGCACTTCTGTGCTGGCTGATTTTTTATCTGTTACACTCTAGCCTGGAAACTCCACGCAGGCAGGCCATGTCACTCACCCAGTAACATACCCGCAGGGCCCAGAACAGTGCCTGGTACGGAGTGGGCCCTTGATGAACAGGTGCTTGGCAAGTGAATGATCAGGGTTGTACATGTGAATCTCCTAGAGTTTTTTCAAAATTCCCATGCCTGGCCTTCACCTCTAGCAGTTCTGGTTTAAGAAGTCTGTGCGTATGAATTTTGACCTCTCAGATGCATACCCCTTGTTAAAAAGAGACCCGCTCAGTGGTTCTCAACCTTGACTGAATGATGGGATCACCTCTGCCTGGATTCCCCCAAGAGATTCTGACTTAATTGGTCTTAGGCTCTGGACGTGGGCATTGGGAGCCTTAAAAGCACCCCAGGTGATCTGCTGTGGCGCTAAGGTAGAGGGCCCCAGGATCCAACCCTCTCCAAGGCCTTTCTGGTCCAAAGTTCTGCCATTCTTAGAAAGCCCTGCAAGTTTAAACCATTCTGTGTTCCACGTGACAAGCCCAAACCTCCAGTGGGGGGAACCTCCTTGCCCTCCCCTCCTGCGCAGATAAAGAAAGAGTAGCCTTATTTGACCCTCATGGGCAGTCCATCGGGGGTGTGCCCGGGGCCCTGTGGCCCTTCTCCAAGCGACTTCCCAGGAGCGCTGGTGGCTCTTTGCACAGCCCAGCACCTCCCTTTCCTGGCAAGAGGGCTGAGCTGTGTTGGAACCTGTCTCTTCCCCTCCCTTGATAGCATGCAGTTTTAAATAAGATCTTCATTTACCAGAAGTTCACACCACAGCTTATGTGTTATATGAGAAGCAGCAATCTTGTGCTCATGGGGAAGTGCACAGAGACGCAATCGGGGGGCTGGAGGCGAAGCGGCCATGGGGGGGGGCGGGGCGTGGGGTGTGGGAGGAAGGAGGAACCCGTGGAATCTGAGCTGGCACCCGGCCCCGGGCCTGGCAGTGCCATGCTCCTCTTAGCTCAGCGCGTGGCGGGTGGGGGAGGTGCCCCGCTCTGCCAGCTGACCTCCCGGCTGCTGGAAGGCTTGGAGCTGGGTGCGAGTGTGATGTCACCACCAGCTCTGCCAACTGCCCTTCCTCCCCCTCCCCCCTCCCCCCCCTCCCCCCGCTGCTCTGGATCATTTACACGTACGTCTTCAGTGGCTGGAGCAGGGGCTCTTGCCATTGACCTGCTAGGTGCCTCCAGCCTTGCCTTGGAGGCTGTGATAGGAAGGGATTTGGTGGCCGTGGACAGATGCCCCTCCTCCCCCGCCATGTCCTGCCTCACTTCTCCCCCCACCCCAGGCCTATGCAGCATCAAGATCAATAAATAAATTCCGGTTGTACAGGACTTGACAGTTTCCAGGGTGTTGTCACGCGCTCCTCCCAACTGCTCCTGACGTGTATATGATTACCTTGCTTGTGCAGAGGGAGAAACTGAGGCTCGGGGGTAAAGACTCTGGCAGTGGAGCTACGGCCTTGTGCCAAGATCTCTGTGGGCGCTGCCTGGGCCCGGTGGGGGACTGGAGGGCAGGTCGTCGTCATGTCTCAGTGTGGTCTGCAGTGTTTTTACTCCAGTGCTGTTTGTCTCTTCTGGTGACCTGAAAGCCAAGAGGTCAAGGGTCGAGTATCGGAGTGCCTGTGACCTTGAGCCAGGCTGCTTCCCTCTCTGGGCCTCAGTTTCCCCGCAGGTAAACCAAAAGAGTTGGATTAGGTGGTTTTCAGGAAGGTACTACCCTTCAGCTCCTACTTGCACGTCGTCTAGTGTGCCCTCGCCTTGAGGAGATGGGGCAAGAGGGCCTTGCCGTGGCCCTGTCAAGGGATCCGTGGTACAAGGCCGATGTGCATGTAATAAATATCGAGCTGACAAATGCTAAGCCGCATCCCCAGCCTCTGAATAAATAAAAAGTTGCCCAGAATAACAGCCCGGAAAATGCTCGGGCTCCAGCCAGCACTCACCTTCGCCCCCTCCCACTGGCCAGGCCTTTGTGCCTCCTCAGCCCACTGCCTCCCATCCCCCTCCCGTCCCCTGTCCATCACTCACTCCAGCCCCAAAGGCAGGCGCTGTCCGAGACTGGCCTTAGTTCAGGGCTCTGCAGATGACAGCTGGAGGACAGCCCAGCCAGGCCTTCATGGGGCTGGGGGTGGGGCTGGGGGGGGTGTACTTTTAATCCCCACTGCCAACCAGAAGTCTTTCCTTCTTTGTGGGACCCTCACTAGCATTTCTGGCCCCCTCCCTGAGAGATCAACTAGCCAACTCCAGCAGAGGCCTTCTACTCTACCTGCCCCTGGCTGAGGCCAGCAGGAAATTAGGGCCAGGGGACGCCTAGGTGGCCTCAGGATGCTCTAGGGTACACTGGTCACACTTAGTTTGGTATTGCTTTGATGTGTATATGAGTGTGTGTTTCCTGTCTCTTGGTGTTACAGTACAAGGTTTATAGGGGCAGAGACCCAAGTGTCAGGTCAAGCATAAAGTCACAATGTTAGAGCTGAAAACGCATCTCTCTTTTCACAGACAAGGAAAC
Source organism: Leptonychotes weddellii (assembly GCF_054177405.1). Lineage (NCBI taxonomy): Eukaryota > Metazoa > Chordata > Mammalia > Carnivora > Phocidae > Leptonychotes > Leptonychotes weddellii. The sequence continues at coordinate 49,751,276 of NC_138374.1, read as the reverse complement.
TGAGGCCCCAGGTGGTCATGTGCGGGGTGAGGACACCTGCCCAGGGTCACACAGCTAGAAAGTGGCCGAGCCTGGATTTGAATCAACATCTAGGGCCTGTGCCCTTAACCCTACGGACAGTGCCCTCCTCCCAAGGCCTTTGTTGGAGCCCCACAGATGACCGCTCATCCTTGGGATCCCATCTGGCCCCAGAGAAGTCCAAGCCAGGGGGATCCAGGCTCCTTGGTCCTGTTCTTGGTTTATGACCGTTTCCTGTCAGAAAGGCTGCTTTCCGCTTTGTGAAAGGAACCGCTGTCATGTCATGGGGTTTCCCTGAAAGTGTAGGGGCCAGTCCCAAGACGTAGAGCTTTCCTGTGGGCCCCAAGCTGTGTGAGAAGCAGCCGACAGCCTCTTGGAGTGGAAGGCTCTGAGCATCAGGCAGAACACACACCCCATTTTCGTGGCCCTTCTTAGTCTTCACAGACAGTGTCTCCATGGAGGGTTCCAGTAGTTCCGTGCAAGAGGCAGTGGGGGTTTTAATCCCCATTCTACAGGTGAGAGCACCAAGGCACAGCTAGTCAGGGAACATAGCCAGAGTCTGGTGGCTAAGACCATGGCCCAGCCAGTTCAGGTCTAAGTCTGGGTCCCCTGCTGCCTGGCTGGGAATTTGGGAGACTCGCTTAACTCCTCCTCCCCTGTCCTCTCATGGAGGTCCCAGGGCTGGTCTAAACTTGTGGGGCCTGAGAGCTGGCCTGGAGACTTGGTATCTAGAACCCCTCCTGGGCAGGGCCAGATTCCCATTGGTCCTCAGGTTCTGCAGGCCCAGAACAGACCATCCTGCCCCCCTTCCTCCCCAGCACCCAGGGCAGGTCCCCTCCTCCCCTCTGGCTCTGAACGCAGGGCCTCTGTCGCAGGACTCCTGGCCTGCTGCTGCAGCCTCTGACATTCCGCCCCAGAAGATAAGGATCCGTCTGGCGCCTGAGTGCTTTTTTCCTCCTTCTTTCCGAATCTGTTCCCTGATTATCTGCAGACAGCTCCTCAATGGGGGGCCACCAGGGAGAGGGCCCAGCCCACAAAGAAAGACAGGAGGGGGTGGCGACCAGGAGGCCGGTGGCCACCAACAGGCCCTGCTGGTCAGACCCTGCTCACTGCCCCCTGCCCCCGCCACACCCTCTGGGGGCTTGGCAGCCATTGACTAAGCCCCCTAGCTTAGCAGAGAGCTGAGGGCAGGTTTCCCTCTGCAGACTGACCCACTTTAGTGGGAAGAAGGGGTATGTGGACGGGGGGCCGGGCCAGAGCGGGCCAAAGGGTGGGGTCGCTTCCGTGGTCAGCGTTCCTCAGCACTGGGCCTGGACAGTGCCCAGAGGGGATGTGGTAGCGGCTACAGCCAGCCAGACAGCCACATCCTGTGGGAGACGCTGGCCCTTCCCTGGCCAGACGGGGGCTGAGGACACTTAGGGACAGAGAAGGGAGAGTGCTCAAGGGTTCCTAGAGCCTCTCCCCCAGCTCTGGGGACTGGTCTCATGAGGCTAGCATGGCCTCCTGGCCTCAGCCTGGAAATGAGGGACTCCCCATCACCGGGGCCCAGGACCTGGCTCCATGGGGGGAACCCCTGCCTTAGAGTGCCAGGGTTGCCCCTAGAGAGCATCTGGTCACATTCAGGCAGTGTACAGATAGGGAGACCTGTTCAGAACAAGAAGGGATCATGCCATCTCACCCACTGGCAGGTCGGATGCTCCTCCATCTTCCAGGGGTCAGTAGTCTGCATCATGGGCCCCACCGCACTGGGAGTTGGGAGCCCTAGAGTCAGGTCAGTATGTTACCGGTAACACGCTGTGTGACCTTGGGCAAGTTCCTTTTCCTCTCTAGGCCTTGCACTCTTCAGCTGTAAACTGGGAAGGTAGCCTAGGTGGGATGAGGACATACAGCCTCACGTTGGAGGTAATACTCTGGCTTGGAGTGCGTGCCCCATAAATATGATCGTGTCCAGCCATCGGCAGCTTTGGCTAGGGACCTCAGGACTGGCAAAGCCCTGCCTCGGGAACCTGGGCAAGGGGTGTCAGGAGGCTGAGGGGTCAGCTGTCTCTCTCCATGAGTATTTGCTTGGGCAAGTTCTGGAAAAGGCCCTACATCTTCCCTGCTCCCAACCTCCACTCACTATCCCTTCCCCCAGCCCCCTAAAACCATTTGGGGGAAGGGAAGCGATGCAAGATCATTTTTTATGGCTTCCTGGCCCTGGAGCCAGAGGGCTGGGGACTGGGTGGTGTGGGCTGAATTCCTGAGCCTCCCCGTCCGGAGCCTCCAGCTTGTAAATATGAAGCCTGGGGCTGGGAGGATCTGGCCGTTAAGCTGTCAGCAGAGCGCCCACTTAGAAAGTCGTAAAGTGGTTCTCAGAGCTCCTTGGAGCTGGGCGCAGGGCTCTCCCACCCTACCCTGGTGGGCAGTGGACTCCTCACTTGCAGGTGTGGGGCTCCCTCTGCCTGAGCCTCCATCTGAGCCAGCAGTCTCCCGTGCTTCTTCCCTGCTGCTACCATTAGCTGTGCCTCAGTTTCTCCTCTGTGCAAAGGCAACCTGTTTGCTTCTCCTCTGGGGGGGATGGCTGGGAAGTCCAGGCCTGGGGCTCCCTGGAGCTCTTAGCAGGCCAGTGGAGGTCTCCGAAGGCATAGAGGGGCCCTGTTCCTGGATGTCTCCTGAGAACAGGGAAGCTCCCGTTATTTCTAACTCCCTTCTCTGTGTCTAGCCTAAGGAGACCCAGAACCTGCCCCAAGGAGTGCACAACATTGCAGTTAGGGAGAGAAGATGGATGCTTATGAAGAAAGAGCTCATGTTTTCTCTAGCTCAGAGGTGGAGGGTCTCCATGGCTGGGATGGGGGAAGGCTTCCTGGAGGAGGCAGACATGTGGGCGGGACTCAGGGAATATGGGAGTGGGAAGTGGGGATGAGTGGGTAAAAGAGCCTGCCTGGGGTGGAGCCCAGGGTGGGTGTACAGTGCAGTGGCAGAGGCCAAGGAACCAGGACCTGAACTTGGGGGGCGGGGGCGGTCTGTGAGAGCCATGGGGCTTTGTGAACACATTGCCCAGGGACCCTCCTCTCTCTTGGTCACCAAGACGCATGCTTATGTGGACAAGCTCTGGCAACAGAAGGGGCAGTTGCCACCTTTCCCACTGCTTAGTCCCGTGTCCTTGGACAAGTGAGCCCATCTGAATCTCCACTTCAACCTCAACAAGGAATTAATAGCAATCTACCGCCATAGCATCCGTTGTCATAAAGTTTAGATGACACGTTGGGGGGGCGGATCACTCAGTGGTTAGGGGTCTCTGGAGTCTGGTCGCCTGGATTCAAAACTCAGTTCTACCTCCTACTGACCATATGGCCTTGGGTGATGACTTGACTTCTGGTGGCCCCAGTTCTCCCGTCTGGGAAGTGGGGTTAAGGTAGTGGGGTTCCACACCATCTGCTACTACATGGGGATGTGGGGGTGCATATACAGGGTCTGTTGCACGGTAGGTGCCTCCGTCCTCAGCCTGTGGCCTCTGCAGGGTCGGGACGGGACGGCTTTATTGGGAGCAGGAATGGTCTTTATTAGGGCTCTTTAAGTTCTTTTTTCAGTCTTGAGAAACGTTTTAATGCTTACCTTAAGGCAAGTAGAAACAATAAATGCCAGTCCATTTTCCTCATTTGTGGGGTGAGCTGGGTGGGTCCGGGGAGGACGGATGGTAACCTGAGCTGGGGAGGATGAGTGAGGGGGAGCGGCCCCACCAGGCAGGTGATTGGGGCTGGAGGGGACTCCTCTGTCTTCCCGCAGTGGGTGGGAGAGAAGGCGGCTTCTGTGTCGCCTCATTAAACTCCACCACAATTAGCCCAGCTGCCTGCAACTCCCTGAGGCAGAAATCGGTGGGGGCGGGGGGGGGAATTCAGCAACAAAATAAATAAATAGGAGTGTGATCATTAAAAATAAGCCGCTCTGGGGGCCCTGCCCCAGGTGGAAAGGCCAGTCTCCCAGCGATTTGGAGCCCCAAGAAGGGATTGCTCACAGCTTTCAGGGGGTCGACCTTTCTGCAGAGCACCTGCTGCTCCCAAAGGGGACACGAAAGCCAGGACACTGGCCCTGCACCCTTGGTGATGGCCCAGGGAGGCCCTGTTCCTGGGCCACTCCCATCCCCCCACCCCCCAAAGCTCTTGTCTTCCCGAGGCTTCCACCTGACTGCAGGCTTTGCTGCTCACACTCACTCTTATCCTCCGTCGTCCGCACTTGCCTTGACCTTGCTCCATGCGTTCCTTCCCCTCCCATGGCTTCTAGTCTCCTGGGCCAGCTGGGCTCAGACTTAGAAACTGAGGCCTGATAACACCTTGCCAGCTTCCCTGCTGCTGAGCCGTCCTGGCTGGGGACTGGGGGCTGGGGGATGATGGTAGATGGTGGATGGTAGTGGAGAGGGCAGGTTCAGGTGTCAGTGGCCTGCCCTCCAGCCACCGTAAACCTACTCTATGTCCCCAGGGGGCCTCTGACCTCTCACCGCAGAGACGCTGAGCAGCCCAGGCTTTATAAGGCAGCAGATAACTTGGCGGGTGGTGCTGTGGGTTTAGGAGCAGCCGTGGGCAACGTCTTCCACGAATGTAAGGTCAACAGAGACCTCCCCCAGGAGGACCCGCTAATGGGAAAGGGGCTCCTGAACAGCAGTAGCCATCTCACGTGCGGGGTGGGCAGAAGGGGGAACAGCAGGTGGCAGGCTGTGGCTTCTCATCGTGCTAAGCGGTTAGGAGCCCCCACAGGTGTCGCTGGGCGGATCGCCTCACCTTGTGCCCTGTTTCCCCCTTACCAGCAGCACCTACCTTATGGGAGGCTGTGAGGGGTCGAGTGGAGGATCCCCAAGAGGTTCAGCCCAGGGCTGGTGAATCGGAAGTGCTCGGAAGTACACGCCATGCTTCTCCCGACGCTGATATTAGTATCTGGTGCTAAGCTAGACAGGACCCAGCCACAGGGTCGCCAACTCCGCCCCCCTTAGCCCCTCCCCGCCCCCACCCCACCCCATTTTCTGTTCAGCAGAGAGTTCCCCAGGTGGGCAGTTGGCAGCTGGCTCCCGGGTCGTGAGTGATAGCTGGTGCCAGAGGGTTCCTGGGTGAGTCTGAAGCCCAGATTCCTCAGGTCAGCTTCATAGGTTCCTGGCCTGCTTCTCCACCTGCGCCTGTATACACAAACCTTCGGGCCTGCCCACGGGCGAGACGGGCCTGGGGCTTGAGCAAAAATAAGCAGCTGTCCTATGTGGGGAGTTTGGGGGCGGGCACAGCCGGGCTCTAGGAGCTTCAGACAGGTGCCCGAGGGTGGCACGTTGGATGCTGAGCCAGCCTCCCTCCCGCTCCCCGCTCCGGCACTGTGGTCTCTCAATCCCCGCCAAGAAGCTCTGCTTCCAGAAGAGTGCCTGAGATTGTAAGCCATCCTTCTCACGTCCCATACCCCTGAGTGGCACTGTCACTCTCCAGCCATGTGGCCTGCTCCATTTGGGGACGACTTGGACAGCTGTTGGTCAAGCCTAAATCGCCTCCTCTGGCTGCCACCCCCTGGTCCTGGGCCAGCCACTTGCCACTATAATTCCTCTGCTGACATAACCTGCTGATCTTTAAATTCCCCTTTGCCCAGGACCCGAATATCGCCAGTGAGGAAGGAAGGCTCTCAGGGCATGGCCAGCATCCCCAGAAACCAGTGGTCCCAGCCACGGAGGTAGTGTGTGCAGCCTGCTTCTGGAAGGCTCCAGCATGGTCACAGGGCCAGCACGGTGGGTGTGGGTGGGAAGGCCTGGAAGGGCCAGCTTTATCCCTCGTCCTGCCTTCTGCTCCCTCTGACTCCGGCCTCCCACGGGGCCCACACGTTGCTTCCTGTTAGGGTCACAGCAAGCAGAGGACAGCGACAACAACGATTTCCTCCCTGCCCAGCAGATGCCTGCCTTCTCTCTGACCCAAGCAGATACCCACCCCCCTCTGCCCTCCCATATGCCCCCCGCTCCCCCTCCTACTACGTGGTCCCCTTTCTAGGAGATGGGGGACAATGGGAGCCCGGGCAAGCTGAAGGCATGTTTAGTATTTCTGGCCAACCTGTCTCACCTGAGAATGCCAGTGGCTGAGAAATCAGAAAAAAGTTCCTTTGATGGCCCTTAGAAGTAAGAGGAGGCAGGCTCCTGGGTACCAGTCCCCAAGAGCCAGAGACAACTTTGGTGGGGATTCCTGCTTGAAGGCGGGGTGGGGGTGGGGGATTCAGGATGACCTGCTAGGCTGCTTTTCCTTTGACAGCCTGTGAGTCCATGAGTCTCTGATTTTCTGGCTTTGGAGCTGGATATTTCTGAGTCCACCATCACACTGGCCCCCATGTATGCAAGGGACTGTTCCACGCACTCTATGTGCATCGACCCTGTTCATCCTGAAAGCCTCTTTAGGCAGGAGTTCCGTCCCCATCTTCCAGAGAAGCCAAGTGACCAGCCGGGGTGTCCCACTTTGGCAGCGTGCCTCCAGACCCCACCCCATAATCATTGCACTACTGCCGGGTCTTCCATGATGCCTAGCTGTCTTCTGCGGCCCTCAGAGCCTGTTTCTTGAGATTCAGTTAGCTGTGATTGGCTCTAGCCAGAGGAGAGGTTGCCCAAGCATCCTTGAGAAGCCTGGTGGGCCACAAGTGCCCAAGGGGCCCCCTAGAGAGACCATAACTGCAGGAGGAGCCCCCCCCCCTCCCCGCAGACGTCCTAGAGATTGCCTCGGCTTGTTGCCAAGGCCTCCTGAAACACTCTGCATCTGTACCGTAGCTCAGCCCTCTGGAGTCAGAGGCTTGCGTCATGGAACCTGGTGGCTGACCACGTCCAAGGTTAGTGCTGGCTCCGGTGGCCCTGGTCTGCTCAGGGAATGGGCCAGAGGACACAGCGAGCACGTGCACCCTAGGGCCAAGAGCTGCCCTTGGGAATGGCCTTGCTGTCCTTCCTCCCCCCGCCCCCTCCGCCCTTCGCTGAGTGCTGCCCAGGTAGCCCCGTATTATCTGAGTAGGGGGAATGTGCTATCAGGCTATCTAGCTCTGTCCCTGGGAGCATGGGCCGGACTCGAACAGCAACAGTAGTAACAGGCACCCAGACCCGAGGCTTGCCTTCTTCTCTGCCTGGCACTGCACCAGGAGATCTCTATCTTTAACCACAGGTTGTCAGAGCTGGAAGGAGCCTCCCATTACCATGGCCCAAGTCGAGGCCCTGAGCCTGTAAGTGCCGCCCAAGGACATGGGATCATAATGGTGCTCCTGGGCCTTTCGAGTGGGTTAAGGCCGGGTTAATCTTAATAATAAACCTCTAAAAATGGAGATAATAACATCCCAGGCCTCGGCCCAGGCCCTGTTATCTCGCACATCACCTCCGATGAGATTATAGTGCAGAGAGGATGTGGGGCTGGCCCAGAGTCACAGGACGGGGAGATGAGACTTTCCCTGGAGTCCCTGGCTCCTAGGGAAAGGCTCACACGTGGCCTGGTGCTCCAGGAGGCCACACAGAGGAGTGGCCCGCAGTGTCGGGCGTGTCCTCTACCTGCATGGTCTTGCATGGTAGCCTTAGCCGCACAAGGCTCTTGAGCACAGGAAATATGGCTGTGCAACTGAGGAACTGAATTTTTCATTTTAATTAATTAAAGATTAAACAGCTAGTGGCAGCCGTGCTGGATGGCATGGCTCTGGAGGTTCTGGGAAGATGCCATCCATCATGTGTCTAGTACAGTGTGAGCATTCTGCCGGGGAGTTAGTCCTTCTCCTGCAGCCCAGAGGGGCTCCTTAGAGACCCCCCCCTCCCCCGCCACCTGAATGGCCAGGGCAGGAGGACCAGAGAGGCCTGGACGGGCTGGAAGTCTGTCTGCTTGTCTCAAGAAGGCCCTCTGCGGCGTAGAGGGGAGTAGATGCCGTGGCACCGGGGACCGCATACGGCGGCGGCTGCTCTTCAGGTCTTCAAATCTCACCCGTGCCTGGTAGTAACGACATTTGCTGAACGCTAACCAAGCAGCAGGTACCGTGTGAAGGGCCTGACCTGTCAGGCCACGTCAGCTAAGCATTGTTCTCCCCATTCTGTAGTTGAGGACGCCGAGGCCCAGAGAGGTGAAGTCACCAGCCAGAGGGCACACAGTGAGCGTGCAACAGCACGAGGATCTGTACGCAGGTTTTTGTCTGTCTCCAGAGCCATGCCCATTTCCCAGTCCTCCCATTGCTCTGTTTACCATCTACCTATTCTTCTGTGGCCAGTCCCGGGCCAGGCAGCTTTGGGGACACAGAATTGTACAAGGCAGGGTCCCTGCCCTTCAAGTCTCCTCCACACATCACTCGCAGTACATAAAGGGTAAGGGGTGCCCCAGTGCCCAGTCAGGAGTCTCTGAGCCCCAACCTTCACGGGCTGTGGCAAGTTTTCTTTTTTTTTTTTTTTTAAAGATTTTATTTATTTATTTGACAGAGACAGAGACAGCGAGAGCAGGAACACAAGCAGGGGGAGTGGGAGAGGGAGAAGCAGGCTTCCTGCTGAGCCGGGAGCCCGATGTGGGACTCGATCCCAGGACCCTGGGATCATGACCTGAGCCGAAGGCAGTCGCTTAACCAACTGAGCCACC
>NC_138374.1:49714105-49742591 GCF_054177405.1 Leptonychotes weddellii | reverse complement strand
GTGGCAAGTTTTCTTGTCACCCGGGCCAAAGCCCGCCCGGTTTGAATGCTCATCTCTGAAAAGGGCACCCAGCACCCAGCAGTTTCCTGGCACTGCAGAAGGCTTGCAGCAAAAATCAGTTGGATGAATATTCTCTAGTGTTCTCTCCTCAGTGAGCCCGGCAGGAGAACCACATCTCATTTTTCAGGGGAGGAAACTGAGACTCGGAGGAGCCTCAAGGCTTGCCCTAGGTCATGCCCTTGCTCAGGGCAAGGCAGGAGGGCCCCCAGCTCTCCTGATGTCTCCTCCAGGGCTCTGCTACCTCCTGCAGCTGCTTTTCTGGGAGAACCAGGGAGCAGGTGGAAGGAAAACACTCAGCTTGCGTAGAGAGGCAGTCATAAATATAATAATATCCAAGAGGAGGAGGAGAAGGAGGGAGGGAGGGCGGATGCTGAGAGTAAGGATGTCCGCTTCCGAGAACCTGTGTTCTCCGGCCCTGCTGTGAGCAAGGATCCTGCAGGTCACTGGGACTGCTTTGAGAGAGAGAGTATGCATGTGCATGCACGCGTACCCCAAGTCCCGCTGGTGTGGCCGTGTGCATCTGTGGGCGATAACGGCACACAGACCGTCTCCAGCTCTCTCTGCCCCCCCCCAACCCGCTTCCCAGTTTTCCAGCAGCCAGATGTCTCCCAGATGTTTCTCACTTCCTGCCTGGCTCCGTGCAATGCGTGTGTGTGTTTATTTTGGACAGCTCACTAAATAATAACCATTTTAAGAAAAGCTTTTCATAACCCTGTTCCCACGAGGAGTCAGAGTTCAGGAAACAATCCCAACTCTATTCACTATTGTCCCCAAGCTCTCTTCTCTATGTCCTCTGCTCCCCCTACCCTCGGGGACCACTTTTGAAAAGATTTTTTTTTATTCTACGGGAGCGTCCTCTCTCCGTGATGCTGGCTGTCCAGGAAGCTGAGGCTGGGTATTTCTGAAGAATGTCGTGAAGCTTGGGCCTCAGAGCAGACAGCTCCGTAGAGCTTTGCTATTCCTAGTGTGGTCCCTAGACCAGCATCACCTGAGAGCTTGTTAAGAATGTAAAGTCCCAGCCCTGGCCCAGACCTTCTGAATCCGAGGCACATTCCAGCAAGATCCCAGGTGATTCATACCTGCTTCAAGTTTGAGAAGTACGAGGCTGGGCTGCTTGCTGAGGGGTCATAGGAGCTGACTCGGAGGGGGGTTGGGGGCCCTGCCATCAGGAGAACCCAAGTGGGGTCTAGTGGTACAGACTAGGAGGCCCTGAGCCCCCAGTGCTTGGAGCCTGACCTGCTTGCCCTGGTCAGGGAGCGGAGGGAGCGAATGGGTCTTGAGAATGTCACCCCACCCCTGGTAGCCAGTAGGGCAGCAGGCTGGACCTCCCCAGCCTGGCCACGCAGCACGGTAAAGAGGTCTTGGGCCGGCCCTACCGTCTGCTTCTTGGGCTCCTGTTAGTCCCTACCCTGTGCCCTCTAGAGATTGGCGTGGGCCTCTCCATTCCCAGGGGATCTGGGCTCTTCAAGGGGATGGCCAGAGTTTGTGTTCTCCCCTCTCTACGTGACCCAGCTTGTGGTCCTACGTCCTATGAAAATAGAGCAAATCATGTCAGCTCTGCTTGCCTCACGGGGGACCTGTGATTGCTTCATAAACTATCCAACCCTACATGTGCCCAGTGTTATGTCTCTCAGTGAGGGCTTGTGAAAGGCATGGCATGCCTGGCTTGGGGTTGGGTGGGGATGCCCTGAGAGGCCTGAGACCCAGGCTTGGGCTAACTTCAGGCAGCTGGTGGCTTAACTGGGGAGACGAGACTCCCGCCTTTGGAAGGTTAAGGAAAAATCTGACCCCAGGGCAGGAGACCACCAGCTGGCAAAGGCTGCCCCTCAAGCAAGAACAGAGCTGACAGGAGTCCCTTCCTGGACAAGATGGGGCTGCAGGGAGGGGTGAGGCAGGCTAGGAGGGGTGTGAGAGGACGTGGGGAGGTCCTAGCAAGACGGAGAACCCAGGGTAAGAGGCCCACGCAGGTTCCTTGTAGAGGGATGGCTCCCAGGCCTAGTTGAGTCCCTACTGGGATGGGGCTCAGGATGGTAGGGCAGCCCTCCCTGAGGAGGTGGGGCCTAGGCAAAGACCACCCTGTGGGCACTCTGGGCTCCTTCGCCACAGAAGGTGACCCCATTGTGTGTCAGAGTAGGTGCCCATTAAACCTCAGTAATCAGTGGGTGAGTGGCCAGGTGAGTGAGTGGATGGAGAAGAGAGGGAGGGAGGGAGGGATGAATATAATCGTCCTAGCATTCTGTACTTGTCAAAACCCTTTCCCATCCACCATGCTTCTGCTCCCACGCTTGCCCTCTGAGGGAGAAAAAGCATGAGTATTTCTCCGTAGGATCAGTAAGACTAAGGCCCAGACCCAGAGAGGTATAGCCCACGGGCTGGCAGTCTCCCACGAAGAGCACTTCTTGAGCACCCCAGCTTCCTGGTGCTCTGCAGAGGCAGGCCTGGGCCCCGTGTCATCCACCCTCCCTGGCCCATTCCCTGCGTGACCGGGGACCCGGCCTGCAGGCCATCCACAGCCCGGCTGATCAGGCCCCTGCTGCTCGGAGGACCCCGGTGCCAGGGGTGGCCCAGCTGCAGCCTTGCCCAGATTCCAGCACAAACCAAATGAGACAGTCAGTGGCCCTGATTGTCCACCAGAGGCATGTCCAGGCCGCAGCAGGGTTGTCCGGGAAGCTCGTCGCTGAACATTTATTGAGCACCAACTGTTGGCAGTGGTTCCTCAAGACAATAAAGGATGGTAAAGGTCAGTCTCTGCTGCAAAGGTGCTCGTGATATCTGAGAACAGAGGGCGCACAGAGGCGGCAGCGCTCAGGCTGTGGCACAGGCGTCCCCAGCACATCAGGCAGGCTTCCTGGAGGAGGTGCTGTTGGACCTAGGCCTGAAGGGAGGGTTGGGGCCTGTGGAGAAGGCACTGTTCCATCTGGCCAGCCACTCCAGCAGGTCCCCACCACCCCGCCCCAGGAACATGCTGGAGAAGAGAGACCAATGAACAGGCCTGCCTTGTTTTTTTCTCGCCCACCGAGGGCTCCACTCTTGGATGAGCTCCCACACAGGGCACTGTCCACTGGGGGCCTCGCCCTCTGAGCTCCCCAGACCTGACCCTCTGTATTTCTAATCTGATACCCAGCCCCAGCCCCAGCAGCGCTGTTTCAGGGACCTGAGACTGGGTCTTCCTCACCTCTGCACCCCTAGCCCCCCAGGCCCTGGCAAGGATGTGAGCCATGGCCATACCCCCCGCACTAGAACCTGCGCATGGTTAGAAGTTCTATGCCTTTCAGGTCTGTGAGAAACCAGGCAGCAAGTTCCAGACATCAGACAGAGGGTCTTAGGAAAGACACGCCTCCTTTGGTTTGCCCTGGGGTCTGGTGCCAGGGAAGTAAGTCTCCCTAGTGATGTGGGGTCTTCCTTGTGTCCAGGAGACCCCTTTCAAGGCCTCAGGGAATAAGAGAGAAGACGGGGAGGGCCACCTCTGCATTTGGCTAGCTGCTGATTCCCTCCTCCTGTGTGTCTTTATCCTCCTCCTCTGTGTAATAAGGGGCACACTCAGTGACTCCCTGCGGCCCCTCTATTAGCGCTGCCCTGACAGGTGTGTGATATCTTGGGGAAGGAGATGCCAGGGGACCTGTCCGAGGGCCCTGAGCCCCTGGACCTGCTCTCCTCTCCTGGTGACAGAGCCTCTGAGCAGGAGACAGGCTCCCCCAGCCTCCTGGGCGGGCTGCCTTGCCTCTGGCCTGGGCAGCGCTTACCCAAGCAGGACTGCCCGGGGAGGCTGCCGCCAGAGAGGAGCAAGGAAGGGAAGGAGGGAGGCAGTACAGACAGCGCAGAGAGAGCAGTCCTGGAGCAGGAGGAGGCCCTCCCCTGCCCAGGTTCCTCTTGGGACCTGCACATCCTCACCCCCAGTCAGGAGGTCTGAACCGGTGGGAGGGCCCACCCACCCTCCCCTTCTTCCCCTGAGTTGGCACTTTTTTTTCTCTGGGTGTTAAACTCAGCTCTTCCTTTTTTCTCTCATTCCCTACTGCCTGTTAAATAATTTAAATATTTGGGCCTAAAGGGCTTCAATTATCCTTTAATTTACATTAGTAATTTATGTATCAGGCAGAATGGACACGCGGTTAGTGTAACAGCCCCCAGTAGACCGGCGAGTATCTGCTGCACTTGATGTTCTTAAGAATCTCATCATTTTCCTTTGCAGCCCAAGCTCTTTGTTTTAAAAGAAACTCCTATAATGTGCATTTACACAGCCCCGTGTATACGTTCACGCATGCACACGGGAGGGTGCCCGAACTCACAGGGATCACTGACGTGCACCCGTTTACAAGCGTGTACACTGAGGCAGAGGCCACAGGTCACACACACACACAGAGCAGGATGTAAAGCACACGCCCCATTGGCCTGCAGTCGCCACTCCCCCGTCCACCCTTTCTTATTTCTACATACATGCTAGTATTTGCATCAGTCAGCCAGGTGGTCCCAGATACAGCCCCATCCAGTAAAGAGGTGGGTGGGTTCCAGATGGCATTCAGGTGGACCCTTCTGTGCCCTAGTTTTCCGTCCCTCCTGTGCAGCCCCACATGGGTGCCTGACTGAGCCCAGGGTTGAATACACACGTGAGAGCAAGATCATGGCCACCTCTCCACCGGCTCACAGACCATGGGCTGGTACCAGCTCCAGACTCTTTTTAGGCGTCTCTGATGGGCTGCCCACCCAGTCTTGGCGCCAGAGCCTTCCAGCCTGGGCACAGCAGCCTGAGCCCTTGCCCTGACACAGCCAGCCTGCCAAGGGAGCCCATTCGGGATTGCCAGCTCCCGGCTGCCCTTCTATTGCTGGCCCAGCTGCCCCAGCGCCAGGTTGCAAGGGCTGAGGCTTCCCAGGGGGTGGGGATAGTAGTGACAGAGAACAATGTTCTTATGTGTGAGTGTATGTTTCTGAGCTTGTCAGCTGAGACAAGCCCCTAACCCTGTGGCAACATACCTTGTAGCGCTGTGCTACATGCTTTCCAGGCAAGGCTCTTTGGATCCAGAACTGTCCTGGAAGATGTGGCTTCCCAGCTGTCATCCCTAATTCTATGAGAGCCCCCACCCAGCATGGTTCCTCCCTCCCATCACTCCCCTTTTGTCCCCCACAACCCGTAAAGCACAGGTAGCTAGGAGGCAGGTGGCCCAGTGGGCAGTGCAGTTGGTGGGAGCAACCCATTATACAGACGGAAAACCAAGACTACATCTTAGGTCACAGGACAGTACTTAGAGAGTCCCCTAGGAAAGTCCCTCGTAGGGTACTGGCCACGTATCCCAGTGCCCGTGGGGCCTTTTGGAGCGCAGATTTGTCTCTTCCCACTCTGGTACTCAGACTGTTCCCCTGCTACCTGGGATGGGGCAGAGATGTGGTTCTCTTCCCTGAGCACATGGCCAGTGTGCTCTCAGGGTCCTCCTGGGATTCCCCACCATTGCCTTTCTCCTGGCATTGGCCTCTTTCTCTTCCTCATCTATCTGGTCTGGCTTGGGTGTGTGGGTGCTTCCCAAGTCCCAGCTTAATTCCTGCCTCTCCCAGGAAGCCTGCCCTGATAACCCCCAGCCTCCCTAGTCCTGTAGCCCGTACCTTAAAATCTAGAGCAGCAGTGGCAAAAACAGTTCATCTCCGGTGACTGTTTGCAAGCCAGAGGGTGACTACCTGATGTGTAACATTCAGAAGAATTCTAGGGCCACACCTGGCCTCGTTTGTAAAGGTAGCATCAGTTAGGAACGTCTGCTCTGGGCACGGGACTGGATTAGAGTTGGTGGCACTGAGGCCAGGTATTTGCCATCCTGGATCCAGGGCTCAGTCGCAGCCTTGTTACCACATTCTCGTGGTTGCACGAAGGCTTAGCCCCCTCCGGACTCCCAGCACAACAGCTTAGGCTGTACTTTTCCCTGGAGCAGAACCTACTTCTCTGCCCCCACCCCTGATTCTAACATAGGTCTGGATCTAGTAGACACTGAAGAGGGGGATGCTTAGAGTATGCTCAAGGTGGAAGGAACTCCGGAGACCATCCAGTTCAGGGATGGCAGATAGGCTTCCTCTTGCCTGCCTGCCCTGAACAGACAGCAATGACTTCTAGGAGCTGTGCCAATCTTGAGGCGAAGATCAGGCTCAGCTGGAGAGAGTGCCGTGAGCAGCTAGTGATGTCTGTCACAGGCTCAGCCATGGCAGCCGTCCTACCAGGGTATGGCTGTCTGGGTTTTATTCAGTCTTCTGAGGAGACTGATATGGAGCCGGGAGCCAGAGAGGGGTACTGTGTCAGACATCGTCCCGTTGCTTGGTTGAATGATTGTAGAATCCTAGCTCCTGCTAAGAGAGTCAAAGTAAAGGAGGCAGGAGTTTTCCAGCACATTCTCATGAGTTTTCACTTGTGCTTACAATACTCACGAACACACTGAAACACATACACCCGCATATACTCATGCTCCCAAATATATGCAAACACACACACACACTCACTCTCTCTCTCTCTCTCTCTCTCCTGTGCCTTCTCCCCTGGCAAGCCTCATCCTTGCTTGGCAAATTGGATTTTCTTCTGGCAGCTGCCCTGGCCTTGCGACTCACAGGCTACAGAACACACCTCCCCATCTGCGAGAGCAATTTTCCATTGGCCCCGTGATAGGAGATGGAACACGTCGTGGGCCGGTGTGTCTCGAAGGTGGCTTGTACTGTAATAAGTTTGCTTGTAAATGCCATCTCTTGCTTGTGTTGCACGTGCCTGCTGACAAAGTGACGTAAGTTGCAGAGGGTCCCTGCGAAGACCCTGAGCTCTGTCTCCATCCGACACCCTCCCCCCTACCCCCATCACCAGCCACACAGCCCTGGGCAGACAAAGGGATGAATGAACCAAGAAAGAACTCCTGTCCTGTGAGTCTCTTACGGGAGCTCAGGCTGGGAAGAAGTGAGGATGATATTTTTCTTTTTTTTTTTTAAGATTTTAATTATTTATTTGACAGAGACAGCGAGAGCGAGGACACAAGCAGGGGGAGTGGGAGAGGGAGAAGCAGGTTTCCCGCGGAGCAGGGAGCCCGATGCGGGGCTCGATCCCAGGACCCTGGGATCGTGACCTGAGCTGAAGGCAGACGCTTAACGACTGAGCCACCCAGGCGCCCTGCCATTTATTTTTCTTTAAGCCTTTTTTTTCTCTGAAAAAAAAAAAAAAAAAATCCCCAGGCTGGGGTTGTGTATTTCCAGCCTGTCATTTCATTTGCTGTCAGATTGACTAGACTTTTCTGAGGAAGTCTGCTGCCTGAGGTGTACCAAGTGTGCAGGTTCTGTAAGTACGTGAAGTGAGATGTAGTGAGCTTAGAACAACATGAAGTGAGTGCTTTTCTCCCCCTCGACGAAAGAGTGAGCTGAGGTCTGGGTTAAAATAAGTATCCTATAGATTGTAATATTTTTCTAAATGTCTGTACTTTAAAAAAAAAAAAGAAAGAAAAAAGGGAAGGGGGAAGCAGATGCTCTCTCAGTGGCACCTGAATCTTGAGTTTTAGCTTTCTGGCTCTAGTTCCTTCAGAGTTGTTCCCTGGCTGGGTGATGTAACTGTGAGCTGATCTGTTGCCCTCTCTGAGCCTCTGTGTTTTCATCTATCAAATGGGACGACGTTGGGCCTGGGGCAGCAGAAACCGTGACAGAGCACGTGGCCACAGTACATGGCTCCCGTTTGTGGCTCCATACTAGGGCGTGGCAAGTTTGACCTGGGCCTCACGGGGGCCGGGCATCAGTCCCAGAGCCCACAGCCTCCTGCCCTCCGCCTTGCCCACTCCTGTTGGCAGCGTGCATCCCTATCTCTCACCTCTTTCTAATCTCAGTCACCCCGTGAAGGCAGGATTTGCATTGCATTGTACAAAAGAGGAAACCAAGGCTCCAAGAGGTCGCTAATAATAACAGCCTCTAGCAGTTTTTAAGATTTTATTGTGTGCCAGGCACTGTGCTGAGCTTGTATTAAATCACCCCCTTTAGCGCTCAGAACAACACAAGAGGTAGGCATCCTCTCTCCCACTTGGAGTGGAGGAAGCAGGCTCAGAGAGGTGGAGGGACTTGCCCCCAGGCCAGAGCCCTTCCTGGGGACTTGCCTCACTAGACAGCACCTATGAACTCTGGGGAGAGTGAAGGCATTGAAAGCATTACAGTACATTCCAGAGACAACCAGTCAGACCCTGGCAGTCTCTTTTTCCCAGAGGGGCAGAGGGCAGGCAGGGAAGAGGGGTGGGGGTTGGGGAGAAAAGGGGGCTTTTCCTGGAAAACTCCAGGGCAGGATGAGCTAGGGCAGAGCCCAGGATGTGGGGTCCCTGTGTCTAAGGCCTTTTCCACCCTGTCCCTCTTAGCTCGTTGCCTCTGCAGCTCAGACCCTGACTCCTCCCCCACACCCTATCCCTCATCAACTGTGGGCTCCGGGGACCCCCAAAGCACTGACCATCAGAAGTGCCACACCCCGCAGCGAGGCCATATTAACCACCCCACTGTGCAAGGTAATTCCCTGAGCTTCGGCCCTTCCCCTGGCACCATGCCCCAGAGATCCTGATGCAAGGAGCAGCAAGGGTACTTCCCAGAGACGAGGCTTGCTTTCCACCAGCCCCTTATCCATTGCCTAGGCCCTGCCCACAGCAGGTGGGCAGGCTTGCAGGCACAGCCTGAGTGGGACATGCCGGGAGTAACACTGTTACAGGCTACAAGGGCGGAGTGGTGTGTGTGTGTGTGTGTGTGTGTGTGTGTGCGCTCGAGCTTGCAAATGCTGAGTCCACTCAATCCCTGGACAGCCTGGGCTTTGCCTCCCTTTCCCTGGGGCCCTGCCAAGCTCCCAGCACCTGGTTCACAGCATTTCCAGGCTGTCAGAAGCTGGGCTTCCCTGAGGGCAGCCAAGGGGAGGCGGGGCAGGAGTGCTGGGTGGGGCGGTGAGCACTCTGCCTCCCCAGGGCCTCCCAGAGCCTGGGGGTGAGAGGTGAGCACCACTGTGTGGGGGGAGGGGGTGCCCCAGAGGCTAGAGCAACTGTCTCAGGAATGTCTTCCAGGAAGGATTCAGGCAGGACCTGTGACAGGCGGGGGTCACAGCTTGAGAGGGGCATCCCAGGGACCCCCTCCCTGCTCCATGTGTGTCCTTCTTATTCACATCATGTCAGCTTATACACCAGCAGCGCAGTCCCCAATTCAGCAGGTGGGAGACTGATGTCTGGAGAGGACAGAAACCTGCTCAAGGTCACATCGAGTTAGTAGTATTGTTAGGACTGAACTCCAGGGTTTCTGACTCGGTTCAGTGCTCTTGCTATGATAGCAGGTGGTTATCAAATTAATGTAAATTATATGCAAATGTCTATGGCTCTCGACACCCAGCGTGGCAGGGTGTGTCCTAGGGGAGCTGGTGGGGATCTCTTCTCTTCACAGACTATCAGAGCTCATAAGGCCCATGGAGATCATCCTGCCCGCCCCAAGGCTTGGGTCCCAGTGGCCTGTGGCAAAAGGGGAGGGGTGGGTGTTGGCTCTGGGACTGTGGGCGCCCGGCGTCCTCCTGCTGCGGTGGCGGCATGGGGCTGACGACGCCAGGAAATAGCCAGAGGAAGCCTCCAGGATGGGCCCCCAGAGTCTAGAAGACGCCATGGGCCCAGCACAGGGAAGTTTTCTCACGCATCCTGGGAAGGTGACTAGCTCTCCGCAGGCCCCCTGGGTCCCCATCAATAAGCCGGCCTGAATGGAGAGGCTGGGTTGGGGAGATTTATTTCCTGGCTTTGGAACCAGCCGTTCTCCCTGCCCCCACCTTCCTCCTGGCCGGAGAACAATGGGACATCCCCGGAGAGGCCTTCCTGGGGCAACAGGTGCACAGAGCAGGGGGGATGGCCTCTGGCCCCCACAGGCTCCCAGCCCCCAGGCTGTTACATACTCCATGCACACAGCTTGGTCGAGCGCTTCGGGAGAGCTTCCCAGAAGTAGAATTCTAGAGAAGGCACGTCGTCCTTGACCCATGTGGCCGCACAGCTTTGTGGATTGGGAGCCAGAGTTATCCCCAAGTGGTCATTCTCCAAAGATGGCAAAAAGTATTTTCCAGACATCACACACTGCTGGACTTTACCAGATGCCCCTCGCCGTGGAGGGAAGGGGATGTGAATTGGAGACAAAAGGAGCTCAGGGCCTTGGCTTCCAGAGTCCCTAACTTAGAAACACCGGGGGCCCCTAGGCACCTGCCTGCCTAAGCGGGCGACTCCTCGCTGATAATTAGCGCCATCCATCTGAAGTGAGATCTGGAATGAGCGGAAGCCCTTTAAAGCAATTTGCTCTTTTAATCTCACCCCTGTGATCTCATTTAATTTTCTCAGCCAAACTTTGTTCACTGAGGGTGGCTGAGGTCTCACCCTTCCCAGACGGGATCGACTGTGAGCGCCGCTAGCATTGGTTTGGATCCCAAGCAAAAGACCTGCCCCCATCCAGCTGCCAAAGGGAATTGTGTAAAAGACAGAGGCAAGCAGGCCACCTTCCCCTACTACAGGGGAAGACGGGATTATTTACGGAGTTACGCTCTTTGGCATTGTGTGTGTGTGTGTGTGTGCGCTCACGCGTGTTGGCCTGGGGAGGGGTGGGGTCCTCAGGTAATCCTCCCGTGAACTCTGTGGCATTGGTGTATGATCACCCCATTTTACAGACCAGGAAACTGAGGCTTTGAGTCTCGATGACTTCCAAGGTCCGTAGCATGTCCCCTTCCTTGAATGATGACCAGGTGGCACTCCCTAGGGAGCTGCTGTCACAGTGTCATACCCCAGAGGTGACTGGATAAGTGGCCGTGTGCCTGCCATACCCTGTCCCATTGCCACTCACATAGGCTGTCCAGCCCGGGTCCCAGCTTCTCCAGGAAGGGGACTCAGCTGAGCCAGCAGAGCTCCTAGGCTGTCAGCAGCCGGGCTAGGAGAGAGAGCCGCAGTGATTTATGGCTGCCTCGTCCCCTAGCGCCCTGCCTGGGCCTGGTGTACTTACTGACTAATGGAAGCCCAGCGCAGAGGAAATAATTCTGCCAGGAGTCGGCTCCTGTGACAGGGGCAAGCACCGCTGCCTGGGGGTGAGGACAGGATAGGGAACAGAGGGAAGTCGAGCCGAAGCCAGAGACAGAGGCACACAGAGAGTTCTGAGAAAGCAGGTGGAGCCCAGACTTGGAGGTGCAGAGGATGGCCCCGCCTGGCAGCCCAGTCGCTGGACCAGCTTCTCCAGTGCACCGGTGGGGAGCCAAGAGGTGAGCCAGGAGCCCAAGGTCCCAGATGTCCACCAGCATACCAGCCTGAACATTTGGTGTGGGTCTTGATATTCACAGAACATCAGAACTTCTCACCTAACCCCTCAATGACAGATGAGCAAGCAGGGGCCCAGAGGGGGTCAGGGACTTGTTCAAGGTCACACAGCAGTTGATTACTGCGCTGAGACAAGAGCCCAGGTTTCCTGCTTCCCTGGGATGTCCCAAGAATACCCCAGCCTGTGTGGAGCCCAGGGGGATGGAAAAGAAAGACATAAAAAAAGCATAGATTGTGAGGCAAAACAGAGAGTGTGGAATTCGGGGGGCCAGTCCGGTCCAGGGAGAGGGAGGGGCACAGGATTAAGGAAGTATACTAAGGAGAATTAGGACAGCCCCAGTAGCAGGAGGGGAAGGGGTCCTGTAGCCGGTATAGACCATCCTGGCAGGGACAGGTTAAGGGGGAACCCTGGAAAGCTATGCCTCGATGGATCCCCTCTGTTAATTAGCAGGTGCTCCCTGAGGCTCTTTGCCAGGCACGAAGGGGCGAGCAGCAGAAGAGTCAGCTCAGTCACCCCTAGATCTTGCCTTGCTCCTCTCCACCTGCCTCCCCCAGCCGGCATGCCTGGCCTTGCGCTAGGAAGAGAAGAACCCTGGGCTCAAACCCCAGCTTCACCACCAGCCCAGCTTCTGAGCCAGGCAGGCCGTTCACCTCTGAGCCTCTGTTTCCTTACCTGTTAAGTGGGACCGTTCTGCCCACCACCAAACAGATGGTGAACTGGGAAGTTTGGGCTGAGAGTTGCCGCTGGCCTCAAATCAGGTGTCTAAGGACCCCTGTGTCTCTCTGGGACCCCTGTCCCCTTCAGGCCACCCAGACCAGTCACATTAGGTGGCTAGCACCTCAGTGACATGTTCAGTCTGTGAAATGGGCAGAATCAAGGCCACTGCCCTGGGCTCCCGTCTCCCCTCCAGCCCCAGGCTGCAAGGCATCCCAGACTGGGTGGTGAGCTCTCGCCTCCGCATGCCAGGTGCCGCGCAGAGGTGCCGTGTGGGTGTGGAAGGTGTTGCCCCTGGTTGGGGACCCAGCAGCCATCTGGGGCCTGACAGCCAGAAGGAGGGAGAAAACCCGCATCTGTTGCAGGGCAGAGACGAGGCTCTGTTCCCTCCCCGGAGCCGGCGGGCCGCGGCCAGGTGTGTGGGGAGCTCTGCCAGCTCACCCGGCCTCAGCGGCTCCCACAGACAGCCGTGTGCCTGCCGTGCACCAGGCCTGTGCCAAAGCCTATCGTCCTTGTGATCCGTGCAAGGCAGGCCATGTCCTGATACCCACTTTCCAGACAAAACACAGGGGCCCAGGGACCTGAAGTGACGTTTCCAAAGACGGCGCTGCATTAACTGGGCACCATTAGCAAGCGCTCACCTGGAGCCAGGCGCTGAACTAAGTGTTCCACACATAGTCATGCATATGCCTCCCGGTTATCCGCTAGGCTAGGGATTCCTCACGGCTCCGTTTTCCAGGTATAGAAATCAAGGCCCAAAGAAGGAAAAGCACTTGCCTAAGATCCCACAGCTCTAGATGCCGAGATTCTCCCTTGGGTGCACGGGAGCTCTTTCCACTGAGAGCAAGGGCCCTCACCCTCCTGGTGAGCCGTGGGGGCCCTCAGCTCCAGGCGGGGCTCCCACCTCTAGGTCTAGGCTAGAGGAATCCATGCATTGCCTCATATTGGCCAAGCGCAGGACGGGAGGCGAGGGCTTGCAGATCCGGAGAGCCTGGAGTGAAGCCCTGGTGCTTTCAAACACTCTTGCTTCATGAGTGTCCAGAAGCCACCCCACATCCCTCCAAACCCAGCCCTGTGGCCCCCAGGACACCTGGCTTCTCACTGAGCTGTGTGGAGGGACTGGCTTCCCTTGTGCCTTTCCCGGATCCCTCTACTCCAAGCATCCGAGAGAAGCAGGACAAGCCATGTCCTTGGAGAGTGTCCTTTTAGACGAAGAAGGTCCAGAGAAAGGAAGGGACTTACCCAAGGTCACACAGCTTGGAGCATCCCAAGGAACCTCTGGAGTTCCCTCAGAGAAGTGGGAGGAAGAACCAAAGAGGGGTTTGCCCACCTGGCTCCCACCCATGCCCATCTGCTCCCAGGGTCACCCAGGTCCCCACCCTTGCCCTACCTTACCCCAACATTGTCTTTTCTCTTGGGGTTGGTGCCCAGCCAGGCAGGGGATTCACCAGTGGGTAAAGACTTCTTCCCCAGAGACCTAAACCTCCAAAGCCCCTCTTCCCCCTCCCCGTCCAAGAACCCGCCAGTCACCAACCTGTCCGAGAGCCAGCTGGAGGATGACAAGGGATAGGCTGAGCCTCGGGGTGGGAAGCTGGGATAGAAATGTCCCAGCCTCACCTCATGGGCAGGGTGGAGGGAGGGTATGTGCAGCTGTTCATTAGAAAAAGAATCGTGAGTAATCTTAGCCTTGGACAGCCCTTGACAGGTTATAAAGCACTTTCACATCTATAAGCAGAACCTACGGTAAACCCCGTCTGGAGATTAAGAAACGGAGGCTCCCAGAGGTGAAGTGGTTTGCCTAGGGTCACATAGCCCGTCAACGCATGAGTGGGACTTGAGCCTATACGAGGTTTCCTGAGCACACCAGCCAGACCCCGTGCTGGTTACTTTCCCAAGGTGACTGTTTACCTGAATCGCAGGCCTGGGAGATTCCCGTGGATCTCCCCATTTTATAGAGGAAGAACTTGGGGCACGGAGACGACCTGTGGTGGGGTGCCCCAGCCCCAGTCCAGCCAGGTCAGTGGGCCTGGGCCCTCTGCGCCCGCTCCTGACGTTAGGGGCGGATAGCCCCAGGCAGCTGCAGGTCTGCCCATCTTGGATATGGAACACGGTGCTGGGGAAGACACCTCCAGCAATACGGTTTGGGTTTGAGCCAGAGCCTCCAGGGGACAAACCAACATTTGTCATCGTCCCTTTTGGTGGAGAGAGGTGGGGGGCACCCAGGGTCAGGGGTGGAGGCTCTAGGACCCTTCCGTGGCCCAGCACAGGGGTGGCCCAGAACTGCTCCCACCTCCTGCCCAGAGGACGGCTTCTCTGCTCTCGTCAGCCGTCTCCAGCACTGGGGTTTCTGTGCCTGAGATCCAAACTCAGCTTGAGAAAGCATACCTGAGATATCCAGTGTTTCTTTCCGGGGGCTCTGCTGTAGGGGCGACAGGCAGAGGCACTCAGCCCCCGCCCCACCCCCCCAGCCCTTCTCTTTCCTCACAACTCCAGGGAGGAAGTGGCAATAGGTGGAGGCAAGACAGGCAGGCAGGGCCTGGGCGTTTAGAGGCCTCTGATGGCACTGGGTGTGGCCTATAATCCCGCTGGCTGGCCGCCCTGTTCCCTAACTAAAGTGTCCTTTTGAAAATGCCCTCCGGTCCAGGCCCAGCAGTGCTGGGAGAGGCAAGCACCTCCCAGAAATCTCAGCAGCTTTCTCACCGCCCCTGGAGGGCCTCTCGGCTCAGGGCCTTTGGTTATCCTGGTGAGGCCGGGGGAGTCACGCACGCTAAAGTGAGGACCCCAGGTGGTGCCTGTCCCATCATGGTCACTGTCCTCCCAGACCCACCTCTCTCCACCGCCCCTCGCTGAAGGCGGCCGGCTGTCCTGGTCCAAGAGCCTGGAGAGCCTGGATCAAAGGCTCTATTGAAGAGGCTTGTTAGAGCGGGGGATGCCAGGGGCAGAAGAACGCTGGGGGGAGGTAAGCAAGAAGACTGAGTCACCACTGGCCAATTGGGGTGAGTGGGCAGCGGGTGGCTGGAGCCAGCTTTTCAGGCTGAGAGGAGAGCCCAGCCGGGAGGCCCAGGAAGGGGGTGTGCTGGGACCCCGGGGCCCTGTGCCGAGGTTGCCACTGCTGCATGGAGACCCCTCCACCGGCGAGCACCCTGCTCCTCCGCAGTCCCTTACGAAAGCCCCCTTCAGTCAGAGCAGCCGAGCAACGGCCCGGTCAGTGCTGCGGGGGCAGGGCCAGGGAGGGCTCTTGCATATCTGGAGTCTTTGCCACACTGGAGGCCCAGAGTCTGCAGGGCTGTGCTGAGGGTGCGGGGGGAGCGGCCGATGCACACCCGTGGAGGCTGGTCAGGAAGGAGTAAGAGCCACTCCGTTACTGGGCCAAGCCGCCCCAGCTCTCTGGGCTCTGTTTTCCCCTGGGGTTAAGTTGGGGTGAGTGGAGACAGTTCAAATCAGGGATGGTGGAATCTTTTTTTTTCATCGCTTGATTGGTGTGGCTGGGTGTAGTCCTGTGTTGAGAAGGAGTCTGAGGCCCTGTTCAGGCATTGATTAGTGATGTCTGCCACAGCCTCGGGATGGGCCATGGTGCCATGTGTTTGCGCCTGAACTGGATTTTCTCTACAGACCTCATACTCTCTACCTTCCCGAGACCCTGAGGTGGACAAGGACTCCCTCATCCTGGCTCTGCCTCTGGATCCTGAGATGCCAATAGAAATTGGTCTCAATTTCTCCATCTCCAAAAGGGGGAGAAGGCCTTCACTGAACCTCTCAGGGCTTGACTCCCAAAACTCATCGTTTTCGAGGTTACTGAGCCCTTTCCGATGCCGCCCTGCGCAAGGTGGAGTGTGCCTATGCTCCCGAACCTTCTCCCCATGTGGACCTGAGCCCTGGGTTTTCCCTTTCCCGGGCTCTGTGATTTGGGGCAAGTCTGTTGAGCACTGAACCATGGTGGGTAAAGTAGGGACTTTGGTGCCTGTGCCCAGGGAGTCCAGGTGTGTACCCAGAGTGCTCAGCCCCAAGATGCGGTGCTGATGAAAGTGTCGGAAGAGCTGGTTTCTTTGCCCGCTCCTGACCTGGGCTTTGGCTGGAATTTTGATGAGGGTGGGGCGGGAGAGGCTCGAGGAGAGTTTCAAAGCATCGCAGGCCCAGACTTTCGGCTCTCCGCCGCGCTCTGCTGTGCCGAAACCACAGGCCCAGCCCAAGCTGGCTTCTCCGTAAACTCCCCAGTCTCTCCCTCTAACCAGCCCCATAAAAAGGGAGCAGGGCAGGAGGGAGTCCGACTGCAGACTTTGTAATTTGGCTTGGAGGCGGCTCCTCTTCGTTTTAACCAGGCTGTAATTACGGCTGGCACCCGGCACCCCTCATTACCGGAGGCTGGAAGGAGGACTCTAATTATAGCATGCTGGGTCCTGGCTGGAGTGGTGGGGGGCCAGGCAGAGCTGGGGGCTGCAAGGCCAGCAAATAGCCCTCCTGGTTGGGGCCCTGGGTGCCTTCCCCAAGGCTCCTCATTTCTCTTGCTTCCAGAGCCATTCATGGGAAGGGTGGGGCTTAGGTTGTTGAATCGAGGCCTCTTCCCAGGGAGAGGACCCAGAGGAGCCCCGGTGGTTCATCCACTCATGCAGAGAGCACTTCTGAAGCACCTACTGTGTGCTGTGCTGGCGCTGGGGGTCATCAGTGGGCACACAAGTGCCATCCAGCCAGGGATGGTGTTCCGGCAGCAAGTGCCAGCGAGGACATCCCACTGCTGAGCACATCTGAGTATGTCCACACTGGGTGGAAAAGAGCCACTGTCCTGAGGCTTGAGTGGCCCCAGTGGCCCCATCCACTCCCCTGGGACCCCCTCCCCAGCCTCACTTGGCACAGCAGGGGCTCCGGGACCCTGGCCCAGAGCCCACAGAGGGAGTTTGGTGTTGTGATTGCCAGCATGCATCTGCCCCCTGGGGTGAGACAAGGACCTGGTGGAGACTCAGGCACTGAACAAGGAAATACACAGATGAGTACATAATTAAAAGTGGTGGGAGGGCAATAAGGAAAAAGAAATGCCCGAGGAAGAGCCAGGGCCCCAGGTAGTCAGGAGGGGCTGGCAGGGCCGGGCTCTCTGAGGAGGTGACCTTTCAGGTGAGACCTCGAGACAGAAGGACTCGGCCGGGTGGGGGGCGGGCACGGTTGATGAGGCAGCATTCCAGGTGTCTCCACTGGAGGCTTGCAGCCTGGGATCTTTGGCTCTGAGGTGTCCCCACGCTGGCTGGAAGCATAGACGGCAGTGGGATTTCTCCTGCACGTGGTGCCAAGAGTGCCGGACCGTTGAATGTGGACCTCCAGTCCAGGCCCAGCTCTGCCAGAGTGCTGTGTGACCTTAGGCCGGTCACACCCTCTCTGGGCCTTGGCATCCTCATCTGTCCGGTGGGAGGCCCCCATAGGCCACAGCCCTCCTTCACTGCCACCACCCCTGGGTATTTGAGGAGGCTTTGACCAGCAAATCCTGTTTAAATACCACATTTTGGGGATACCCTGAACTGTAAAGTGAGGACCCTGCAACCGGGATGGGGGTAGGGGCTAGAGAGCTCGGGCTGAGAACTCCAGGCTGTCCCGTTCTCTCTGCTGAGTTATTAAGAGCCACCCGGAAGCAGACACAAAGGCAATTGTCCTGTGCTGGAGTCAGCCTCTAGCCCCCCAGCTGAGAACAATCAGGGAGGAAAACCAAGGTCATTTGTCCAGCACGGAGTGCGGCAGCGGCGGCGGCTGGGAAAATGCCGAGTATTTCTCAGCTAAAATTAGACACCTACTAAACCTTTACATCAAGGGCAACCTGAAGCTTCTATTGTTTTGAACTTGCGATCCCAGAGGACGTGGGGGCAGGAGGGTCTCAGGAGAAGCCCGTGACCGTCCCCCCTCTCGGCCAATGCTGAGCCATCCCTTGCACCTTGAGGGTGCCCAGTAAGGAGGAGCAAACCAGGAGAGAGATGGACAGACAGGGGTGTGGGGGAAGGGGTCTGGCTGGCCAGGGTCACCAAGCATGGGTGGCTGACACAGCTCCGGTTTCCTATTGGAGACATTCTCCCTTCAACAGTGACACTGTTATTCCCTGGGCTCCGTGAGGGCGCCTAGAAGGAAGTGCAGGAAACATAAATAAGAAAATAAACAAGAAATAAAAATAAATAAGAAAATAACTCTCCATCCTTCCTGGAGGAAGTAGGCATCTCTCTTTGCTCCTGGGGGACAGGTCCTGCCACTAGGCTCCCAAACCTGGCTTCAGATCTTTCCTCCGCCACCACTTGGTGACTTGGGCAAGTTACTTACCCCGCTGAGCGACTTCAGGTAAACAGTGGGGGTGGATATCACAGCAACCTCACAGGGTTGTTGGAAAGACAATATAGATAATGTAGATAGTGACAATGATAATAATAAAAACAGTAACACAGCTTATGCTCAATGAGCCCTTTTGACGTGCCACGCACTGCTCTGAGCAATTTGGGCGTATAATGTGTCTAACCCTCCCATTTTGCAGATAAGGAAACTGAGGCCCTGAGAGGCTAAGGAATGTGCCAGAACACAGGTACAGGGGACGGCTGTCATTATCCTTAGTGCCATACACCGGAGCCGATCTAAGCTAAGGTGGCCGGCCCCATGCTGCCATGTGATTCCTTTGGCTCCTTTTGAAAGGTCTCCGGCTGAATCACAGAAGCTCAGGGAAAGGGAGGTGACTCCATTCAGCGCCGTTCTGTGTGCTAGGTGTTTTATATTTCTGTTGGGAGGCAAGAGAGCATAGAGCAGTGGGCCAGCAGCAGCACCTGGGAACGTGTTAGAAACGCACGTTTTCAAGCCCCTCCGTGGACCTGCTGAGGGGGGCCCGGGGGTGTAGGAGGAAGGCCACGGTGCCCTGGGTTTCTCCGTGCCTCCAGGGGATCCTGGCGCATGCTGCAGTTTGAGAACTACCTCCCTCTATGGAGGTTGATGAGTAGGGGCTTAGAGGCGGGGAGATCCAGATAGAAGGGCCAACAACCCTGCTCTGTGACCTTGGCCAAGTTACCTAGCCTCTCTGTACCTCAGTTTCCTTACCTACAACGCCGGGATCCTCATAAGAGTACCTGTCTCAAAGGTTATTGGGAGTATTCAGTTGGATGCTGTATGCCAAGTGTTCTGCATGGTGTCTGGGAGCGGGCTGGCTTGTAAACGGCCGTTGTTACTGGTTCCCCATGTGACCTGCTATGACTCAAGGCCATGGGAAAGGGAAGGTGGGTGTGTGTGGCCAGGGAAGCCCATGAATCCCAGCTGGAGTGCCGCTTTCCCTCCAGAGCAACCTAGCAGAACCGAAAGTGACCCCACTCTCCTGGGGCTGCAGGGTCCAGGGCAGCTGAGATGGACATCTCCTCCGCACCGGGCTCGCTCCCTGTCTTTCAGGAGCCTTCAGTGTTAACTAAAGAGACCCATGAACTGCATGAGGCTCTTTTCTCCTCCCCTTTCTCAGGGAAAGAGCAAAGGCATCTCCAGGGAAACCAGGTTGAGAATGAATCTGGAGACAGGGCCATCTCCAGACCCTGGGCTCTTGGGCTCAGGGACCTCATGCAGGTGGCCTTGCAGTTTCCAGAAGTGTGTCTTGGCTCTTGTCCTCACCACCTGCGTGTTTTTGAAGGTTCCTTGGAGGCCTCTGGGGAGCCCTGCGCTCCTCATCCATGCCTTCCTCCCCAAGAGGAGGCTCCTGGGGCCAGGCCAGGCAGAGAGCACAGCCCCACCCCCAGGCTCCCGGAGAGAACCCTCCCACCACTGTCCCCAGGTCCCCTGAGCCATCCACATGCCTGTGTGTCATGTCGCACTTGCACACCTCTGACCCCATCTCTGAGAAGTGAGCACAGTTGGGCTCATGATATTGTGCCCATTTTACAAATAAGCCAAGGCCCCAGGAGGTGAGGCAGCCAACCTCATCACGCAGGAACCATTCTGGTGTTTTCCTTCCACGGAGCCACACTTCCCCCCTACCTCTTTTCCCCCTGACTTCTTTATCCCCCTGGAGAAATGCATGGAAGATTGACACGTTGAGGGCTGTCATGTAACGGGCTCAGGGCCATGGGACAACTCCCCTGAGGTGACACGGTGGCAGAGCTGAGGTTGACCCAGGTCCTGCTTCCTCTAGGGCCCGTGCTCTTCTCCATGTTGTGTTTTAGGCTCTTTCCTCCCCTCTGCTCTCCCTGGGGCCCAGCTACACCCCCCTCCCTGGAGAAGAGCCCTGTCATGGTGCATGCGGGTTGGGCACATGCCCTCTCACACTTCCTCTGGCTCCAGCTCAGAGGTCAAGGTGAGTAGGCGGAGCCCTGAGCCAAGGAGGCTCAGGGATTACATCAGCAGGTACAAACAAGCAGGCAGGAGCAGGGCTGGCAGTCCCACGGGGCTGGGGGTGGAGCTCCACCTGCCCCACGCGAGTCTGTTTCTTTCCCTCCTTCCAGCTTGCATCAGCCTTTTGCAGCTCCAGGTCATCACTGCGTGGGCCAGGGCAGTGGCCGGGAGGTTGGGGCAGGGTTGGGAGTGGGGCACCTGGCCGGCACCTTGAACCCAGAGGAAAACCCTTGAGCTATTGGTCAAAATGTCAGCCAGGGACCCTGGCAGCCCCGGGAAGGCACAGCCACCATTTCTTACTGCAAAAAAAGCGATAATAAAACTTAGAGCACCGGGCTGCCTACCTGGCAAAATAGTTTCACACTTCTGACCCTGATGTTCCCGACAACCCTAGGGGGGCAAAGCAAGTAAAAGTGGTCCCATGTCCCAGAAGGCAAGAGTGAGGCCCAGAGGGAAGTGGCTCACCCAAGTTTGCTTCACGAGCAAATGACAGCACCATGAGTTTCAGCCCGAGAAAAGTACAAAGGATTATAGGGGCCTGGAGAATGAGCACTCCGTCCAATAGTCGAGGTGGAAGTAGTCAAAGCATACTTCCTGGAGGAGGCGGGCTGGCTCCCTGACTAAGAAGGAGGGAGCTGCAGATACAGCTGTGGGTTTATTTCTGCACTGATGGTGGGTCTGCAGGCAGAGGGACATCATTGTGGGGCTAGGCTGGAGGCAGACGGAGCAGGAGTCTGGGAGTCAAGATGCGGGATCCTTAACCTTGAACTTTCACAGCAAGCTTCCCATGGGTGTGCCTGAAGCTTGGCCAGAGCTCTCCAAGGCCCTACCACAGGTGTGATCAAGGGGAGATGAGGACGTCTGATGAATGAATGAAAGAGTGGGGGTGAGTCCCTGCCCACCACCCTGTCTCCCTTAACGTGTGCCTGACCAGCCATGTGGGTCTTCCCCTTGGCCTGTGGCGCCTGTCTCCCCACAGCTCCAGCGTTGACAACTCAGCTGTTCACCCAAGGCCAGGGCCAGGGTCTTCCCCACCGGTGGAACCAGAGTGAGGCAAGGGTAAGAGCACTGGGCTGAGTGCCAGGATGCCCACGTTCCAGCCCAGCTTTGCTTCCCAACTGCTCTGTGACCTGAGACCAGTTACTCTGACCCCTGGGAGCCCGAGTCTATAAGGTCTGCCTCCCTCAGGGCCCATGGAACCTTGGCCTTGAGGAAGAAGCAGAACAGCAGTATGGGTGAAGACCAGGGATGGACGCCACCTCCCCTCGCTCTCGGGGCCTGAGTGCAAACCCAGGTGGATTCCAGGCTCGGGAAAGGACAAGGAGGAGCCCCCGCACTGCTCCCCTTGTCCTCCACGGCTGGTGCTCTCAGCTTTCTCTTTCTCTGTCCCTCTCCCCCTGACTCCCCTCTACCTCTCTTCATCTCTCCTCCTTTGTCCCAGGCCCCATTTCACAGATTGGCCAAGGCCAGAGCCCGCCGCCCTTTTTCTCCAGCCCTGCTGTGGTTTCCTTTGTGCGAATGTGATGCCCACATACTGGGGTTGGTGCAGCCACTGACGGGCGGTTTGCCCTTGGACAAGTCACTGCTCCTGTCTGGAAGGAAGGGCTTGGCCTCAGGTTTGAGGGCCCCGTAACCCAGGGTCTGAGCTGCCTCCTGGTGCCTGCCAGGTGGCCAACAACTAGCACTAGAGCAGGGTCTGGCCAGGCGTGGTGATGGTGCTGAGTGCGGCGGTGTGTGGGCCTTTGTCTCCCCTTTGCGAGGAGGGGTTGTTGTGCTCTAAGAACCGGCCTGACCCTGGCCTTCCCAGGAGGGTATGCAGACACCTCGCCTGGAAGGACAGCAGGGACATAAGTACACCGCTGTACTCATGCGCTTTTTCACTTTTCCGGGGGACAGGGACAGGACCTTGGGCATCTTTCTGTCTAGCTCCCAAATGTGCCAAGCCAACGTGATGTCATTGCCTAGTGGCTCCCCACACCAGCCCTGCATCCTGCCGCTTCTCCAGCGACCCGGGATGCTGTGCGGTGGGGGGGGCCGTCAGCCCAGCTGGCCTGTGCCCGGGACGTGTAGGACTGTGCTGAGCGCCACAGAGATGCCTTGCGCATTTGGCTTGTGGTTTCAGGCTTCAGTTAAGGACCTTGCAAGGGAAACAGAATATACAACTGTATATGGTGGCCATTCAGTAACAAAGTATGTGTCCTGTCTATAAAAGTCCAAGAGGACTGACGTCCTGTGTTAATTCTGGTAAGCTGGGGGGTGGGAATGGGTGGTTTTTATTTTCATTCTTATTTTTTCCTAAATGGTCATCAGGAAAGGCCAAGGGGGGAAAAAAGTGTTTTCATTAGAAGGAAAAGGAGGATTTTTTTTTTTAAAAAGATTTTTATTTATTTATTCATGAGAGATAGAGAGAGAGAGGCAGAGGCAGAGGGAGAAGCAGGCTCCCCGCGGAGCAGGGAGCCCGATGCGGGACTCGATCCCAGGAGCCTGGGATCATGACCTGAGCTGAAGGCAGACGCTTAACCGACTGAGCCACCCAGGCGTCCCGGAAAGGGAGGATTTTTAAAATAAAGTTCCTCCTCCTGCCCTGGGAGTCTAGAGCCCAGTTTCTCTGCCTGCTCTGTTGCTCAGGTGCGGTGGGATTTTGAGGCCAGGCCACACCCTCTCTGCTCTCCATCCTAGAGGACAAGGATTTGATGGTCTCTGAGGTTCCATGGGTTAGCAGTGTCCTATAGGATCGGGTTTCCAAAGGGACTGCCTCCCAGAGCTCAGGTCAGCTCAACCTGTGTGCGTCTGTCCCCTCTGGCCACTCCCTCCCCCCTCCATCTGCCACCCCAGGTGTTGGAAGAAGTCCTGCATCCCCAGTAGGCCCAGCTAAACAAGCAAACAGGATTTCCAGGTTCTCCAGGATCTTGCCTTCCAGAGAGCAGACCTGTCCAGACACAGACAGGGAACAATCAAATACAGGAAGAAGGTATTCCAGAGAAAGCTGAACACTGTCAAGAAAAACAGACAAACAAGCAAAACAACAGAAAGCCCCAGGACAATTGGGATGGCATAGGGGAGAGCAGAGGAGGATTGGTGTACACGGGGTGGTCAGGGAGGGCCTCACTCGGGAGGGGCAGGTGGCACTGAGATCTCGGGGCAGAGAGTCGCTGCAGGAGTACAGGGAGATTGGGCGGCGGCGCGTGTGCATTCCAGGAGAGAACAGCAAAGGCCCTGTGGTGGGAATAAAGGAGGCACGTTCAAGGGGCAGGAAACACACCCAGGGGCTTGGATCACAGTGAGGATGGGTGAGCCTCTGAAGTCAGAGGGTTGGATGCTGGGTGGGACGTCATTCCAGGAGCAAATGGCCGCTGTCAGAGGGTGCAAGCAAGAGAGGGAGATGGATTTCTGTTTCACAGGATGGCCCCGCTGCGAGGAGCGCGGATTGCAGGGGGAAGTAGGGAGCACCGTGAGGAGGTCCCAGCGGGAGGACATGGGCTTGGGGAGAGAAAGGGAGGCCTCCCTGGGAGGAGTAGGACTGGAGCAACTCAGACGTACCCATCCCAACTCTGAATGGAGGAGAGATGACCAAATAAAACAGAGGGTCCCCTAGGAGCCCGAGCCACGGCCATTGCCTTAGAGCATTGACATAAACAGCTCTAAGAAAGGAGTCTCTGTCCCAGCCTAGTGGCGGGGATCCCGGGGAGAGGGTGGCAGCCTGTGACCGTGGGTGGGGTCTGCGTGTGTCTGCTGCTGTGAGCGTGTGTGTGTGTCTCAGTGTGACATCTTGGGGTCTGCACCAGGCTAGCAACAGGTCGCTCCAGGCTAGGATGGATCTCTGTTTGGCTGGGGCGTCCAGAACAAGTCTGGGACTTGTCAGGCCCACAGAGGTAGGAAGGCCAGGTGCTGGGGTGAGGACGCCAAGACCCTCTTCCCTTTGGCAAGCTAGTGAACTCTGGAGAGACTCTATTTGCTCATCTGCAAAATGGGCAGGAAAATAGCTGCCCCCTGCTAATCCCTCAGGGGCATCGTGGGCCAAAGGAGGCCTGTGGTTTAACAAGAAGAGCTTTGGGTCTCTCATTAGCTGTGAGCCTGAGCAAGTCCTTTTATTTCCTTGAGCCTCAGTCTCTTCCTCCGTGAAATGGAACACCTAGTTCACAGGATTATTGTATTGATGATGTTTGTTATCACACTGCGTGTTGGTGAAAGGTTATTATCTGGAATGTGATGCATAAGAGGGCTTTGAGCCCCTTGTCTGAGAGAAGAGACGGAAGCAGAATGCCCCCTCCTTAGGGCCCAAGCGTCCAGGCATAGTGACACCCTGGGACCTAGGGCTTGGAAGAGGAGCCAGAAATTAGCCCTAGAGAGGCCCAGGCTGAGGGAGTCCAGTGGCTGAAGGAAACGTGTGGGAGGAGGGTCTGGCCTCTTGGGTGTGGAATACAGCCTCCCCAGGGACCACTGAGAGTCTGAGGGTAGGCCCAGTAACCATAGTGTCCCTCCTGACTTTGTAAGTCGTGTGGCCCCCAATAAAATGGGGCCCGGACTCCATTCCAGGAATCGGTGCCTCCCATCAGCTCCTTCACTTGCCCTCACTTGCCCCTGAGTCCTTCCATTTCTCAGGGTCAGCCAGACACCCCCCTTCGGGATGCAAGCTGCTGTCCCAGCTGGCCATCCCGGCGAGGCCACTTCCTGTGGCCAGCACAGGAAGTGATGTCATGGGCACAGGCGGGTCTACAGAGGGTGTGGGAAAAGGGCTGTGCAAGGGGCCTCTTTTGTTAGGAGTAACTCAGCGTCCCCCAAGCCCACCAGCCCCCATTTGTCATCAGTAACGGCCATTGTAACTGCCTCTGAGGGGGGCCCCAGCCTGAACCCCACAGCCGCCAGAAGCCAGGGCCAGATGGAAGAAGGGCTTTGTGTCCAGGGAGGGGTCCTTCCATGGGGGGTTTATGTGTTTTTAAAACATAATAATAAGTGGGCTCCTTCCCCCCCACTCTCCACACTCCCCACTGAGCACATCAGCCTCTCAGTGAATGGAAGAGATTTTCCATGCAGTGGGAGGTCAAGTCTGACGAGAATCAGCCCGCGTCCAGGGGCTAGAGAGACTGTGATTGCTGATGATGAATGTGCCCAGCGTGGGGTGTTTCTCTCTCCCTCACCTCCCGCCTGCTCCCCTCTTCCCTCCCAGCCCTGCCCGTGGGCGTGGGCGCCACCTCAACGCCAGCCAGCCCTGGAGACGCATAGCCCTGCTCAGCTACAGATGCCCACCTCCTGCTGCTGAGCCTAGGGGTCTCAGGGCTGGCCTTGTCACCCACCTGGGGACACAAACCACTGGGTGGGGGTTTCAAGGCCCTCCATACCAAACCCCTGCAGCCTCGTGCTGAGGTCTCTGCCTTGGGCAAGACCAGAGGTGGCCCCGGCTGAGATGGGTGGTAATGAGTTTCCATCCCAGGCAGGGGGAATACAGGGACCAAATGTTTGCCCCCAGCCCTGCCCTGGCTGTGCTGTCTACCCTCTTCAGCCCCGAAGCGGTAACTGCACCCTGGTCCAGCTTGGCTATTGATTTGCTGTGTGATGTTGATTAGTCACTTTCCCTCTCTGAGCTGGTGGAATGTAGGGCTCCAGGCCCCTCTGATTGTGCCTTTCTATGCTTCTGCCTGTTCTCCTCTTTCTTACAAATGGCCCCAAGAGGTAAAACAACCTTCCTGAGGTCTCGGTGGCAGAGTGGGGATTCGAACCCATCCCTCTCAGGGTCACCATAAGGGAAGCAGAAGCCCTCTGGCTTCCCTGGGTGTCTGGTGATAGTCTGCCTTTCAAAAATGTCTGAACACTGTAGTTTTAGCTTCTCCCTCCCCTCAGGGGTAGCTCTGGAAAATACACTTTCTTCACTTTGGTTCTGAAGCTACTTCCTTCACCTCCAAGGGCCTGGCTCCTGCTTATTCTAGTGGCTTAGATGCTGGCACCTCTTAAGCAAGCCCATGGCCTTGACTTCCTCCCTGCCAAGTGGGAGCCTGTGTCCCCACACTGGGCCCTGCCCAGGCCCAGCCCCTGGGAGGGAGCACCCTGGCAGGTGGGGATTGGGCCTGGGTTCCCGGCTCTGTCCGGCAGGCTCCACTCCCCTACTAGGGGCCGGTTACTTAGTCCTGAACACCGTGGGGGACACCAAGGAAGGTGCGGTGTGCTCCCTGCTCTCCAGAGCAGCCACCAAAACTGCTAAGGAACCTTGGAGCTGCTGGAAGCAGGGACGTGCCTGCCGGACCCCACCCTGGTCATCCCTCCTCCCCACATTTTAAGTGGGTTGGGAGCAAAATGGAACTTGTCCATGAGGAAGCCAGGTTGGTGGTGAGGGGGTGCAAAACTGTGTCTCGTGAATA
Organism: Leptonychotes weddellii; assembly: GCF_054177405.1. Taxonomy (NCBI): domain Eukaryota; kingdom Metazoa; phylum Chordata; class Mammalia; order Carnivora; family Phocidae; genus Leptonychotes; species Leptonychotes weddellii. Next base: position 49,715,865 of record NC_138374.1, on the reverse strand, counting down.
TTTGAAAGCAGGGTGAGAAGGCCAGGGAAGGCAGCTCCGCACTCCAGAGGAACCACTCTTCTGTGGAACCTCAGAAGTTAAAATTGTAGCAATGGTTGGAACCTCAGACAGCGAATTTCAGTTGAAAGTAAGAAGGACTTTTCTGTTAGGTCTGTTCAAAGGAGAAAAGCAGCGGTGAGTTTCCTGTCCCTGGAGGGATGTGAGTCAAGATTGGATGGAGTGGATGGGGGGGTGTTGTACAAGACGGCCCTTACAGTAACCTGTCTCCCTGCGAATCCACATCCACGTGACACCACCCGACAAGGGCCCTCAGGCAGCTGTAGGTAAATTGGAAGTGAGGGTTTGAATGGCGCCCACCAGAGGTCCAACCTGGAGGTGCTGGTGGTCCTGGTGAGCTGAGGCCTGGGGTGGGAGGACCTGGGCTTGGTTGGCGGAGCCTAGCAGCAAAGAGTGCCGTAGGACCACGGTCTGTGCGGGGCCTTTGAGCGAGGATTAACAGTGGCAAAAAAGGTGACCACGCTTGAAGGAAATCCGCTTCAGGAATTAAAAATGGACCCAGTGGGACACCATCCTACATGGACAGATTCCACGGTAAGGCACCTTCCAATCTCAACGTGATCGAACCAGAGTAAGGCTTGAGAGATTGGTTCCAGCAGCTTCCCGGTGTTCGAGATGGGGGCTGTGAGGTCAGAGGAAGGCCAGCGGCGACACCAGCCCCCAGCTGGGGTGCAGACCCAGACCTCCTGGCGTTTTCCTGCGTCTGACCGTCTGCGGTTACATCTGTTCGAGGATGCGCCCTCCTACCTTCATACTGGGATAGTCAGGCCGTTCGTGTATGTGGCTTTAAAGGCAGGTTGCCTTTTAAATGAGTCCTGCTGTTAGAAAAATGCACTTGACATGGGATATTTTCCCGCCAGCCGGAACTCCAGATCCGGATCCAGCCTGGCAGAAGCAGGCTGTCCTCCGCTGGGGGCTCTTCTCGGGTGTTTGAGTCTCCTCTGTGAAGAGCTGTAGCGAAGCCAGGGTGACAGGTGACGGGGAGAGATGGCCCTTCCTCCCACTGACCAGGGGACCTTGCCATGGGGCAAGTCCCTGGGTGCCCCATGTCTTCATCTGGAAAATGGGAAGATAATCGTCACCTTGGGGGTTGTGGGAAGTAAATTGGGCAAAATATTTAAAGTACGTGCCACATAGTGGAAGCAAATGCCAATTCCAATTCAGAAGTCAGATTCAGGTACCCGAATGCCTGGATTTGCCCCTTCGCTCTCTGCTGCTTCCTGGCTGTGCAGCCCTGTGCCAGGTACTTCGTCTCTCGTGGCCTCCGTTTCCTCGTCTGTAGAAGGGGCATAATAATAGTTTCCCAAACGGTGTGCCAAAGCACCCCAGGGTGCTGCACACATTCCCAGGGGTGCTCTGGGAAATTGTTCATCTTGGAGGAAAGACAGCTGTGCTGAACAGCTTGCTGGACACCTCCACAACTGTTTGCTCAAGATAGCTTTCAATTTCAACATTGTATCACACTTCTGTCCTTTACACAGCATCCTGTCTTTGCAGAGGTGGAAGTACTCTGAGATAGACAATGAGGGTGGAGGGGCCAGTCTGATTCCAAGACTTGAGAAGCTGTGCCCAAGCCGTGTGCACACCCCCGTGACTAGCCAGTGTGGCTCTTTAGGAATGGAATACGAATCTTATTTTTACCTCTGATTTATGGGTATTGTTTTTTCAACGATATGGCTACCAAGTTGTTAGGAAGGACACAC
>NC_138374.1:49582608-49713605 GCF_054177405.1 Leptonychotes weddellii | reverse complement strand
CCCCCCACTTGAGGGACTGGGTTGTGCAACAGTAGCAGGCCGTGGCCGGCTATGAGGGGCTGGGCGGATGCACACTCCTGCAGTTTAATTCATTGTTCCCTCTGGAGCTTGGCCCCCCACTGCTTGTCCCAGCCACCTGATTGTTTGGCGCTTGGTGTTGGAAAGTCAATTTTCCTAAGTGGATGGTGAACCAATGGGCTGGCCTGGCCTGGTTTCCCTCCCTCCCAGCGCTGCTGCTGGCCAGCCTCTCTCCCTTCCTGTTTGCCTCACCTCATGAGGCACTGTTGTTTCCAGGGAGGCGGGTGGGCCAGTGTTCCCATTTGGCCCCTTGTTGGGGAGGACGTTGTTGCAGGCACAGCCTATCTGCGTTCCCAGGCTCTGCAGTTTTCTTGTCTGTGGTTAGGGTGGAGGGTGTGGGTTTGGCTGAGGTGGGAAAGGCTAAGGAGTGGGGCAGAGACACGGCCCAGAGGAGGGGAGGCTCTGTGTAAAGGCTGCTGGGGAGGTGGTCTCCCCGTCCATGCTGCTGCCTGCCTTGGGCATTCTGGAGGAGGAGGCCCTGTGGGGGTGCCAAGCTCCAAGGAATCCAGGCCCGGTGCAGCCACCCGCCCCACCTCACCCCACCTCATGCCTCTGTGGGTCCTGGTTTGTCTCTCCACTTGCACCAGCCTGGCTGGCCGGGGCTGCAAAGGGCAGCTGTGACTTCAGGGCAGAGCTAGCCTGCTTTGTGCTCTGGCCTCAGCCCCATTCCAGCCCTTCACGTCCTGGAGCATCACCGTGGGCAACTGGAGGGAGGCTCAGTAGGTCCAGTGCAGGGGACACTGGGGAGGGCTAGAGGGGTATCCTCGTCCAGATGGATCACTTCAGCTCTCCAGGCCACCCCGACATCTCGATCTGTAAAGAAGTAGAATCTTCTAGCCCAGTATCAGAGAGCCAGGACTGGCTCCAAAGCACAACCTCTTAAGAGCTGGGTGGGATGGGGAAACTGAGGCCCCCAGGAGTGCCAGACCTTGCCGGGGTCACAGAGGGCATCCCGGCTGGTCTCCAGGCTGCCCATCCCCTCCTCTTAGCCTGCAGCCTCACGGAGCCCACCCTCCCTCCACAGGCACGGACTCTGGCAGCGAGGTGCTCCCCGACTCCTTCCCGTCGGCGCCGGCTGAGCCCCTGCCCCACTTCCTGCAGGAGCCCCAGGACGCCTACATCGTGAAGAACAAGCCGGTGGAGCTGCGCTGCCGTGCCTTCCCCGCCACACAGATCTACTTCAAGTGCAACGGCGAGTGGGTCAGCCAGAATGACCACGTCACGCAGGAGGGCCTGGATGAGGCCACGGGTGAGCCTGCCCCACTCGTCCGGTCACCCCCAAGACACCAGGGCCCAGGGGTGCCAGGGACGCTGGGTCCTGGGCCTGGCTCCACCCTGGGCTCCGTGTGAGACTTCACACAGCCATGGCTCCCCCTGGGCCTCGGTTTCCCCTCTGGGGTTCATCCTGGATCCGTATCTCCCCAACGGTTGACCACATGTCCCTGTCTGATTGGGTTACCAAATGAAAGAGCACCGAATCCTTTTCTCTCCACCTCCAGCTTACGTCAGGGAGCAATGGGGGGGGCGGGTGCTAGAGTTCTTACAGGCACACACGCACACCCCAGCACCTGCCATGCCCCTTGCATAATGAAGAGGAGCTGCCCTGTCTGCAGCCCTGGCCCCCAGCACGTACCCAGAATCCTAGATCATCGTTAGCGTCAGAGGGCCTCTGGGTTTGTGGGGAGCGATTCTGTTCCCGTTCATGAGAAGGATGCATCTCCTCCATAGAGATCAGCTGTTTTCGGTTAAAAGACGAGGTTGATACTAGCAAGTAAATAACCATAGAGATGGTGCTAGGACATAGCCCAGATCCTGAGAGGAAGATGCACGTGGGGTCCTGGGCACCCCCAGCAGTGCCCCCGAGGCCAGGTGTGGGCTTCTGTGTCCCCAGGCCCCTCAGGGGGTCCTTTCCAGGGCTCAGGCCAGGGAGCGGGGCCATGCTGCTGCTGGTGACCTGCAGGTGGCCAGTGTCAGGCAGCCCAGCCAGGCCCGGGTTCCCGGGACCCCTCGCCCCACAGCCCGCCTCTGCTTTGGTCTTGCTGCTACCAGCTCTTCCCTCATCCTTCTCTCCCTTCTTTTTCAGCCTTCTCTTGTTTCCTTCTGTCTCTCCGGCCTCTCCGTTCTCACCCCTGTCTCTCTGTGTCTGTCTTCCCTTATGTCTGTCTCTGTCTCCCCCACAACTTGCTCTCTCTCACTCTCTCTCCTTTCTCCCTCCTTCCAACTTCGTTTTTCTGTGAAAAGCTCGCAGATTTCAGAACCACCCAGACTTAAAACCATACCCCAGAATGTACTTAATGCCATTCAGCTGTATATGCTAAAATGGTAAGTTTTAGATTATATATATATTTTACCAACGTTTTGAAAGAATTTTAGAAAATAGATTTGGAGTCTTATGCTCCCCCAAAATCTAAAAAATAAAATAAGCGATTTTTAAAAGAGAGAAAAAAGAAACCTACCCCAGCTGCTCCCAGTCTCTGGTTGTGTGACTCTGGGAAGTCCGTCACCCTCTCTGAGCCCCACTTCCTCTCCTTGTAAACTGGGATGTTAACAGAAGGTCCCCATGGGGGTGGAACACGGTGGGGCCTGCAGTGTTGAGCATAGTGTCAGGAGCCAGCAGGCACTCAGTAAACCCCATTTCTTCTATCCTCTTTCTGGCTTTTTCTTGGCCTCTTTCCTCTCGAAACCTGTCCTTATTTCTCTGTCCCCCTGAGCCCCTCTGGCCCTGATCGGAGGTCAGTGGTGGGGGTCTAGACCGAGCAAAGGGATGGTGTACCCTGCTGGGGCCTCTCACAAACCCTGCAATTACAAGTAATAGTAACAGCATGGCTCCTTCTCCCCTGCTACCAGGCACGCGAGCCCTGCCAGGCCCCAAAATTGGGGCACTCTGGTCCCCATTAGCGACAAAGAATAGACCGTTGTCCTGTGGGCGCTTCCTTGGCGGCCGTGTGGCTGGTTCCTCCTCAGCCTCCTGCTCCCCACCCTGGCACTCCTGGAGGCCCTGGAAGAACAGAGGATGACAGCTGGGGGCCAGAAGAGCCGAGACAAGCCCCCCAGCCACCAGCTCATGCCGGGTTGGGGCAAGCAGCCCAAGCCTGGGTGTCCCGGCCCAGGCACCACCTGCCAGGTGGCCGCCGTGCCGGAGGGGGGCACACCTGGTGCTGGGCCCAGGTCTGGGCGACTGAAGTTCCTTGTCCCCTCTCTGTCTGCTGGTGACCATCACCAAGGTGTTGAGCCCCACTGGGTGATGGTTTGTCTGTCCAGCTGTTGGGGGCTTCTGGATGGATGACCCCCTTGAGAGGGACCCCCCCTTCCAGTTTCACAGCCCGGTGAATGAGGGGCGGGGCACCCGGCTGTGCTGGCCTGGGCAACGCCGCTTCGCTGGTCGAGCCAGGACTCCGGGCAGCCACTGTGAGCAGGCCCAGCCAGTCCCCCAGGAGCAGCCTCTTCCCTCCCGATGCTCCCCGATGGCAGACCCCCAGCCCCCTCCCACTTAGATCCCTGGGGTTTTCCTCACTGTCTGGGCTCCCAGTGCAAAGGCCATCCTACCCCATGATCCAGGAGAGCGAAGGCAATGCACTTCACTGGGAGAGTAGAGCTCTAACCAGGCCAAGACTCAGGTAGCTGATCTCAGCTCTGCCGGCGCCTTAAGGGTGGGATGTCGGGCCTGCCACTGACCCTCTCTGAGCCTCCGTTTCTTCACATGTAGAAGGAAGGGGCTGCATGAGATCCACATGACCTTCCAGAGTAGATTTGTATTCAGCCTTGGCTGGGTGCTATGGCAAAGTGATTGTCATGCTGAGTGTCTTACCATGATGAGGGAACTGAGGCTCAGAGAGGCTGAGTAACTGAGTGAAGGTCACACAGCTGGGGAGTCAGGTTGGGGCCAGGATTCAGACCTGTCCAGCCATCCAACCCTACACTTGACCACCATGCCACAGTAGCACGGAGTGTTGGCAATCCTGCCCTTGAGGGGCTTGTCAGAACCCATGTGTAAGCATGAGAGGATGAGCTGGTACACATGGCAGGGAGGAGCAGCTTTAGGGATTCTGAAAATGGGGGTAGTCAGGAAGGGCTTCCTGGAGGAGGAGGCCTTGCTGTCCTCCCACAAGCTTTGGGGAAGAGCTTTGGATGGTCATCCTAACCCAGAAGGGTTCGTTCCTTTTCTGAGCATAAGGGGCTTTGTCGAGGGTTGGCAGAAGAGTGACTGATCCTTCCTGGGCAGGCTGGTGGACCCAGTTATCCAGAGAGGCCTCCAGGCCCTAGTAGGGAGCTGTTGAGAGATTGGAGGGTTCCCAGGAAGAGGGGCCTCCCATCAGCTTCAGGTCCTACCCAGAGAGAGGCCACATGCTGTCTTCACATATTTGTGGAATACCTTTTCTGTGCCAGGTCCTGGGCCCCAGCAGTAAACAGGGCAAAGCCCTGCTTTATTCTCTTGCAGGAAATATGTAATTCATACATGACCACATCAATACATGATACAGTTCCAGAGAGTGGTCAGTGCTGTGGGGAAACCAGGCTGGGCAGGGAAAGAGAACTGCACAGCCCAGTCGTGCTCAGTGTGATACTTGGGGGTGGGCCAGGGTTAGAGGGGCCTTCCCTCTAGAAGTGAGGCCCAGCCCAAAGCTGATGGTGACTGGGAGTCCATTGGCCGCAGGGGGGACAGAAGAGAGTTCCAGGCAGGGAACTGGATGTGCAAAGGCCCTGTGGCTGCGGGGAAGATGCCCAGGGAGGCTGTGGCGGATAGACGGTGTAGGGCCTGGCAGCCATGTGGAGGATTGAGGTCTTTGTGTTGTGAGGACCGGAGGCACAACCAGGGGAGTGACGTGGCATTTGTGCATTTTGCAGAGCACTCCCCGGCTTTAGGGCAGGACATGGCTGGCACGGGGGCAGAGGGCTTGCGCTAGCCGGGGCAGTCTTCGGGGGAGTGGCAGTGGCGGCTCGGGCCAGGGAAATACATGGGAACGGGAGGCACTTGGCAGAAGAGAGACAGATGTCCCGGTGCCATGGCCCCTGCTTCCCATCCTCAGACCCGCCCCCTGCTGACATCCATCTCCCCCTCTCAGGCCTGCGGGTACGGGAGGTCCAGATCGAGGTGTCCCGGCAGCAGGTGGAGGAGCTGTTCGGGCTGGAGGATTACTGGTGCCAGTGCGTGGCCTGGAGCTCCGCCGGCACCACCAAGAGTCGCCGGGCCTACGTCCGCATCGCATGTACGCCGTCCCAACCCCCACCGCCACCCCATTCCCCCGGGGCCCCTTCCCCTTCCCCTTGCCCGTGCCCCCCCCAGAAAGGAAGTTCCTCCTCTGTGGGGGCATCCCTGGCTGAAGATGCCCACCGCAGGGACGTTAGGGCCCGTGGGTGCCCGCTCAGAAGAAGCCTCCTAGACCCAGAACGGGGCCACCTCTGGCCTCAGGATTTCTAACGGCCCCTTTCACCTACTTCTGTAAAGGGAGCTGCCTGCTTCCACACCATCCTGGGTTGTTCTGTGCTTAGTATCCCACAGTCAGGGAGGGAAACCTGTTCCCCCAGCTCCACCCGGTGAGGCCCCACTTTGGTGACAAGGAAAGGCCCCAGGTCGAGCCCGTTCCCTTGGTGTGCACTCCCACCTAGTGGCTAGAGTGGGGCGCTTCAGGCTTCGGTTCCACCTCATTGTGCCTGGTGACCCCTCTTCCTTCTCCCAGACCTGCGCAAGAACTTCGATCAGGAGCCTCTGGGCAAGGAAGTGCCCCTGGACCAGGAGGTTCTCCTGCAGTGCCGCCCACCGGAGGGGGTGCCTGTGGCTGAGGTGAGGGGGGACAAGGGGAATACTAGGCATGGCAGAGACCAGCCAGGCTTGGTATTTACTACCAGCCACGGTGCCTCAGCCTCCCAGAGCTCTCCCCATTTCATAGATGGGAATATCAAGGCTTGAGACAGAGAAGGGAACTACCACCTCTGCAGAACTCAGAATGTGTGGACCCCAGCCAGGCCCTCCACAGGCATAACCCCGAGGGATGGGGCAGAGCTGGGGCAAGATCCCCAAGGGCTACTTGGGCAGGCCCCAGGCTCAGTCTCCTGTAAGACTAAGCCTGTGGCCGAATCCTCCTTCCCCACCCAGAAGCCAAAGAGCCAGCTTTATGGACACCAGAGGGTCTCCGTAATGCGTGGGCCTAAACATGATGCACCCCGCGTGGCCTTTGCCTTAACGGTGAAGGCATGCACTACTAGCTAATGCTTACTTTGCACGTCTGGGGAGCTGAGTACTATTCTTCACACTTTCCACACTAACGTGTTTGGTCCTTGTAACATCTCTGTGGGGTAGATGCTAATAAATGCCGCCCTCCGTTCGATGAAATTGAGGCCGTCCAGCTGCTGGGTGGTTGTCCCAAGCACTGGGTTCTGTACCGCCCAGCACAGGGCCTGGCCCGTGGAGGGCCTGCCTCACCGTGTCCCCACCGTGGGCGGCCCTGCAGAGAACTGCTGTCCTGGTTTTGGCCGCCCTCCCTTCCCCTCCACAGAGGGCCCACTCCCCGGGATGCAGGTGAGTAGGCAGCGGGCCCTCATGCCCCCGCAACCGCACTCCTGCAGGTGGAGTGGCTGAAGAATGAGGACATCATCGACCCCACCCAGGACACCAACTTCCTGCTCACCATCGACCACAACCTCATCATCCGCCAGGCCCGCCTGTCGGACACGGCCAACTACACCTGTGTGGCCAAGAACATTGTAGCCAAGCGCCGCAGCACTTCCGCCACCATCACCGTCTACGGTACGGCCCACCCGGGGGCAGCCGGGCCGTCTGCCCACTCACCGCGTCCTGCCCAGGAGGCCAGCAGGGCCCCGGTGGGCAGCTGGGCGGCTGAGGCCCAGAGAGGGGAGGTGCCCTCACTGAGATCACACAGCCAAGCTAGCAGTCAAGTCGGGCCCTCCTGGGTTTGGGGTTGGAACGGGGCCCAGTCGGTATCCTCATGCCCGAGCCTGGCGTCCCAGCAGAGTGAGGAGCGGCCCCCTCGGCCTGCAGTCTCTTCCTTGCTGTTCCCTTGGGCAGGAGGGGCAGAGCCATAGCTGAGATGCCTCGAGTGTGGTAGAAAGAACCCTATTTCGGGCTCCGTTACCGGGTGACCTTGGGTAAGCGTCCGCGCTCTCTGGACCATCGTTTGTCATTGTACAATGAGGCTGGGGATAGACCGTGACCTCCCTGGTCCCCTCTGGTGCTGATGGCTGTAGCCCAGATCTGTCCCCGGTGCTACGGCAGGAGGGGTCCAGTTAGGAAAGGCCAGGCCTCAGCAGAAGGGCCTCGTGGGGGCTGGAGATGGGGTAGGGGGCCCACAGGTCGCAGGGCCAGGCCCGGCAGGTGACACCCGCTGCCCTCGCAGTGAACGGTGGCTGGTCCAGCTGGGCAGAGTGGTCGCCCTGCTCCAACCGCTGCGGCCGTGGCTGGCAGAAGCGCACGCGGACCTGCACCAACCCGGCCCCGCTCAATGGAGGCGCCTTCTGTGAGGGCCAGGCCTTCCAAAAGACCGCCTGCACCACCGTGTGCCCAGGTAAGGCCGCAGGCCAGCCGGCAGCCTGCCCACCCCCGTTCCCAGCCCAGTTCCCAGCCCCACTTTCTGTGCTGTGTCGGCTGCCACGCTCAGGATGGCCGTTCTCTCCCCATTGTGGGGGGCAGAAGGGGCTTGTCCTGGGGCCCGCAGCTGGCGGAGCAGGCCGGATGGGATGCCGCGGCCTCTGGCCTCTCATTCTGTGCCCGGCTGCTAGAGAGACAGACACAGGCACAGAGCTGCCATCGGAGGGCTGGGCTCTCCTGCCCCCAGGCTGCGGGTTCTCGGTGTCAGCCCCCAGGGCCAGGGTCCCAGCACTGCCTGGGGTCAGTAGGAGCCTGTGCTCCTGCCCTTGACCTAGACACGTCTTGCCCGCCACCCCTAATCCTGCAAAGGTCCTCTCTTCTCCTCTCATCTTCGCCTCACCCTGCGCGTCCCCTTCCGTGGGTCCCTTGCATGCCTGGTTTTGTCCCGGCTCTTATGTTCTTGTGTGTTTGCCTTGGGTTTGAGTCCCTGTGAGTGCCCTGGGCTGCGTCTGTGTGAGGGACCGTGTGTGTGTGTGTGTTCTGCCCGCCCACCCAGCGCCCCCGGCCGCACTGGCACAGGGCCCCGTGGCTGGGGGTGGCTGTGCTTGCGTCTGGCTCCCTCTCCTGCCGTAGCGCGCGGGGACATGTGTGCGGAACCGCACTGTGTCCCACGTGCTGTGTGCCGTGCTCCCACAGTCGACGGAGCATGGACGGAGTGGAGCAAGTGGTCGGCCTGCAGCACTGAGTGTGCCCACTGGCGCAGCCGAGAGTGCATGGCGCCCCCGCCCCAGAACGGAGGCCGAGACTGCAGCGGGACCCTGCTCGACTCCAAGAACTGCACGGACGGGCTGTGCGTGCAGAGTGAGTCCTTGGGACAGCGGGGCCCCCTGGGGGTGGGGGCTCGAGCCGGATGAGTGGGGCCCCCCCAGCCTGCCTCAGGCATCCGGTGCGGGCTGCGGTGGAGCAGCCCCTGGGGGCCTCTGCCCACTCGCCACATGCATCATCTCATCTGCGCGTTTCCTGTCACCTCACCACCCGTTCTCTGCCACCTGTGTCATTGTCTTTCCCTTTATTTCCCTCGACAGATAAGAAAACTCTAAGTGACCCCAAAAGCCACCGTAAGTCCCATTTCATGGTTGTCCTCTTTCCTCTGGGGGATCCCTGGCTCTCCTTGACTGGCTTTTCCAGGGTGTGGGGTGCAGGGCAGGGTGGGGGACAGGGAGACTCGAAGGTGCCCCCTCACCCACCCTCCATGGGGTCCCCCGGCCCCCGGTGCGGCACGCGTCACGACCTCCATCGCGTGCAGACAGGCAGACCAGCAGCTGACAGAAAGGACACCGTCCCGAGCCTCCCATGACGGAAGAAGATGGGGCTCAGAGAGAGGAAGGGGCTGACCGGGGATCCAGCCAGGATTTGAATCTAACTAGTTACGTGGCCAAAGCTGGTGCTCTTAGCCTTGCACCCTCAGCTTTCCTCTCTGTGACAGGGCCAGCACCCAGGCCCACACTGTCAACCCGGAGCCCCTCACTGTACCCCCAACAGCGGGACTAGGTTCTCCAGGAAACCCGCTGCCCAGCGTCAGCCCCAAGGGGCTGGTCAGCTTCCTCCCCAGGCTGTGCTGTGGCAGCCCCAGAGCAGTAAAGCTGCTCAGGCAGATTGGCCTGTGGTAATTAAACCGTAACTTCCAAATAATTCCAGAATCATAAAATCAGCAGTGAGGCCCTGGGCCCAGCTCAGAGGGGGGGCTGGGCCGGTGTCCCCCCGTGGCCAGGGAGAACATCAGGAGGCAGAGCCAAGCCCTTGAGGGCCTCCTCTGGCGGCTCTCCCGGGGGCCAGGAACCTCCGGGAGCCCAAAAATGAGGGCGACTGAGGAGAGATGGGGCCAGAAGGCGGCGGAAGCAGGCAGACACCAGAACTGAGCCACGCCCTGCCTGCCGAAGGCTCAGTCTGCACCAGGGAAGTGGGGCTTGGAAGGGTCCAGGCAGGGAAAGCAGGCCTACTTTTCTGAGGCCTCCCCACCCCCCAGGAGGGGAGACGGGACTTGTGCTTCCTGGAGCTCCCAAAACAAACAAGAAGGAAGAGCAGGTATCTGGGCTCAGCCTGTGTGCTGTCCCGTGTGGTAGCCACTGGCCACGGGTGGCTCTCTCAACTTCTGTTAACTTAGTTAAAATTAAATACATTGTTAAAGATCTAGTTCCTCAGTCACACCGGCCACATTTTCGTGGCTGTCACTTGGGACAACACAGACATAGAACGTGCGTCGCTGTGGAAAGCTCAGTTGGATGGCACTGCCGTGTAGACCCTCCCTCTTAACCCTGACACCTTCCTGCCTGGCCCGTACAGGGGTATTTGCAGCTGGGTAGTGGCCTGCCTGGGGGAGGGAAGTGAGCTGTGGGTGGCCTCCCTGAGCCCCTTCCTTCCCCTCCACCTGCTCTCCTCCTCTCCACCACATCGCCTTGCATCTCATTCCCTCCTCATGCTCCTTCTCTGCCTCCATCCCCACCCCCACCCCCAGCAGAGGATGGAAGTTGAGCTCAGGACGGCCGCTGCAGAGAGTTCTGGGAGCCGGGACCTCCGGCCTGAGGATATGCCGCAGGCTGCAGTGGGGCCCTCAGTTAACCTCCTGGCCAGGACAGGACAGACTGAGCCACAGCCCTTGTCTCTTTGTCAGCAATGAGCCATGAGTTCACTGTTGGGACAGACCACGAGTCATTTTGCCTGTCTTTCAGCACTGGGAGGAAAGCAGGGCAGGGGACTTGAGGCCATTTTACTTGCAGAGACCGATGTGCAGAGTGGTTCAGGCTTGCTTGAGGTCCCGGCCAGTCGTGGGGGGGCCGAGACTAGGACCTAGCACAGCGCAGGTCTGTCCCGGGACCTGGGTCTCACGCAGCTCTCCTGGGCCCGCAGTGCTGGAGGCCTCGGGGGACGTGGCGCTGTACGCAGGCCTCGTGGTGTCCGCCTTCGTGGTCGTGGGCGTCCTCATGGTGGTGGGCGTGGTGGTATACCGCCGGAACTGCCGGGACTTCGACACTGACATCACCGACTCGTCCGCCGCCCTCACTGGCGGCTTCCACCCTGTCAACTTCAAGACTGCGAGGCCCAGTAAGCACCTGGGGATACTGGGAACGGGGGGGCAGATGCAGGCTGGGGCACCCAGAGGGGCAGGGCAGCCGGCCAGACCAGCCAGACCGCAGCGGGGGCTCTTGATCCCTCCCGGGGTTTTCCTAGACTTTGCTCTACAGATAACTGGATGAGTGTAGATCAGAGAGACACAGGGAAGAGCAGCAGCCCAGGTGGTGAGTCCCCAAAGCTTCCTGCAGCAGATGACAGTTGAGCCTTTGGCAGCTGAACACTGGGTGGGATTTGGCAAGAGAAGGGCCCCCGGCAGGAGCAGAGGATAGGAGCCGGCCAGTGAGGCACAGCTGGGTCTGACGGCAGCCCCGACCCCTGCAGATAATCCCCAGCTCCTGCACCCGTCGGCGCCCCCGGACCTCACGGCCAGTGCTGGCATCTACCGCGGGCCCGTGTATGCCCTGCAGGACTCAGCCGACAAGATCCCCATGACCAACTCACCCCTGCTGGACCCCCTGCCCAGTCTCAAGATCAAGGTCTACAACTCCAGCACCAGCGGCTCGGGGCCAGGCCTGCCCGATGGGGCCGACCTGCTGGGGGTCCTGCCGTCCGGCACATACTCCGGCGATCTCACCCGGGATGCCCACTTCCTGCACCTGCGCAGTGCTAGCCTCGGCCCCCAGCAGCTCCTGGGCCTGCCCCGTGACCCGGGGAGCAGCGTCAGCGGCACTTTCGGCTGCCTGGGTGGGAGGCTCAGCATCCCGGGCACAGGTGGGCTCCTGCTCTGCTTGCCTCTCAGCCCGGCCTCAGCATGTCCCCTCTAGGCATCCCCAGCACCCCCTCCACCGATAGAAGCTAGGACGTCCCTGATCCCTTTTCTCAGATGGGAAACATGAGGTCCAGGGGGAAGAAGGACAATAAAGTAGAAGACTTGGGGTCCAGGCCTTTCTCTGCCCCACTAAGGCAGGGGAACCTTCGACGAGCCACTCTGTAAACCTCATCTGCTAAGTGGGAGAGAATACCTCTTCGTAATTCAACAGACCTACAGAGCACCACTGGGAAGGCAGGGCTGCCCATCTCAGGCTGCAAAGGAAACTGGTAGTTTCCCAGTTTCAAACGGATCTGGGGCTGGAGCTGGCATTGGGGCCTTCTGACTTGGAGTCTCTGCCATCTTTATGCCTTTCACAATGCCAGGGACCCCTGTGTTACCCGCCAAACTCACCACTGTCAGTGACCTGGTCTGTCCTTGTACCGAATCCCCAGAGTTTCTCTCTCCACCCCTTGTTGTTGACCACCTGGATTTTGGGAGATGTATTCCCCCACCCCGGACCTAAGCTAGGAGCCACCCCCCCCACCCCTGTTCTAAGCTCTTAGACTCCCTCCAGCCCCTCCCTGCTGACCTCCCTCTCCCCCTAGGGGTCAGCCTGCTGGTGCCCAATGGAGCCATCCCCCAGGGCAAGTTCTATGAGATGTACCTCCTTATCAACAAGGCAGAGAACACCCTGTGAGTAGAGAGACCTCAGTTCCGGCCTGGGCTGCCCCCCTCCTCTTCCTCTCCCTGCTACCTGTCCACCCTGGGTTCAGATATCATCATCCCCCACTCTGCGCCTGATCCTAAGGCCAGAGGTAGTCCTCCAAGGAAGACACTGACAGATCTTATTACATACAAAACCTGCTAGACTAATCACGAAACTGAAAGGCAATTGACAAAGTAGCTACCTTATGACAAAAGGTTAATATCCTTACTATGTAAAGAGGCTTTGAACATTTCACTACAGAAGTGGTCAGAGGATATGAAATGATTCACGCATACTCTCTCTGATGCACACACACACCCACACACACAGAGGCCAGTAGATTCTGAAAAAATATTCAGCCTAATTTGTAGTCAAAGAAATAGTAATTCAAACAGCCATGGGATATTAGGAGTTTTTTACTTCTTGAATTTACAGATTTTTTTTTCATATGATAAAACCTTCATATTGACAAAAACGTGGGGACTCGGCCCCCCATGACACGCTGCCGGGAGCCCAGACTGGTAGCAGCTTTCTAGAGGGCAGTTTAGCAACGCTTGTCCAAAACATCCCAAGAGCGCAGAACCCTTGAAAACGCGAACAAAAATACGGCTGTGAGAACTTGGCCGTGAACAGCAGAAATCTGAGAACAATCTTAAGGCCTGTGCCATCCTTCTGCCTCTCCTTAACCCCTAACCTCTGGGAGCCCCGGGGGAGGGGGGTGGAGACCTGCCTTGGGCCACCCAGGAGCCAGGGCAGAGGCGGGAGCCCCACACCAGTCCCAGCCCTTGCTGAGCTTCCAGCCTCCCCTCACTGTCTGCCCCGTGCCCTCTGTCATCTCCCCAGCCCACTTTCAGAAGGGACCCAGACAGTACTGAGCCCCTCGGTGACCTGTGGGCCCACGGGCCTCCTGCTGTGCCGCCCCGTCATCCTCACGGTACCCCACTGTGCTGAAGTCAGCAATGGTGACTGGATCTTCCAGCTCAAGACCCAGGCCCACCAGGGCCACTGGGAGGTGAGGAGCCGAGGCTGGGAGGCCGGGCCCGCTATCTGAACCTGCTCTGGGAAGCCTCCAAAGCTGAGAGAAAGCCCCTTTTCTCTTGGCCCCGCCTGGGTGGACCTCTCCACGGCCGTGACCTGTGTGCTTCACCCTGCAGGAGGTGGTGACTCTGGACGAGGAGACCCTGAACACCCCCTGCTACTGTCAGCTGGAGGCCAGGTCCTGCCACATCCTGTTGGACCAGCTGGGCACCTACGTGTTCACGGGTGAGTCCTACTCCCGCTCGGCTGTCAAGCGGCTCCAGCTGGCCATCTTCGTCCCCGCCCTCTGCACCTCCCTGGAGTACAGCCTCAGGGTCTACTGCCTGGAGGACACGCCCGCGGCCCTGAAGGTAAGGCCGCGCCGTCGGTTCCGTGCAGCGCCCCCGGCGCACCAGCTGCCGCGCCTTCCCGTGTCCCCCACCCCAGAATTGTGGTACCCCTCTTCCACCATCAGCCTCATGAATCGGTCATTCATTGCTCCAACACTGAAATGGCATCAGACCCCCAAGATACAGAGAGGAATCAGGCACAGTTCTGCCCTCACCAAGCTCCAGACTAGAGGAGGGGCAGACAGATAGGGGGCTCCGTGACGGAGGGTGAGGAGCACCCGACTGGGAGGGGGAGGGCCTGAGAAGGCTTCACAGCACAGTTAGCCTTAGACCTAGCTCCGAAAGCCAAGTAGGGGTGCCAGGCCGAGGAGGCCGAAGGGCCTTCCGGTAGGCAGAGCCGCTAACGCAGAGGTGGGTGTGTCGTTCCTGCAGGGAACGAAGCCTGCAGGGGCTGTGTGTATGTGACAGAGGGAGAGAGATGGGGCTGGGGAGGTGGGCAGGGCTCAGCTCCCAGCAGCCTTGGGAGCCATGAGCAGGAATTTGGGATCCATCCAGTGGGCGGCAGCAAAGACGCGGTGGACCCCTGTTCACAGGCGCTCTTTTGGAAAGCCCCTGTGCTATGCTGGGGAATGGCTGGACAAGAGGCAGAGAGGCCAGCTGAAAGCTGCAACTGGGCCCTGGACACCAGGCAGGGACAGCCGCGAGGACGGGGGGTTGGCCGCTGTGTTAGCAGAATGGACAGAACCCAGTGCCCGATGGGAGGGGGAGGGGAGGGGCAGGGAGGGAAGGCGGGGGTGGGGGCTAACGGCCAGGTTCTGAGTATATGCAAAAGGACAGACGGTGCCCCTGCATGAGGGAGGGGTTGTGGCAGGTGCCAGTGGTTTGGGCAGGGAGGGCAGAAAGGTGAAGGTGTCAGATTTGGGCACGTAGAGCCTGATGGTGGCAGGGTGGACCTGAGTTAGCACCCTGCCCGCCCCCGCCCCCACCCCCCACCCCCGCCTCCAAGTCCCACCCATTGCCTCCCCAGCCCTCCACTGCGTTCCTAGGACCTCAGGCTCATCCTAACACCGGAAGAGCATGGCCCCTTGGCCCCATGTAAACCTCTTCCTTCCTTCCATCCCCCTGTGAAGCCTCTGGTCCCTCTCCTGTAGCTCTAGGCCTCTCCCCACCCATGGTCTGTGGTCTCCTCCAGTTCCTGTCTCCTAGTAGCATGTGACTTGTCCCAAACTCCAAGTCACGGACTGAGGCAGCACAGGTGGAAAGGCCTCATGGGAGAGTGAGTGTCTTCTGCTGGGCTAAGCTGGCCTGAAATTCCAGAAGGCCCAGAATGCGTTGGAGGCTCTGGGAAATGCTCTTGCGGCCTGCATCCCTCGGCACTGGTGCATTGGCCAGGGTCCAGCTTTGGTCAGAGAATGGAGTGGAGGTCAGGAGGGGAGCTGCCACATTTTGGCTTGATGGCATTCCTTATCTCTTCAGTCCCCATCTGTCCGTCCATCCGCTCGTCCATCCATCCATCATCCATCCAGCTTGCTGCCCATCTATTTGTACACTCATTCACTCAGCAGTCCATCTGTCTTTCCAGCCATCACCAAGCATTCATTCATCGTTCCTTCCATCTGTCTTTCTATTTATTACCCATCCATTTGTATATCTGTCTGCACGTCCATCTGTCTGTCTATATTTATGCATCCATTTTTCTATCTATCTATCTGTCCAGTCATCTGTAAATCCAGTCATCTATCCATCTGTCCCATTATCTGGCCATTCATCCATCTATTCACATGGTGTGTCTTCTCTGAGCACTTACCAAATGCCCGGCCCCGTGCTCCGATGGATGCCTGCCCTCAGTCCTACAGCCTGGCTGCCACTGCCCGCATGTGTCCCCAGACCCCCAGCTTGCAGCAAGAAGAACCCATTGGCCAAGTGTGATGGGCTCCCCCTCCCCATTGCCTCCTGGCCCTCAGGACGTGCTGGAGCTGGAGCGGACGCTGGGTGGCTATCTAGTGGAGGAGCCCAAACCCCTGCTGTTTAAAGACAGTTACCACAACCTGCGCCTCTCTCTGCACGACATCCCCCATGCCCACTGGAGAAGCAAGCTGCTGGCCAAGTACCAGGTGAAGGCTGGGGGAGGGGAATGAAGCTGGGGAGGGGGGAACATTTGAGGGGCTGCCCAGGGAAGACCAATGCCCCTGCCCAGGCCTCGGCCCTGCCTCCTTCCTCTAGGCTTGCCCCCGCCCCCAGTCTGTCTCCCTCCCACCCCACTCTTCACGCTCCCAGTCGTCCTGAGGCACAGCCCCACGCTCCGTGCCCACCCCATGGCACACTCCCCCACACAAATGTCTACACGCGTCATCTTCAGAGAGGCCTTACCATCTCTAAGAGTGTTCATGCCTGGCAGACCGTGCAGAGGACTCTCCAGTGGTCACGTCCCTGTGCCTGCACCTATCCGCACAACACCATTGAGTCTGCAAGGCTTCCAGCCCAGACATACATGCGCACACACACGCGTCCACGCATGCACACCCTTGCACACACACTCACGCATCCAGACTTGTGCCTTCTCCCCCATATGCTCCCTTTCTCAGCTGAAGGGCCCTTGACCAGCTCCTCTTCCTCTGCCTGTCCGGATGGAGAGGCCTGCACTGCCCACTGAGAGGTCCCCGCGCTCCCCGAGGCTGGCCTCATCACCAGCCTCTGAGGGCAGGGCAGGCTCGCCTCTGGTCCTTGACCCTGCCGCCCCTCCCTCAGGAGATCCCCTTCTGTCACATCTGGAGTGGCAGCCAGAAGGCCCTGCACTGCACCTTCACCCTGGAGAGGCACAGCCTGGCCTCCACAGAGCTCACCTGCAAGATCTGTGTGCGGCAGGTAGAAGGGGAAGGCCAGATCTTCCAGCTGCACGCCACGCTGGCAGAGGTGAGGCCAGAGGCCAGACCCTCTGTGGGGCCGGGGGGGACAGCGTTCAGACCCCCATGCTCCCCCCTCAGCTGGGGGGGAGTGCTGTCTCCTGTAAAGATGTGTTCCCTTCACCTCCCAAGTCTGAGCTGGGACCTGCGTGGTTCTGCTCAGAGCCACCACTTGCTGTGCCTGGCCTGTAGCAACATCTAAGTCAGAGAGTGGGTTTTAGGGAGGACAGAGACCATCAACCTTGGATCCGGTCAGCACTTGGCCCAGGCCTGCGGTTCTCCCCCACTATGAATCCAGACTGAGGTTTACGACACCCAGGCCACGCAGGACAACAGTGCTAGAACCTCCTTGCAGCATGGTGTCAAGAACACTGTCCATGGGCCTAGGCCCCCCTCTGCCCCGACCTTGGCATGCGACCCTGGGCACGTCACCTCCCCTTTCTGACTTCATTTCCACACGTGTAAAAGTGGTCCTGTGTGGACTAGACCGTGGCTGAGGCTCCCTGTGGCTTTGTAATCACAAGAGGGCATCAGCATTAGCCTGGGCCAGTGCGTGAGCATGGTGCGCCCCGAGGGCTGGGGGTTGGGCATGCAGCCCTGGCCCTTGGAAGCTTCCAGGCGAGGAGGTTTTTGACTGGGCAGCTGGAGCCTGCCCAGAGCGTGGGGAGTGACCGGAACCTCCGTGAGCTCACAGTCCCCGGGCAGGAAGGTTGGAGGGACAGATGCCAGTGCTGTGCAGGGGCGGGGCGGGGGGGGGGGCGGCGGGAGGGGCGGGGCGCTTTTCCCCTCTCACCTTGCCCCTGCTTTTCCAGACGCCTGCCAGCTCCCTGGACGCCTTCTGCTCTGCCCCTGGCAACACAGTCACCACCCAGCTGGGGCCCTATGCCTTCAAGATTCCACTGTCCATCCGCCAAAAGATATGCAACAGCCTGGACGCCCCCAACTCGCGGGGCAATGACTGGCGGCTCTTGGCACAGAAGCTCTCCATGGACCGGTGGGTGTTGGGCCGGGCCCGTCCCACCCCAGCCTCCCTTTGTCCCCAAGGGGCAGGTGGGGCAGGCAGCCCGACAGTCCAGGCAGGTCCTTCCATCCGTGGTCGATCAGGAGCTCAGGCTCCGGTATGCGAAATCCGAGAAGCCCATTCCTTGAGGAGCGCCGTGTTCAGGGTGCTGGCCTGTGAGAATGAGGGGAAGCCAGGACACCAGGTGTGATCACCATCTGCACCCCCATGCCCAGGACAGAGCAGGTGTTCTGGAAACGTTTGTGGGGTGACAGAGTATATTTGCATGTCAAAACCCTTCTGGAGAACTTAAAAAGCTCTTCTGGATAAATATAATGGCAACAATAGTCCTTATTATTACATACCTACTGAGAAACCCTTTAATAAACCTGTGTTGAGCAGATGCCACATACAAGACACCTTACTAGAAACGGATGGGCTTTGCAGAGTGTCTAAGGCTTAGTTCCTGCTCTCGGGGGAGCGTGGGGGCTGAGGCCAAGCAGGGAACGGATGTGGGAGGAGGAGAGAATGAAAGGCTAGGTTTGGACAGTCTCTCCTGGGGCCAGTGTCTTTCAATTGTAGTACTAACAGGGATGATGGATGATGACGAGCAAGACAGTTTCCATTTTAGAGAGGCGGAGACCAAGGCTCAGAGAGGAGCAGGGGCCACACAGCCCCCCAGCAGAGGGGCTAAGGTTCAGACCCAGGATTGTGGGACCGCAGAGTCTTCTCACCTCCCAGTGCTCTCTGCATTTCCAAGCTCCCAGGAGGTGCTGGATGTTTGGGGAGCCCAATGGCCTTCTCCTTCCCTCTGCCAGGTACCTGAACTACTTTGCCACCAAAGCGAGCCCCACGGGTGTGATCCTGGACCTCTGGGAAGCTCTGCAGCAGGACGACGGGGACCTCAACAGCCTGGCGAGTGCCTTGGAGGAGATGGGCAAGAGTGAGATGCTGGTGGCCATGGCCACTGACGGGGACTGCTGAGCAGCCCCGAAACCGTGGGCTGGGAGGGTGGGCAGGAGGCGGGCACAGGGAGGCCCGGGCAGCCTCATGAGAGGCGGTGCAGCCTCTGCTGTCCCCCAGCTCACAGCCGGAGTCGCCCTCTCCTCCTCCCCTCGCCCCACTCCAGACCACGACCAGCCTTAGCAAATCCATGTACTCCATTGTCCAGAGGACCCAGTGCTCCTTCTCTGCCCCTTGCTGTCCCTCCTGCCATCAGATCTCTGTGGGGAACCACCATGAGGTCTCTGGAGGCAGCCCGGGGGACCAGGAGGTGGCCCTCCCCACTCCTTCCACACCACCTACCGTGGCCCCGGGAGCTCTGGGTTACGTTTGTCTAAGTTTCGTCCTTCAGTTTCTCCCTCGGTCCTGGTTTCTCCCTCCCCCCCAGCCCCCTTCTCCTTTCACACCATTTTCCTCTTTGAAGAGTCAAGTACAATTCACACGAACTGCTTTCTCCTGTCCAAAGCAAAAAGGAAAAGGAAAGGAAGAAAGAAACTTCAGACCACTAGTCAGGCTCCGAGAAGAAAAAGAGCAACACCAAAACCACAAGGGAAAAGAAAAACCCAGTTTCTTAGGAAACGCACATGATTTATTATCCAGATATTTGGATAAGTCCTTTTTAAGAAAAAAAAAAAAAAAGAAAATGAAAAACAACAGAAAAAAAATAGAAAACTCTTTTCTTGAGTGTGGATGAGTGTGGGCTTGCTCATGGCTCTGGCCAGGAGTGAGCGTGTGTGCATGTGTGTGCGTGTGTGAGAGAGAGATTATCAGGGGGAGAGAGAGACAGAACAGAGAACACCTTGCTGCTAAGGATTCCGTCTTAGACTAACTCCTATAAGGCCTCAGTTTCCCCAGTTGTACAGGGTCAAATGGGGTTTTAGCCATGGTACCGTATTTCCTTCTAAAATCGTAAGCAGATGCTGAATCTATAAAGCCAAGGAGCCCTGAGGTCTGGAGTGGGGTGGGGTCCTCCCACCCACCCGCCTCCCCAGGCAGATGCCCCACAGGCTCCCTGGGCTCCTGGGGAGTCCGGATTAAGAGGCCTTGGGGTAGAAAGTGTGGGCAAGCCGGGCCAGCTGTGAGCCAGGGACAGTGTTTCCAGTGTCCCAGTCTGGTGGCTCTTGGAGAAGGGGGTGGGGCCCAAGCAGAGAAAGAAGTGGGGCGGAGGGAGATAGAGTCTCCTATGGACGTTTCTCTCCTTCACCCCAGGATGGGACCAGCCAGGTCATCCCTCCACCTAGCAGCCCGTAGACTAGGTGGGCTGCAGCATATTGGCATTCTGTTAATGCCCAGGAATCCAGAAACTGGTCTTCCCCAGCCTCAGTTCCTCTATAAAACAGAAGGGATGGATAAGAGGGCCTCTAACTGCAGAAGCCTGAGCTTCTGGGCCTCGGTGTGCCTTTGAAGAACGTGTCAGCCGTCAGCCTTGCAGTCCGAGAGGTGGGTGCCCGGCTGGGCTCTACACGCCTCCCCCCGCCCCGCAGCAGAGGAGGACCTGGGGAGGGCTGTTTTCCCAGCTCTGACCCCCACCGGCACCTCCCTCAGCCCGGTTCTCAGCCTCTCTCTGCAGTCTGGGAGGTCTTGAAGCGAGCTTAGAACAGGCAGGGCTGCCAGAGTGGAGGGGCCAGCACCTCCTTGCCAGCCTGCTCTGGGACGCTCCAAGGAGCCATCAAAACAAGGTCCCTTTTTGACTGGCTGACAAGGGCTGGGACCCGGCTCTTAACAACTGGCACAGAGGCCTCTCTCTCCTCCTTGGCACCCAGGGCAAAGCCAGTGCCAGCCCCCCCACCCCCGACAGCTCTGGGCAGGCTCTGACCCCAGGGCTTGCCCCAGCAGGTCCATGAGCAGCTGCTGGGACCAGCCTGGGCATATCCTGGCCTTTGAAAGCCTGGTCTCCTGCAAGGAAAGCAGGTTTGGGAGCTCCAGTCCCAGGCGGTGTCCCCAGCTTACCCTTCCCTGCCATGGACTCTGGGGCTAATGGGGGTTCTCACCACCTACCGACCCCCCTGGGGGGTAGGTTAGCTGCGGGCAGACAGAGGCCTGCTCGGTTTGAGAGAAGATTTCTTCTATGAGGGCTGCTGAAGGGGCCAGGCGTGCATTCGGGGTGGGGCAGCAACAGCTCTTGACCTCAGTGCCTGTGTGGTGTTTTCTCAAAGGCAGCGAGCCTTCCCTGCCCAGGGTGCCCATCCGCTGTGGGCTCCGCATCCCCGATGCCTCCTAGCCTGAGCCATGCAGGCCTGTGTGACAGCATGGCCTTGACAGCAGCCTGACCAGTGCCACAGGGGCTTTCCCGGTGCCCTTCCCATCCGTCTCTAAAAGGCCCCCGGGCAGCCTGGAGTCCAAACACCAGCACTCAAGCTCCAGCTGTGCCGGTAAACTGCTGTGTGGCCTCAGGCACAGGACTGCCCTCTCTGGGCCCCATCTCCTTTTCATACCTGCAGCTGTCTGACTCCCTTTGGGTTCTGACACATGGTCGTTCTAGGGTTCTAGTAGGAACCCTAGTGGCGGGAGGTTGGCCGCAGTCTGCCATGCCCAGCACCCAGGATGAGAGCTCCTGCTGGATGAGGACAGGCCAGCCACCCACGTGCCATTTCTCAGTCGATTTCCAGAAAGTGTGTACCAGGGCCTGGAGCACAGAACCAATTGGCTGGAGCCTCCTGGGAGGGTTCAAACTGTCCAGCTTTATAAGAAATGCCTGGAAAGGATTTGCTGGCTCCATCCATCAGTCCTCTGCTGAGGCTTCTGTGGCTGCAGCCCCACACCGCTCACCTTAGGCTAGTATCAGGATTTCTCCTCTTATTCAGGCCTAAGCGGCTGCCGCACATAACCCATGTTCCCCATGGGAGGCAGATCAGGGGCCCCCGAGGGGCTTGCAGGAGCCTCGAGTGGGTGTTTGTGTCTCTCTCATCGCTGGGATGTGCTCGCACGTGCATGCGTGTGTGCGTGCCCTGGGTGTGCGTGCTTTTGTCTGCAGGCACATCAGGTTGCCCACCCCCCCCACCCCAGGAACATGTCCCCACCCGGATGTGCGTGTGTGACCTCCCTGAGTCCACAGGGTCAGTCGGTATATCTTCTACGTGCCTCTCCTCTGCCTTCTCTCGCAGAGACCAGGGGTCCTCCTAAGGGTGTGGGGGTCTCTCCATCTCCTGGAAGACCCAGGACCCTCTGGTCCCCTTTTCCCAGCAACCAGGCAGCTGGGCCAGGTCCCTCAGTACACCTTCAGAGGGAAGGTGACCAGGAGTTTGGGTGCAGGGAGCAGCTCTGCTAGGGGCAAAGGGCTGGACCCCCTGCCTGGGCCGTGGACATGGTTATGTGTCCCGGGGATGTAGGGCTGCGGGGATGGCCCGATCCCACCGCTGTTTATTCTGTAAACTTCAACCTGTACATAATGTTTAGCATTCCTATTGTAACAAAATTAATTTTTACAAAATAAATTATATTTCCTAGTCTAATAAGAAAATTCCAGTTGTATTCTGTTGTCTTCTTGACTGTCTTTCTATCAGCAACTGGGATGACCTTCCTGCTTTTCTCAAAATTCTGTGGGTTTGGGATTGGATGGTCCTTGTCACAGCTCTCTGAGCTCCTGGAAACAATCAAGCTCAACTGCTTCATTTTACAGAAAGGAAAACTGGCCCAGAGAGAGAGAAATACTTCTCTGTGGTCACATAGCAAGGTAGAGCCCGTGCTGGATCTGGATCCCAATCCCTGCTCCCCAGTCGACACCCTCAGTGCATAAAGCATTCATGGGATATGTTCAGGGGTCAGTCATTTGAGCCAGCTGTGAGCTAGGTGATAAGTGGACATGAAGCCCCCAGCATCCCTTTCTGCCTACAAGAAACGCAGAAGGGCGGAGGCCGAGAGGTCAGTTTAGAGCACTCACCTGGAACATAATGGTGCACGTAGAAAGGGATTGGTGGGTGGGCTGGTATCACGTGACTTTGGACTCAGGGCCACTATGCATGGTTGGGCAGGTGACACACTGGACATGAGTATCATTTCTAAATACCTGAAAGGGAGAATGGTGCCATTCTCACAGATTGTAGATTTGTGTATTTACTATGTTTCCAGCAGATGGCAGTAAAGGTCCTATTCTAATAAAATCAACCTATTGGTGTTAATTTTCCCACAGATGGAAGTATCTTGAAGGGGTGTTTTTTTCTACTTTGCACAAAGGGGCCCTATGGCTGGCAGGGGCCCTGTTAGCTGGTCGTCAGGCCTCCCTACGAGCTGAGTCTAGTCCCAGCATTTTCCCGCTCGCAGTGCCTGCTTCATGGTGGATGCTGTGATCTCCGAAGTTTGGAGTGAAAGTACCCTCTGGTCTCATAGAGAGAGACTCACAGTGTCCATCAGCACATGAAAGGCTCTGAGAAGTCCCGCGAGAAGCTGGTCTCTTCATATTAATACGGAGTGCCCCTGGTGTATTTGGCCATGGACCCCTTTTTAACCTTCCCATGCCCTGAGGTATGAGGTACTGAGAGGCCCCGCCTGTTCTGACTTTCAGGGAGCTGTGTCTCTGGGGTGTGTGCCAGGTGTCGCCTGGCTGTCCCACGACGGGTAGGGAGCACCTGTGGGCTAGGTCCTCTGGGAGCTTATGGTGCAGCGGGGCGGGCCCGAGTGTCAGCGTGCACTCACACGCATGCGCATAGACACACCGCTCAGACTGTCATCATTCCCCTGGAACCCAGGGTACCCGGAGCATTCACACTCATCTGTGGGGGGGCGGGGGGTAGGAAGAGAAGGGGGTACAGCCTGAGGTGGGGCAGCAGTGCAGGGAAGGGTGGGCAGAGTCAGGTGTGGGATGGTAATTTCCGAGTAGCCCCCATAAGGAGGCAGATTGTCAAGGGTCCCCCCAGAAATCAAGGGTACCCATTTAAACCCCTCACCCTCTGCCCACTACCTAAGCAGGAGGGCCTCTCCTTGCCACCTGCCCCTTGCTAGGTATAAAGAGTTCTGGCCTGGGGAGGAGGGACCTGGGTTCTAGTTCTGAGGCTGTGCGGGTCACTGTCCCTCCCTGGGCCTCAGTTTCCCTATCCATGAAATGTGGGCCTTAGACCTGCCAGGCTGTAAGTTCCCTCTGGCTGGTGTAGTTCTGTAATTTGGGGTCCTGTTTCTAGGCTGGGGTGTGACAGCCCCACCTGGTGGGCCCTCCTCCATCACATTTCCAGGGGTGGTTGAGGAAAAACCAGAAGCCGACAGAAGATGGGCTGGTTCCGACCCTATAACCAAGCGGCAGCCCGAGGAGGTGCCCTAGAGCAGGGCAGGGATATCACGAAGCTGGTGCAGCCCTCAGGCTTCAGACCACCAGCTGCCCCCGTCCGCCACTGGGGGCCATAAGAAAACCCATTCCAACCCCAGCCTCGGGCTCGAGATCACACACAGGAAGACCTCATCCAGTTCCGCTTAGCAAATCTGTCAAAACTCTTGCCCATTTTAATTCAAAATAGGATACAAGCCTATGGCTAAAAAAAAAAAAAAAAAAGTTTAAAGAACAAAAGAATAGTCTCACGCCCTGTCTCACGCCCTCCCCCTACTCCCCTCCCTGTCCCCAGTCTTCCCCACCCAGAGGCAATTGGTTTATTTTTTTTATATATCCTCTCAGGAAGATCTTTGCAAATACAAACATATATTTGTACATGTAAATATTTAAATATAATGGATCTGATCCAAGAGTCTCAACCCCTTGAGGTATAAACATGAAATAGTTTTATTTTTCCAATAACTGCTCAGAAATTCATTTCACCGACACTGTGTTTCCCACAGGATAACAGGCTCCCTTAATGATGTCCCCATAGAGCTCCCTAACTTTTCCCTCCCTCGCTGTCATTAAGATGGTCTCTATCTCATTTTGGTTGCTAAGGCTCAGCCCATTGATCTTGGAACTCCAGCGTCCTGTTTAACTAGAGCCCTCAGAGGGCCTGCTATATAGGCCATTGGGGGCTGTGGGCCCCTGCTCTCCCTGCCCCTTCCTTCACCGCCTCCACCAGCCTCTCTCCGCTGCCTAGGGCACCATCCTCCCTCCCGGCCTCCTCCCTCCGCCCGACACGGGAAAACCTGCCATCCAACCCGTCACTCTGCACTGGGCACAGGCGTCCCACACCAAGAGCCCAGCCTTCCTAGCCCTTGGTCCTGGAGAACTGGGTGACTGTCCTCAACAGGAAGCTGTTTCTACCACAATCCCTGCCCTGGATTCAGCCTTCCAGGGATAGGAGGAGCTCGAGATGAGGAGCTCCCCAGTCCCAACTTTTCCCCAAACACAAGCTGGTGGGACGGAGGGTGGGGTTCCACGGCTCATCCGGCACACCGTGTCTGTCGGTCAGTCCCGGGCACAGGGTCCAGGAGGCACACACTGCCCTCAGAGCCTGTGGCCTAACCGGGAGACAGAGACACCAGTGGACAAAGTGGCCATGGAAGCTCAGAGAGGCCATTAACTGAGCTGAGCATCAAGAAAGGCTTTCTGGAATAGTGGTATTTTAAAGATTTTATTTATTTATTTGAGAGAGAGAGAGCACAAGCGGGGTGGAGGGCAGGGGGAGAGGGAAAAGCAGACTCCCCGCTGAGCAGGGAGCCCAATGCGGGACTCCATCCCAGGACCCCGGGATCATGACCTGAGCCGAAGGCAAACGCTTAACCTACTGAGCCACCCAGGTGCCCCCGTAGGGGCTAATTTTACCCTCAGCAATCACTAGGAATATGTCTAAGTCATACTCTCTGACAGCTTTTCAAAGATTTGGAAACCGATCTCATGTTCCACCCTAGAGCCATTCCTTCTCCATCCAAATGCTGCCAGGTCTTCAGGAGGCACAGCTCAGCGTCCACAAGCCCTTTTGTGCTCCCTCCGGTTCCTGGTGGCCTGCCTCCATCCCTTCGACTCCCACAGGGGAATTATGGTGGGATGACCTCACAGGATGGGGGAGGCATAGAGCCACCAACAATTGGGAGGTCTGATCCCCTCTGGCTCCAGATCCCATCCCCTTCCTAGGATGGAGACATGCTGCAGGCCTGCTGGAGTCTGGAGGCCCATCTCAGGTTGGTAACCATGAATTCAGAGTGGAGTCGCTTGCCAGCTGGGGGCTTTCTCCAGCGAGGCTCGTCTGCTCAGATGTAGGTGGGTGCATCCAGGGTCAGCCAGCGGGACCACTAGGAGACAGGGGCATGGGAATTTGGGGCATTGCTAAGATGCTACTGCAATAATGGGCCATGGGATCTAAGCTGAGTCAGGGTGGAGGGCAAGATGGCCGATGCATGGAGGGGGGACAGAGGGGTCAGGGGCTGGAATCTCCAGGAGGCACAGAACTTTCCCAAAGGGAGCTGTGGGACACAGAAGGAGAGGTGGTTAGAGTCGGAGGGTGGACTTGAACTGGTAATGTGAGAGCAGACAATTAGCTCAGCAGATATGAATGAGTCCTTGTCTCCCCAGACCCACGTGCCCTGCTGGGGGGCCCGGGAAGCCCCAGACGGCAGGAGTGCAGCCTCACCCAGCCAGCCAGCCCGCACCCGCTGCAGTGACAGAGCGTCGTCGCAAGATGGCCTGCCAACCCCGTGCCTTGGAGGCCTCGGCAGCCGCCTGGCTGACTTCTTCGGCAGCTAGCTGTGTGAATATGCAGGTTCTGCCTCTTGCTGAATTGCCTACAGGTCAGCAGGCTTTGGGTTAGGAGCTTGTGTGACTTGGATAATGTCCCCAGCTGGGCTCTGGAGGCAGAAAGGTGTCGATTTAAGTCTTGGCCACTTAGTAGCTGTGTGACTCTGAGCAAGATACCAACCTCTCTGAACCCCAGGGTCCTCATATGCAAAATGAAGCTAACTAGCGTACCTACCTCATGGAGTTGTACGTTGGACTCCAGTGGGTGTCCCTGCAGGAGAGAGGTGGGGGGCAGCCAGCGCAGAGCTCTTTGAAGACCCCCCTTCCTTGACAGGCAGCAGTCCTGCTTAATAGACACCTACTCTCTGCTGGAATTGCTCCACGTCGAGTTCTGGGTCCCTTGAAAACATCTGCCCAGCCCTGGGAGGCCAAGTGCAGCAAGAGGGACGCCCGACCGCCCCCCTCCCCATCAGGGACAGCATCTGGGAAGGTCTTCAGCCTTCTGGTTTTTGTCATTTCGCCGTGGACAGTGCCTATTTTGTCGGTTGTAGTTAAAGCGTACAGGATCGGAGCGTCTAGGGGAAATCCGGCTGCTCGACCCGATCTGCACATCGCCCAAGCTAAATGGAACAGAGAGCTTGCTGAGCAAACAGAGATTCAAGACAAGTCTTCTGCCTTCCCCCCAGTAACCACACAGGGGCTCCCAATCCTCCAAAACAGTGTCCCAGGGCCCCCCACAGCTCCCTCTTCCTGCCCGCCCCTTCCCCACCTTTCAGGTAGGGTCCAAGTGTCCTGGGCTGGATATTTCAAACTGCACTGACTTGGGTTAGGGAGGCAGGGATGGGAGCCAGGATGGTTCAAGGCCTGGAAGGCGTAAGAGGCCAAATTATTAAAACCTTGCAAATATGGATCTGTTTTTTTAGGCTGGATAAATCAGTCAGATACTGAAGCCAAGGGGCCCCAGCCTGTAGTCCACTGCCCTGCCTGTGATCAGCGATCACCACGGTCACCTCTCTACCCCTGGTGGCACCTGTTCTCCTCTCCTGCAAAACCCTTATGGAATGCTGTGCCATGGAATGGAATGCTGTGGCCAGCAGGGTGACGACCACACCCCCAGGCTGGCTCTCAGGGACATCCCAGTCCCGAACTTCCACAGCCTTGTATCCCTCCCTCCACCGACATGTCACAGCTCTCCCCTCTGCCCTCACTTTAGCCTTCTGCTCCTTCTGGAATGTCCTCCCTGCTGTCCTCCATGGGCCACAAGCATGCTGAAGATTCAGCTCCAAGGTCACCTCTCCCCAGAGACCCTTTGTAGAGGCCACTTCTAGGTCACAGGCTTAAACAATGGAAACCTGAGTGGGATAAAAGGGCCCACAGTGACCCCCCCCCCAGCGGACTGCAAACAGGCTCATTAGGCGACCCACCTGGAAATAGCCAGAGGAGGGCGCCTGGGTGGCTCAGTTGGTTAAGCGACTGCCTTCGGCTCAGGTCATGATCCTGGAGTCCCAGGATCGAGTCCCGCATCGGGCTCCCTGCTCAGCAGGGAGTCTGCCTCTCTCTCTGACCCTCCCCCCTCTCATGCTCTCTATCTCATTCTCTCTCTCAAATAAATAAATAAAATCTTTAAAAAAAAAAAAAATAGCCAGAGGCCCTGGCTGACCCATGGGCTACTTAAAATCGGGCACAGGTACCATAAAGGGGAAAACTCCATACGTTCCCACACCTCCTCATTTGCCCCCTTAACTGCAGCTCCTCACCACTGCCTCCTAGCAGACAGTCTCTTCTCTACTGTCCCGCCTGCTTCTTCCTGGCAGTGTAGTCAATAAACTTCTACCTCCTTCGTTCTGCCTTGCTGAGTTCTTTTACCACCCATGCCGCTGGCCTCCACCAGATCGGGAAGACCCATACCCTTTTCCCTCCATCCCACTTCTTACCCTACCCACCCCCAGGCCCTTAGGAGGGGCACGTGGTAGAGCAGAAAACAGGTGCCCCCTTCAGAATCAGACACACCTGCCGGGGGGGGGGTGCCAAATACAGGCTCCACTGTCCTGTGACCTTGGGCCAGCTACTTAATTTTACGAGCCTGGGACTTGCGCCCTGTGAAATAGGGTGGGTGCCCAGTCCTTGCTGACTCCCGGCACCTGCCCACCGATGTCCCCACCGCACCGTGCACACCCCTGCAGGGCTTCCAATGCTGGCCTGCCTCCCCGGGGAGGGTGCAAGCTCCTCCAAAGCAAGACCCCAGCCCTCCCTACCTTTGGGCCTCTGCACAGTTTTCACTCTCAACACTTCTGACACCAAACATGTGGGGTTTTTCCCCACCAGCAACCAATCCTCCCTCTCTCCAGTGTCCTGCAATTCGATTCAATTCTGACACAACCACTGGGAGCTGGCATCAGTCCCATAAGACTGTCACCACCTCAGACACCAGTCGAACATATGGGCTGCCCAGGGTATCCAGACTTCTGTCCGACTTGGCTACGAAGTCGGGGGTTCCTACAACACCCCACCTTCAGTTTCAATAGTTTGCTAGAAGGGCTTACAGAACTCAGAAAAACACTTAACTTACTATCCTCGGTTCATTATAAAGGATACAGATGAACAAGGTCCAAGGTCCCCAGCAAAGGAGCTTCTGTCCCCATGGAGTTGCCAAGCCCCACCCTCCCAACAAGTGGATATGTTCCCCAACTCAGAAGCTCTCTGAACCCCATCATTTAGGGGTTTCTATGGAGGCACATAGGCATGATTAATGAACTCCATGGTCATTGTGATTAAATCAGTCTCCAGCTCCTCTTCTCCCCTGGGGTCGGGGGTGGTATGGTGCAGAAAATCCCAACCCCTAAATTTGTGGTTGCTTCCTCTGGCACAACCCTCCCCCATCCAGAAGCTATCTAGGGGCCCAGCAAGAGTCACCTGATTAGCATAAACCCTGGCGTGGTCAAAAGGGGCTTATTATAAACAAACAAAGAAAACTCTCCTAGTGATGAGGGAGCAGAAGGCTAGCTGAAGACAGAGCATAAGCTGACACCCTGCAACCCATGCGTGTGACATTCTTCCAGGGATCTCCCAACTATCTTAATGTTAATACCTTACTAGAAGGGAAAACAACCTTAACTTGACCGTGGCCTGACCTCTGGTATCTTGTAGGTATCCTGTAGGTTGGTCTTCTTTAGCATATGAAAGTTCTTTTGAAACCTCCCTTTTCCTTATGTCCCCCAGCTCCGGAGTATATAATCAGCCACTCCTCAAGACCCAGGTGCAGCAGCTCTTTCTGCCCATGGGTCCTGTCCCTGTGCTTTAATAAACCACCACTTTGCACCAAAGATGTCTCAAGAATTCTTTCTTGGTCGTCGGCTCCAGACCTCACCCCACCGAACCTCACCTGAATTCCAAAACCACATCACTATCAACTCTATTACCCAGAAAATTCCAAGGGTTTCAGAAGCTCTCATGTCCAGAACTGGACATAGACCGATGTTAATAACAAAATCCAACCAAGTGAATTTGAGGATCTAATTGACTATTAAATGACTCATGGACCGGACGGCACCCCATCTAGCAAGCAGAAAGGCACTCGAGGCATTGTACAAAATGGGAGGTTTTTATAAAGGGAGGGTGGGGGCAAAAAGTTTTTAGGAAAAAAAAAAAGATCTCTCCCATGGAGGTTGTTTGCTAGGGGAAAAGCAAGATATCTTATCATGCGGATTGCCTTATCTTCCGTTGGGGGTGGGGTGGGATAGAGAGGACCCCAGGTGACAGATTCATTGGTGCTGCTGGAAAGAAATATTTCCTGACTGACCAGTTAAGGCCACATTTCTGGGGGAGGTTGAAACTGCATTTAGTTTGGGTATTAAGCCCCGGTTTGGGAACTCAGTCATTTGGGGCCTGCAGTTTTCTTTCTTTAACACCAAATATATGTGTGTATATATATATATATATCTTTTAAATATTTTTATTTATTTTAGAGAGAGAGCGTGCGGGAAGCAGGGGAGGAGTAGAGGGAGAGGGAGGGGACAAGAATCTCAAGCAGACTTCCCGCGGTGTGCAGAGGCTGGGGCCTGACTGGGCC
The DNA here is from genome assembly GCF_054177405.1 of Leptonychotes weddellii. Lineage (NCBI taxonomy): Eukaryota > Metazoa > Chordata > Mammalia > Carnivora > Phocidae > Leptonychotes > Leptonychotes weddellii. The sequence goes on along the minus strand of NC_138374.1, from coordinate 49,683,475 downwards.
CCAGGACCCTGAGATCACACATGAGCTGAAACCAAGAGTCCCACGCTTAACCAACTCAGGCACCCGGGCGCCCCCCCCAAATGTATATTTATATCACGGTATCACAGGTCCTCATTGCAGTAGGTCTGTCGAATGAAGGCAACTGTCCTGAGCCTCACCTTGCCCCAAGAGCACCCAGCACTGGGCGCACCCTTGTGGCGGAGGCCATCACAGGCGGGCGGGGGTTTTAGAACCCCATCTCCATCTCCGCTTCCCGTAAGCCCAGCCTTCTCCTGTCGGTGAAAGGGGCATACTTGCACCCCTGGCCCTCAGGCTTGCGAGGGGTAAAGGGCATGGGAGAGAGAGGAAGAGGGGCGGGTAAAGGTGGCCCCCTTGCCCTGCCATTGGGACACGAACACGAATGTGTGGGGGCTGGTGGGAGGGCCTGGAGGGATGGTCCTGAGGACCGGTAGCCGCCGCACCCCCCCACCCCCTGCGCCCCCGGCCCAGCTTCCCCTCCGCCTCAGCCAGACAATGGGCCTCCGGAAGGCGGTGACAAGGAAAAGCGTCATGGCGCTGGCCTGGCACACAGGAGGCCTGACACTAGGCGCCAAAGCTGGGTGGCTGGGCCAGCAGGGGCATGGGCGCTGCAGTTAGAGGGGGCTCTCTGCAGGAGTCTGGGGGCGAGCGGGAGCTCTTCCGGGTCCCGGACGCAGGCTCTGGGGACCGCAGGGGCCGGCTCCCGGGGAGCGGGGGGAAGGAGCGCGCGCAGCAGCCGGGAGGCCGAGCGGCGCGCGCTCCAGGGCCCGCGCGGGCGGTGCACGGGGCTGCCGGCGCCTCGCTCGCTCCGCCTGTGCAATGGGCGCGGGGACGCCGGGCCGCCGCGCCGGGGAAGGGTTTGCAAACCGGGAAGGGCGGGCGTCCGCGGCCCGGCCGAGGCGGGGCGGGGCCGGGAGGCGGAGCTCGGCCTGCGGCCCCTCGGAGCCCCGACTCGCAGTGGCCGCGGCGGCCGGGGAGGCAGCGGCGGCGGCGGCGCGGCGGCGCGGCGGCGACAGTAAGTGCGGGCCGGAGGTCGGGCGTGGACCTGACCCCCGGCCGGCTCTTCAGGCTCCCGGCCGCCCCCTGGGCTCGCGCTTCGGCGGCCTCCCCCGAGGAGCCCTCCTGGGGGCTGCTCCGCGGGAACCTCGGGAGGGGGGGGCCCACCCAGCCCCAGCCCCAGCCCCAGCCCCAGCCACCCCGCTGCGGCGCCTCTCACCTCTCGCTGTATCCCTCCCCGTCGCGCCCCCTCTGACTCCTGCCCCCTCCCCCCACGCCCTGCTAATTTTTCCCTTTCTGGGTCGCTATGCTCTTTCTCCCCTGGATTCTCTCCCCTCCTCTTCCTCCTCCTCATGGATTTCCTGACACGGGACCTCACCGCCTGGTTGTGGGGGGCCTGGGTATGGACGAGTCAGCCCAAAGTATCCAGAAGGTGGCTGACTCTTAGTTCAAACTGGGGGAGTCTGAGGCTGGGGGTGCCTCCAACCCCAAAGCCGATTCTGCCATGGTGTCTGGGTGGCACCCTGTGTTCCCCAGAAGTGCTTTCCCATGGGTTAGCATCACCAGCTCCCCTACCCTCATTTCACAGATGAGGAAATCGAGGCACAGTGGGGAGATTGACTGAGCCAGAGTCAGAAACCTCCTGGGAACCAGGCCCCCAGTTCCAGATGGTGGTCTGCAGCAGCCTGGGCACCACACTCTTCTGCTTCTTTGTGGGGGTGCTGCCCCATCCCCCAAGTCACCCAGGAAAGGAGCCCCGCCAAGCCTGGCCAACTCCTGCAGGTGACTTGAGTACAGGGCAGGCCACAGCCAGCCCACGCTGGGGACACCAGGGCTCTTTCTTAGCTTTCTTTTTCCTTTCTTTCTTTTTAATCCAAAAGCCAGCAGCTAGTTTTATAAAGAGTAATAAGACTTTGCTCACTTCAGTGCCCTGGCCTGTGACCCAGGTTAGAGAAAATTTCTGGTTCCTTCTTCAGGAGCTCAGTCAAGGCTGAATGGCCCTGGACAAATAGATGGGTGGAGATGAGAGTGGGCCGGAGTAAGCCGGCCGCGGGCCCCTGCCCCCACCCCTGTAGCTGGAGCATCTGGAAAGAACCACTTGTCCTTCGTCTGTTGTCCTACATGGGTCATAGTTTTTACATTTCTAAACACTAATTGAGAAATGCGTGTGTGTCTGCACCTGGGCACGCACACTGCATGTGTGCTCACACTGGTTAGTTTGTCAGAGCTGGGCTTCCTGTGGAACAAGGCTAGGGAAGGGCGCTGCTCAGCCAGGGGAGTGGAAAATAGACTTGCTGGCTTGCATGCTCGGGCATCTGGCAGCCTCTTGCCTGCCCGCTCCAGGGTACATGCTGCCCCCGTAGGAGGGAATATCCTGACCACCCAGACAGAGTCCATTCATTCAGCAAACACTGGTGAGGGTGCCCTGCATCCTCTTCACCTCCGCTCACAGCTCACTGTCCGTGAGGCCTTCTAGAAGGAGGTCTGTGCTTGGAGCCAGCAGACATGGGTTCACATTGCCAGCCAGCCTCCTCTCCCGGGTGGGCCTCGGACTGCTTGGCTATGTAACCTCGTCCTTGCCATTTGGCAGCTGTGTGACCGTGGCCAAATGACTGAACCTTCTGGAGCCTCACTCTGCATCTGTGAAATGAGCCTTAGAGTGGTACCTGTCATGTTGTGCTGTTGTCAGGCTCAAGTGCGAGGTGCAGACCTTGACATTGCATGAGCACCAGATTTCATTTTAGCTACTGGGAATTCTTACTATTTGAATGGGGGGCAAATCAACTGCCTTCAAGGCTTCATTCTTTGCCTCTGAAAAAAGGGAGGCACGAATTCCTGTCCTGCTTAATTCCAAGGAATGTTGTGAGGCTCTCCTGAGATACCAGAGAAGGCTGTGTGCCCATGTGACAGGGCATTCCCGTCTCCCCAGGGCAGGAGGGCCCGGCTGGATGCTGTGAGTCTAAGGTTCAGCCTCCGAGGGGGCTGAGCCGAGTTCATTTCTTGATGTACTGGGGGGGGGGGGGTACTACTGCAGGAACTACTACAATGTCCCATCCTCAGCTCTGTGGAAGTACTGCCCATTTATCAAGCTGCCGCCATGCTAGGTGCTATATAGAGCATGGAAGCAGGCAGACTACTTTGCAGCCATTCAGCAGCCGGCCAGCCAGCGGACAAGCCCAGGATGGCGGGGAAGATGCTCACGTTCCTGCAGCAGCTGCTATCACAGGCCAGGCACTGGTAGCCAGTTGCAGTTATATAAGCATAGTAAAAAAGGCCTCCCTCGGTTTACAGATAGGGAAATTGAGGCTCAGAAGCATGGTGACTTGCCCAAGGTCATGTAGGCATCCCAGAATTTCAGTTAAGTTTTAGGTGCTGTCACAGATTGGGAGTGGCTGTCTCCTGATGGGATGCGAGGGACAGAGGTGGGGACCCGGGCAGGAGCTACAAATCCAGGCTTGGCCATGGACCTGGTCTGTGACCTTCTGCTCTTCAGACCTTGGTTTCCCAAAAATTAAATGAGGGAGTGGACTATTAGATCTCTCAAACTGGCTTCTCCAGGCAGCTCTAGACACCATGGTTTTAGTTTTTTGTTTTAAATGTTATTTTATTTGAATGCCTTTATTTTTATTTATAATTTTATTTCTGAATACATAATCCCTTCACATAGTTCAGAATTCCAAAGGCACAAAAGAGGAGGCAGTGAAGACCCCTCCCTCCCCAGGGGCAACCACTCTGAAATTTCCCGTGGGTCCTTCCACAGGATATTCTCCTCCCCACCCAGCCCAGCCCTGTCTGCTTTTTTGCACAAATAATAACATATTCTATGCACTTTCCTGCTCCTAACTTTTCTCACATAAAGTTGAAAAGAGTTTGGAGAACATGCTTTGCCTATCAAGGGTCCTAATCCCTTTTTTTAAATGGCTGCAAAGACAGTTGAAGGCCTTGAGCTCAGGTTTGCCCTTCTGGATCGATTGCCGTAGGTCCCACTGCATCACATGGCCTTACTCCCGGCCAGCCCACAGCTTGTTGGCTACCTATGTTGTCCTGCACGGGGACGGCGGTGATGCTTTGGTCACTTATAGTTCTGGCATCTTGTCGTTCTCCCCGATCCTTAAACCTGAAGCTCTCTAACCATGCTGTGGTGACCCAGGGTCCGGGCAGAGTCAGCTTTGCGGGACGGGTGAGTCCCTAGCCGGACTCAGCCTAAGCTTCTGATCTCCTGCCCTGTCTCTGTGTCTCTCTGCTCCAGCCGTGGCCATGGCCTCCGAGGATGACTTTCATCACAGTTCAAACTCCACCTACAGAACAGCAAGCAGCTCCCTCCGCACTGACCGGGAAACACTGCTTGAGAAGCTGCTCGACCACCCACTGCCTGGCCTGCAGAGGCCCGAGGACCGCTTCCATGGGACCTACATCATCTTCTTCAGCTTGGGCATTGGCGGACTACTGCCATGGAACTTCTTTATCACTGCCAAGGAGTACTGGGTATTCAAACTCCGCAACTGCTCCAACCCAGCCTCGGGGGAGGAACCCGTGGGTTCGGACATCCTGGTAAGGGAGTGTTCGTCCTGGGAGCCGGGGAGCGGGTGGGGGCCGTGGGAGCAAGCAGCCTGGATGGGGCGAGTATACTTGGGTGTACCGTTCCAGGAAGGTTTGCAGCCTGCTGAGAATATGGATGCAAACCAGTGTGTTGTGTGGAGCACGGTAGAAAGACCTCAGTCCTGAGACATGCTTTGTGTGGTGGGTGAAGCCTCATGCTTCATGTGGTGGGGAAGACACGATTGCAGCCTCCAGTCTGCTTACTATCTAACTTGGGCAGAAGATGCAAGTGGTGATTCTCTGCACTGTCCTGTGGTGAGCCCAAGAACCCAGAGGTCATGACTCCAGGGATTTGAAAAGGTGGCTCTGATAGCAGTAAGTTCAGCTATTACAGAAAATTCCAAAAAAAAAGCAGTGGTAAAACGAGATGGAAGCGAATTTTTCTCTCCTGTTCAAGTATGGAGGGGCCAGCCCAACGCTGGTATGATGTCCTATGTGGTCAGGAACCTCATTGCTCCACCATGTAGAGCTTCCATGGTCAAGGTCATTTTGCAGTCCAAGATGGCTGTTGGAGCTCCAACGATCACTGCAAGAGGAGAAGGAGAGGCATAAGAACATTCCTGGAAGTAACACACATTGCTTCTGCTTCCATGCCATTGGGCAGAACTCAGTCACATGACCACATGAGCTGCAAAGGAGGCTGCAAAATGTAGCCTTTATTTATTTATTTTTTTAAAGATTTTATTTATTTATTTGAGAGAGAGAGAATGAGAGCGAGCACATGAGAGGGGGGAGGGTCAGAGGGAGAAGCAGACTCCCTGCCGAGCAGGGAGCCCGATGTGGCACTCAATCTAGGGACTCCAGGATCATGACCCGAGCCGAAGGCAGTCGCTCAACAAACTGAGCCACCCAGGCGCCCAAAATGTAGCCTTTAGATGTAGTCGTTATCCCAGAGAACTGTGTGCCCAGCTAAAATGGGAGGTTGTACAGCTGTGGGAGACAGGGGAAATGAAGACTGGGGGATCAGTAGTCTTGTCACCAGGGGAGGGATCACTGTGACTCAGAGCATGTGGACTAGAAGGGAGGGGATCTTCCAGGTGGGAGGGAAAGCCTGAGCAGAGGCAGGATGGGGGGGGACGCTCAGGTGTGTGAGGGGCAGTAAGGCACTGAGTTTTCCTGTATGGGGGGTACACGTAAGGGGAAAATAAGGCTTGAGATCATTGCCTGGGCCCTGAAGTCATTGCTTGGGCCTTGAATGCCAAGGTGAGGCGTGGACATTTTAGTGTTTAGTGACAACAAGCCCCCTCCCGCCACCGGGGCTGCTCACTCTGTGGCGTGACTTTTCCCTTGGTCAGCGGCAGTGTTAAAGACGGGAATTACTCTGCCGCTTGTTAAAACGTAAGGAAGGCTTAACTCAAGATTGTTGCAATAAGAAAGAGAGATCGGGCTCAACTCCAGATACCACAAGACATGTGGGAATTTATAGCCAAGGAGCAGGGTGAGAGCTCAGTGGATGGAAAATTAGAGGAATTAGTGGATGGAAAAAAGAGGAGCCATCAAGGGCAGGGGGATTCTTGCTAAAGGCAGGCCAAGGGCATTGCACACCAGGGGTGGGGGATGAGGAGCTTGCTCAGATATCGAGGATGGTTGCATATCAAGGGTGGGGGGCTTCTCCATAAATGGACTTAGTAGGATTCTTGCTAGGACTGGGCTGGGCAGGTAGAAGACAGGATGGAGGCCAAGGGCAAGGCCGAGTGGAGAAGAGAGCTCAGAGGTTTGGGTAATCTCTATCAGGAGCCTCAGAGTCCACAGCTGATCTGGGCTGGTGTCTGCTCTCTCTTGGAAGCTCATGGATGGGGATAGTGTGCGCATCTCTGAAAGCATGCCAGGCTGGAGGGTTGCCAGCTGCCCCCTCCTCTAGGGGACAAGAAGAGGGAACCCTAGCAGACCCTAGCCATAGCCAGGCGTGTGGCTCACCACCCCTTGAAATCCCTGACCTAACCCCAAAGAACTTTCCCCAGTTCTGTAGGGATAAATCTAACACAATGACTGGAGCATCCCTGTTGTCTGTCTCTGAGACTGCATATGGCCACACATTGAAATCACACAGGGAGTTTAAAAAAATCCCAGTCTGAGCCCCACCGCAGCGCCTGGGATTAAATTAGCCTGAGGTGCGGAAGGGACAGAGGTAGTCTAAGACTTCACACCCCCTCCCCTGGCCTCAGCCCCTTGGTTCTGACACCCTGCTAAGGCCTGTTTGTGTCAACTGAGGGACTCATAGACGCCCCCAGGGCCAGAGCAGCGCAGCGTAAACCCATTTCCACAGCTGAAGAGGTGTCCTGGGAAGGTGGTCCGGGACTTGAGAGCCTCCTACTCAAGCTGTGGTCCCTGGACCAGGCGTCACCTGGGAGCTTGTTAATGATGCAGGCCCCACCCCAGGCCAGCTGAGTCAGGAGCTGCAGCCTACCAAGCCCCCAAGGTGACTGACCGGCCCCTTCCAGTTTGAGAAACACTCCCTAGGGCGTGGCTTCCAGAAGCCTACCGCTCGGGCTCAAACCCTGCCTTTGCTCTGGTGCCTGGCTCTCTGGCCTCTGGGCTGCGTCGGCTTCCTGGCCCGGAGCAGGAAGATGCTACTAACCACCGGCTCAGCTCCGTAAGGTTGTGAGGGTTTGGTAAATTAATATGCACACAAAGCACTGAGCACAGGCTCTGGCGCCCCCACTCCTAAGTGCTGTGCGAACATTATTATCATTATCATCGCTTGGGGGGATGGGGCACCCAGTGCCGAGCTGCATGTGGCCCTGGTGTATTTCCAGACGTCTGGCTTAGCTGGGGTGCTTCATGATCCACTTTTATATACCCGTGACTCAAGCATCCCAGTTCCTGCCAGCCTCGGTAAATTACCCAGCCCACTTGGGCTTCTTCCAGAAGATCTCTGTCTGTCTCGGCCAGCACCCGGCCATGGCGGCCCCCAGGGCTAGACTGAGTGTGCACCTGTCCTGTCCCCTCCTCCGTCCATTTCCTCGGCCCCCGGGGCCGGAGAGGAAGCCACGGCTGGTGCCTGGGAGCGGGGCCTCGAGCAGTGGATGTCTGCTGCAAGGCAGCCCCTTCCCAGCTGCAGGCACTTAGCATTCCAGGCCCTGCTAGGATGCTTTATGGCCTCTTTCCAAGTGCTGGCAGGTGCGGCTGCCCGGAGCTCCTGGCTCTTGGCATCAGAGATGAGAGACCTGTCACCCCTCGATTCATGGGCCGGGTCTGGGAAGCAAGCATGCTGGGGCATCTCTGCATTTTGCAGGCCATTTTTCTTTGCCTAATTCCTCATTCCTGCCACCCACCTCCCCAGTTCGTTCCCACTCTCTTCCTGATTTCCCTGCAAGAGGTGGCTGGTCTGCTCTGTCACCTGAGGGCCACTTTGGGGAAAGGAGGGGGAAGAGTCAAATGGGTCTGTCTCCAGCCACCACCTGCAGCTCAGTTAGCTCTGGATGTTGGGTTTTTTTTCTGTACTTGCCTTTTAATATTTCCCAGGGACGGATACCATTGACTGGGAAGTTTGGCTGCGTAGGAGTGTTGGTACAGACCCCCTTCCCTCCAATTTAGGTGACTTTCAAGGTCACCTCCCTTCCCAGGCTCATTCCCTTCTGCCTAGGACAGTTTTGGGGATGGTTTAGAAAGCATCCTGCTCACCTGCCCCCTCGTCTCTAGTCCCTGGAATCAAAACTTTGAATAGCTCCCCCACAGGCCTTTGGGCCCAGAGTCCAGAAAATTCGAGGACAAACAAGGAAGAATTTCTCTGAAGAGGTGGTGCCGTGGGGCGTCATGGTGGCCACCATCTTCTGAGCCTGACTCTGGGCCCACCATGCTGGCAGGGATGTTAAACTCGCCTCTCATTAACTGTTCAGTCAAAAAGCCACGCTCAGAGATTTTCAGTAACCTGCCTCCAGTCACATAGTGAGCAAGGGTGGTAGAGAATGTCACAGAGAATTCAGATGGACAGATGATTGCAAAATTGGTCAAGCTCAGAGAGTGGCATAGAGGGGACTGCCCTGGAGACGGGACGGCCCCACGCCCTGTCTCCGCCAAATGGAGAGCCTGCCCTTGGTCTGGCTTCCTTTTCCACCCTGGGAGAACAGGTGCCTCCACTCTACCCCTGGATTCTGGACCCAACTTCCAAGCTGTCAGTGTCCCTGATCCCTTCCCTACCCCTGCCCCCAGGTCCTCCTTTGGCTCTGGGCTCTGTAAGCCGTCCCTGATCCTATGGGGCACTTCTTGCCCTCCACTTGGCCTCTCCTGCAAGCCGGTCTGGGCTGCCCCTGGGCCAGGGAGTATAAGCCAGACCCGCCCCTCTTTCTACCTCTGAGAGGAGAGGGAGCACGCCTTCTCTTAGTCATTCCCTGCCACGAGCCCTCCGTGGCCCCCTCCTTACACATTCTTCTGATGCACCTTGGCCTGTCCAGGGCTCCTCTCTGAGGGGACTGCAGGACATGACCAGGTCATGGGTGGGACCTACAGTCTGACTCGGTATCAACAGGGCCAGGACCCAGGCCTGGAGATCTGCTGCCACCCCATCCATCCGCCAACCGGAGGGAGCCCCACTAGCCCAGTCTGAGGGAGTGGAATCTCTCCTGCTGCCACCCTTCTGAGTTAGGGGGATCCTCGTCTGGGTCCCCAGAGCCCACTTCCCCCTCTGGCACTTGCCACACAATTCATGGTATTGAGTGTCTGTCGTGAGGGGGCCACTGCTCAGGACTCTGCCGGCCTTAGCTCATTTAACCGCACGGCACCTGTGTGAGGCAGGGGTATTAATATCCGTGATGAGAGTACCCAGTTCCCAGATGGGCCTGCCTCCCCCACTAAACTGTGACCTCTTTGCAGTAGAGAATGCAGCTCTCCTGCTGTACATCCCTGTGCCCTGGGTACAGCTGACACCGTGCCCAGCACATAATAGCAACAAGAAAAATCTGTTGCATTAGTTCCTGTATGGCTGGGCAGGAAACCCCATCACCTCAATCCAAGATAGGGATGGCATGGGTCTGCAAAGGAGCAGAAAAAGATCTGGGGGTCATAGTGGCCACCACCGTAGTGGCCACTTTCATGTGGGTTGGCATAGACATGAAGTGAGATCTCTTTTTTTTTAATTTTTAATTTTAATTCAATTAATTGACATATAAAGTATTATTGGTTTCAGAGGTACAGGTCTGTGATTCATCAGTCTTGTATAACACCCAGTGCTCATTACATCACATGCCCTCCTTAATGTCCATCCCCTGGTTACCCCATCCCTCTACCCCCCTCCCTGAAGTGAGATTTCTTCTATAGGGAAGGGACCCAGGCTGGCCTGGTTCAGCGTGGCGTTGGGGGGGGGGTCCTAGGACATCCCCTCATTATAGCACCTTAGTCCTCGCCCAACCCCTCAGCACCCCCCAAAAAGGCAGGAGAGCATGAGTTACGAAGTCTATCCTTACTAACAAGGGTAGACATCCCAATTCAGAGAGGTGGGGTTAAGAGGAACCAGGATGAACTAGTTCAGAGAAGAGGAAACTGAAAGATTATCAGAGGTCTTGGCAATGACCTGCTGACTTCACAAAGTCCCTGCCATGAAGCCCATGCCTACCCGCCTTTGGACCTACCATCTTTATCTGCAGGATAACCTGGTGAGTTAGGGACTATCTTCCCCAGTTTCCTGATGGAGAAACTGAGGCTCACTGACCCATGGCCATTTGCTAGCAAGCGACAGAACTGGGCTCGGGAGCAGTCTGGAGGTGAGCAGAGCCTGTGTTGCTAACCAGCATGCTCTCTGGCCTCTCCAGCTACCCTGGTGGAATAGACTAGAATCCTCTGGGGAGCTTTTAAAGCCCACCCGCCTGCCCCAACCACCCACCTGCTTCTGGTGCAGTTGAAGGAGGGGCCTGGGCACAAGCATTTTTAAGTTCCCAGGTGAGGCCAACATGCAGCCACGTGATCCAAGGGAAAGGTTACCTCATGGGGCTAATGAGGAGCTGTTCTCTGCCCCTCACCAGGCACCCACCCTATGGACTTACATGATGAGAGTTCTCTGGAAGAACTTCCTCCAGGGCAGGTTGTCAAAGCTCCCCTCCAGACCCAGATATCACTGGGAGGGAAGCTCTCACCATGTGCTAAGGGCGCTGGTTCGTTCAGGATTTATTCAACAACCGGCCGTGTGCCAGAGGCTTTATTTTCATTATCCCTTTCCTTACTATAGCCGCAAGGGATAGGTATTATACCCATTTTACAGAGAAGGAAACCAAGGCTCAAAAAATGTAATTTGTTCCCAAGCAGAAAGGAAGTGATAGCTGGGACTCAAACTGGGCTGTCTGAACCCAGACTGTCACATGCTCTCAACCCTGTGCTCCAGACCAGTGCTTTCGAATGTTTCCAGACTGGTTTTGCCCCGTGCATACCTCACCGGCAAGACTTCCACGTCTGTAACAGAAATGGCAGCATCCGCATGCAAGAACAGTCTCTGGCTGGAGTTTTCAAGGAGGAGCCAGTGATCATCCGTGATGACCTTATAAGTGGCTAAAGCCAGCTGGGCTGAGGATGGAGAGCTGCCTTTGGATTTAACCTCTAACCTTGTGTAGGTCTGCGGTGGCCCTGGGGAGCAGTGCTGAGGGGGAGGGACAGATGCTGGACCTTGCTGGAGGATGGGGGATGGGGGAGGGACCTGGAGGCAGCTTTCTAACTCATGTGAGAGGAACAAGACGGGAGTTCCAGGGAAGTGTGGTCAAGATAGGGGATGGATTTTCTGGTTTGGTTTTCTTTTTCCTTCAGGAGAAATGGCAGCCAGCTTGTGTGCTCGGCGAGTGAGGTCCGTGAGCAGAGGGCATGGGCTCCGGGGCACAGGGAGGGGGGCCCAGAAAAGAATGCAGGTGAGGGGCGCCTGGGTGGCTCAGTCGGTTAAGCGTCTGCCTTCGGCTCAGGTCCCGATCTCAGGTCCTTGGGATGGAGCGCTGCATCGGCGGGGAGTTTGCTTCTCCCTCTGCAAACCCCCCACTTGTGCTCGTTCACTCTCTCTCAAATAAATAGAATCTTTAAAGAAAAAAAGAATGCAGGTGATTCATCCTTGGAACAGGAGAGAAGGCAGCCAAAGATAAAAGGAAACAAAGCTGTAGTCATGACCCATTAGGTGGATTTCATATTCTTTAGTGGGCTGCAACTGTAATTTGAAAAACCCTGCTCTGCCTGTTTGCCTCCAGCCGGCCACGGGGATGCATTTTTGCCCGCATTTGACAGGGGAGGCAAGCAGAAGCAATCAGTAACTTGCTGATGGCCCAGGGCTGTGAAGCCGAGAGCGGGGCTGTGACCCAGGGGTATCTGAGTGTGCATCATGTTTCCTGGCACACTTGGCAGATGCCCAGATTCCCAGATCCCGCCGTGCTGCCTCCTGCTCTCCACGGTGGGCCTGGGCTACTGTTGCCAGGTGCTCCTGGTCCTTCGGGGAACCACTTCTCCGTTCTACCTGCTGTTCCTTGAGAAGCTTGCACCATTGTGGAACGTGATGCTCCTGCAGACCAATCCTAGAGCCATTCAGGTCCCTCCAAATGGAAAAACATGCACGGTGGACTCCACTTGGCAATCCACTTTTTAAGAGCAGAATTCCAAAGCATGGTGCTAAACCCAAATCAAGGTAGGATTTGGTCTGAGCCCTGTCATCCCAGAAGAGGAGATGGCAGAGACAGTCCAGGGGTCAGCAGGAGGGGCCAGGGCTCCAGGCTTCCTGCCCAGGGCACGGGTGCTACCATGGGGCAGAGAGGGTGGGTCCCTCCCCCGCAGCTGCGCAGTGGCTTGGGCTAGCGGGATGGCTGCTCTCAAACCATTTTTAAAAATTAGAACCAAAACTGAGTCATTTTTTTTATTCCCTTGTCCACCCTCTGATTCTAACTGCAGACCCAGCCAGCATGCTGTTCCCAATAAATATACCTGTGATGACTTTTTCTTCTGTGTTTAGCTCTTGCTGCGTCCTGCAGAGGGAGAGAAAAAGCCCGACTTGAAATGCTGTCAGTCATGCCTTCGGTGGCCTCAACTTCTCAAATTCTCTTTGTATTTTCTCTCTGCATGCTCACGGCCTCAGCTCCCTACCTGCACCTTGCTCCCTGGCCCCCCCAGGCTATCGATCGCTCCCCAACCACACACCCCCCCGCCCTGCCTTCGATTTTATTTCCTCCCACACTTGTCCTTGGAATACAGAGGCGATTTCCTCGACAAATTAGAACATGGCCTGGGCCTTAAGTGCTCAAGTGTCTCCTTAACGTGATTGATCGTCAAGTGTATCCATAGAGCAGAGCCAGATCAGTCTTTGCCCGGTGCCTTCCTTATCGGGATCATCCTCTGGGAGGGGTCTGTGGTGGTGGCGGGGGCTGGGGAGGGGTCCTAGCAGGCCTCTTGGGGGTCCTCTGTGTGCACACATGCACTCACCTAAGGCCTGTAGCAGCCTGTGAGCCTGGGGCTTTGGCCTCCCTGCAGGCATGTTGGGTAAGCAAGTCCTGTCTGGGTCTTCTCGGGACTTCTCCCTCTTCCTGGTGGTTCTCCTGGGTTTCCTTCTATGGAGACCAGCTGGAGCACCCCCAGACCACCTCCTCTTTACCCACATGCCATATCCCTGGGCCCTGTCCCCCGCTCTCAGCCCTGGGACACCGAAGCATGTCGGCCCTCTGGGGGGTGCAGAAGCCACCCCTTCTGGCGAGGGCTGTGTGGGTAAGCGGGGAGTCTCCTTGGAAGGCCTCCTCTTCCTCCTCGCCCTGGCCACATGGTCGGGCTGCAGAAGAGGAAGGACAGCCCGGCCTGAGCATCAGCAGTGACCAAGCCCCGAATCAGCAGTCACTCCTCAGAGGTCGGGATCACTTGCGTGTGGACCGACTAGGCTCCCTGTTGCTCTGACCCCTGCCTTGAACTGGTTCTGAGCCATTTCTCTGCCTGCTGAGGTTTCGGCCTGAAGAGTGGGTAGGGGAACAAAAAGGCTGAAAATCAAAGAGCAGCTTGCCTTGTCGGGGAGGGGTTTGGTGGAGGGGTGGGGCGGAAGGGTTGGCAGGAGTCATGTTTCCAATTTCCGTGCTCACCTCCGGTGGTAGAAAAACCTGAGGTTCGGGAGAGCTGGTTCTGTTTCTTACTGTGTTTCAAATTTGCTGGGTGACTGAGGGCTCTATTTCCTTATCTAAGAAACTAGGTGGAGGTTGGCAGACTTTTTCTGCAAACGGCCAGATGGCACATGATCTCTTTCACAGGTACTCTGCTCTGCACCACAGATAATCCATCAGCAAATGGGCCTGACCAGTTTCTAGTATTTACAAACATGGAGGCGGGCAGATTTGGCCCCAGGGGCAGTCGGCTGCCCACCCCTGGACCAGACACTCTTTCAGGTCTTTCAGCACTAGTGTTCTGAGATCTGTTATAGAGGGACCTACTGTGCTGAATTTCTGTTTGGAACTCGGATCGCTGCCTGACATGTCGTTCATTTATTTGCGTATGCATTTGCCGACGGTCTCCTTGACCAGACCATCCATTCCATAAAAGCGGGAACTTGGGGCCTAGACTATCTATTGAGTTCAGCAAATACGTGCGGAATGGTGAATTAATCTGTAAGTGTTTGTGAAAGACCTGTCTGGTGCTGGACTGGCGAGGAGAGGGAACAGGAGGAGGACCCTGCTCCCGGGGTGGTACGCCGTGGTGCCACACTCCGGGGTTTGGAATCCTGGTGGGGTTGTTGTTTGGGCACACTTAGGTGACACCGGAGCAGACGCCCTCCACTGCCCCGTTAGCTATCCATGCTGCTGCTAACAGGTCGGTCATGCCTGAAACTTTGGGGTCCCCTTTGTGTTGCGCTGTCCTCCACCCCCACGCTCAGTCTGTCAGCAAGTTTTGTTAACCCCACCTCCGCAAACGTCTCAAGTGCCTCTGGTTCTCTTCTCCACGGCCAGCACCCCAGCCTCAGCCTTGCTGGCCGCTGGCTCCCAGGGCCCCCCCTGCAAACCATTCTCCATTAGCTACAGAGGTGGTCCTTTAAGACGTAAAATGAAGAGGCTGTCTACTGCGCCAGGGAAAGGGACAAGCTCTGCAGACAGAGAGCTGGGTTTGAGCTGTGTGACTTTGGGCGAGTGCCTGACCTCTCTGAGCCTCAGTTTCCTCATCTGCAATAGGACTCATCCCTGGGAGGGGTGCTATAAGCATCAACGGAGTGAATACATGAAAAGCACTCAGAACAGCAGAGTGTGGGGAGGGCTCCATGACTGTGCACCAGCACCAAGTTTCCCAGCCACTTGGGATCCAGCAGTGGCTTCCCATTGTACTTAGAATAAGGTCCAAACTCTGACCCCAGCCTGTTCACCCCAGCCTGCCCCTGCCTCCAGCCTGATCTCCCCACTCTCTCCCTTACTCCCTGAATCCAGGATCAGCCTGGTTTGCCAGGTGCTCAAACACACCAAACTCACTCCTGCCTTGGGGCCAACCACATGCTGTTCCCTCTGCCCAGAATGCTTTTCCCCTCACCCCTTGCATAGCTTATCCTCGGGTCCAAACATCAGCTCCTTTAAGAGGCAGTTGCTCACCACCCTTGCCAACATCAGCCCCCCCCCCCCTCCACTGCCCTGGCTATATTATAGCTCCTTACTTGGTTTTCCTGTTCATTGCATTTAATGTGACATGCAGTCTTTTTGTTTCTGAACTTGCTATTTACTCCTTTTCCTGCCTCCCTCACTAGAGCCCCATGGCCTCCCAGGCTCTAGCACATGTTGGCACTTACAAGGTGCTCAGCTGTGACTGTTGAATAAGTGCGTGGCCTCTAGCAGATCAGCTGTCTTTACTGTGTCTTAAAGTGAAGAAATGAATGGATCCATCCGTGGCCACTACTACCTGCTCCTCCCCCTCGGTTCCTTCCACCCTCCCTGGCCAGGGGACCCCTCTGTGCCCAGCACTGAGCATGTCCGTGCTGTTCAGAAGCCTTCTTCCATGGATCCCCAGTTCCTTCTGAGACAAGCACCCCTCTTCAGCCTGCTACTTGACACCATCCGTAATCTCCCCTCCGGGCCTCTCTTACCTCACAGGCGCCCTCATTTAACCAAACTGGAGCCCCTGGGGTGTCCCGGAAGGGGGCCAAAGAAGGGGGACCATGCACCGAGGAGACTGAGGAGGGCCGAGGGGCGAGGCTGCATAGAGAAGCAGGGGATGCAGCGGGACCCTGCGAGGCAGACAAGGACCAGACCCGTGTGCATGGCTTGGGGTCAGGGAGGCAGAGGGTGGCCAGGCCCGAGGAGACGCTTGAGTGGTGGGAACCTGGGGAGGGGCTAGAGCCCGGGGTGGGCAGGGGAGGAGTCCCAGGAGTGGGGGTGGGAGCGCGAGCCACTCTCCTTTCCTAGGGATGTGGGGACCGGCAAGTGACCGACCTGGGATGAGGGTGAAGGAAAGCAGAGAAACTTGGAGCAGGAGCACTGAGGAAAGGGAGGGCAGACCATGGAGCCTGGGGACAGGTGGCTGGGGGTACTCTCGAAGGCCTTTGATTAGGGACCTTGGAGCGGGGGTTCAGCAGGCCACCTGGGTGGCAGGCAGTGAAAATTGTTCTGGAGGCAGGGACGGATTCAGGTACGGGGCTCATGGAAGCCAGGGGAGATGAGCTTCCCAAGGCAGGAGTATGGTGCAGGAACGGAGGAGACTGAGGGTGGGGCTCAGAGGCATCTCTGGTGGCAGAGTGCAGAGGTGGACCAAGCTGCCCTGGAGGAGGAGGAGGGGGAGAAGGGGGAGGGGGAGGAAGAGGAGGGGTGGCGTGGGAGTTCAGGCGCGGAGCGCTGGAGGGCAGGTGTGGCCGGCTCCTGTGGCTGCTGTGTTGAGGCGCCCAGACCTGGGTGGCTCAGAACAACAGCATTTTATTCGCACGTTCTGGCGGCCAGAAGCCACAAACAAAGAGGCAAGCAGGGCCATGCCTGCCCCGAAGACTCTAGGAAGACTCTTGCTTGCCTCTTCCAGGTTCCCGGGGCTCCCAGCAGTCCTTGGCATTCCTTGGCTCCTGGCGGTGTAATTCCGGTCTCTGCCTCTGTTCGCATGGCTCTCTCCCGGCCTCCATCTGCGTGCCCTTTCCTGCTTCTGAGGACGCTAGTCCTTGCATTTGGGGCTCACCCTGATCCGGTATGACCTCATCTTAACTGGTGATATCGGCCAGGACTCTATTTCCAAATCAGGTTACATTCGGAGGTTCTGGGGAGACATGAATTTGGGGGAATACTGTTCAGCCCGCTATAACCAGGCGGCCGGGGGTGCAGTGGTGTCAGGAGCCTGACCAGGCCTTAGTAACGGCTGCAAAGAAGCCCCTTGGAAGGAGTCTTTCCCACAGCAACCCGGGAGGGGTAAGGTGTTAGCGTTGAGGGCATGGGCTGCCTGTCTAGGGAAGGAGGGGCAAAGGGAAGGAGGGGCCTTGTGGCTGGAGGCCATGAAGTCAGAGAGGTTTTTCTTACCTTTCCGAGAAGGTAGGCCCAGCAGTGAAGGAGAGAGAAAATGCAGGCAGGGAGGGTGAGCATTCATGCTGCAAGTCTCCTGGAAGTCAGCATAGGCTGGGGGAGACAAGGTGTGCTCCAGAGGGCTCTACACAGAGGCGGGGGAAGGTAGGGAGGCTCATTCCAGAAAATCTCAGCAACTCTGCTTATCTTCTGGCAGGGATTCCAGGGAGATGTGAAAAAGGATTGCAGGCTAAGGAGGGCCTCTGGGCCACTAAAGAGCAAGATTTTAGTGGGCTCAAGGAGCGGGGGCCTGGAGATGGCCCACGAGGCCGAGCATCAGTGGGCTACTGTTAAAGCCTGGAAGCCGTGCGCACAGGTCTGAAGGGGGGCCCGTCCTTAGAGTGGCTGGGTCTATCTGGCCGGCATCCTTCAGGGCCTTACGTGTCTGACTCTGACCCGGCTTTGCTCTGCCCTTGGGCCCCTGGCCACCTATCACACCTGGGTGGATCGGGTCTCCTGTGTCCCTCACCTGTCTGGACCCTGGAACAGGTATTGTCCAGCTAGCCCTCCCAGCTCATCCACGACCCCCTTAGCTTTCCTGGGCCAGTGTCCCTGAACACGGGGCCTTGGAACCCACAGGCAGGACGCCAGCTGCACCCCTGGGGGCCACCTGCCCTCTGGTCCCTTCCTGGCCGATGCCAGGGCGAGGGCGCCTCTCCACCACATCCCAGGCTCAAGAGCTTGGCGATCAGAAGGCAGCAAGTTTGCAGCAGCAGACTATTCTTGGCTCCAGCCCGCTCGCTGCTGCTAATTTCATGCCCCTGTGATCCAGGTAACGCTTTGCTGCCTCGAGTTGCCACCCCCGGGGCCTGAATCGCTTTTTCTCGCCCCACAGGAGCCAGCTGCCTCTGCTGCTGTGCTCTTGAGGTGGGGGCTGCACGAGGCTGCCGCCGAGCCTCCCGGCCGGGCTCCAGGTTAGCCTGCCGCAGCTCGTGGCTAATTGGCTGCACTTATTTCAAAGTGCCCAAATAGCATTCAGGGGAGAAGCAGCTTACCCGGGGCCTGCCAGAGATAAATGGGCTCATTTCGGGGCCTCCCTGCCCAAAGAAACCTCTTTACCTGGACGCTGAGCCTGGAATTAAATTCTTCCAGAAGAGACGCTTAGCACGGAGCCGCTCAGCGTGGCGGAGGAGGGGAAACGTTCCCCCTCGTAAAATGGTCCTCACATCTGGCCAGCTGGCTCTGGTGGGTTTTTAAATTTTGTTTGAAGAGCAGCTCTCCCCTTTGCTGGTGTTCGCAAGCGGGGCCAGAGTGTAACAGATGATCATGACTTTCCCATCTCCATCACCGGGGGATCAGGCGCCCCGCACCCAGGCCAGAGCGGGGCTCCCCTACACCTGCCAGGCACCCCGGATCTGGGTTTTGAGCCCTGCCTCCACTGGGCCTGGGAGGCGGGGCTCTGCGGGAGTCCACACAGGTCAGGGGGGAAGCTGGAAGCCTGCCCGGCTCTTCCCAATTCTCATGTCCTCTGGACCGTGCTCTGTGCTCGTCAGTGGGCCGTGTCCATCCATTTCGGGTGGCTGACAGAAACGAGGGCTCTTCTCCAAATCCTTTTTCCTTTAACTCTACTCAGAATCACTGCCCTGTGGAAATGCCCTGGGGAATGGACCGTGGGTTTTAAGGAGCAGAGAGTTAACTGCAAAGGGGAGAGAAATCAAACCCTGTTGTTTGCTGGCTTGGGCTGAGCCATGTGTAAGGGCTGGGGCAGAGAGAAGACGCTGCCCTGATGGGACCTCGGAGTCTGCAAGCCAATTCCTACTCACTGCTGGGAAAGCACATGGACTGCCAGTGCTGGCCACTGGGGCGTCCTGGTGACATGGTACCATCCCAGGGACAGCGTTTGGGCCTGTGCATCTGTGAGGCAGGCCACCTCAGCTAGAGCCGCTAAATGGCCCCCCACCCCACCCCACCCCTGTCCTACATCAGAAGATCTGCCACCAGCATGTGCCAGGTAGGCGCCTCTGTGCAGCTCATCCACCTGTTAGCCTCAGGCTCCTTATCTATAAAATGGGAGCAAACTCAGCTCTGCCTTGGGCTGCATTAAGAGCAAAGGGACTGGGGTCTGTGCAAGCCACATGTGAGCGGTTTTGCTCACTGGCAGTTACCTGGTACTCGGCGGGGCTTCTGTGCCCCCATGTGGCTTACCTGCCCCATGCCAAGATTGACTCTGGTGTTACCACTTCCAGCGTGCTGAGCCCCCAGTGATTGCAGCAGGCAGGGAGAAGGTTGAGGGCAGGGAGCTTAGAGGAGAAACACGAGGAACAGAATTTTCCTCTTTCTTCCTCATCTGGGCCTCGCCACCCATCGGGTTGGCGAATTCAGAATGGTGACCGATGGGGCCACTGTCTCCCATCAGCACCCTGAAAGAGAGGGGTGGGTGCCGTGGCTCCATGACCGCCTCTCCTGGGATGTCTGGGCGGGATGCACAGCACAGTGCAGTTGATTCCTGTCAATGCCGAGGAGGGCCTCAGGGAGTCTGTTCCAACAAAGGGACTTGTGTCCGAGCCATAAGTGGCAAAGAAGCATCCCCCGGGCCTTTGCATGTGCTGTTCCTGCCTCCTGGAGTGTGGTCTCTCTCCCTGCCAGCACCGCCACCTCCCCATATCCTTCTGGCAAACTTCCCCTGGCCTTTCGGGCTGCAGTCCAAGAGGGCCTCCTGCAAGAAGCCCCCCTGGGCCCCTCCTTCCCTCCTCCCACCATGCCTTGTGTCCCCTGTACTCCAGCTGCAGGACGGTGCCAGGCTACATGCTCCCAGAGGGTAAACACCAAGCCACCAGCACAGTGCAGGGCACACAGGGGTGGCCACAGCTTCAGGGAACAAAGGAGTGGGTTGCTGGTTGGATGGGCAGCGGCCGCCGGCCAGGCGGAGGGCCGTGGGATTACCAGCCTCTGGGGCTCCCGACCTCTGAGGCAGAGAACCCTGTTCCGAGAGGCCCTGTCATCCCATCATGTCCTGCCCTGCTGCTCCCAGCCGTCTTCCAGCCCTGCCTGCTTGCTGAGTCACACAGTCTCCTACCTACAGGAATGACTCCCCAAGATGTAGGTTTTCCGCGGACTGTATAAGCAGGCCTGCCATGTGGCACAGCCGTGAGGGGCTTCATTCATCTCGTCGCTTCAGGATTGGTGCTCCCTGTGGGTGTGCAAAGCACAGACTCTGCTGTCCCCCGAGGTGGCCCAGTGCCACTGCCCGGGGGCTCTCCTCCTCCCTCCACTCCTGCCTGGCCGGCGCTGGCCTTTGGGGTCTTTGGGTTCACCTCTGGAGGTGGAGGCCATGTTCATCAATCATGTTGTGGGGCACCTGGTGTGGTAAATAACAACGGAGCCTCTTGAGGGAGCTCCTAGGAACCAGACCCAAGTGCAGGTGAACTGTGGCATGAATCATCCCCACACATTGCATGACATAAGATCGCCCTATGGGATGGAGAGGACGGATTGCTTTGGAGGGGGCAGGACAGTTGCCAATGTGCTTGAACCAATATTCAAATGTTCTTACATTGCCTGGAGTAAAATGGGAGAAGGGGGCCCCAACATCCCTTGCAGGCAAATGAGACAAACCCAGGAAGGAAATGCCCACTGCAGGTCTGCAAAGGGCGTAATCCAGGGTGGACAGTAGGGCCTTCACTGCTGGATGTTTCTTAGAAAGGAGCCCGAGGCCACCCGTTATGTGTGAACCCCATCTCAGGGTGCGCCGTCCTAGGGAAGCAAGAGTGGGGGAAAAGGGAAGTGAGGCGGGGGTGGGAGAGAGCAAACGCAGGCTGGCCCCAGCTTTGCAACCAAACACAGCTGCTGGCTGCTCAGGCACCCAGCATGAATCCAGAGAAGTCACATGGGGCCACCACATTTTAGACCAGGTGGTTGGGGGAGAAGAAAGTCAAGAAGTTTATCTCTTGTCTCCTTCCCACTTCCTGCCTCTCATTGGTCAAAGCCTATGTCATGGGGCTTTTCCTCTCCCCGACTTCAGAGAGTGTCACCTGACCCCTCCCACCGTCACCCAGGGAGCGAGAGCCTCGAGGGTGCAGTCCGGCAGTGTGCAGCACAGGGCTCTGTCCCTCGCAGTCAGCTCCTTCTCTGGGGGCAGTGGCTTTATGTCCGTGGGACTGAGTAGCAAGGCAAATGGCCCGCAGGGCGGGCAAGGTAAGCAGACTGGGGTGGCATGTAAGCTAAGTCCTGTTTCTTGGAATCGGCACAAAATGAACCTAATTTCAGCAAAGGAGTTGATGAGGAAAGGCTAAGGGGACTGATGTCAGCAAGCATAACCTTTGTTTCCCTCACGGGCAGATACACTGGTCTTCATGTCTAGCAAGATCAGGGTCAGCTGTCCCTGTTTTCATCGAGAAACCGAATGTAAACTACAAGAAGGCAGCAAGATGTAGAAAAACCCTGGATAGTAGGAACTCAGCTGCCCAAAGCCCTTGTTCATGAGGAATGTATTGCTGTGTAACAAAAAGCTGCACGCTTTAGCGGCTTAACACGACACACGTTTATTTTCTCACAGTGCCCATGGGCCAGGAGTCGGGGCATGGCTTGACGGAGTCCTCGGCTCTGGATCTTACACGGCCACAGTCAAGGGCTTAGCCAGGGCTGCGGTCTCCCTGGAGGCTCGGCTGGAGAAGGATCACTTGCAGGCTATTTGGGTTGTTGGCAGAATCCAGGTCCTTGCAGTCGTAGGACTGAGAGCTTCAGTTTCTTGCTGGGTGTTGGCCAGAAACCTCTCTGAGCAACTAGGGGTCACCTGCAGTTCTTGCCACTTGGGGTTCCCCAGGATGCCCCTTGCATCCTCTAAGCCATCAAGGGAGGAAAAAAAAGAGTCCAGGAAGACAGGTGCTACCATCTCACGTAACATTATCCCATACACATTATCCTGTATGTCTGCCCCTTTGCCGTATTCTCTTGGTTAGAAGCAAGTCACAGGTCCCACCCACACTTAGCAGAGGGTGTCACATACAAGGGCGTGAGCACAGGAGGCTGGGACTATGGGGGCCACCTAGAGAGTCTGCCCACCACGTTTTGCTAGAACTCTACTTACAGGCAAAAGCATCAAATAAGTAACCTCCCTCCCCCCCCCCATCAATATGTTTATATCAGGAACTAAGTTAAAAAAAAAAAACAAAAAAAACTCCATGGGGTGTGCTGAGTCAGCCTACGCAACCTTCTACAGCCCCCAATATGTATCAGTAGGAAAATGGTCCAGGGTCCAGTCCATTCCGCCCCTCCTGCCTGCTCTTTGAAAAGCCAAGAAAATGGGCTCCATCCACAAAGAAAGGCTCTTTGAAAAGCCAAGAAAATGGGCTCCATCCACAGAAAGAGTCTTACTCCGTTGTCAATATTTTAAAATGCTTTCCAACATTAAAAGGACAATTTTCTGCTTAAATATCAACAAACCAGAACATGCAATTACCTAGGAAATCCCCACTCTTAAAATGTTCAGGGAACCTGAGCCTGCTTGAAAAACAAAGGCAGAGATTCTGCATCCCATGCAATGGTCGTTTGTAGGCTTGCCATGGAATGAGCAGCCACTGAATGAAGGGAGCCCCGTTAGGGGGCTCGGATTTGGGGCCGTCTTGGTTGGCCCCCCACCTGCGGCTGTCTCTTCCTCGGGGCCATTCTCCGTGGCTCCTGCCTGCCGCCTGCCTGGCCTCACGTAGGCTCAGCCACTGTGTCAAGACGTAATTGACTGAGTGCCTCGGACCAGTCCAGGCTCTACTGAGCCCATCAGGGCAGGAACAATGAGGTGGCACCTCAAAGGAGGAAGGCTATTTCTAAGGCTCATGGTTGATGGACCGCACTCACTGTGATTACCATTTTAATGGCAAGGCCACCACCACCTTATATTCAGGGTGCAGATTTCAAAGACCACAAAGCACTCTGCAGGCTTTAAAAAGAGACCCTGGAACAATCGGTTTCAGACCAGAAGGAGTACATTATGATATCTTTCTCTTTTGGGCTCCACGTTGCAATCAGACTGTCCCAGAAAGAACAGCTCTGACCCTCTGTGTCAAGGTCTGACTCAGATCCCACCTCCTCTGGGACCTTTCCCCAAACCCATATTCACTCCCATTCTCTCATGTGATCCTCCTCCCTGGTCCCACTCCCCCACCCAGAACCCCTTCTAGAACTCACCGCTCCTACCTCTGATTTGGCAAAAATAAAAAACAAAAAAACCCCACAGAATTCTGACATCTCTTCCCGTGGTGTTTTGAGATGAAAATACCTTCACACTCTGTATTACACTCCCAGTGGGATGCTTCCTTCTTAGCGGGCAGGAAGCGTGTCTCGTTCTCTGTCGTGATCCCCACAACTGCCACCATGCTCTCACATTGGCAAAGTTTTTGCACGCATTGTGCCTTGCGCTTGGCACATTTGTAACTCAAAATATCACCTCAGTTAAGTCCAATTTTGTGAGCTTTCCAGAGTAGAATGCTCACAGCTTCTCTTTTATTTTTCAGATTGAACAACATACTTAATATAAAGCTCTTGTATCAGGCACACAGGAAATGCTTCATACGTGTGATCTATTCTCACGGCTTAACACCCATAATCATTACCAACCTGGGGTTCATGGTTTGACATACAATGACCAAAGCCAAGATATGTCAGCCCTTTTTGATTTTTTTTTTTTTAAGACAGGTATATTGAGGAATAACGGGTACGCAGTAAAATCTATCCTAACGAGTGGACAGTTCTCTGAGTTTGGAGAACCAGGTGCAATTGCCATACAGTTTCTTTAGCTGTAAATTCCAGCATGTTATAATCTGGTGCTCTTCCTCGTGTGGTCTCATGCACGCTTCATCAAGAATCCCCTGCAACTGCTTCCAGAAAAATACCCTTTTCCCTCCTCTTGGCTAGTCTAGGAGCCATTTCCCAAAGTGGACTTGACCTTGGGTAGCATCTCTCCGAGGAAGCAAATCCAGAGTCAGAACAAAGTTTCCCCACAGTCATCAGGGTTGGTGTATTTCTAAGAGGCCCCACTTGGTTGCAAGAACACGAGAATGTGGTTGGGTTATAACAAAGCGCACTTGGATAATTGAAATTTGGCGGGAGGCAAAGCAGGCTGGTAGGGCACAGTCTCTCTGTGTGCACACGCTCACAGTTGAGTCCTGTCCCCATTGGCTCATCTGTGGGTGGGGACAGGTAGAGTCAGGGGGAGCACGGGCTGCAGAGCATTCGGGGCCTCTCTGAGGGCAGGGACAATGTCTTATCCTAACTTACGTCCCCAGCAGTTCGCACAGCTCATATTGGTATCTGTTGAGTGACCTTGTAAGTGGTCGTAGGTCACCATGGGGTGGGACCATGCCGTCTTGGAGCAGACCTGTCCATCACTCATTGGTTTCTGAAGACAGTGGGGAGAAGCCCCCCAGGAGGAGCCCTGTCTCCGCTCTCCGGGGGGCCTTCCCATCCACCCCCGGTGACATCAGCAGCCCCCTCACTTCTGTGCTTGCAGAACTACTTTGAGAGCTACCTGACCATCGCCTCCACCGTCTCCTCCATGCTGTGCCTCATGGCGAACTTCCTGCTTGTCAACAGGTAGGCCACGTTCCTTCCTCCGCCAGCCCCCGCCCTTCGCCTCCAGCCATCTCCACGCGCCTCTTGCTCCCAGCTGCTGCTTTTCTGCCTGCTCCAGGGGCAGCCCCCCAAGTAGGAGGCCTACAGGGAAGACTGAGAGGTCAGCCCAGCGACCTGGGGCCCTGCCGAGGGAAGCCGGGGCAGGGAGCTGGACTTTCACTTCCCAGCCACGCACTAGGACACTGGGTCAGCAGCCAGCGGGAGGCATGTGGGGACCCGGCTCTTCCTCCTTTCCCATCTGGGGTGCCTGTCTGTCACCAGCTGCCTGGGCTGCAGACGGGGTGGCCCAAGGCCAGCATGTGGATGGCGGGGTAGGCCCGGGGGGGCAAGGCTTGTGGAAGCTGGTCTTCCAAGCATTTTTTTTTTTAATTTTTAAAGTGTATTTATTTTAGAGATAGAGATGGGGAGAGCCGGTGGGGCAGGGAGGAGCAGAGGGAGAGGGACAAGCAGATTCTGTACTGAGTGCAGAGCCTGACACAGGACTCGATCCCACGACCCTGAGATCATGACCTGAGCTGAAACCAATAGTCAGACACTTAACCGACTGAGCCACCCAGGCACCCCTCCAAGCATTCCTGAGAGTGTGGGAAGTTAAGAGCCTGGCACCCCACAATTCTGGCTCTCTCTCCATGGAATGGCTCGTGTTGACTGCTCACAGAGGCTCAGTGGGGACCTCCTGACACTGTGTTAGAGCAGGGGCTGGGAGAGAGCCCCAGGGCTGTGCTGTGGAAGAAGGAATGATGTAGGAGACAGCCGGGGAGGTTGGCATGGCCCTTAGAACCCACCGGGGAACTCTTGCCATCCATTCTCAATTTAGGTTTGCAGGAGCACCAGCCCTAGCTACTTTGCCCACATTTCCCCTAAGCTACCGCCAGGAACCTTCTCTGGGCACAGCTGCCTGAAACCTTAGATCCCTGATGGCAAATCAGTTCAACTCCACTAACTTCGCAGTGCCGGCCTGGATCTCTGGTGGAACAGGACTCCAAGGCAGGTCTGGCCTCAGGGAGTGTGCTGCGATTGAATGGTGGTGTCTGCTCTGAGCATAGGAGGAGAGAGGACAGCATGTGGGCTAAGCCTGGATAGACCGGTCCTTCCAAACATTATGCTGTGAGGCTATTGCAATTATCTGTCATGGCAGTCAGTGATCCCCAAGCGTGGTCGTGGGTTAAAACACTAACAGTAATGAGTATGTCTCATGCTCTGGGCATCATCAGGCTCAGTTGGAAGCTCTGACTTGCTGTCTCTGATGTGGTTGCAGAAAGCTGGGCTGGGCTGGAGCTGCTGGCCCTTATCCAGCACCCATCTCCTTCTCTTCTCTTCTACTCTCCCCTCCCCTCCCTGTGGTCTCTGGTACGTTGGTCTCAGGTAGTAGGACTTTTCGTCCTGTGGCTGAAGAGCACGTGCTCAAGAGAGCAAGGCAGAAGCTACGTGGTTTTTGTAACCTAATCTCTGCAGCCACATGGCGTCACTTATGCCGGACTCAGCTGGGCAAGCACTCCCCAAGCCCACTTGGTTTCAAGGGGACATAGACCCACCTATCAATGGAAGGAGAGGCAAAGAATTTGCACCCATTTTAAAACCAAAGTGCAGGCCGTAAGGATGAAGAGCAGAATGGGGCCCAGATGGCCTGAGGGCCTTGTGACCCCAATCATAAACCAGCTGACCCTAAACCCGCCTCCTCGTGCCTTCCTCTGGCACACAGGACTACCCTCAGTGTCCTTGAAGGTGGGGCGCAGAGCAGGGCCAAGTGTTCTTTCAGCACTGCCGGTCCCTGGAGGGAAGAGCTGCAGGAAAGAAGGCAGGAAGAAGGGAAGGGGACACAAGGGGAGGAGGATGAGGAAGAGGCGGTGACAGCTGAGGTGGTGGAGGGCCCCTTGGTCTCTCACCACCCCCTCCTTTCCAGGACTCTCCCATGATCCTCTCTGTCCACTCACTTGGCTGGCCCTGGGGACACGGGTTTGTCCAGCAAGGACAGCCCAGCCTCGTATAAGTGAGAGCCCCCACCCCTTCTAGATCTGGCGTCATGGTCTGAGCTATAACAAGGGGTGACGCCTGGTGACACACAGTAACCTGAGAGGGAAGCCGTGAAAGGACTACACCCAAGACCACAGGACCAGTGAGGGGAGGCCCAGGCGACGTTGTACCTCCTCTGTGGTGCTGAGATCCTGCAGCTCAGAAGCCAGCCTGGGACAGTGGTCAGCAGGGGCAGGGAAGGTCGACCCTCAGGACACTGGAGTAGCGCTTCCGAGCGCTCGTACCCCTTAGAGCTTTGTCTCCTTTAATCCTCCCAACAGCGAGAGAGCAGGCGACTCGGTACCTGTTTTACGGATGGGAAGATAGGCTCACCGAGGTCACGTGGCCACTAACAGGGTGAAGCCAGATGGGAACTGGGACCCTTCTCACCCCACACTTGTACTTGGAAACTCTGGGTCCCCCAGCTGCTCCCTGCGTCCAGAGCCACATCTCAGAGCCTTCTGGTGAGGGCCTCTGCCCTGTCTTCAGGCAGCTGGAAGGAAGGAGGTAGTTAAGGAGGTCTAGGTCTGTGGACCGCCCAGGCAGCCACCCTCCCAAGGTCAGGCAGGCTGCTGGCTCTGAAAAGGCTCAGCATTATAGGGTATCTTCCAGAAGGTTCAGCCCACCCCAGGGCCTACCCTTGCCCTCTCCTGCCTATAGGAGAGGGGTGAAGGCAGTGTGGGGAACGCTTGTGGGCCTCCGTCTGTTTCTGGGTTGTGGGAAGATGGTTTGGGGCTAAGCTGTTTTTTATTTAATGTGCGAGATTGAAATGTCTCCTTTTTTCCCCTCCTGGAGAACCCTGGCTTTCTCTGACTGGCTCATCCATAATCTCCAAGTGTTTTATTATGTTAAATCTGTAGCATCATAAATACTTATGAGGAGGATTTACATTTGAGAGACTTATGAAGAAATCAGCCCCCTGGGGTCCTGAGCCCTCTCTAGCAAGGGGGTGGGGAGCCGGCAGCCCTCTCCCAGAATCTCACATTCGTGTGGCCTGCCCCAGGGTCCCAGCGGCTGAAGCAGAGTGAGGCCAGCATGCCCCCATTACTGCGTGTGGGGTGGGCCTCGTGTGGCATGTTTCATAAACCCTCGTGGGCATTGAAGAGAGCCCCACGCAAGATCCCTGAGGACCTGGGGCCCAGAGATGAGGCTCAGGCGCAGAATGGGTCACGTGGCAGGTAATTTGCGGGCAAGGAGGAGGCCTGAGCAGGCAAGGGACCTGTGGGGCCTGTGTTGCTCCTGTCCTGCCTTTGGCACTTACCTCACCTCCCACCACCCTGGGGGTGCTGGGCGAGAAGTCCCCCAGCTCTCTCCAGAGCAAGCTTCCTGTAGGGACAACTAATTACCTTGTTGTGACAGGCCCCAGAGAGCTCCTGGGATGCCATCAGCATTCCTGGCGTGGACTTCGTCTTCACCAGGGCTGAGAGGAGGTAAGGTTAGAGGCAGAGGCTACTCCTAAGGCTGGCTGGAAAGAGCAAATGTTCCCAGTGGTCTCCCTGCCATGCTTGGGGGGGGTCAAGAAGCAGAGAGTCTCCCTGCATCGCTAATAGCCCTTGCCTGTCAGTTTGTGCATGCAGCGGATACTCATCAGGTCCCTCCCAGGCCCTGTGTCCGCCCTGGGGCGGGGGGAGAACAAGACAGGAGAGCACTGTCCGGGCAGTACTCCTCATGTCTCCCAGTCTGCCCTGGGCTGCCTTCTTGCCCCAGGGGTCTGGTAAAGCTTTTTGGCCTTGGTCCCCACCCTCTCTCTCCACTTGATTGTCTTAATATTTATAATTGTAAATGGGAACGTTATGTTGACCCAGGCTCTGGGCCCTTGCTGGCTCTTATCTTTGGGGTATCGGGCAGCTCCAGCTGCTGGGAGAGGGTGGAGGGCACTGTGTGACACGGTTGAGTGTGTAGAACTACCCAGAACGTCAGAGGTAGGCCTGACCACCAGCCTCCAGGGCTCCTGGTGTGCATTTACACCGGATCCTCTGGGCCCCCAGGGGTCCAGGTGCTCTACCTGGCTGCCCACCAGCTCCTGCCCAGGATGAGGCCCCTGCAGACCCTGGGAAGATGCATCGTAGTGTGGGGTTCCCCAGAAACAGCCCCTGGAACAGGGATTTTAAGTGCGAGCAGTTTATTTGGGAGGTGAGGGTAGGAGAACGGAGAGGGGGAAACGAGAGGGGAAGGCAGCCAATAAAGGATGGCTTACCAAACCAGCTCCCACAGAGAGAGACCCAGCTTGACCTGCCTGGGGTCTCTGGGACCCAGTGTGGAACACACACCTGAGAGGGAGGGAGCTGGAGTATTTATCCACCCACGCCCCTATCACTGGTTGAAGCCTGCTCTTGGGAGTGTTAATTACCTGTCACTTGCAGCCTGCTTCCTGGTAGAGGGAGGGTGCATGGACGGGTCACCCACCAGCTAGAAACCTTGATGTGCCTCTTTGTGTTAACTTGCACTCTTGTAACAGACAATAGAGACACAAAAAGGATTTTCTCATTCTTTACGTGGAAAATTAAAGTCAGGGCTGCCTCCACACATTGCTGGATCTAAGGGATTACATATGTCCCCAGGGCTGTCCTTCTCTTGCACTGTCCCTGGGCTCCGTGTGTGTCTGCCTGGCTTCATCCCAAATGTGGTCTCTCTCCATGCACCCGGCCAGGTGGCAACCAGCAGCCCCCAACACGGTCGTGGCAGAGAGGGCACTTCTCTCCACCTTTCAGCCCTGGAGAGCCCTCCCTGGCCCTGCCTGGCTCACATGCTAATCCCTGACCTAATCCAGCGACCCGCCGCATGGCATGGGACACTCCAGTCACCCCAGACCCAGTCATCATGTGTCCATCATCTGTGGCTGGGTCAGGGGTGGACAATGTGGCCGGTCACCTCTCCAGAACAACTTGGCGTGGAAGAAAGAGTGTTCCTCAGGGAAGGGATGCTGGCAGGCGAAGCCCACACGCCCAACCTGGACCCTACTCTGAGGGTCAAGCCTTGGCACTTAG
Source organism: Leptonychotes weddellii (assembly GCF_054177405.1). Taxonomy (NCBI): domain Eukaryota; kingdom Metazoa; phylum Chordata; class Mammalia; order Carnivora; family Phocidae; genus Leptonychotes; species Leptonychotes weddellii. Next base: position 49,653,861 of record NC_138374.1, on the reverse strand, counting down.
CAGGTGGACCAGGCCCTCCAGGGTAGGGCTCCGATTCCCTCCAGCTTCTGCTCTCAATCTCACCTGCAGCCCGAGGCTAGCCTCGTTCCCTCTCACCAGACGCGTGCACTCACATCCCAACACACCTTACACTCCAGCTTAGGTGCCACCTCCAGAAAGACTGTGCGACCCCCGGGCTGGGTTCTGTGCCCCCTCGGATGCCCTGAGGCCCTCCCACTGCAGCACTGTGCACACTAAAGCAAAATGCCTGGCCCTCGTCTGGCCGGGGGCTGGGTCATCCCACACAGTGCTTGACACACAGGAGTTGCCCAACACACGCTTGTGGAACAGGCGCCGGAGAGAATGCATGTTGGCAGACAGCCCTGGGCGGAGGTTCAGCAGACCTGGGTTCTCCTCCCTGCTCCCCACGAACTCACGCTGCGACCTTGAACTGCCTCCTCACATCCTCAGGCTTCCGTCTGCCCCTCACACAGCAGAGGCTGACCCCTGCTCTCCCTCCAGCAAGGATCAGAATGAAGATCAGAGAAAACTCAAGGTAGCCTGGAGCCACAAAAGCACTTTGGAAAATCCTTGCTTCTCCTGCTCATCATTTCACACCTATTTATGTACATATATATGTAGATACTTTTTTTTTTTGCCTTTCAGGTCTTTCTTTTTTATCAAAAAAAAAATTTTTTTTTTTTGCGTCTATAACTAATCTGGCTTTTCTCCCAGCCCCCACCCACTGGTTAGCAGGAAAATTAACCAAACATCCAATCCGGCTTAAAGCTTAGTCTAATCTGATGATTTAAACAGCCCCTTTCAATGATATTCTCTCTCCCTGGAATAAAAATGTGCTGTTTGCAGGAGAGCCAGCCTTCTCGCTCCTCCCTTCAGGGCAGTGTCTGGGCGGTTGGGGGCTGGGAGGGACGTATGGTTTGTGCTGCTGGTGTGGGGCTGGGGCCGGCCCTGGGCCGCACCAGCATCAGCGGCTGCCCGTGGCGACTGAGACCATCACAGGAGAATCCTTCTGCCCTGGCCTGTTCTGGACTACCCATATCCCCTTCCTTGGGGTATCGGGCAGCTCTAGCTGCTGGGAGAGGGTGGAGGGCACTCAAGGAAGCAGAGTGTCCTTCTGAGAACACAGACTGGAGCCAGCCCTCTCGGGGTCACAGGGAGTGACCTTGAGCAAGTTCTTTAGCATCTCTGACCTCAGTTTCCTTCCCTGTATGTGCGGGACAGGTAAGAGGGCCTGTCTTACAGGGCTGGTGCGAGAATGCAACAAGTCAGCATGTAGAAACATTCCGAAGAGTACTTAGCACAAATTAAGTACTATCTGGGTAATTGCTATATCGTGATGATGATGAAGATGATGATGATGATGATTTTCTGCTCGTCTCCCTCCTCCCCCCACTGCTAAGTTTTGGGAGAAGGAAGCCCCGAGGGTGGTTGCTTCGTTGAAACACTAGGCAAAGCCAGTGGGAGCTCAGCCCTGTGGTGGGGGAGCAGGGGCTTGAGAGCCCTCCTGTCCTGTCCTTGAACCTCACAGCAAGATGAAAAGAAGCAATATCCGCCGAGCATTTGCCCTGAGCTGATATTGCCCCCTGCACTCTGCACACTCCCCTGCAGAGACCCTTACAACCACCCTGCAGGTGGATCCATTCTCCTCCCTGCTATACAGATGCAGAAGCTGAAACCAGAGAGACTGAGTCACTGACCCAGGGTCACACAGCTAGTGAGCTAGGAAGGCAGGATTCAGGCACAGGCCTCCCGGCTGCAGAGTGTCCCTTAAGAACCTTCACCACCCGTGGCCCGGCGTGGGAGGCCCAAGGGGATCTCTGACCGCTTCTGGCGTCCCTCCCTCCCCGCACAGGGTTCCGATTCGTGTCCGTGTGCTGGCCTCACTGACTGTCATGCTGGCCATCTTCTTGGTGATGACTGTGCTAGTGAAGGTGGACACCTCTTCCTGGACCTCTGGCTTCTTTGCTGTCACCATTATCTGCATGGCGATCCTCAGCGGCACCTCCACCATCTTCAATAGCAGTGTCTTCGGCATGACCGGCTCCTTCCCCATGAGGAATTCTCAGGCGCTGATATCAGGTAAGAGCCGGACTCCAGACGGCCCACCAGGTCAGGCTACCTGGGGGTCATGCGGAGGAATCAGAGGTGAGAATGCAGCGACCCTTCCAGAAAAGGCAACAAGTGTTAGCTATATTTCCACTATCTATTATTGGGTAACAAAGCACCCCAAAACTTAGTGGCTTCGAACAATAGCAGTCAGTTCTTTGGCTCACAGATCTGCAGTCTGGGCAGGAGTCGGCAGGGACAGCTCTCCTCTGCTCCGCACGGCAGCAGCCGATGGAGCTCAACAGGGCTGGAGACCCGCTCCCGAGAAACTCAGCCAGGCCGGGTCTGGGGCCGGGGCGCTCCACTCTGCCGGGGTCTCGGCACGGCTTGGTGGGCTTCCCTGAGGCATGGTGCCTGGGTCACCAGAGCAAGCATCCCAGGAGACCCAGGGGAGAGAACACAGACCCACACGCATCAGCGGGAGAACATGAAAACCATCCTGTAGGAAGAGCAGGCGGGAGGGAAGCCAGTTGCGGCCACTTTCAGCACACACATCTGTCTACCAAGTGCATCTCCTAAAGCAGCATTCCTTTCTTCCCTTTCTCCTCGTCCCCACACCTTCTCCTGTCCCCTCCCTTCTCTTTCCTTTTCCTTCCTCTTAGCCTCTCCCCCCCTTTTTCCCTTTCTCATTTTATAGAAGTCCTACTATGTGCCAGGGATACAAAGATGAACAAGACCCAGCCTCTCAGGAGCTGATAGCCTAGCAAATAAACACCTCCATGACCCTGAACTTTGGCATTCTCTGGAAACACAGGCGTACGACTTGGGCCAACCCCTTTGGCTGAAGTTTGATGCTGATCCTGAGCCCGTGGTCCAGGCCTTTAGCAGCTCTGTTCCCTCGCTCAGATGTCCCAACAAGATAAAAAGGAGGTGGGTCAGTAAGAATCTGTGCTTTTGCAGAAGACCACCATCCCTTAACGCCAGACTGGGGACTCAGCTGCTGTGTTCGGCGTCCGGGCACATCGCTGTTGCATGAAGGAGTGCTGTAAGCATTTGTCCACTTGAGAAGAATTTCACTAGGAATCTCTTCTGTGTCCATGAATTAATAACACCAGGCCGTATGTGGCAGGGATGACAAATACCTGGACAAGTGTGCATCCCCGCCCCATGCCCGCACCAGTGCCAGACATCACTACTAGATCCGTATCTTTCCTCCTGAGCCTCCTGCCCCTTCTCAACTCAGCCGTGGAGCTGTTCCTACCTGCAGATCAGAGTTCAGATGTGAGCTCAATCTGCCATTTTGGACATAAGATTAGGCTTCTGGCTCTACCCGGGGAAATCCTTGGGTCTAAAGTAAAATAAAAGTGGACCCATTGCTAAGTTTCTTGAGTACAATCAATATGCCCCTAGCAGGGCTTTGAGAAGGACATGCCTAGCCTGAGGGAAATGGCCCGCGAGCATTGGATGTAATCTCTTCTGTCACCCGAGTCTGAGAGAAGCTCTTGTCCCCTCAACTCCCTCCATCCTGCCAAAGGATGTATTTTTCATTACAACCACATTGCTGGCTACGTGTCTAGGAGCCAGGGACCAAACACCATTTGTGCTGGCAGGGGGCCCTTCGGGTTCATCTGGCCACCTGTGAATCTTCTCGAAAAGGGGACTCTCCTGTGAATGTTTCAGAAAGTCCATTTTTTAAAAAGTTGAAAAGTCCGGCTCTTGCACTTCGGTATTGATTACCCCGGGGCCCTAAGTCAGTGTCCTCACTCTGCAGGGGCCGGGGGGAGGGTTGGGCGCCCCTCACCCTGGAAAATCCGAGGTGGCCCCGGCTCCCAGAGGCCCCACCGCCACCTCCCCAGCCCCCGTCATTTCTCGTCCAGAGGAGCCCATCTGTGAATTCTGCACGTGTAGGCATGGGAGGAACAATTCATTTGTTTTGTGCTGGTGTTTTTTTAAACCCCTCATTTGCATGTATTTCCATAACTGATGAGATAAAAGTAGGGAGTCATGAAAGATGAGCTCCCGGAGGCCTGGTTTGTTGTTGATGATAATATTGTAAATTCCCTACAAGTTGAGGAGAGAGAGAGGGAAATCAATAGGCAGTGATGTTAAGATCTGTTCCTCAGGGTAGCCGGCAAGTGTCTTTACTCTAAAGTTGAGCTCCAGTTCTTACAAAACACCCAGGTGGGATTACAGCGTCTCTGAAGTTGGCACCCTCTTGGCGAGGAGTTTACCCTGTCATTGCTGCTTTGATGTAGGAAGGACAGAAATAGCCGAACACCTAATTGGGGATCTGAGAGGATTCATAGGCCCTTCTGTGTGCTGGGCACCTTTCTGAATGCTTTCTGGCTCAGAATCCTTTTTATCTTTGTAAGAGCCCTTTGATGTGGGTATTACTAATATCCCCACTTTACAGATGAAGACATGGAGGCACAGAGAGGTTCAGTGACTTGCTGAAGGCCGCACAGCTGGAAGCGGTCGAACCAGGATTGGATTCAGATGTTCTGGTTCCAGAGTCTGTGCTCTTCGTCATCACTGTGTTAACTTTGATCTCTCTGCCATCCTTTCAAATCCTGATGCCGGGCCCTGCCCAGGCAAATGAAGCTCAGCCACAGCGCCGTCGGGCAGAGTGTGGGCGAGGCCCTCAACCGTTGCTCTCCACTACTGCTCGTGCGACACCAGGCAGAAGGTGCCGCCTGGTCAGAGCTGCATGACAATGACAGGGCCGTCCCTGCCCACACAGACCAGTTTGCTGTTTGCTGTCTGCAGTGAGCCACCTCCTTGTCTCCCTGAGAATCAGTATCCTGGTCCTCGAATGCGGGCAGACGCATTCATTCAGCCCAGCAGTACAACATACTCACCAGGCCTCGGGGGATGGACAGGACAAGTATTAGCCCCATTTTCCAGGCAGAGAAACAGAGGCGGAGAGGAGTAAGTGATCTGGGGGCATGCACAACATGTCTGACCCCTTAGTCTTGCCCAGCACAGGTTGACTAGCCACGGGTGTGAGGGTTCAACAGAAAAGTAAGGCACATCCCCACCCCACCCCCCACCCCCCCGCCTCCCAGAAGTGACGGTGTGATTGTGGCAAAGAAGGGGACCGGTACTTGTTGAAAGGCGACTGTGTGTTGGGCCCTTTCCGGACATTCAGTCCTCAGAGCAGCTATGCAAGGCAGGGCTTGTTAGCCCCATTTTGTAGACCAGCAAACTGGGGCTCCAAGGAGTCACATTAGCCCCCAAGTCGCAGCTAGTGAGCTGCAGGGTCAAGGGTCAGATGTACATCTGTTTGGCGCCCAGAGCCATGGATCCACTAAGTTGTGCCGCCTCCTCTGTTGGTAGCAGTGAATGGTGGTGGCACGGAGTCACGTGGATCACGTGGCAAAGCCCTTGGCGAGAGAGAACATTCCATGTGGGAGGGCGGTTGCATGCATGTGTGTGTGTGTATGTGTGTAGGACTGTGATAGCACAGCGGTGTGTGTGTGTGTGTGTGTGTGAGAGAGTGTATATGAGAAAGCGTGAGTGCGTGTGTGTTGTGCACACACCCGCGTTCACGTGTGTATGTGCCACACCTCCCGTGGGGTACAAGGTCAGTTCCGTGAGCTCGCCGGTGGGCCACATGACGGTTCTGTAAGTGACGAGGACTCCTGGGATGGGATGGTGCTGCTCCGAGCCACAGGAGGGCCCGTGCTAGAACATTCCCTGAACGTCTGGCCCGCCTCGGTTGGTCGTGCTTTGGGCTGAGGGCCCGGGAGAGGAGCTCCCTGAGAAGTCCCGGCCCTGAGTCTGAAACTGCTGACTCCACCAGAAGGGCAGTCAAGAGAAAGGGAGGGTCCAGGGTCGGAGGTGAAGGAAGGTGGGCCCACTGCGCATCTCGGTGACGGGCCTGTGCTCTCGGCAGGAGGAGCCATGGGGGGCACCATCAGTGCCGTGGCCCTGCTGGTGGACCTGGCGGCGTCCAGCGACGTGACGGACAGCACCCTGGCCTTCTTCCTGACGGCGGACGTCTTCCTGGGGCTCTGCGTCGGCCTCTACCTGCTGCTGTCGCGGCTGGAGTACGCCAGGTGAGGCCCGCCTCGCCATCGGGCGGCCCCCCAGCTCTGCTCCCACCGGCCGGACCTGCTTGCGATCTTCCCTTATCTGACTGGGTGGCCAGGTTGCTTTCTCGCTTACTGTGCATCTCCCCACCGGGGAGAGAGCCGCTCCCCCCCCTCCCCCCCCCCCACCACCAGGGCAGAAGTGGTGTGGATTTTGTTCACTGCCGGGCCCCAGAGCCTCGGGCTATAGCTGGCTCGGTGTAGCTGCTCCGTGAATTGGCCGGGCCTGCAGATCCGAGAAGCCGGCTTTGTGCTGCAGCCCCCGCACGCCCCCCAGCAGCTGGAGTATGCCAGGTTTTGCACAGGTTGGCGGGGGGGCAGGCGCCCAAAGTGGGACTGAGGAATAATAGTGATGAAGAACAGCTCCATTCGCGGAGCGCCTCTGCCGCTTCTGCACTGTGCTCAGCCCAGCCTGATGGGCCATCTCTCATCCGGGGCTCAGGCACCTGTTCCTCGTGGGGTGCGGCACTAAGGTGCATCACGGCCAGCCCCGTGCACACACGAGGACCCCGGCTTGGCTCCGCGAGGTCGAACGACGTGCCTGAGTGCCTCCCTGACCCCGGAGCTGCGTTGTACCCACTGTCTCCCCAGGCCTCCCTCCCCCAGGGGACCTTTTCTCTCACTTCAGCCTCTCTCATGCTTTCTCTCTCTCATCCCTCTTTCTTCCGTGCTTCTTGCTTCTCTTTTAACAATAGCCCCTAACTTTGTCTTGCATTTTATTCTTTACAAGGCATTTTCCGATCCACGTCATATTTGATGTAGGAGAGGGAGGAATTATTTGCCCTGTCCTACAGGTGAAGAAGCGGAGCCAGAGAAGGCTGCCCAGTGGGCAAGCCGGCTGAGCTGGGGAGGCCCAGGCCCTGGCTCTGCCCTTTCCCACAGGGACCCATGTTGTATGGTGGCGCTGAGCTCAGCAGTTTATGCCTGGGTGTCTTTTCTTCACTTCTCACAACTGTGTGCAGTTGTTACCGTCCTTCCCCATTTTACAGATGAGGAAACCGAGGCTTTGTAAGTTAATAGACTTGCCCAGGCTGCTCCCCTGGTGAGTCGCAGACCGGGGTTTGAACCCGGATTCGTTTCCACAGCTGTGCCCTTTACACCATGTCTGAGTCATGGAACGGACAGAAGGCGGGGTGGGGGGGGGGTCCCAGCTCTCCTGCTGTTTCCCTGCGTCCTGTTTCATGGGGCTTCACATGGGTCTGTCTCCAGTGTGTGGCCAACCTTCCCCGTTCGCCTGGGACTGAAGGGGTTCCCAGGATGAGGGGCTTTTGGTGCTAAAACCAGGACAGTGTCAGCCAATGGAGACAGTTGGTCACCTTAGTTTCCAGTCTCACTTTCCAACTGAAATCCTCACAAAATCCTTCCCAACTGAGCCAGGGGCTATGCTGTCCCATGGAAGCTTCTCCTTCTTTGCTGATTAACACTTTGGTCAAGACTTCTGGGTTTACAGAAACGCATCTGAGGAAGGAGCTTTGGAGACAGCCGTGCTCCTGGGGCTGCTCAGACTGAATTGTAGTTAAAAGGGAAGCCCATGGGGGCTGCGCCCAGGAGGAATGGAGCCCCAGGCCGTGTGGGGGGCTGCTGGCTCGGGGAGGGCGACATGAGACAGATGTGGAAGAGCTTGATGAGGAAGAGCTTTGACCAGGGCCCCTTGGGGCGGAGCCCTCTCAGAGCTGGGTGTCTCAAACATGGTGCAAAGGGCACAGCTGTGGAAACAAATCCAGGTTCAAACCCTGGTCTGTGACTCACCAGGGGAGCAGCCTGGGCACGTCTATTAACTTACAAACTGGGACCTGCCACTGAGTAGTGGGGGAAGTAAGAATACTCCTTTCCCTAAATAGTGGTTTTGGAACAAGACAGAGTTCAAGGCTGCAGTGCCCAGCTCAGCATCACACGGAAAAGTGGCTCGGAGGAGGAGCCGTCCCACCAACTCACTTATTACCCATAGGCGCTTAGGATGGGTGGCTTGGCAGGGGGCTCAGAAGCTCACAGCTGCAGCACCCCTCCATCTTACAGAGGAGGAGACTGAGCCCAGAGAAGGGCGTCCCTGGCCTAAGGTCACATGGGGAGACAGAACGGGGGCTGAGACCAGAAGCCAGCCATCACCGAGCTACTGTTCGCCCAACCCCACACCAAGCCTTCTGTGTGAGGTGTGGTCATGCAGTCAGCCTATGTGTCTCCTGGCTTTCAGCATCTGAGGCCCAGAGAGGTTGAGTGACTCAGGCGAGGTCACACAGCAAGACGGTGAGGCCAGTGACCCAAGTGTCTTCTACTGTGGTCAGAGTAGCAGAAATGGAAAATATTGATAATATTCAGTGTTGAGGATATGGGGGGAAAGACACCTTTATAGACATATTAGTTATAATTATGTTTTGGAGGGTTACTCTGTGCCTGGAGATTTAGCTGCAAACAGGCAAACATGGTCCTTCTATTGAAGGAGCCAGATGATAAACCAGAAACTAACTCAATGGTTATAATTTGTGGTCAGTGTTTTTGAAGAAACCAACAACCGTGTAGAGATTAACAGGGCAGGTGACTGGAGATGGGGCAGGTGAGTGGTACAGAGCAGAGACAAATTGGTCTGACCTATTTAGAGAGCAATTTACTTGATAGCTATCAAAATTTTAAAGATACAAACGTTTTGCTCCAGAAGTTCCTCCTCTAAAAATCTGCTCTACTGAAGTACATCCAGGTGCAAGGTTGTATGTGTGGGACTACTCATCGCACCATTATTTGTAGTAGAGAGAAATCGGAGCTAACCTTAATGTCCGTCAGTAAGGGAATGGTTAAATTGCATATGCATGCAGTGAATATTAAATCATATGCATACAATGAAATACGCTACACAACAGAGGGGCATTGAGTCATGTGTCTCCACGTTAAAGGTTGGCCACGAGATACTGTTCTAGACGCGATTAGGTGCATGCATGTGTATACCATCGTTAAGGATGTTATTTGGGCTGTTAGGTAATGCATTTATATACTGTATTTAGGAATTGTCCTGTTGCAGAAAGTTTTACAATGTGTATAGTTTGATCCCACTTTTGCTTAAGAAACAGAACTAGGAAGGACATGTGGTGGGGGAGGGGGGCGTATGCACATCTGTAGAGCCACAGCCACCAGATTTTAACCATCAGGACCCCTAAGGAGTGAGACCGAACAGAGGGGGCAGTTAGTGCTGCTTCCCTCTGTCTCTGCTCGTGGCCAGCCTTTCAGGCAGCACCAGGATGGGCAGGCCAGGGACCGTGGGGGCCTCCCTGTGGCCGCCCCGAGACACGCATGTCTGAGGGCTTCCTGAGGCTTTATGCACCAGGCCTGTAGGTCCCCTGCCATGTCCCTGGAAATCCCAGGTGAGCCTGCTTTCCGGGGCCCTCTGACCACCAGCCCTCTCCACCCACAGGTTCTACCTGAGGCCTGCTTGGCCAGCCCACGTGTTTTCTGGGGAAGATCAGGCACCCCAGGACTCCCCCAGCGCCCCTTTGGCAGCCCCTGGGTCCCATGACCCCTCCATACCACCCCTCCGCCCCATCCTGAAGAGGACAGCTGGTCTGGGCTTCTGTGTCGTCTACCTCTTCTTCATCACCAGCCTCGTCTTCCCCGCCATCTCCACCAACATCGAGTCCCTCGACAAGGGCTCGGGCTCGCCGTGGACCACCAAGTTCTTCGTCCCCCTCACCACCTTCCTCCTGTTTAACTTTGCCGACCTGTGTGGCCGGCAGGTCACAGCCTGGATTCAGGTGCCAGGGCCCAGGAGCAAGGTGCTCCCTGGGCTCGTGCTCCTCCGGACCTGTCTCCTCCCCCTCTTCATGTTCTGCAACTATCAGCCCCGCGGCCGCCTGCACACGGTGTTCTTCCAGTCTGACCTCTACCCGGTGCTCTTCACCTGCCTGCTGGGACTCAGCAACGGCTACCTCAGCACCCTGGCCCTCATGTACGGGCCGAAGATCGTGCCCCGCGAGCTGGCCGAGGCCACGGGGGTGGTGATGTCCTTCTACCTGTGCTTGGGCCTGGTCCTGGGCTCGGCCTGCTCTGCCCTACTCGTGCACCTCATCTAGAAGGGGGGTGATGGCAAGAACCTCGGTGCCGTGCGACAGACACTTGCGAGCCCTGGTGAGATGGGGAGCGAGTGCCGGGAGGGCTGGGGCAACGTGCAGAAGGGAGCTGCAGCTGGGCCGGGTGCAGAGCCGAGCACACCCGGGCCTCCCCTCTCCCCGGGGAGCAGGCAGCCGTGCCAAGCACACATTCCACGTGCGAGAGCTCTCCTGAGACCTTTGAAGGAGACCAAAAGACATCTGAATGGGGCACAGTGACCACAGTTACTCAGGGGACAGTGGGCGTGCCTATCACTTTTCTAGCTGCTGGTTACATCCTACCTTGTTTTATAGCCTCTTGAGACCTTCTTCACCAGTGTTGACTCCAAGCTGTTACAAGGCCAGTGCCAAAACCCAACCACAGGCCCTTTGCCTCTCCCGGTCTTGCTCCCTCCAGGGGACAGCGTGATGTGACAGTTCCCAGCCCTCCCTCTCCAGGGGGTTCCCCTAGAATGGAAATCCCCTGGAGGGACACCTGGCGGCTCAGTCGGTTAAGCGTCGGACTCTCGATTTCAGCTCAGGTCTTGATCTCAGGGCCCTCTTGTGAGTTCAGGCCCCAATTAGACTCCACACTGGGTGTGTGGAGCCTACTTAACCCCCGCCCCCCAAAAAAGGAAATCCACTGGAATGGCCAATTGTCAGGCCCAAGACCCAAGGCTGTGTCAGACCCCTGCTTTCTGTTGTAAGAGAGTACCTGCCAACCAGACGGGGGACCCCAGAAAGACGGGCCTTCTAGGAATCCTCCATTCCCTAAACTTGGGCTCCAGAAGATTCCCCTGTCCTAGAGACTGAGGGGGTCAGGCCTGGGTGTTCAGACAGGGATCCTCGAAGTGGTCTATGGCTTGTGCCAGGGTGGAAGTCTTTTCATGTCCATGTTTACAATATGTCAAGCACATTGGTTCCAGGGCGTAATGAATACCTGGATATTTAATGAGAGCCTGATTGGTGGCTGGATTAGTCAGGGTCTTGGCAGGAAATGGCATACTCCAATTGGATAATATGAGGATATTTGAAGACAGGGTGTAGGAATCCTATGGGGTTGTGCTTTATATTCCCAGAAATAGTAAGGCCCTTCTACCCCTAACCAGGGCTAGGGGCAGGGGGCATCTCCAGCCTGCTGTGACCCACAGGAGGTAGACCCCCTTCGTCCTTCCCTCCCTCCCATCTCCTCGAAGCCCCTGTGGACTGAACCACAGCCAAGGAGCAGGCAGAGAGGTGGAGCCGAGACTTGGAGGGGCAGCAGGTGTCCCGAAAGGGGCCACCAGCCTCCCGGTCCCATATGCACATTAGGATAGCTCTGAAGCTTTGACCAGCAGTACCGGGTGGTGTTCTGTCCTGGTTTGTCCTGGATTAGCTGTGTATTTTGAAGCTGATGATGCAGCAGGCAACCCTCAGATTGTGTGCTCCCCCCAACAATGGTCTGACATGAGTAGTAATTTACATTTCTTCAGGTTCCTTGAAGGCTTCTGCAGCGCTGTTCCTTGGGGGAACAGGCTGGCTTGGGAATCCAAGAGAAAGGAGCTAGATCAGACCCAGGAGTTCTTTTTCGAGAGTCATGCAGAAAGAACAGAGCTTGCCCCCCAAGAAGCAGCAACCCCAAGAGCCATAAATCTACCCGCTCCTTCTCGGAAGAGCTCGGGCACCCCGGTATCCTGCAGACATCCGATTAGCCAGGGAAGTAATCCACCCAGTGGGAGCAGCTTACATTCCCCACCATTTCAGGCTAGGATACACTCCCTCTCTCCGGCCACAGAATTAAAAAAGACACTCTTGAAGGTTTTCTGAAACTTGATATCTAGAAGAAAAAAAATTTTTTTAACTAAAAATAAATTCTCCTGTCTCCCCTCCCCTTGCAGGAGCCTGAAATCTCTCCCTTGGTTTTTCCACCAACTCCAGTGCTGGTGATCATTTGGTGGCAGTGGTCTGGGTGGTGACTCATCCCAACCTCAGGTGTTTTACAAACGGGGGGCATGTCTGTTTGAAAGTAAAGTCATCACTGCACTTAGAGATGGGGACCACCTCGGAGCAGAGTAGAGGGGGCCTCACACACTCGGTTGAAGGGAGATAGTGTTCAGAAGTAGAAGAGGTGTCCCTGTGAGTGAAATGATTTGAAATGAGTGCGGAGTGAAGGGGCAAGAGGGTGGCCAGCCGTGAGGATGCAGCCCTGGGGGGTGGGGGGCAGGGGGAACAGGCCAGCTTCCTGGAGGAGGAGACGTCGGCTGCTTGGCTGGTGGGAGTTATCCAGACTTTTGCTCACCTTCGTGAGCATTTCACAAAGGATCGTTCCTTCCTGGGGAGGCAGGAAGGAAAGTAAAAACGCATCTTCCAGCAGAAGGACAGACAGTGGTTCAGACACGGCTGTTCCCACGCACTGGACTCACTCATGGGGTTTGTCTCACGTGACGCCGGCAGGCTTGTGGAACTAGCTCATGTGCTTCGGGGAGTGAACAAAACTTGCTGAAGAGAAGGATATTTTTCAGTGTGAGGGTGGGGGAGTCCCCAAGAAGCTGGCTTTGCCTCATAGTCTCTGATTCAATCCCAAGGGTCAGTTTTCAGTACATGCCCTTGTATATCTTCTAGACCACACACATCTTCCTTCTCCTCCTGTTATTCAACAAAGAAAGCCAGAGGCGGCCACCGGAGCTGACTCTTCAACTAGCGGGTGACAGGTCCTTCTAAGAAAATGCTTGTTCCTACAAGAGGGGCCGTCATTAGCCGAAGACTCCTCATTCTGCTATCTTCGGCCCAGTGCTCCTTAGAGAAGATTCGGGGCCCCCGCACCAGCTTGGACATGATGTGGGGGGAGGTCACTGCAGGACCCCGGCTTCTGAGACCATGTAATGCTTTTATAGAGAACTCCAAGTAGAAGAGAGAGGGCCAAAAATCAGCTGAGAGATTTCATTCCATGGGCAGTTACGTGTACAGCCCAGGCTTACCTTTGTGGGCTTTCTGAGCAAAGCCTCTAGTATCTGTTACCATCCTCACTTCCTTGGTGGCAGCATTGTCGGGGCCTGAGTCAGTGCAGCCCTCCACCCAGTGGCTGAGGTTAGCCCACTTCCCTGTTCAGCTTGGACCCTGGCAGGATCCCAGAAGGAATTTCGGCCCCACAGCAGGTGGAGGCTGGGAGTAGTCAGCGGGCCAAGACCCAGGGTCCAGCCTTTCCATCAGCCACCCAGAACCCCAGCCCGGTGCTGTCCTACGCCAGGTCTTCACCCCAATTATTTCCCCATCTGTAGATGAACACAAGGAGGCTCAGAAAGGTTAAGTAACGTACCTAAGGTCACTTAGCTACCAAGTAGCCTAGACAAGAGTCAAATCTAGCTCTCCCTAAACTCAAGAGGTCCTTGCCCACCCTGCCCGCTTGCTCCCCTGGTTGAACCTTGGCTTTCTCCTTGGTTCTTGACACCTGTCTCCCCGACTCCTCACTCCATGGCCTGGTGGGAGTGTTGTGCCAATTAGATGGATTGCCCAGAACACTGGCCCTGGCCTAACTGATCAGACCAGTGCGGCTGACCAGTGCCCGCTGGACTGGGTCCTCATGGGCCCTGGCATAGGACTTGGGCTGCTTCCAGGCCTTGCCCTGTCCAGTCCAATCCCCAGCCCCTGCCCTCCTGGTCCCCTCAGCCCTTCCTCTGCCACACCAGCCCCTGCTGCTGAGGTCATCCCAGCGTGGGTGCTGCTGGGCCCGTCTTTGGACACAGGGTGTAGGGCGCAGCACATGGTTTGGGAATCAGGAAGCCTTGGCCCCAGCTCCACCAGGCACTGGCCCTGAGTGACATCGCCTTTAGAACCTCACTTCCTCATCTCTAAAGGGGATGACAAGTTCTGTAATGTGACTGTCCAGGGTGCCAGTGAGCCAACCCGGCACACCCAGTCCCCCCCACACACCCAGCCCACGTAGGCTGAGCTGCACCAGGCCTCATGCTGCGTGTGGCAGGCTGACCGAAGGGCACAGCGCCCAGCCTCAGCCTGACAGATGACCTCAACTTCAGGCTGCCGTAGGCTTGAATGCAAAGGAGAGTGACGGAGACGGTCACACTCTCTGTGCTTACCAGACTCCAGCCAGCTAATGCACTGGCCCTGTGCACCCCCCTGAGAACAGTTCCTGCCCTTGCCTGCCAGCGGGAGGGACCTCTAGGCCTGCAGTGTGTGAGGGGAGGGAGGCTTTGGGCACCCAGCTCCACGTGGGAGTTCTGGTTCTGCTGCCTCCTAGTTGGGTGCTTTGGCCCAGTTTTGCTGTTACCCTCTCACATCTGAACTGAGAAGCCTTTCAGGGCTGCTATGAGAGGTAAATAAGCCCCCGGGTTGTAGGTAGAAGTACCTAGCAGATAGCAGATCCTCAACAAACGTGCTTCCTCCCACTTTCCCCTGCTGCCCACAGCAGACCCCGCGCCCAGTACCCCATCCCAGCTCTTTATGGCCTTGCTGGGACCAGTCTAGACACGCCTGACCTGGGGGCGGGATATGTGAGGAGGAAAGCTGGGGATCCAAGGCCCCAGACCACACTCTGCCCCTCACTTTGACTTCTGGGCTAGCCACATCACTTTGTTGGTAAGCCTCAGCTGGAAAAGTGGCCACCTCCGCACCCATCTTGCCTCCCTCATCAACAGGTGGCCAGCTACACAGATGCCCTGTAGACACTGGTCATGTCTCAAACTGGTTCTGAGCTCTGGAGGCCGCCAGCCCAGGTTTGAGTCTCACCGCCTCCTTGCCCTTGCACCACGGGCAAGTTCAACCTGACTGGCCGTGGTTGTTCCAGCCGTGCAGCTGGCTGTTGCGTGTGGTAAGTGGCATGGTGGTAACTCATAGAAAACCTTGAGAATTGAGCCGGGTGTAATCAGCACTCATCACCGGCTTCTGGAAGGCTGTGTCTTCGCACCTTCCCGATTTACCTAACGTGTCAGGACGAACTCGTTGACCTGGTCTCTTTCCCTCACTAGATTCTGGGCCTGTCCTCTGTACCAGCTGTTCAGCCCCTCCCCTGCCCACCTCTCAAAGCCACATCTCCCAGTGCGGCCCACAGTCGGGGCCAACGGAGTCGGCTTGGACGAGCTTCCCCGGGAATGTGGCTTGATGGTGCTGCTCACCCGGTGATTGTTTTACAAGTCGGGGTGGGGGGGAGAAGAGAAAAGACAGGAGGGGAAGTATGGAAGGGAGGAAGGAGGAAGGAAGCGAAAAGAGAGATGAGGGTGGGCTGGGAGTCGGGTCTCCCCCCAGCTCCGGGAGGCAGGTGGTTCGGTGAACGGGAGTGAGAGGATATCCTATAAAGATTCCAGCGTGGCCACTGGCCCTGTCTTTAAGGCACAGCTGCTTTCCTTCCCTCCCCTCCTCACCTGCCCACCTTGGGATGGAGGCAGCTGGAAAGGTGTTTCTTGACACAGGATGACACTTCTGCCTTGTTACGCGCAGGCAAGGTTTGGTGACTTTAACCTTGGAAGAACACTCGTGGACGAGGGGTGTCTCTGCTTCCACGCTGGGCTGCGATGCAGAGATTACAATTGTAGCGGGGCTCTGCGAGGGCTGACGGGGCTGGGAGCCTCGGCACAGGCCCAGCTCCTGGCATCACAGTAAAGGAGGGGCCGATGGCTGAGTCCCTGCCACTGTGCCCACGTACGACAGCCCTGCCAGGTGGGGCGGCCCCATCTTACAGAGGAGGAAACTGAGACTCAGAGAGGTTAAGTCAGCAAGAGGTCAAATTGGAATTCAGCCTGGGGCTGTGAGATTCCAAAGCCTGGCTTCCCTCGGGGCCACCCCGCTGCCTAGAAGGCTTCCTGATGGGAGGCGCCCTGGGCCACATGCTGGGTGGGCGGTGCACGCTGTGGAGCATCCGGCCTTCCTGCGGCCGGACTGACCTGTCCTGGGCGAGGTGTAGCAGCCACCCGGCCTGCCCTCAGTGCCTCTGTGGTGTCTGATGCAGTCACTGGCCCTTGGTTACCAGGGCAGCAGGCTTTATAGGCACCTGAACGTAAAGCGCGCCGAGCCAAGGGCCAGGTTTGCGGAGCGTGTGGTTCCCGGGCAGGGAGCCTCGCTGCCTACACCTTACATGGCAGATGCCTCGCGTGAGTCTTCTCCAGGGTGCCAAGGAACCGGGGGGGGGGGGGGGCGCCCACCTTCCCGGACACTGAGCAGGCTGAAGTGTGAAGTCCTCAGATGCCCACACCTCCTGTCCCTGACTTAAACACACCTAGAGCTGGGAGGGGTCTTGAGGTCACCAAGTCCCCCTGCCTCTTGGCGGGATGACACTTGGGTGGCTCTAGACAGTCAGGCACCCGGCCTGTGCTGATCAGCAGATTCTTCCAGACTGAGTTCCCAGAGGCCCAAGGAGATGGAGCATCTCAGTCCTGCTCTTCTGCAAACAGCCCCGTGTTCCCAGCCCACTTCTCACACACTTCACCCTCCAGACAGAAGGACTTGAAACCTCCCTGCCACCGCCACAGTCTCCCCCCCACAGCCCCACCCCTGCTGCTCCAGCCCCAGGCCCACCCTGTGGAGCGTAATGAGGGCAGAGCATGCTAGTGACCCTGGACTTCTTCTGTCCTTCCTATTTCCTTCCAAGAGCCCTATGCAGGTGTTGCTTAGGCCCCTGGGTGCAGGGAGAGGCTCAGGGAGCCTGAGAGCGTGTGCAGAAGTTCATGTGCTCCTGGGCAGAGGGGCCACATACATCTGTCAGGTTAGCAGAGGAGTCCGTGTCCTAAGGTTTCGGATCCCCTGGATGCCAGTGGCCTGCCCTGTTTAGATGGTGTCCCTGTAGACAGCGCAGTGCTGAAGGGTGGGACTCTGGAGCTGGCCTGCCCGATTCTGCATCCTGACTGGGGGCAAGTTTCTTAACCTGTCTGTCTCAGTTTCCTTATCTGGGAAAGTGGTTGACAGAGCACCTACAGTCCCCCGAGGAGGTCTGTGCGCTGCCCTCAAAGGTGGGAGAGTTTCCTTTAGAGAAGTTGGAAATCAAGCAATCTACCAACATTGTCAGTCCTGGTCCAGTACTAAGAAGCAGGCACAGAATCACAGGGTGCTGGAGGTGGCTTTAGGCATGAGTCAGAAGTCACACGTCTGAAAGGGCCTGCCATGTGGCCTGCAAGCATGACCAAGGAGGCCTTCCTGGGGTTACCCTGTCTCATCTGACTTCCAGAGAAACAGAAGAGCGACCGCCCATGGAGCCCTATAAGCAAGCATGTCGATGCATAATCTTAATCTGTTCAGCTCACCCTGAGGAAGTCATGTATGCCCATTTTATAGGTGCCAAAACTAAGACTCAGACACACAGCTGCTAAGGGGCAGAGCTGAGATTCAAGGCAGGTCTGTCTGACTCCAGGACACCAGGGCCTGAAGGTGACGTCCCCCAGTAGACTCACCTGAATCGCTTAACAACATGCAGATTGCTGTACCCACCCCCAGAGTTTCTGATTCCCGGGGTCTGGGGTAGGCCATGAGAATTTGCATTTTTTAACAAGTCCCCAGGTGGTGCTGATGTTGCTGGCCCGGGAATCCCACTTCAGGAGCCACTCTGCGAGACCACCAATGAGGGCTCTTCAGGAGCTCACACCTGGCCCAGGGAGAGAGAGCAAGGCCTCCGTCTGCTCCTGTTCCAGTTGAGGGCTCAGGACTGGAAAGCCTTTAGAGAAGTGAACGCATTGTTGACACTCAATCATCGTTCTTTTTTTTTTTTTTTTTTAAAGATTTTATTTATTTATTTGAGACAGAGAGAATGAGAGACAGAGAGCATGAGAGGGGGGAGGGTCAGAGGGAGAAGCAGACTCCCTGCCGAGCAGGGAGCCCGATGCGGGACTCGATCCCGGGACTCCAGGATCATGACCTGAGCCGAAGGCAGTCGCTTAACCGACTGAGCCACCCAGGTGCCCCCAATCATCGTTCTTTAAAAGTGATCACAGATCCAGGGCAGAGCCTGTGCCCGTTAAGAGCCAAACTCACGCTCTCTGCCCGGGGGTTGGCATCCCGAGACTTTACTCCTCACTGCCTCTTTCCCACCTGCTCCCTCCGCCATAAATATTCAGGAGGGAGGAGGGAGAAAGGGGGAAGCCTGATGGGCGAGGCGTCCTGCCCACAGCTTGGAGTTGACAAGTCAGAACGAGCTGTGGCCTCCCTCCCCTGTGTTCTGTAATTGGGGAGCAGCAGCGTGGGGGTGCAGAGCCGCCTCCTGCCAAGGGCAGGGTCACACTTCCTACCTGTTCTCTGGGCTCATTAGCTGCTGAGGTGGTGTTAACTGTTTTTAATTTTGCTGAGTCTTTGCTGAGACTCAAAAAGGGAAATGAGCCATTACCAAACAGCGACGCTTTTTGCAACAGAAACTGAAGGGGCTGCACTGTCTTATAACATTTTGTGAGCTGAGAATGCAGAAGTCTCGCCTTGCTTTATCTAAGTTGTCTTTCAGAAGAGAGCAGTCTGTGGCTTACCTTCTGCCCACAAAACTCCGTGGGAACAGGAGGGGTCAGATGCCAAAATGCGGGGCCTGCTGACGCCATACCAGTTGGCCTCTTGTGACGCCATCAGGAAATGTCCCTTTACCTTGCTTTGTGCTGCCTAAGACATTCGGCTTCTGCCATGTTGGGTAAGGACTAGCCACCTGAATTCTTCAAATAGGGAAGAGCTCAGGGACAGGAATTACAATCAGGGGACTCTGGGCAAGTCCCTAACCCCTGTCGGCCTCCGTGTTCTCACCTGTATAATGGGGAACTAATCTTGCGTACCTCGAGTTCTGATCAGCTCGGGGTGCCTTGTAAACTGCAGAAGGTATCAAACAGTAGCTCTTGTTATTACTGCCAAACTAACTGCAGGCCCACCTGTAACCCATCCCACGGGGGCCAGGAGGCTGTAGGTTCAAGGGGACTTGGTAGGGGGGAGCTCACACCTCCCTCCCCCTTCTGAACCATGCTCCAGGTACCCAGGACTCCCAAATCCCTTGCCTAAATGTGCTTAAACTTGCCAACAGGGCCGGGTGGGCTCTTTCCTGCTCTGTCCTCCCACGGGCAGATGGCTCGAGGTGCTTCTAGACCCAGGGGACGGCTGCGTGCAAGCAGTGCTGCATTGGGACATACGGGTTCGGCATCCAGTTTGTGCACAGGAGACCCCTCTACGGGTGGGGGTGAACCATCCCATTCCACAGCAGAACTCTAAGAAGTCAGAGAATTCCAGATGCAGACCTGAGCTTCCAGAAGGAAGAACATATTTAAGTTTGCTACTTGACTTCTAACTCATATATGGAGACACGTGGTATACGGGCCTCGATTTGTACTCTTGCGCCAGGGCCACACATGTTCCTTTTTATTATTAGAAGGTTAAATTCCACTTCCTTTGAGCCAGACAGACCTCTTATTTTCCTCTTTCTCTGTGCCTCCTATTTCCTCTCCTCTGTCTTCCTAAATATTCAAAGCCTTGCCTCATTTGGAAATGTAGCCGGGACTCGGAGATGTTTATTGAGATTGCAGGGGCTCTCTTCTCTTCCTCACACCACTGCTCACCCCCCTAGTGACACACAGGACAGGGATCCCTGGGTCCTCCCTGGTCGGTGGCTGCCTCCCGGCCTCCTAAGCAGTTTGCAGACAGTGGACGTCTCTGCTGCTTCAGGGGAAGACAGAGCTCCATGCTGCTGGTGCTATGGCAGCCCCGAGGCCACAGGAACTAGCTGATACCAAGAAAAGCCATGGGCTCCATCCTGGGGCTGGAGGAGGCCCTAGAAGCCTAGACTTTCGTATAGGGGGCAACTATAGGAAGAGTGGTCCTGCCCAGTGCTCCCCCACCTCCATCCTGGAGGGTGCAGGCCCTCAGCTGGTAGAGGGGGTACATCAGTTGGTGAGAGGTGGCAGCCAACGACTCTCCACCAGGAGTTGAGGCCCCCTCTGGGTTCCCCTAACTCTCCCTTGCCTGCTGACGAAGGTGTCACTGTCCACATTCTGCTCCACAGAAAACCCTTTCTCAGCGTCCCCTTCCTGTTCAGATACCCTTTGGCAGCGCAGGGACCCTGATCCGAAGTGGGGTTGCTTGCCTCTGTGAGTTACGTGTTCCCACCCCCAGAAGGTTAGACAGGAAGAGCGGCCCCTCCCCCTTGCCTCCTGCGGTCCTGCGAAGGTGGAGCAGGTGGGTGAAGACTTGGGTGCACACCAAATTCTGCTGAACGGCTTCACCTCCCCTGTGCCTGAGGGGGCGAGACGCAGAGAAGGAAGGGCATGAGGGGACAGCCTCACAGCGCCTCATTGTGGAGTATCTCCTGCTCCCCACCTGCCCCGCACACCCGAAGAGAATCAGAGCGAAGACTGGATGTTAGTGACGTTTAAACTCCACACAGTGTCCTGGCCACTGTGTCTTCAAGGGCAAAAGTGAGCTACTGATACTCTGCTAGGAGGTTGGCGGGGTCAAGAGGCAACATCTCAGCCTGTGGGGGTTCTTCCCTTTTCAATTCTTTCAACCTGATTACCCGCAGGAGCCACTTTCAGTTTAGTGCTTGAAAGTCTTCAACGCCTCGCTAAAACTCGCCATTCTCCCTTTTTAACAAAATGAGATCTGCCCTCAGCTCAAGGTCTTGCCTGCTAGTATTGGGATTGTTTTGTTTTTATTTGTACTTCCTTATATGCTTTCTTGCCTTTTCTATTTATGACAGGGGATACTGGTTTTCTATTAAATAGTGATAATATAGTTTGCTTTTTTGCTTGTTTTTATTTTTTAAGTAAACTCTACACCCAAAATGGGGCTTGCACCCATGACCCCAAGATCAAGAGTGACATGCTGTACTGACTGAGCCAGCCAGGAGCCCCCTATAGTTTCCTTTTTATTTATTTATTTTTAAAGATTTATTTATTTATTTTGACAGAGAGAGACACAGCGAGAGAGGGAACATAAGCAGGGGGAGCAGGAGAGGGAGAAGCAGACTCCCCGCTGAGCAAGGAGCCTGATGCGGGACTTGATCCCAGGACCCTGAGATCATGACCTGAGCCGAAGGTAGATGCTTAACCGACTGAGCCACCCAGGTGTCCCTATAGTTTGTTTTTTAAAGTAAATGTAAGTAAAGAAACTGAGTTAAAGAATATTAAATTAAAAAGATACAGGTGACATTCGCACATGGCAAATATCATTCAAGTTTATCTCTTTTTTTTTTAAAGATTTTATTTATTTATTTGAGAGAGAGTGAAGGAGAGAGAGAGAACACATGAGAGGGGATAGGGTCAGAGGGCGAAGCAGACTTCCCGCCGAGCAGGGAGCCCGATGCGGGACTCGATCCAGGGACTCCAGGATCATGACCTGAGCCAAAGGCAGTCGCTTAACCAACTGAGCCACCCAGGCGCCCCAAGTTTATCATTTTCAAGGCAGGTAAACTGACATCCAGGCAGGAGTCCCTAGATTCCACAATGAGTGTCTTGGACATTTAAGAAGAATACAGACATCTGTGTGCCGTGAGAACCACAGTGTTCTACTTGGAGGTCAAGGGCTAGGTAAGGCCCCCTTTTAACTTTAGGCCCCATTAACTCTCCTCTTGTGGCTGTTTTCATATTAGCCCATAAAAGTGAGAACTTCTGAAGTTATTCATTGTTCCCTTTAAACTCAGGGCACAAACGGGGCCACTTTCAGAGGCAAAGGGCTTCAGCCCTGAAGCTAGCAGTAACTGGTAAGAAGGAGAGGAAGGGGTAAAAATAGAAGTGGAGAGAAATGTAAGTAGGAAGTAGAAGACACAGCGGCTTCAACATTTTTAAGGACTTGAAACTGGGGTAGGGCAGTTTCGTTTTCCAGACTGTCCCTGTCCCAAGTGGACAAAGCAGTATGTCTCTGACAAAGCTCTGGCCACAGTCACTCTTCAGTGCTGATACGACTGTCATTACTCGTTACTATGAATCTGATGATCTGCCCACTAACCTTGCCTGAGCACTTAGCAGATGCCTGGCACTTGGCTAAGACTTGACATCCTCTCATCAATCCTCACAAGAAGCTTTTAAGTTAAAAATCTTGGGCTCTGGAGTTGCACTACCTGGGGCTGGAAACCTGGCCCTTTGGAGCTGTGTGACTTAAGGCAAATTAAATCCCTCCCTGAACCTGTTTCTTCCTCATCTCTCCAAAATGGGCATAATATAAATACCTATCTCTTAGGATCAGAAAGCGTCTATGATAGAACGCTTATCAAGGGTAAAAAATAAGCAATCAGTAATAATGTCACTGAGCATTAATCACTATCGATATCATCAGTACCAGGAAGGCAAAGAAGCTTCTGGGGGTCCCTTGCCCCAGATCACAGAGCTGAACCAGCTTGGCTAGGCTGGTGGGCCAGGTCCAGGAGTGTTCGGTCCTCGGGGCCCAGAACCGGGGTGGCGTGGCAGGAGCTGCTACAGAGGGACCCGGGCCGCGGGTGCTCTAAGCTGCCTCCTGGACTCAGCCCCGTCTTCTCGAGACTCGGACTGGCAGGAGACTCACACCGCCAAGCGGGAGGCGGCAGATCCTCAGCCCCACGAGGCCGTCCCACCCGCTGACTTGCGGCGATGCCGTCTGGCCGCGCTCAATTCGGCCGGGAACGGCTCCCAGCCCTGGGGCCTCACGGCCCACGTTGGCCTCTCTGAAACCACTGCTGCCATCCGCCGCGAAACAGACGGCCGAGAGCGGCTTCCGGGAGCCGCGGGGCCTGCCGGGAGCCACGCCGCCCAGCCAATCCTCGTGCGGGGGCGGGCAGTGGTTCCCCGGCAACGAGCCGGACGCCCAGGTGAGGGGGCGGGGCCAGTTGGGCAAGGGAGCTGGTGTGGTAGCGGGTTAGGTAGGCGACCTGCCAATCCCGGAGAAATTTTTCAGTTCCTTCACTCCTACCTGGACTTGGAGGAAAGAGACGATCATCAAGGCAAATGATAAGAGTAAACCTTGAGGACTAACAATAATAAAAAAAAGATACTCATATTTATTGAACATTTACTGTGGGCCTGGCTCTTTTTAGGGGTTGTTTCATTTGATCCTCATTTGATCCTGAAGGGAAAAAATGATTGCTGTTCTCATTTTGTAAATGAGTAAACGGAGGTCTTAGAAAGATTAGGCAACTTTTCCAAAGTAACTCAGCTAGGGAGTAGCAGAGGCGAATCGAATCTAGGTGTTCTTGAGCCCAGGTGGTCTGTTTTCTTTTTTTCTTAAAGATTCTATTTATTTATTTGACAGAGAGAGAGAGTACAAGCAGGGGGAGCGGCAGGGAGAGGGAGGAGCAGACTCCCACTGAGCGGAGAGCCTGTCGTGGGGCTTGATCCCAGGACCCTGGGATCATGCCCCCAGCCGAAGGCAGACATATGTCTAACTGGCTGAGCCACCCAGGCACCCCAGTCTGTTTTCTTGAGTCAAGCAGTGGACACTCCTTTCAATTCAGCAAACGAGTCTGTGTTCGTATTAACCCTATCTACAGGGGCCACCCCAGGTTCTATGGCCCCTGAAACTTAGATAACTTAGGGGGCCTCTTTAGGAAAAAGAATTACAAATTGCAAATTATAAAATTAGGTACAAAAAGAATACTGGTGTAGAATGTTAAAAGAAATCAGAACAAAATACTTGCTAATTTTACAGAAATCTATGATCACATGTACACACTGCTAGGGCCCTACACAAAGGCATCCTTGACCCTTAGTTCCCACTGAAGTCCATCAGTCAGACACCAAACTGCCTTGCAGGCTTCTCTGCTATTCCTTTCCCTACCCTGCATCTAGGCTACAGGCCCTTCCCCGGGGTGCGGGTGGGGAGGCTCTAGCAATGGGTTTAGAAGGCTTTCTGGCTGTGGCAGCGAGCTTGAGTTGCCAAGTGAGTAAGCTGAGGTTCCAGAGAGCTAATGCCCTCGGAAGCAGTTCTCAAACATACGGACACAGAGATGGCGGCCATCAACCCTCAGGTAGGATCATGCTGAGATATCTTTTACACTAATGACTCTTAGATGTGGTCCCCAGACCTGTAGCAATCTACGTCACTTGGGAATTTGTTAGAAATGCACATTTTCAGATCCCACCCTACACCCAATGAATCAGAAACTCTAGGGGGGTGGGCCCCAGCAATTGGTGTGTTAATAAGCCCTCCAGGTGAGTCTGATGCACAGGAAAGTTTGAGAACTACTCTTCTACCACCCTGTTTCCCAGCATTCCCTGTGGGCTGGAGCTCCAGATGTCTACAGTGGTAACCTACTCAATAGCACACGTTTTTTTTTTTTTGGTTCTCCTTCCTTTGCTTGCCTCACTTGCTCACTCTTCGCCTGGGGCTTGTTGGGATCACCTGCAATAACCTACCTGTTCTTGAATCCTTGTCTTGGGTCTGCTTCTAGGGAAACACCGGCTTAAATGAGAGCAGGAGGAGGTGTCATTGCCCAGTGGGGAGGAGGATGGTGGCTGGCACCCACTGAAGGCCGAAGGCTCTGCTAAGTGCTTTGCCTTCCTTGTCTCATCCCCCCACCCCTGGACCCCGAGGAAATTGGAGATGGGAGGATTTGAGTGGCTTGCCCAAGGATTTGAACCCAGGTCTGCCTGAGTTCCGAGGGCAAGCTCCTCACCAGCGAGGACAAGGCTGGCCTACATCACATTCCCTTGTCACTGCTGCGCTTCACTCAGCAGGCAGTAATCCAGTTTTGTTGTGAGGAGTGCTACAGTCTGTGCACTTCAGAGAAGTCCAGAGTGCTGGTGCGGGACACTGCTGGCCTAAATGGCGGGGCTCTTGTCCCTCCCAGTGCCTGAGGTCCCTTCACACCAGCACTGTCAAGGCTGGTCCCTGTGTCCAGCGCATATGCCCTTAACCCAGAGTTGGGGCCCTCTCTGTCACAAATACCTGGAAATTGAGCCAGATCTGGAGCTGCCTGGGGGGCAGGGGGTACTTATCCCTGAACTCTGCTTTCCCTGATGTTCAGAGGCCAAAGGTTGCCTGGTTCTGCACATTTCCAGGAAATGACAGCTCTCAATCCTTCGTCACCTGCCAGTTCCTGTGACCTGGGAATGTTGGCTGTGTTTCCAAGTAGGGGGTGGATGGGAGGGACCCTGGCAAGAACACAGGCTTCGATTTTTGGCTCTGCTGCTGACTTTGGGTCAGTCTTTTTGTTTTAACCCCTTAGAGCCCTGTTTTTCTCATCTGTAAATGGGGACTCCTACCCCACTCCCCTGAGATTATTCTACTATCGCGGTGCTCATGGCAGACAAGCAATGTACACACAGGACACAGGACACTGCATGAGCAGTGATGTCTACAGGTTTGCAATGGCAACATCCCTCTGCTCCTTCCATTACAAGGATGAGTACTTGGGGCTGGTCTTGGGCTCTCCAGGACCCTGGTCAGCCAGAAGGATGCGGTTGACACCCAAAGGCTAGAGCCTCTCCCCAGGACACTGCCAGCCCACCGGTCAGGGTCGGAAGTGACAGAAAACATTACTTGGGTGATCACTAGGTTTAAGAATGCCCCAATACCTTGCCCCGTCAAAAATGATCTCTCCCGACTCCCCAGTTGAAATCTGGGTGATTTCGAACCCAGATGGTCTGTGTTCCTAATGAGTCAAGCGGTGGAGACTCCTTTCAGTACAATTTCTCACCATGTCAATTGCTTTTTCTTCATGGCACTCATCCCATGTTATAATTATTTACCTGCCTGTGTGTTTTTTCAACATTTTTTTCCCAATGGAAAATTATAAACATGTACAAAAGAAAACAGCTTGTACCTATCACCCAGCTTCAAGAGTCACCAACTCAGGGCCAACCTTCTTTCACTTTTACCTTCACTCCTTCCCTCCCTCCCTGTATGAATTTGAGGCATCATATCATTTCATCTATAGATATTTTGATATGTATCTCTGAATGATTAGGGTTCTTTAATGAAATATAACCACAATACCATTATTATCCTTAGAAAGATGAATGACAATTTCTTGATATGTGATTATTGTTAAATGTTTGTCTCCCTCTACTAGGCAGGGAGCTTTATGAGAGCTTTATCTCGTTCTTGACTGTATCCAAAGTGCCTGAGACCTAGCAGACGGTGGGTAAGCATCTGTTGGATGGATGGATGGATGGATGGATGGGTGGATGGGAGAAAGGCAAGGATGCTGGGACCCAGCCTGCTTTCTGTGGATGCTGCCCCTGTCCCTCAACACTGGGTGTGATCAGGGCCTTGCAGCCCCAGCGTCATTCGCCCCCTCCTCCTCCCACCGTGGAGCCATAAGCCTCTCAGTTTCTCACTCCTAGCCTGCCTTCGGCTTAATCGGGCAGCAAGTCACTAATCCTCTCCCAATGGCTGCAACCCACTCCCCCTGCGCAGCTAATTCCATGTTCCGACTTAATCATCATACTTAGCATTCTCAATAAGAGCTTTGCATCTTCAGAACCTGCTCAGGCATTAGCTGATTACTATAATCTGTCCAACTCCCAAGGTGTCCACCAGGATGGCAGGGGAAGGACCGCTTTCCCCTGTCCACCCAGAGCCTCGGTTTTCTCATCGGTAAAATTAGGTTGACGTATGTAACCAGCATGGCTGGTGCAGGGATCAAGTAAAATGAAACACATAAAGTGCTAGTCCCACAACACAGGGGACTCACTCAGGAATGATGACCTTTTCCTGGTGTAATTCAAGGGTGCATTCTCATCGGAGAGCCAAACAGATCCTGATTGGAATCCAGCTTCCTCCACTTAAAGTGTAAATCCCTGAGCCTCAATTTGCTCATCTCTAAGATGGGAATGACAGTGCCTACCTTACCTTTCAGAGTTTGCTGAAAAGACTAAACCACATGACAGGTGTCTGTGATGTGCTGGGTAGGCACAGTGCTGGGGGCCTTGCACAGGATGTTATTACCATCCCCACAAGGAGATGGAGCCAGGAGAAGGAGAAGGCTCTGGTGCCCTCTGGAAGGTGCCATTTCATCTTTTCTCCCCTGTTTCCTCAAGGTGTGCAAGGCGGCAGAAGCTGCGCTTTGTGCTCACCATCATATCCCCTGCCCTTTGCCCAGTGGTGTGCTCAATTAACGAATAAGTGAACGAATTTGGTCAGGTGGGGATGGGAATAACGTGTCTGAACAGGACTAGTCAGTTTATAGAGGACTTTCAAGACCTTTCTTTACCTTTCAGCCAATAAATGGGCCTGGGATTATGCCCCATGTGTTGCAGATGAATTAACTGGGGGCACACAGAAGTTGTAATTAGCTTCCCCCAAGGGTCACACAGCAAGGAAGTGGCAAGGCTGGGATACAAACTCGGGCCTGGCCTGGCTCCAGACCCCACTGTGTTACCTCTAGTTGTAACCTGCATTTTGCAAGGGAGGTAGCTGAAGCCCAGAGAGGGCTAGTGCCTTGCCCAGGGTCACACAGCCAGCTAGTGGCTGAGCAGAGACTGAATCCAAAAATCTAGACTCTCAGTCCCAGAATGAGTCCATAAGGGCACCTGGCCTATCAGTTAATATTTGTGGTAGAAGCAAGTCTGGGGAGAGAGACCTAGCATGCCTGGGGATAAGGGAACTGGACATTTTCATCCAGGTCTGTAAGAGGGGCTAGTTTCCCTTCAACAGCCAGGCTGGAGGGTAAGGCCCCGGAAGGGCGAGAGGGGCCGTGCGGCGCTCGGCCTCTAGGTGGCGCCCCGCACTGCAGATCTGGACTCCCTCAGGAAGCCCAGCCACGGGGAATTGGTCTGTCCCTGGGCGATGGTTTGTCTCCATAGTTTTCAGGATGCCCGGGATGGCATCTGAAACTGTGAGGAGTGCTACAGTCTGTGCACTTCAGAGACTCCCGGGAGCAGCTCCCCTTCTGCCCCAGGCCGCCTCTGCCAGGGCTTTGGCAATGAAGGGTTGGCAGGGCCCAGGCCGGAACTCACACGTCAACCAGGTCCTCCCTCACCAGCCTTCTGATGACCCCTGGGTGAGAACCTCCAGAGGGACTTGGGGAAGGGCGGGCATCTGGATGCTTCCCATATGCTTGACCCTGGGCAGTTTGCTCAACCTCTTCTTTGTGCCTTACTTTCCTCATCTGTAGAGTGGAAGTGGGTTTTATTTCCAGGATATTGGAAGAATCAGATGGAGTATTTTATGGCCTGTTGCAGGTGCTCAACAGATGGGAACTATTAGGATTGTTCCTGTGGACAGTGGCTGCCTGATGTTATTCTGTCTGGCTGCTGTTTCTTCCTGGTCTTTCTTACCATGTAACGCCAGCCCATCACGCCATCACCAACCTCTATTACCCGTCCCCTGTGGACCTGGTACCACTTCAGAGACCATATAGAAACATGATGAAACAGAGGTTCTAAAGTCTCATGATCTGAGTTCAGATCCTTGCCTCTCCCACTTCTGGTGTGGCCTTGGTCAAGTTCCTTAGCTTCCGTCGGCAGATTCTTAGTGCTCACCGCTCCATCAACCAGCCTCCCTGGTAGTTAGAGTGGAGCCATGGGATGAACTAGTTCTGGCCAAAGAAATGGGAACAGTGGTGTGTGTCACTCCAGACCGAAGCGGAGAAGAGCCTGTAGATCTCTTCCATCCCTTTCCTTGCCCTGTCACAGTGACCTGTGCGTGGCCACGGGGACAGCTGTTCAGATAGTATAGTTGTAAGATGGAAGGGTTCTGGGTCCCCAAGCACCCTTTGGAGGAGGGCCACCCTCCAGCACTGCACTATATACAGGAAAAGGTGAAATGACCTGAGATTCTCAGAGCAGGAGGGATCCTGTGACCTTGAGCTCACTCTTCGTGGTTAGATGAGGAGATAGAGGCTCAGGGGGAGAAATGCTTTGTTCAAGGTCACTCAGGCAGAGAGTGGCAGAGTCAGGGCTGAAGCCAGAGTCTTCCAACTTCTGTCTGGAGCTCCTTCAGTTACACCTCGGTCCCTGCTCTCTGGGAGCTTCTGATTTGAATGGAAACAAGACAGACAGAATACCAAAAGATCGCTGGGGATTCCGTACTATGTACAGGTGTGGGGAGTCATCCAGAGAGGAAGGATTCTGAGGGTTGGTGGAGGACCTGGGGATCTGGGAGGTGGTGGGAAGGCTTCCAGGTGATGGTGGGACTTGAAGAATGGCTTTCAGCAGAGAACAGGGGAGGACGGCGAGCAATGGCAGCAGAGAGGACAGTGCAACCTAGGCGAGGGGATAGGGAAGTCCAAAGAACAGAGTGGCCCATAGGACGGATGAGTCAAGGTGCAGCCTGTTTGACCAATCCCCTACTGAAGGATATGTAGGTTTCTCCCTGTCCCCATTAGAAAGAGCGCTGCGCCGAACATCTTTGTACCAGCCTCTGTGTATCTGCCTATTTTGCTGGCTGAGACAGAGACTTTGCAGGGAAGCAAGGTTGGGGTGAAGCCCGAAAGAGATGTTGGGCCTCATTTCTTAGGATGATAGGGCTGGGCGCTCTGAATGCTACACCGATGCTTCCACGTCATTCTTCAGGTCAGGGCCTCCAATTTCAGCCACTCGTTGGCCACACTGACCAATTCTGGCCTATCCGTGTGCCAACTGCACTATCATTAGCTCAGTTTCGATTTTAATCCCTCCCTTTTCAACTTGTCTATTTACTTTTAAAAATTTATCACCACCATAAATGAAAAAAAAAAAAAACAACCAGTGCTAGTTGCGATAAATGAAAGATAACTATAAAAATAAATCCAGCAACAACCATGCTATTAAATACAGCCAGCCAGAGTTGCTGGCTAGAGGTTAAGACGAAGTCTGATCCCCTCGGGTTCAAGGAAGAGGGATTACGAACTCTTAAAAGACGTAACGGCACAAACAGAGACAACCTTCTGTGCATGCTTGCATAGACTACCCCAGAACGGACGATGGAATAACTTTCTCTCTATGTGATTCCCAGAGATGACCTGAAGAAAGCTTGTGTCTAGCAGGAAGTGACTTGCAGTCTACCCCATATGGGACCCCCTATCCCTGAAGACTGTCACCAGTATGAGACAAGATCTTTTCTGGGGTGGCTTGACTGCAGTGGGTCCTGAGTTGGGAGCTGATCACAGGCTGCCTCTCTCTTTCCTGGACATTAGGTTTTCTGGTGTGTGACGAATGGGGCTAGGTGGGGGCTCAGAGCAGGGCTCGCCTATGGCTCCCCAGCCTGGGCTGCAGACACATCCCCAGGCACTGACTTCCCTCTGCACCATTGTCACGGTCAGGGCTGGCTCTGTGGGCATGGGTCCTGTGCAGTCACACAGCACCCCATGCTTGGAAGGGCACAACACTCAGTTTCATGCTCTGTTGTCACCATGATTCTGTGGAAGGCAGGCTGGCAGATTAAAGAGAGGAGCCAGACCCTCTGCGTACCAGTATGGAAAGAGCTGCAGGACGTATTTTCACAGAAAAAGTCAAGTTATAGAACAATATGTGAAGTATGACTCAATTTATAAACAACAAATAATTCTTTAAATACACACACGCGCGTAACTTTATTGTTCCATTTTCCCTTCTACTGGCTGTACATCCATCTACCATTCTTCTAGGGTTAGCCTAGAGATAGACAGGGCATCCTTGATTTATTAACGTGTCCCATACGTTCCCATTTTTACCCACTTCCTGGACAATGCAAGGACCTTAGAACATTCTAATTCCATTTACCCCCTTCCTGACTCATGTGCTATTGTGTCGTGTATTTTAATTCTCTCTCTATATTTTAGACATTAGTTTTATTGTTTTATACAACCAAGATTCATTTGTATTTACCCATATTTCCCTTTCTATTGCTCTTCTTTCCTTCCTGAATATCCA
This sequence comes from Leptonychotes weddellii, assembly GCF_054177405.1. Lineage (NCBI taxonomy): Eukaryota > Metazoa > Chordata > Mammalia > Carnivora > Phocidae > Leptonychotes > Leptonychotes weddellii. The sequence goes on along the minus strand of NC_138374.1, from coordinate 49,622,976 downwards.
AGCTTCCATCTGGGACCACTTTCCTTGTGCCCGAAGCATACCCTTTATATTTAGTTTTATATTTGAGCCATTCATATGGTTCAAAATTCAAAAGTACAGGAGTGTGCCATGATAGATGCCTCTCTCTCTTCCACCCCTGCCCCCAGCCAAAAACTATATATTTCCATATGTGCATAGAACATTACTTGGAAGGATACACACCAAACTGAGCACAGTGGTTTGTCTATGTGGTCTGAGATGTTGGCGATGATAATGTATTCCTGTCTCCTGTGTGCAAACAAAAGGAAAGTCGGGGCCCAGGACAGGTAACCAGGTGGGCGATCTTTCTGACTGACAGCCTCTCACCACGCCCCACATTGCACACAGCCTCTGTTCTTATCCGCATCCTCATTTGATCCTGGCCACGGCCCTGTGAGCCAGGAGGGGCAAGGTTCCCCATTCCCAGGACAGCCAACGGCCATGGCTCTGCGGTACCATTTTATATTCAGCCACTGACTCAAACCTTGCAATTCTTGTCCCCATTTTACAGATGAGCAAACTGAGGCAAAGGGCAGTCAGATAAGCTGCCTAAGAGGCAGAGCCAGGATTCCAAATGAACCCAAACAGCTTAACTCTGGAGCCCAAGATACTACTAAACCCATTTTACGGATGAGGAAACTGAGGCCACAGGAGGTTGAGCCATATACTCAAACTCACAGTCAGTAGTAACAGAGCAAGAACTCACATCCATGACTTTTAGGATCAAAATCCAACCCCCTGCCCCTGTCCCCAGAAAAGTGGTTTTCCTTTGTGCATTAGAATTGCACAGGGAATTTTCAAGAGGAGAGTGTCTAGATGTCAGTCCAGACCAATCAAAACTGAATCTTGGCCTCTATTTTAACACCCCCACCCCACCTCCCACGACCGTCTGAAGTAGAACTGGGGCTGAGAACTGCTGCGCTAGCCTGTAGGATTAGTTTAATTCAGGCTTTGCGCCAGTGGCCTTGGGCAAGCTGCTTTTACCTTCTGTGCTTCCTCAGTTTCTTCATATGTCAGAGTGGATCATGACAGCGCCTCCTTCGTGGGAGGATTGAACGAGATAATCCGTGCAATGTGCTTAGAACAGTGTCTGGCACAAAATCAGCCTTAAATAAATGCTAGCAAGATGATTGCTGTTATTATTATCCATTAGTATTTGCTGTGTAGCTGTGTCGAGAGCCTGGCCCTCTCTGGGCCTCAGGTTCTCCACCTGAAGGCATCGTGTTGTGTAGATCACATGGTCTTGAAAGGTGTCTTCAACTCTGCTGTGCTCACGTCAGTGATTAGCTGGTGGGATCTCAGGCCTTTCCCATCACCTCGCCCCACCCCTCTGGAAGCCCAGCCCAGCCCTGCCCTGCCCATTTTGTGCAGGGGCTGCGGTACGCCCGTGCTTGGAGAACCAGGGATGTGCTTTTGTGGGATGAGTCTAGCCTCTACGGTGTTGATGCCTCTCACAGCCAGGACACGCTGGGCTGTGCAGGAGAAAGTGCCTTTGGGGAGGTGGTCGCCGACAAGGCTCTGGTTGCCCCCAGAGAAAGACAGAGGGCCCAGATGGAGGGCCCCTCGGCGAGGCAGGGCGGAGGTGGGGGGGGAGCCCGTTGGAGCTGGGGGTCCTGTATCCACTTCCTGCCAGTGCCCAGGGCACTTGGTACCAGTCCTTGCCGCCACGCGCCATTCTGCACCGATGCATAATTCATGCCCCCGTGTGCCAATCTGTGCCAGCTTTAATTAGCTTCTAACTTTTTGTCATTCATTTTGCTATGAACACCTTATAAATAAATGATGGGAGAGGGGGAGCAGGGAGCAGGGCAGGAATGTGAGGGAAAGAGCCACGCTCCGCAGGCTACGCTGGGGAGGGCTGAGCTTCCAAGGTAGGGCCCGGGGAAGCCGTGCCCCTGGGGGTTTCCTGGGGCCCTCGACTCCGCAGATGGGTGGCCCCAGCCCACCTTGCTCGCCTTCGGGCCTCGTTCTTCCGAGGGCTGAGTTGAGCCGCCCCAGCTGTGCCAGGCTCCGGGGGCCCACAAACCAAACTCCGGAGCACACACGTTTGGTTTATGGTGGCAGACACTGTCCCCGGGAGAGGGCCAGCAGGTTGGGGACGCAGACAGGAAGCAACAAACAGCTTTTCAGCAGCTCAGGGCTGGGAATAGAAGGGGACTAGGAGACCATGCTTCGTTGCGAGGCGGGAAAAGGGACGCTGTTATGGAGGACACCCAGAGGACAGGGGTTTATGGGCTTTAAAAATAATAACCGACCCTCGTGGGCAGGAGGGACTTGTATGTAAGTGTTGTTTTGTTTTCACAGTTTATGAAGCACTTGCATGCGTGTGTTTCCTCCTTCCACCTGAACGGCATCCTGGGGAGGCGTTCAGGGAGCCTGGGAGCGATCTTGCCCAAGTACAGCCGAAGAAACTGAGGCTCAGACAGGTGGGCTAAGACCCAGGTCTAGTGAGCCCCGCAGCATCCGTTCCTGGGGAGGAAGCAGAAGCACAGAGCTCCCCAGTGGGGGCAGGGGACAGACGCAGAATACAATCCAAGCCCAGGTGACTTAATAGGCTGGACAGGTTTAAAACAGCATATTTGGATTCCCTCCTTCCTTCCTTCCCTCCTCCCTTTCCTTTGAGAGTACCAGGGGACCAGCTGATTATTTGGTGCTGGGGGACACAGAGACAGTGAAGGCGTGGTGGCCCTTCCTCCGAGATGCCAGCCCAGGGCCACGTGGGACAGCGCACGTTCTCTTCCTGTTCACCCTTTCACTCCTCCTGCCTGCCTCTGTTCCTGGGCATCTTCACCTCTCCACCATCAGCATCGCTTACTGAGTGACCCCAAGGCCCAGCGTGGCCTGCCACGCCCTTCTCTGTCCAGCCCTGGTCCATCTCCACCCTCACCCCTGCCCAGGGCGCCCCTTTGCACACCTCAGATGCCCTTGTGGCCTTATCTCGCCAGACACACTCATCTTTCAAGACCCTGCTCAAGTGGGCCCTCCTGTGCTGTCAGACCCCTTGGTTAGGGTGGACTGCAAACTTCTCGGGGGCCCTCTGTCACTGTTGAATCTGGTCCTGGTCTCCAGAATGACAGTATCCTATGCTTCCTGTTTATTTCCATGTCTGTCTCTCCAACTGTAGATTATCTAAGGGCCAGAATGACATCATACCCTTCTCTATGTCTTCAGCACCCGGTCCAGAGCCTGGCACACTGTGGACGCTCCAGGAATGCCTGTTACATGAAAGAGCAAAGACACAGTCCCTGCCTTTGAGGATCCTAAAATGGGGTGTGTCTCTGAGCTAAAGAGGACCTGGAACCCACTACAGAGAGGTGGTCACTTCTGGAAGAAAATACCTGGACAAGGTGTTCTAATACGGAACGAGCCAGTATATCATCCATCCATCCTCCCTCCCTCCCTCCCTCCCTTTTTTAAATCTGGAAAAGAGGAGGTAGAGGAACTCACCTATGCTGACCCCATGTTGCACTGGGGTCCCCTACAATTGTCGGGAGAATCATCATATGGTCCATACCAGGCAGGGTTCTCATGGTTGCCCGCCGCAGAAATGAACTCCGGCTAACTGATGTAGAAAATGAATTCCTTACTTAGATGAGGTGGCAGGGAGGTGGGATTGCACAATCAACCGGAAGGCTGGAGGACAGGCCCAGAAAACAGCAACCCGAGGAGACTGGTGGCCCAGAACGCAGCGGAGAATGCAGCCCAGGTCAGGCCCCAAGAGCTGTCTGTGGGGGCTGGTGCTTTCCATAATGTCTAAACTATTCTAAACTATTTCTAAACTCTGTGACTCTCCAGGGCCAACACTGAGAGTGGCACTTCTGATTGGCCAGCCTAGGCCACGTGACAGGACCTTGGAGGACCTTCCCTTTAGCTGTTGCAATTAAAGCTGAGCCTGGTCCCTCCCTTACCTTATACAGTGGGGCGCACTCCTGGCCCCCACCCAGTAGGAGAGGGGTTTCACGGTGCTGGGGCCTGGCGGTGAACATCTGTGCGGTTCTTTACTGCTGTCAACGTGCTTTCACACTCCGCCCCTGGAGGAAGGCTGGCCAGGCTCCAGAAACCTGAGCTCAGAGAGGTTAAGCGATTAGTCTAAAACCACATAAGGGGTGAGAGGTGTCTCTTCATCACACTCATCCCCCTTCCTCCATGCTGCAGGGGCTTGGAGAGGGGCAGATATTTTCTAAGGAAAGGGGGGCGGGGAGAACCCCAAGAGGTGTGGGTGGGCAGCCCTGAAATGCTTTGACGGAGGGCAACCCCAGCCAAGGAGAAATGCTAACATTCCGGGCATGAATTCAGCTGGTCCAGAGGACGGAGGCTGGGTGGGTTCTTTCCCCAGCTTTGAGTCTCCTGCTGATGCCTTCAGCTTCCTTTGGCTGCTCCTTGGGCAGAACAGCAGCACTGCTATTCACCTCCAGGATCACCTTTGCTCCTGCTGTTGCCTCCACCTGGAATGCCATTCGGCTTTTGCTGCCTGAGGAACTCCTGATCATTGCAGCAAAACCAGCTCTGAGGTCTCCTTGTCTAGGCAGCCTTTCTGGACTCAACTTTCCTGGATGTCACTTTGCTCCCCTTTGGGCTACCTCTCTGCTTTGCCACTTGATTATAATTGATTTCTATGTCTGCCTCTCTCTTAGACTGGGAGTGCCTCAAAGACAGGGACTGGACTTTATTCACATCTGTGTCCCCAAGGCGCGGTGCTGGCTTGTTCCCCTCACATCCACGCCCTGCTGCAACCCTCAAGCTCCAGGGTCTGCTGGCTTCTGGCTGCCGTCAACCAAAGGAAGGCCCTAGTGGGAGGCCAGAGGGCTGGAGGAAGGGAGAAGCCAGGACATCTCTTCTTCACACTAGGCCTTAAGCCATGTTTGGACAGTAGCGAGATCCTCAGCCCCTACCAGACATGTCCACTGAGTTTCCATCTTCCACTGTGTGACCCTGAGCCTGGTGACACTGCTTCCTCTTTTTGTCCCTCCGGGCCAGGGGTAATACAGCAACTTCTTGCTGTTGCTGCTGACGTCTGGCTTACCTTGCCATCCCCTGTTTGAATTCTCAGCTCTTTCCTCACTATGTGGCCAAATTCGCTTTATGGGCTGGTTGCACCACAAAGGACATCCCAGTTCCTAGCATAGAGGCCCTATGAAAAGAATTATGGTGCCCACATCAGAGGAGATGATGGTCTCTGTGAGCTCAGTGCTGTTTTTTTGCACGTGTAAAATGACTACAGACAGTTTGGGGAGTCAGCTTAAGACAGATGGTGGCAAACCAGAAAGAAAGGTTTTAGGATTGAAGAATCTCTGAAGAACACCTCTCCTAGCACTTTCATTTTATGAATAAGGAACATGAGGTGAAGAGGGGTCCAGTGTCCATTCAGCTAGTGAGCAGTCTCGCATTCAGAACCCAGAACCCCCCACTTCTGGCTCCATCACCTTGTCTAAAACGTGACTACCTGAGACCTACCATAGCTCCAGTCCCGCCCTTTCCCCTCAAGCCCCAGGCTCACGTGTCCAATGGGCTGCTTGACATCTGGGCTCCGTCATGGCATAAGCCTCTCACTCACCACGCGCTCATCCCGCCCCTCCCCCCGCCGTGGTGGCCTTCCTCTGGCAATCCCCATCTCAGGGAACAGCACCCTGTCCATCTGCTTCCACAAGCCAGAAACTGGGGTCTCCTTGACATCTACCTCTATGCCACCCCATGATGGCTCCCTCTCCTGGTTCTGTGGATTTTTTACCTCCTGAATACCGCTTCTATCCACTTCGGTCACTACCACCCCGGTCCCAGCCTCTGTCACCTGGACAGCCGTGATGGGTGACAGAAATGTGAGCTCTGGGAGGGCAGGGATGTGTGTGCATGTGCATGCCTGTGCACGCACATTTGCATTTTGTTCACTGACATATCCTAAGTGTCTAGATTCACTGGGGTCAGCCAACCTTTTCTGTAAAGGGCCAAATAGTAAATATTTTAGGTTTTGCAGGCTGCACAGTCTCTGTTCAACCCTTTGACTCTGCAGCTGTCGTTAAAGGGAGCTGTAATTCGATGGGCGTGTTTGTGTTTCACTAAAGCTTTATTTACAAGAAAATGGGTAGCAAGATGGATTGGACCTGAAGGCTGCAGTTTACTTACCCCTGACCTAGAAAAGTTCCTGGCACATAGATGATAAGAAAAAAAAGTTTTTAAATATTTTATTTATTTATTTGACAGAGAGAGAGACACAGCGAGAGAGGGAACACAAGCAGGGGGAGTAGAATAGGGAGAAGCCGGCTTCCTGCAGAGCAGGGAGCCCGATGCAGGGCTCGATCGCAGAACCCTGGGATCATGACCTGAGCCAAAGGCAGACGCTTAACGACTGAGCCACCCAGGTGCCCCAAGAAAATATTTTTAGTTGGTCTCTTATCATCTATTGCCTCCCAATTAATTCCCTGTTTTCCCAATTATAAATCAGATCATGGCACTCCCATCCCTCAACTTCCACCCAACCACCTGCTTCCAAACCTCTACTCTTAGGATAAACATCAAACTCCGATGAAGGCCAACGCGCACTGAACAGTCTGGCCCCCGCTCCCACACTAGCTTTACATGCTCTCAGCACTCCAGCTCTCTGGCCCTCCTTCACTCCCTCAAGATGCCAGCTCCCTACCACCACAGGGCCATTGTGTGTGCTGTTTCTCCTGCCTAAGACTTTCTCTCTCCTTTGCTCACCCTACAGATCTCAGCTCAGTGTTACCTCCTCCAAAAAGCCTTCCCCGATCCCCTACGCCAGGTGCCATTAAAGCACTCGTCTTTCAAAGCACGGATGCTGGCTGTAGTTTTACCTGTTTCTATGTTTCATTGACCAATGTCTGGTTCCCCCATCGTTTTCCCAGAACCTATTTCAGTTAGCTAGCACAGAGTAGCAACTGTGAATGAATGAGTGGATGGTAAAGGTTCTGGGTTCAACGCCTGATTCTACCACACGGGCAAGTCACTCACCTCCCTGAAGCCCGTTTTCTTACTGTAAAACCAGGCTATTGACAGGACCTGCCAGAAAGCCTGTGTTGAGGATAGAAGAGTTGAGTCTCAGCCCAGAGCCTGGCTCCAGGCAGCCATTGTCAGTATGCTGACTGTGATGGTGACAGGTCCAGAAATCGTGTCATATGATAAACAGTTCAAAGAATTCAGAATGTTTAGTCTGGTAAAGTAGAGATCAAGGTCAAGGAATGCCCCTCTTCAGCTACAACACCTGAATCAAATACGACTCCTCCCCAATCCAGGTGTCTGAAAAAGTCATGAAGTCTCCATCCCATAGGTGTGCAAAAAGAAACTGGGAGACCATTACTGCAGAAGGGTGTACTGCATAAGCAAGGGTGTTCAGGTGACCTCAAGGCCCTCTTCCAATCCGGGGTCCTCCATTTGTAAGCACGTGGGGGCATTCTGAGCTCGAATGAGGGAGAGGGCGCAGGTGGGAGCACAGGACTGGTGCGGGCCAAGGCAGCCGGCTGAGCCAAGCGCCGCCAAGCTGCCTCAAGGACTTAGAGGGACTGAGCCCCACTCGGTGCTCCGCGATTCTGGGAGCAGAGAGGGGGCGCTTAAAGCCAGCAGATGGCGCAGGCTCACCTAGGCCGTGTGCCGGCTTGCTCGCTCCGGCTAAGAGGAGCATGTCCCCCGGTTGGGCCCGAGGCGCGGAGCCGGCAGGTGCCGGCCGGGCCCCCACCCCTCTGCGTGCCCCTCTCCGGGAGGGCGGGCGGCCCTGCGGGGCAAGGCTCCAGCACGCACCTGGGGCCGCTTCCGCGGGCGTCCTCCCTGGCCCTTGGGGGGATTCGTCGAGTTGCCACAGCAGCCGGTGCCATGACATCGGCAGAGGGCAGCCTCGCCAGCACTGAAATATTCATGCCCTGAGCGCCCGGCCGGGCTCGGCCGCGGCTCCCGGGGGCCGGAGCGGGGCCCGGAGCGGGGCCCGGGCACGGGCCACCGCGATCCCCGCGCGCAGGGTGGAAGGGGTGGGCGGGGAGGCGCGGCCCGGCCGGCGGGGGCTGGGGGGGAGGGAGCGCGGAGAGGAAGCGTCAGGAGGCGGGGTCTGGGTGGCGGGGGCCGAGTGGGGCGGAGGAAGCGAGGGAAAGTTGATCGCAGACTTGAGCGGCGGCGGCGGCTCTGGAGAGAGGGGCGCGGGCTGTGCGGCGCGATGCTCCGCGAGAAGACGCGTCCGACGGCGGCCGGGCGCTGAGCCGGGCGGGGCGGGGCGGGGCGGTCCCGGGCATGGAGCGCGCGAGTGCAGAGCCTCGGGACGTTTGGGGCGCGCCTCGTCCAAGCCCGCGGCGCGCCTGAAGTTGCAGGCGGCCAGCGGCCAGCGGCCAGCGGCGGGCGGCCGGCCCAAGGGGACTCTGGAGAGGCCGGCGTGCCGCGGGTGAGCCTTCGCGCGAGCGGCGAGACGCGGCGGTGGCCAGCAGCGGAGCAGGCGGCCCGTGGGGGCCGACCCGGAGGAGAGCAGAGCCGGAGGCGCGACGCGGCGCTTCCCCGCACACGCACACGGTACCGAGAGCCGCGCACCTCCCCTTCCCTCCCCGCTTCCCTCGCCTTCTCCGCACCGTTCGCCCGCCACGAGCCGGGAAAGTTGGAGCCGTGGGGTCGCGACCGCAGCCGCCGAACCACTTGCTCCCGGCACGGCCATCGCCCGCGGCGAGCACCCGGGGGCCTCCTTCCATCCCCGGCCCCTGGCCCGGGTCAGGCGCCCGGCTCGCAGCCAGCGGCCAGACGCGCGGCAACTTTGATTCCCGGGAACTCGAATTCTCGCCGGGTTGGCCTTGGGAGGACAGCCACTGTACTCCCCACCCGGTTCCTGGACATTCGGTCGCTTTGCTCTCCGCGCCTTAGAGAGGGTCTGGTTGGGTCTGGGGTGGGGAGAATTTCGGCGGTAAAGAGGGCGTTGGGATCCCAATCCTGTCCCCTTCTGCGCTCTGGGTCCCCATTTGGACAGTGGAATGGGGTGGGGCGCACCGCCACCGGGGATGGGCATTGGCGCTGGAGGAACCTGCAGTCACGTAGCTCTCCCCTACCCTCATCACCTCTCGGTGCCGGCGAGAGACCCCAGAGGACCCCCGCAACCTCCCCAAACCGATCAGGCTTTGGGAAAACGCACCCCTCGCGGAGCAGGGAGCCTTGTGCGGCTTGCACTTTGCTTCCCCAGTCAGTCCCCTGGCAGGCCCACCACCGACGGTGCTGGCTGGCCCTGGAGCCCTGCGCTCGGGATTGCTGGCCCCCATCTCCCTTGCAGGTCAGCCCGGGACGCGTGCAAACCGCGCGCGTTCCAAGGTGGTGGCAGCAGCAGCCGGCGAGCTCTGGGTTCCTTGCCTTCCCGAAGCGAGCACCTAGAGTCGCTGCCTCTGTGCTCAGAGCGGACGGAGATTGAGATTCAGTGCCATCGCCTCTGGCTACCGCCCCACTGCGACCCCAACCCCCAGCCCTGGTGCTGTCAGTGGCCCACTGGGGGGAAATAAGCCTTTTCTGAGTAGTAACACGCCCCTAACCCTCCCCAGTAATTCAGAAAACAGCTCCCGTCCCTTCTGCGTACTTTGCCTTCTTGGACCGGAGCAGGCATTGACCCTTGCCGTTCAGGCGATTAGCAAGAGCCCCCCACCCCAATGTGTATTTTGAAATAAGCAGGAGAGGCACATGAGGATTGTGCGTGTGTCCCCCGCGGGCGTATTGGGTGGAGTGAGACCCTTGAGTGGGTGGGCGTGGGCCTGAAGAGCCATGTTTGGAGCCAGGTGCGAGGTGCTGATGAGTCAGCCCCCGGTGGGGAGAACTAGCTTGGAGTTATTTTTGGGTCATGGTGCACGGGTAGGCGCACTGCGGGTAGCACCCGTTGGGCTGGGGGACTAGAGGTCATTCTGCCCCGGGAGGGGCCAGGAGGGGGCTCCTCAGCCCGGGAGTAGGAGTGCTTGGCGCTGGTTCCCTGGGGCTGCGAAGGGTCAGAAAGCAGAGGGCCTGCATGGCAGAGTGTGAGTACCCTTTGGGCTGGAAAGGTGGCACTACAGAAGTGACTGGTGTGAGCCAGGTGGTGGAGGATGGTGAGGGAGTGGGAGGCTGGAGGTGGCAGCCTGGCCTTATCTGGGCTGGGCCCCCGTACACATGTCTGTCTTGGCCTTCCTGATCCTCAAACAGCTGGGCTCCTCACATCTGCCCACTAAAGAGCTTGATTAGAGAGTTATGTTGGTAGATGGTCCTGTGTGCCTCCCAAATAGCTCCCTCACCCAACAAGCTACCTTACCTACAATTTCACCATTTGACGTTCATTTCTTTGAGCTTAATATCTTAAAGGGCATCTTGCTGAAGTCCTTACTCTACCTGCACACACTTCTGGGAGGTGAGGGCCTGGTGGAACCTTGCTGCTCCAGCCGTGGCCTGTGGACACGGCATCAGCATCACCTGGGGCTCGTTAGAAAGGCAGACTCTTCTGGCCCATCCCAGAACTCCTGAATCAGGATGTGTGTTTGACAAGATCCTTGAGTGATTTGTGTGCTCAGTAAAGTTTGTGAAGCCCTGGTCCACAGTACCTTCTAGGGAATGAGCATTTCACAGCCTCTTGGAGCTGAAGGAGTGTCATCTAGGGCAGTGGATAAGAACGTGGGTTTGAGAACGCGACGGGAACTGCTTTTCCTGGACAGTCGTGGTAGGGTTGGGTAACAGTTCACCGCTGGCCCCTCGGGGCCATCCCCTGCTAATGCCAGGAAGTGTCTGTGTTTGGGGGATCTTTAAACAGATTCAAGTAGAGCTCAGGCCTCCGTGCAGTTAAAACGGTGCTGTGTGTGCTGCGTATGGGCTGGTAGCAAGTGGGCACAGGGCAGGGTTTCTGGAAGCCGGATATACTGCTCTTTCTCTAGATGGTCTGGGGCTGGGTAGGGGCCGTCCCTCAAAGAGAAGGCATTGAGTAACTGTCCTCCGCTTCATCTGTCTCCCCCAGATGGTGGAGTGCCCCATTGATCACACTGCTCATCGGCCACAGGACTTACGCAGAGGGAGCTGCATAAATGCTAATTTGGGATAGCCCACGGAGGGGACGGTACTGCCCAGGCTCTATTCCTACCCCCAGCCCGGGGTTGGACATTCCACTTCTGCTGCCCTGGGGCCATGGGAGACCCTGCGCCCCAAGACACGAGGATGATGCCAGCGCATGGTGGCTACTTACCCCCTTGGTCTTTTGAAGGAATAATGGCGACCCAGAAGCCATCAAGGTGGCCTGAGAGTAGACTTTGGAAGATTTGGCCCAGAGGCCTGGTGAGGCTGGTGGTGTCATGGGTGAAAAGTCATGGCATGTGCCCCAGCCCTGTCAAAAGAGGACTGTCCTTCTCCTGAGCTGGCCTCCTGGCCAGGAAGATGGGCAGTCCTTCCAGGGTGCAGAGTGGTGAGGGAGTGGTGTGGGTCAGCACGGGCATGGGCCTGACCAACAGTGACGCTGATGTGAACCATTCCTTCATTCAGGAATTCAACCACAGCTAGATGAAGAAAAGACTATTTTCGTGAACCCTGAGGTTTTAAAAAAATGTACTGTTTTAAAATACAAAGATGTTTTTAAAAATTGCCTGAATTGCCTTTGAATTCCTTGGTTTCAAGCAATGATAGTGTTTTTTTTTTTTAATTTTTTTTTGAGCTTCGATTAGAGTTTTTTCTTGGTACCAGGACAATCCTCATGTGGTTAATAGGTGAGCAAGGCCATTCTCGAGGTAGAATCTGCTGGATGGGCTATGCAGGATGGGAGTGTTTTGCCTCCCATGGGAAAGGAGTGGGGATCGGAAGGGGTTTTGCTGTGCTCCAGCCTCATGGACTTATGTGCGTATTACTGACATTGCTTGGGGGTCCCCGGCCCTGGGAAGCCTTCACTGACTCCTCTCCAGCCTTTGCCTCCCTCCCTCCCTCACCTCCTTCCCTGGAGCTTTTTACTACCCCGCGGGGGTCTGACCCCTCAACCGGACAGTGAGCTCCTGTGGCCTAGGCTGTATCTTACTCCTCCTTCAATCCTCAGGGCCCCCCTCGCTGGTAGACTTGGGGCTCACTGACCGAATGGGCGATTGCCAGGTGATTGTTCCACTGCCTTCTCTAGCCCCATTGTTAACTGATCGTTAACACACTGGGCATGTGGTGTGCCCGTAACCAGTCTTCACTCTTCCTGTTGGTCACTTTCAAGACTGGGCGGCTTTGCCTGTCTTGCTGTGTTTTGGGTTCCAGGCATATATCCTTGGAATGGAGGTCTCAAACCCACGTGCCTGTGGGGGCTGGGAGGCAGACAAAGAGAACCGCAGTGCCAATTGCGGCCTCACAGGGCATTGTGGAGGCTATGAGAACAGAAGAGCCCAGGCCCCCTAGGAAAGGGGCCACTGTGGGCAGAACCCACCTCTGTGACGGAAGTCAGGATCCCAGTTGCCCTGGGGTGTCATGACTAGGAGTTACGGTGTGCTTCCGGAGTGCTGGAAATGTCTGCATCTTGAGCTGAATATCTACAACACTGGTGACTGATCATTTGGGCAGAAGAGTCAATTCAGAAAAATTGGAGCATTTATAGGCAGATTTATTTTGGTTCAATATGAAAATAGCCTTATTGAATCCCATAGGGCAGAAAATGCATATTGTTAGCAACTTTATTGACCAGAAGGGTGTCTGTGAGAAACTCAGCATATTTAAGAAGTAGCCACATGGAGACAGCGTTCTAGTCTTTCACGGTGAAATGTAATCCGGACCTGTCATGGGGAATGGGGCCAGCCGCCGCTCCTCCTTGCTGGTCTGTATATTTGGGTCTTGGCGTTGGTGTTCCTGAGGCGTGGTCTCGCATCAGCAGTGAATGTCCGTGTGGCTCAGTGTTTTGCCAAGGGAAGTGGGGATAGCAGACACCGTCTTCAGCCTCAGGGGCCTCAAGCTGTGTCACTAAGGGGAACATGGCAGGGGAACAATATTAAGCATTCATATTTTGTACGTTTCCTTTGCATAGTCTAAAACCTGTGCAGGTGTTGGTTATTATAACTGTAAAGCTGTTCCCTTCCGAATTTTTGTAAGGCAGCTCGGGGGCAGACAGAGCTGGGCTTTTACACCAGTGTGTCCCCTCTTGAGCTCTGAAGCCTTGGTCTGCCATGTAGCTTTGCCCGGGCCTTAGTTTTCCCATCTGGTAAATGGGAATAATTTTCAATTACCTTGTAGGCTTGCTCTCAACATGACTAAGAAGAAAATTGGGTAGAAAGCCTTTTGTGCGGTGCCTGGCACAGAGCACACATGCAAAATGTAGTAGCTTTTATTATCCCTATTGATTTAGTCATGTGTGAGGCACACTGTATTCTAGCCAAGAGGTGAAACCTCCCCTTATTTTGAGAGCTTGACAATCTGTAAGTTCATAAATTGAATTCTGCCTGAAGGGGTGTGTGCGCGTGTGGTTGTGATTTTTAATTTTGAATTAGTTAGTAACGACATTAAAACAACAGCATTTCTGCATAAAAACCTAGATTTCTGGCATCTCTGACGGGTGCTGGCAACGGTGGGTCTGTGTGCCCGACTGGCAGTTGCTGGTTGGTGCCGACTCACAGCCGCCCCTTTTGTTTACTTATGTTTTTATTTTAAAAATTCTTTGACTGAGGATTACGTGCCTACAACAAGCTAACCAGATCTGAAGTGGAAGCGGCGAACTTCCGCAGATGTGGACCCCACGTGGATGAGACACATTCCCGGTGCCTTGGCAGGCTCCCGCATGCGCCCTCCTGGGCAGTGTCATCCCGCTCCAGAAGTGACCGGCGTCCCCACTTCACTCTGACTTCGGGTCACACATCTGAGTTTTGCTGGAAGGCGTCCTTTTAGATTTAGGCGAGCTTACGGCCTTCAGTTCTCCACAGGCCCCACCACTCCCTATTATCTCATACTTGATCCCCTGTACTCATTTGCCCTCCATCCTGGCCCCTTCAGCCATTTGAGTGTGGGGACCGCCATTCCAAGGACTGGAAGTCTTCTTAGAAACTAGCTAGACTCACCATGTGACAGGTGGGGAAACTGCGGCCCAGGGTCGGGGAATGGCCTTACTCTAGGCCCTCTTCCTGGGTGAGGGTGGTGGTCAGTCAGGGGTGGAGCCTGCTTCTCCTGCCCCAGCATGAGGGTGGGGGGATCAGGCAGGCCTTCATCTCTCAGACCCCAGCAGTCCAGCGCCTGGCTCTGCAATCACAGTCTCCCAGAGCCTCCCGCGGGCTGATCAGCCTACGAGGGAGGGAGTCTTTTCTGGCCCATGCCTTCCTGGAGATGCATCTTCCCCAAGGCAGGCTGATAGTGGCGCTGCTTTTCTCTTTAAAGGCCATGCTCCATTTGGAGAGGGCCTGAGATGTCATTTGTGACAAGGGCCCTGCATACCACCTTGATTGTCTCTGTTTCTGAAAGAAGGCTGTAATTTGAGAGCCAGTGAAAGTGAGGGAGGGAGGGAAGGAGAGGAGAGAGTGAGAGAGGGGGAGGAAAGAGAGAGAAAAACCCCTAGGGTGGCTGGGGCCATGTCTGAGTATCCATTTGTGTCACTGGTCCTGTCTGCAAGGGATGCTGGCTTTTCCTGGCTTCTAATTAGGGAACCAGTGGTGACAGAATCTGAGCCAGACTTCGCTTCCCCTTCTACGGAGGCCTGTGGCTTTGTATTAGATAGGGATCTATGGATGGAATGCCACCGGGAAACCAGCATATACTGGACAGTGGGGTGGAAGGTCCTCCCAGACCCATCCTCCTTTATGTTTTAGGGTCTCACGTGCACTGCTGGGGAGGCCTTTCATTCAGCCATTCAGTCAGCCGGTATTGAGCATCACCAGTGTACCGGGCTCTACCTAGTTGCTGGGGTTCACGCTGAGAATATGCAGCGGTGCTGGTCAATAGAAATATAATGCGGGCCACAAATACAAACCACAGGTGTGGCTTGAAATTTTCTAGTAGCCACTTAAAAAGGGTACAAGAAATAGGTGAAATTATTTTTGATAATCTATTTGATTTTACCCAGTTCATCTAAAATCTTAACTTTTCAATCTAGAATCAATATAACAAATTATTGTTATATATCTTACATTATTTTTTTGTACCAAGTCTTTGGCATCTGGTGTGTATTTTGCATTTAGAGTACATCTCAATTTGAACTAGGTACATTCCAAGTGTTCAGTGGCCGCCTGTGGCCAGTGGTGACTGCACCGAACTGGGGGACAAAGTTGGATAATAAAGATACAGATGGTCCTGGGAGCTCCAGAGAAGATAGAGGGGGCAACTGACATGCTAAAGGCAGAAAATAGGGTGGTTGGGGGGAACCTCTTGGAGGATGAGAAGATGTGGTCCATCCCCATGGACCTGAACCCTGGCAGGGCTGGGGGGCAGTAGAAGGAGGGAGGGGGTCCCATGGGTCCACTGGCAGCCTCCCGCATCCCCCACAGCATGCCAAACACCAGGCTTACTGAGCATGGGATGCTAAGTCCCCTTTGCATGGAAGACCCGAGTGGAGTGGGCCTGGAATGGATACTAATATTTTAGAAAAGCATTTTATCTCTGGGCTGTTTAAGTGTTTGTTTCCCCCACCCCGCCATCTTCTCTGCATGCTTTCCATGAGAAAGATAAGGAGTAAGTTCATTGCTACCCATTGCTTTTTATGCTGGGGGGTTTTCAACACAAGGAGGGTGTCAGCCTGAAAGCTGCTACACCGTGGAGCATTAGGGATCATGTCCTCTGGGGGAGAGGGGCTGGCCTGTCCAGAGTAGGGGGGCTCAGATGCTGAGGGGTCGGGGTGCTCAGCCGTCTTAGAGGCTTGTCTCCTCTTCTGGACTTGAGGTGGGAGGAGGGCTGGTGGGGGATCCTGGGGCTCTGAAGAAGGGCCCATGGGCAGATCGCTCTGGGGCTGGGGAAATGCAGACCTTCCTTGCTGTCTGGACTTCAGTTGTGGTTGACCTGGGCCAGGGGGAACGTTCAGGTGCCTACAACGTCCAGATAGCTGAAGAGAGAGATGTCATGAGACAGACCGGCTAGGCAGGTGCTGGGGCAAACGGCACGTGCTTCCCCCCACCGTCTGAAGGGGGCGCCACCACTCCCATTCTCACTGGGGCTTGTCAAGCAGGAGGACAGGGCAGGGATGGCCACAACTGACGTCCAAAATTATCTAGAAGTGCGGATTTTTAAAAATGCAAAATTTTGTTATTTTAAATGTTAGCAACTAATTCAAATATTCAAAGACACCACGAGGCCATTCATTCATTGATCAGATATTTGTGGAACCTTTACTGGGTGCCAGGCACTTTTCTAGGCCCCTGGAGCCCAGCAGGGTCTCCTGCCCTTGTGGAAAGCGTATTGTAGGGAGGACACTTCTGCAAGCTGCCTGTGGCCCGTGCACGTCCAGCGTGTGTGTGACCTGTGTCGTAGACTTGGAATGTCAGGACTAACAGTACTGACTAGGAACACATACTAAGCTTTGACTGTGTGCCAGGCCCCAGTCTGAGCGCTTCACATAAAATGCCTCCCTTGGTCCCGACAACGGCCTGTGAGATAGGCACTGCCATTACTCCGACTTTACAGATGAGAAACCAGAGGCACAGAGAGGTCACGCGCTTCACCCAAAGTCACACAGCAGGCAGGCAGTCTGACTCCTTCATCTCCAGCCTGTTTGTGGCCCCGAACTGCCCTTGGAGAAGGCCAGAGCCAAATCCCCAATGATACAGATGGACACTGAGCTCAGAAAGGACACGTGACCCACCTCGGGTCTGCACAGAGGCGGTGATGGGGCTGCGCTCTCAGTCCAGCCTGTGTGTGGGTTCAGTGCTGTCTGGGCTTCACCTGTGAGCCCACTTTGGGGCGGGACCCTCAGGTGTCTGCAGTACGCAGGCATGTAAGAGAGTGAGGCCGGGCAGGGATTTAAGCGTCCAAGGGCATGACCACCAGGGCATCTCGCAGTTCAGGTCATCTGGCCCGACCCCTGTCAGGGAGGGCCACGTCTTCAGTGGTCTCTGCACTTGCCTGGACCTGGAGGTGACCCCAGTCGGACCCCCAGCTCTCCCCACCCGTAAAGCCAGGGGGTCAAATGCAATGAGTCCTGTGATTGAATCCCCGCCCACACTTCCCCCCTGCTGTTGGCCGGGCTGGCCCAGGAGCTACCCTCCGTGTTTCTGGCCAAGGGTTAGTCCTAGAGTGACCTCGGCTTAGACGCTGGGCCCAGCCGGCGTAGCCTTACTGGGGGACCACGGGGAGTCCTTGTAGCTCTCCCATATTGGCGTGTGCATGGGAACTGCGAGGCAGAGAGTTACGTGTGAACTGTGAAGCAAGACACCCCCAGTGAGTGTGTGAAGACTTCTGTCACGGTCCTTGTCCGGGTTCAAGGACTCATTGTCTGAGTGACAGTTTACTCATCTGTGAAGTAGGGGGAGAATCCTTCAGGCCAGGTCACCACACTCAGGGAGTAGGGACCCTGAAGAGATGTGTGAAAGTGCTTGGTAGAATGTATTGTGATATCTAGAAACTGCAATCAATCAATATTTATTTATTAGTTATCACTATGTATGAATAACTTACACTGTGTGGGATTTACAAGATATATGCGGATAGCTGTTGAAATAACACGAAAATCTCTAAACCCAGCAACAGTGTCTTCAAATGGCTGAATGACTTATGCCCACCCTATCAATTAGATACCCATCTTTTGGGGAGAGTGTACAAGTCAGCAAGTATTGATTAAGCACCTACTGTTTGCAGGACACACTGCAAAGCACACTCAAGTACGGAAGTGAAGAAGGCACAGCCCTTGCTCCCCAGGTGCTCCCCCCCTCATTCGGAGTACCGCGTCTGGGACAGCCAGTTCTGTGTTCGTGGGTGGGAGGGGTGGGGCCTGCAGCTCCCTTTGGAAGTTTTAGCATCTCGAGTCTAACTGAGCCAAGGTGCTCCTTCTGTGCTCTTCTTCACTGCCCCCAAAGCTCTCCCCTTCCCCTGAAGTACAGTGTGACAGCCGGGGGCTGAGTTCGCCCGGGTACGGCCGCACCCTGACAAGGGGACGGGAAGGACATGGGTATAAAGAGTGGGGATTGCCACAGGCTAGACTTGCCGGGCGGCTTGACCTGCCAAGCTGAGCCCGAGGGCTGTTGGAAACTGGAGCTCAGGCCGGAAGAAGGGAGCCTATGAATAATACAGCGGGAGGGAGGCTGTTAACTAGGTGACCTGGTTGCACCTGTGTGTTTCACAGCTTCCCCGGGATGGGCCGTGGAGGGCCTGCGTGTCAGAGGGGGCAGAGGGAAACGGGCAAGGCCAGCTGGAGACACAGTTCTGTTTCCCTTTCATCTGCCCCGCTCAGAAGGGCTTTGTACTAACAGCTCCCTCTCATTCTGACTTGGACCCAGATGGCCTGGGCTGTGTGCGTGCGTGTGCGCCTGTGTCCTCACACACAGGTGTGCCGAAGCTCTGCACCTGGACACTCCCCAGCAGTGGCTGTGCGTAAGGGTGGGCTGTCTCTTGTGCCCTGCCCCCCGGCCTGGTTTCCAACTGTTTGCTGCACCGGGCGTCAGGCCTGTCCCCGTCTCCAGCACGGATGTGCTGTGTCACCTTTGCCAGGGCTGGCCCCCCTCTCTGGGCTCCTTCTGGTTGCGGTGGGCACGATTCGGTTTTGTCTCCCTGGGCTTTGGCCTCCGACAAAGGAAGCGCTGTTCGATGAAAGTTGGGGGGTGGGTAACTCTGACTTTATCTTCGAATGCTGTGGGGTCTGTCATTTTAAGTGTTTGTCACTGGACCTGGCTACAGCCACCCAGACCTGGCACAGAGGAGCCTCTGGATCCCCATACCTTCTTAAAAAAACAAAGAACGTCTCTGGCAGGATGAGGGCCTCATCCAGAGCAAAAGGTGTGTGCTTAAACTACAGCAGGAGAGCTCAAAGGCAGATACAAGAGGAAATTGGTTATACGATGTGTCAGGTGAGGGATGGAGAGTCTGAGACGGTAGAATTCATTCCCAGAGGAGGCTGGCTTTGCCTCAAGATGAGCCGTTTCCAGACGCCTGGCCTGGGGTTGGGAAGCAGAGGACCCTGGCCAGTGCCTGGGAGGGGAACAGGGGCCTCCAGCCTGCACCTTCTCTTTGTCCTGAGTGCGGTCAGCAGGGATCTGACCTCTGAGGAGGTCCCAGGCCCTCCTCCACAGGATGGGGAAGGAACTAGCCCCCACATCCATGCTTTGGCCCCAGCCGGCTTCCCCAGGCTTAGGAGCCCAGGCCCAGAGGCCAGGCCTGCCTGCTATTCTTTAGTTGTAGAACTGGGCCTTCAAGACGTTATACACCTCATCCCTGTCCACACACACATAGATGCATTTGCCAGCCTGGACAAGATGGGGAGCATCTCTTCGTTTGTGCTGCATCTGGGTGGTGTAACCAGGGCTCCGGGCACCAGGCCTCATCGGTGGGCCCGTTGCTGAAACAAGGGGAGTGTTTCTGAGCCAAACTACCCAGGGTCAAATCCTAGCTCTTCCAGTTCTTAGCTGTGTGGCCTTAGGCAACTTAATAAATCATTTTTTTCTTCGGTTTTCTCATCTGGAAAATCAGGATAACAGCAGTACCTATTTCACAGGGTTATTGGAAGGACTAAATGAGTTACTGCATGTAAAATCCAAAAAGTGCCTGCCATATAATAAATGCTCGACAAATGCTGTTATTATGTATTATTATGTTGCTGTTAGTCTCAGCTCCTGCATTCTGGAGGCTCACAGTCTTGCAGGATGCCTGGAGGTGCTAGGAGTAGCTATCATACTTATGAGAAAGGCTCTGTAGGTTCAAAGGAGGTGGGGGAAATGGACAGTCTTGGAAGGCTTCATGGAGGAGGAGGCCCCCATGCCTAGCGACTGTGGCTTCTCTCTGTTCCCACTGGCATTGCCTCCCATGGTAGGCAAGTACAAAGAGAGGCAGGGCAGTGTAGTGGTGAGTAGCCTTGATGGTGTCAGTCCAACTGGGACTTTTTTAGTCAGCTTTTTAATTGAAGTACAGCACACACAGAACAGTGTGCAAATCATATAGCTTGAATTATTACAAAGTGACCACTCCCATGTAACTGCTACCCAAGCAAACAAACAAAATATATATGTATCAGAAGTTCTCTCCCTGTCATTAGTCCCCAAATGCAACTCTTAGCCTGACTTCTAATATCACACATTCATTTTGTCTATTTTGTCCACGTAGTAGGCAGGTAATCATGCAGTATATTCTCTTATTCTCTTTGTGATGTTCTCTCTTATTCAGTTTATTTGTGAGATTCATCCTGTTGTGTATACCTACACTCATTCATTCTCATTACTCTATAGTATTCCATTGTATGAATATTCCAGTTTACCCATTCTGTTGATGGACAATTGGGTTGCTTCCAATCTTTGGCTATTATAGGAAAGGCAACTGTTACGATTGTTGGTTATGTGTCTTTTGACATACATATATGTATATGCAATTTTGTTGGGCATATTTGATTGTCCTTGTACCAATACAGTGTAATTCCTATAGCTTTATACATGAAGTCTTGATATCTGGGAGTGTAAATCCTCCAGCTTTGTTCTTCTTCAACACTTTTGTTTACTTTTGGTTCTTTGCATTTCTATATAAATTTTAGAATCGGCTTTTGAAATTCCATGGAATCCCTGCTGAGATTTGATTGAGACTGCTTCAAAAATATGTAGGTCGATTTGAGGAAAATGGACATTTTTACAATATTGAGTTTTCTGATCCACAGACAAGATAAGCTCATCCATTTACCTGGGTCCTAATAAATTTCTTTTGAGAATGCTTTTTGGTTGTCTGTGTAGAGGCTTTACATTTCTTTTACTAGATTGATTTCTATGTGTTTTATGTTTTTTATCCTATAATAAATTATATTTAAAGATTTTTCATTTCTAATTATTTATTTCTGGCATATGGACATACAATTGATTTTTACAATATTGCCCTGAATCCAACAACCTTTGTTAAATTTACTTATTAGTTCTGATTGTTTATAGAATTTTTTATTTTTTAACATAGACAATCATGTTTCCTAGAAATAATCATGTTTTATCTTCCTTTCCAGTACTTTTTTTTCTGGTCTTATTGCAATGGCTAGGACTTTCAGCATAATATTGAATAGAAGTGGTGATAGTGGGGATGTTTATTTTGATTCTGGAATTGAGGAGAAAGTTTTCAATATTTCACCATTAAGTATGATGTTTGCTGTAGGTTTTTTGTAGATGTCATTTACCAAATCAGGGAAATTTTCTTTTTTTCCCAAAATGGTGGTAAAATATTCTTGACACAAAATTTACCATTTTAATTATTTTCAAGTGTACAATTTAGTGGTATTAAGTATGTTCACCGTGTTGTGCAACCGTTATCACAGTCCATTTCCAAACATTTTATCATCCCAAACAGTAATTCTGTAAACTCTGTACCTTTTAAATAATAATTCTCCATTCCCTTCCCCTCCCAACTCCTGGTAACCTCTGTTCTATTTTCTGTCTCTACGAATTTGTGTATTCTAGTTATTGCATATAAGTGGAATCATACAACATTTGTCCTTTTGTGTCTGGCTTATTTCACTTAACATAATGTTTTCAGAATTCATCCATGTTGTAGCAGGCATCAGAGTTTCATTTCTTTTTAAGGCTGGATATTGTCCAATTGTATGTATATTTACACCATGCTTTGTTTATCCATTCATCTGTTGACAGGCATTTGGACTGTTTCCACTTCTGGTTACTGTGTATAATGTTGCTATGAACACTGGTGTACAAGTATCTGTTTGAGTCTCTGCCATCATTTCTTTTGAGTGTATCAAAGAGTGGAATTCCTGGATCATATGGTAATTCTACATTTGATTTTTTTGAGGAACTGCCATACTGTTTTCTGCAGCAGCTGCTTGATTATATATTCCCGCCAGCACTGCACAAGAGTTGAAATTTCTCTGCATCCTCACCAACACTTTTTTTTTTTTTTAAGATTTGATTTATTTATTTGAGAGAGAGAAAGAGCACAAGCAGGGGGAGCAGCAGAGGGAGAGGGAGAAGCAGGGTCCCCGTTGAGCAGGGAGACCAATGTGGTATCAATCCTAGGACCCCGGGATCATGACCTGAGCCAAAGGCAGACGCTTAATCAACTGAGCGACCCAGGTGCCCCTTGTTTTTTGATAACAGCTATCCTGATGGGTTTTAAGTGGTCTCTCATCATGGTTTTGATTTGCATTTCCCCAGTGGCTAGCAATGTAAGTATTTTTTCATGTGCTTATTGGACATTTGTATATCTTCTGTGGAGAAATATAAGTCCTTTGCCTATTTTTGAATTGGGTTGTTTGTGATGTGGTTGTTACTGAGTTGTAGAAGGTTTTCATGTGTTCTGGATATTAATCCATTAGCAGGTATATGAATTACAGATTTTCTCCCAATTCCATAGGTTGCCTTTGTCACTCTATCTTTAGATGCACAAAAGTTTCTCAACATCGATGAAGTCTGATTTATCTTTTTTGTTGTTGCCCCTGCTTTCAGTTTCACAGCCAAGAAATCACTGCCAAATCCAAAGTCATGAAGATTTTCCCCTAAGAAGTTTATAGTTTTCGTTCTTACATTTAGGTCTTTGATTGGTTTTTAGTTAATTTTTATATATGGTATAAGGTAAGAGTCCAACTTGATTCTTTTGCATGTGGATATCCAGTTTTCCCTGCACCATTTGTTGAAAAGACTGTCTTTCCCCCAGTGAAGACTTCTGACAAACCCCTGTTAAAAACGTATTAGCCATGTGTGCAGTGGCTGATTGGTGGGCTCTCAGTTCTGTTCCATTTGTCTATATTCCTGTCCTTACAACATCAGTACCACACTGTTTTGATTACTATAGCTTCACAGCAAGTTTTGAAATCAGGAAGTGTAAGTATTCCAACTTTGTTCTTCTTTTTCAAGATTGTTTTGGTTATTCAGGGACCTTTTGAGATTCCATATAAATCTCAGCATGGGTTTTTCTACTTCTGCAAAAAATTGCCATTGGGATTTTGATAGGGATTGCATTAAATGTGTAGAATGCTTTGGGTGGTATCATATCTTAACAATATTAAGTCTTACAGGTCGGGCGCCTGGGTGGCTCAGTTGGTTAAGCGACTGCCTTCGGCTCAGGTCATGATCCTGGAGTCCCAGGATCGAGTCCCGCATCGGGCTCCCTGCTCAGCGGGGAGCCTGCTTCTCCCTCTGACCCTCCCCCCTCTCATGTGCTCTCTCATTCTCTCTCTCTCAAATAAATAAATAAAATCTTAAAAAAAAAAAAAAGTCTTAACAGTTCATGAACATGGAATGTCTTCCACCAATTATGTCTTCTTTAACTTCTTTGAGCAATGTTTTGTAGTTTTCAGTGTACAAGTCATTTGCCTCCTTGGTTAAATTTATTCCTGTTTTATTCTTTTTGATGCTGTTGTCAATGGAAATGTTTTATTAAATTTCTCTTCAGATTACCTATTGCTAGTGTATAGAAATGATACTTATTTTACGTGTTGATTTTGTGTATTGCAACTTTGCTGAATTTATTCATTAGCTCTAACAGCATTTTAATGGAATCTTTGGAGTTCCCTATATAAAGATCATGTCATCTGTGAGTGGAGATTACTCTTTCTTTTCAATTTAGAGTTGGAAATTTCTTGCCGAATTACTCTGACCTGAACTTTCAATACTATGCTGAATGGAAGTGGTAATAGCAGGCATCCTTGTTTTGTTCCTGATCTTAAGTAAGTCTTCAGCCATTTAGTGTGATGTTAGCTGTGCATTTTCCACAGATGGCCTCTTCCATTCCTTTTTGCTTAGAGTTTTTTTTTTTTAAGATTTTTATTTATTCACTTGAGTTAGAGAGAGAGAGAGAGAGAGAGCATGAGCAGGGGAGAGGCAGGCTCCCCGCTGAGCCGGGAGCCCAACATGGGGCTTGATCCCAGTTACCGTGGGATCATGACCTGAGCTGAAGGCAGACGCTTAACCATCTGAGCCACCCAGGCGCCCCTTTTGCTTAGAGTTTTATCATAAATGTGTGTGGAATTTTATCAAATGCATTTTTACATCTATTGTGATGAACATAAAAGTTTTCTTCTTTCTTCTTTGTGGTGAATTATATGGATTGACTTTCAAAAATTAACCAACCTTGCATTCCTGGAATAAATCCAACTTTGTCATGATATATTATTCTTTTCATAATCGTTTGGCTACTAATAGAAAAGCTACAACAGCATTTTATTTTGACTATATTTTGCATGTTATATGTGAACTATTAATATTCTGTTTAAGATTTTTTTTATCTGTGTTCATGAAAGAGATCAATCTGTGATTTTCCTTTCTTAGGATATCCTTGTCAGATTATGTCATGAAGTTATACTGGCCTCATGATATAAGTTGGAAACTGTTACTTCTCTTTTTGTTTTTCTGCAGGAGTATGGATAAGATTTGTGTAAGTTTTTTTTAACTTAAATGTTTTAGAAAAATTCAATAGAGAAGCCATGTGAACTTAAATTTCTTAGTAGGAAGATTTTTGATTACAGTTTCAATTTAGAAATAGGATTATTTATATTTCTATGTTTTTGTGTGTCAGTTTTGATAAATTGTATTTTTTGAGGATGTTATCCATTTTATATAAATGTTTTAATGAATTGGTATAAAGATATTCATAGTATCTCCTTAATTGTCCTCTTACCATCTTTGTACTCTCTTTGCAATCTATAGTGATACTTTCTTTTTCATTCATGATATTGGTAATATGTGTCTTCTTTCTTATTTTCTTCAGTATCTTGCAGATCACTAGATTCATCAATTTCCTCAGCCTTTTCAAAGAATTGCTTTTATTTTTACTGATTTACTAATTTTGTTTTTATTTCATTAATTTCTATTCTTATTGAAAATTTTTCATCTCCTTTGGGATGAAAGTAGATGAAAATTTTTTCATTTCCTTTGGGATGAGAGTAGAAAAAAATTCTACTCTCTTTGGGTTTAGTTTACTTCTTAAAATTTTTTTTGAGTTAGATACATAGATGATTGTTTTTAAGATTTTCTTCTTTTCTAAAATCTGAATTTAAGGCTATAAATTTTCCTCTAAGCACAAAATTTGTATATCCCATGTTCATTATTGTATGGTTCAGAACATTTTCTAATTTCTGTTGTAGTTTCTTCTTTGATTTATGGGTTTTGTTCTGTTTTGTTTAGAAGTGCATTGCTTCATTTCCAAACATTTGGGGATTTCCTCATTTTTTTTCGTGGTTGTTTTTGAGCTTAATCTGCTATGACCAGATAGCATACTTTGAATTATTTCATTTCTTTGAAACATATTAAAAGTTACTTTATGGCCCAGTATGGTGGATTTTGGTAAGTTTTCCATTATCTCACAAGAAGAGTGTTTATTCTGTTACTGTGTGCAGTGTTTAATTTTGTTGATGAGGTCAGATATGTAAATCATGTTGTTTAGATGTTGGTATCCTTACTGATTTGTTTTCTGCTTTTTCCATTAATTTTTGAGAAAGATGTATTGAAGTCTTCCATTGTGATTGTGGGTTTGTCTGTTTCTCTTTCTAGTTTTGTCAATTTTTGCTTTATGTATTTTGAAGCTGTGTTATCAGAAGTTTAGAATTCGATTATCTTCCTACTTTTCTTATCTTCAGCTGCTTTCCTGGTGGATTTACCCGTTGATTATGTTGAAATGTCTGTCTTCGAAATACCTATCTTCATCTCTGGTAATCTTTGGTAGCTTTTTTCTTAAAGTGTTACTTGCCTGCGGTTAGAGTAGCTATGCCAGCTTTCTTTCAATTACATTTTGCATGGCATAACATTTTTTATCCTTTTGCTTTCAGTGCTTGTGTGTCCTTATATTCAAGGTGTATCACTTATAAGCATAATGTAGTATTTTAAAATCCAGTCTGATTATCTTTGTCTTTTAAACATTTTATTTTTATTTTCATTTTTTTAAAAGATTGTATTTATCTGAGAGAGAGTGAGAGAGAGAGAGAGAGAGAGCGCAGGAGCAGTGGGGAGGGATAGAAGGGATAGAGGGAGAAGCAAACTCCCTGCTGAGCAGGGAGCCCAATGTGGGACTCGATCCCATGACCCTGGGATCATGACCTGAGCTAAAGGCAGATGCTTCATGACTGAGCCACCCAGGCGCCCCATCTTTGTCTTTTAATTTGAATATTTACTTCACTTATACTTAAAGTAATTACTGATATATTTTGGTTATGGCTACTATCTTAATAGTTGTTTTCTATTTGCCCACCTATCTATCTGCCCCTTTTTACTACTTTATTGCCTTCTTGTGGATTCCTTGGGTATTTTTTATTATTCAGTGTTCCCCTCTATTAGCTTATATACACAATCCTTTACTCTTCACGTAGCAGCTACTTTGGAGGTTATAGCCTACATCCTAACTTACTGGAGTCAGTTTTTTTACTATCTCTCAGACAATGCTAGTCTTTGGAACACTAACTCCATTTGCCCCCTTTCTTCCTTTTCTGTTAATGTTGCTGTGAGTTTTAATTGTGCATATATTTTACATTCCACAAGACATTATTTTTTTTTTCCTGTCATTCATTTGCTTACATATTTACCCTTTTTGACGTTCTTTATTCTTCACTGTATTTCCTATTTTCCTTTGGAATAATTTTCTCATCGCCTACAGATCACTCCTCCTAATGTGAATATGTTGTTTAATTTTCTGTCTTTGTTCATGTGGAAGTGTATTTATTATACCATCACTTTTAGAGGATTTTTTAATTGAATATAAAATGTTCTTGTCACACTTGTAGATGTCATTCCATTCATTGTTTACTGGCTTCTATAGTTCCTTCTGAAAAGTCAGGTGTAAGTTTTATTAGCACCTTTGAAACTAATGTTTCTTCTCTCTGACTTATTTAAAAAAATTTTTTGCCTTTTGTTCTCAACAGTTTTATGTTGATTTATCCTGCTTTGTATTCATAGCATTTATCTTATCTGTGGCTTGATATTTTTAATCAGTTTCAGAAGATTGTTGGCCAATATCACTTCAACTATTGCCTCTACCCTACTCTCTCTTTTTTTCCTTTGGCATTTAAGTTACACATGTGCTAGACATTTTCACTGTATTCTATATATCTCATAAGCTATTTTAAAGATCAATTCTCAGTGTGTAGTTTTTTTCTCTGTGCTTCGTTCTGGTTATTCTGGCCTGTTTTCAGTTCACTTGTCTCTTTTTTTTTTTAGCAGTGTCTAATTCACTGTTGAACCCATCAATAAGACCTTGATTTTCATTACATTATTCCTTTTTGGCATTTTTTTTTATTTTTGTAGATTTGAATTCTCTGGTGAAATTATCCATATGGTCAACTGTGTTCTTGACTATATTAATCCTTATTTTTTATTAATTTTTTTTTTAAAGATTTTTTTATTTATTTGAGAGAGAGAATGAGAGAGAGAGAGCACATGAGAGGGGGGAGGGTCAGAGGGAGAAGCAGACTCCCTGCTGAGCAGGGAGCCCGATGCGGGACTCGATCCCGGGACTCCAGGATCATGACCTGAGCCGAAGGCAGTCGTTTAACCAACTGAGCCACCCAGGCGCCCCGGGATATTAATCCTTATTTTTAAAGTCCACATTTGAGAACTCCAATATCTGTGTTGCCTGTGGGCTTGTTTCTACTGTCTGTTTTCTCTCTTGGTCCTGCCTACGGTATGGTTGGTAATTTTTTTATGAACATCGGTCATTTGTATGAAAAACTGTAGAGGCTCTGGATGCTACCGCTTCCTTTCATGGAGGATTCACCTTCTCATCTGGCAGGGGCAGAATAGCCAGTCATCATAATCTGGTCAGGGACTGAGCTGACTCAGGGTGAATGGAAGTCTTTATTTTATTTTATTTTATTTTTTTAAAGATTTTATTTATTTATTTGACAGAGAAAGACACAGCGAGAGAGGGAACACAAACGGGGAGTGGGAGAGGGAGAAGCAGACTCCCCGCCGAGCAGGGAGCCCGATGCGGGACTCGATCCCGGGACTCCAGGACCATGACCCGAGCCGAAGGCAGTCGCCCAACCAACTGAGCCACCCAGGCGCCCTGAATGGAAGTCTTTATAATGCTTGATTTACCTGTGGTTCATGGACACTTTTGGAGCAGCTCTCCAGGGGTCTGTTAACTGAGAGCCCAGATGTTAACTAAAGCTACTTCTCCTAAGCTCCATTTTTGTCTCCACAATAACATGAGTCAGCTAAAAACTCCCTTCTACTGTGCAGCTGCTTTCTGCTTGGTTCCTTAACTTCTTCTGTCCAAAACTTAAGAAACTGCAAACACTTTGAGAGGAAAATTGGTACTGAGTGCTGAATTCACTTCTCGATGTCTCCCTTCTGTCTGGGATCTTGGATCCTTAAGTGTTGGCTGCCTTTTTCACCCTGAAGCCCAGTTTTTATTTCCCCAGACTCACAGGATGGCCAAAATTCTGCTGGCTTCCCTAATCTCATTTCTTGCCAATGCCCTGGGAGAGAAGGCTCTTAGAATTTTGGGCTTATCCCCAGGAATTTCTTTTCTCTGGATTTTTGCATCTCAGGTTCTGCCTGCCTTGATACCTCTCTAGTGCTTTCAGGCTTTTTTGGGTCCAGATTTTCTAGTCTCATTGGGATCATCGATCTGCTCCACGTTGTGCATCACAGCGCAAGGTGGAGCAGTACCCAATTGGAATTTGAATCCCTGTTGACTCTTTAGCAGCTGAGCCACCTTGGGTTCATGACTTCTTCTTTTAGTCTCAATCTCATCATCTGTGAAATGGGTATAATAATAATTGCATCCTTTTTATCAGATGGTTGTGAGAATTAAATAAGAAACACAATGCTTGCCAGATAGTATGTGCTCAATAAATGCTAGCTCTCACCATCATCATCACCATCATCATCTTTGTCCTTGCTGTTATTGTACCATGAAGTGAGTAAAAACTCCAAGAAGGTGTCTTAGGGTCCATAGGATGACCTGAGGGGACTGAGGGTTAGTGTTCTTCTGTGGCCCCAGCATGGATTCAGCCACCCACCCTCTCCCCCTGCCCTGCAGACATGTGCACACTCTCCTCTGCGTCCTCGTCTTCTCCCCGAAGTATTCAGAGCAAAGCTTTCTTCTTAGCAGGACTGGCTCTCGGGCTGCTGGTGCTGCGGGAATTGGCTCTCTGGAGAACGAAATGAACTTGAGGGAGGATGAAAATGAAGAGGCATTCCCTCTGCCTCCACCCTGCCCCTGCTCCATGTCATCCTCAGCCCATTAGAGAGCCCACCCCTGTGGTAGGTGGTATGAGAAAGGCACTGGGGACTGCGCTCAGGCCCTTTAAGATGGACATGCAGGCCCTTTGAGATGGACATGCAGAGACCTTTTCCCCAGGAAAGCTCCTAACCCATAGGAAAAGGGCATTGGAGGCCACCCAGACATGAAAAACCACTTGAAGTTTTGTGTGGTTCCCCCCTCAACATTCTATCATGAAAATTTCCAAACATGCAGAAAAGTTGAAAGACTTATGCAGTGAACACCCATATCCCCACCAGCAGGATTCTTCAGTTTACATTTTGTAGCATTTCCTTTATCATATATTTGTCCTTCTATCCATTCCCCCCCCCCCCAAACATCCATCAGATCACTTTTGGGGGGAGGCATTTCAAAGTTAGTTGGGAACATTAGTTAACTGCGCCTCTCAACACTTGAATATGCGTACCATTAAGTGGTCAACTCACATAATTTTCAAATCAAAAGTAGGGATCTGAAACTTTTAATTTAGGCACGAGAACAGCTTTTTAAGGGAGAGTGTGCCAAGAAGGGAAGAAGGTGGTGTCACCCTAAGAGTTTCACCTGGAGGACCTGGGACAGGAATGGTGAGGCTGACGGCCCCTCTCACCTGCCAGGCTGCAGGGTTGGGGTCCGTCTCGGCCTCTGCTGAATGCCTTGCACCCAGGAGCTCAGGGCTGGTGCTCAGGAGGGTATGTTGAGTGAATGAATGATTTGCTTGGAAGGGCAGCATCAATGCTGTGTGACTCTGGAAGCCAGAAGCCCAAACAGGGAGCAGAAGTTTCTAGGATGCAACGTGGGGTCCATTAGAAGAAGGAATTTGTCTTTCTCTTTTTTGAAATACCAAATTATCTTGTATGTTATTTTTCAAGTGTATTTTTGGGTCGGTCATAGAGCACGTGTAGAAAATTCGAAGGGCCCCAAACAGAATATAGTGAAACATCTCTCTCCCACCTCGTTACTCCAGCCACCCGGGTTTCCCTCCCAGAGGCTGTCAGCTTCTGCTTTCTTAGTGTCCTCTCAGATAGTCTACACACATGTCGTATGATGGCAATGATACTGCCACTATTAATAACATTTCTTGAGAGCTTACGGTATACGAGCTTGCATTCCAAGTATTTTACGTGCATTTCATTTGCTCTCCACAACAGCCCCGTAAGACAGGTACTGTTGTTATCTTCATTTCGGCGATGTGAGAAGCTGGGGCCCAGAGAGGTGAAGCATCTCAGACCAGCTCGCACACCTCTGTGGCAGAAAAGATGTGAGTCCAGCCAGTCTTGCTGTTCTCTTGACCTCCTCCTCTACTCCTTTTCACATTTCTTGGCCCCAGCTTCATCAGAAGTTCCCTCCGGTGGCCTGGCAGTAGTATACTTAATAGTGCACCAGGCTGGCTGAGTAGGTGGTGAGCTCCCCGTCCCTGGGGGGCATTCAACCAAATGACTCCCAAAGGCTTCTCCACAAATAGCTTTGTTAACGTTTCCTCCCAGCTTTGGTTTTTGCCTGCAGCGTCTGTCAGTCGCATCTCATGTCTTTAGGGGTCACAGGTGCTCACCTTGCTCCCTTGAACCCCCAAAGAGGGGACTTTCAGCACGTTGTAAGGCAGGGTGAGGTTTGCCCTCCCCAGCCTGTTGGCAGGAGGCAGTGGGAGGCTCAGAGTGGGCAGAGGATGCTGCTCAGCCACAGGCAAGCCTGTGTCCACCAGGAATGGTTCTCCATGCTGTTTTCCTGGCGCTCTCCACACCCACCCCAGGCCTGGCCTGAGGAGAACCTGAGTGCCTGGGGAGGTGGGGGGGGCATATGGGAAAGAGCTGAGTAAAATTCTTCACTAGGAGCAAATCTCATTTTCAAGAAAGTCTTGACAAAATGAGGCATTAAATTACAATATTTCGGAGAGCGTCGTAATTCTATAGCAGACAGCCCTTCATCATGGAATCTGAAAGCTGGGAAAATACAAAACTCATTAGATTAAAATAAACCACCTACTGCTCTGGAGAAAAGCTTATTTATCAATATCAATTTACTTATGATTACTCTGGCCTGCAATTTGTTATTTTTAAGAATTATGATTTGTGTATTGCTCATACAGATGTGAAATATTTTTTTCTTAAATTGAGTATTTTTAAAAAGATATCCTTGCCCTTAGTAAAAGTTAAAAAGTGGTTACTGGGGAGGGGTAGAGGGTGGTAGGGTCAGAAGATAAATTAAAAGAGGCTGGGTTGGGGGATGGTGAGGAAGTGGGTGTGTGAGGGGCTGAATGGAAGCAGTGGTGGACAGAGTGACGTGAAGTCACATGAAGCCTTCAGGTCTTTAGAAGATGCTTTTGGTTCCTTAAGAGGAAGGACACCCTAGTTAACCAAGCGATCCATAAGATAGAATGTATCCTGCATAAGGAGTGAGCTTTCCATCACTGGGGGTGTTCAAGTCCAAGTTGAAGTTCTATGCAGGAGGATACTGTAGAGTAGAGCAGTCAGATGAAGAGCCAACTGTAGTCCAATCTTGGTGTTCAGTGATGCTCTGAGTTGTACACAGCAGATCTGGAAGGTAGGACAGGGTGGGGCAGCCCTGTAGCATGTAGGAGAGAGAGCACTGAATTGGGTGTTAATATTTATCTTGAATTCCAGGCAGCCCTTGCTATGTGGTGCCAGGGCAAGAGTTCCATTTTTGAAGCCAGAGCCTCCAGAATTCAAATCCAGCTGTCCTCAGTTTCCACTGTGAGACCCCAGTCAAATTACAGATTCTTCCTGAGTCCCAGTTTCTTCATCTGCAGAATGGGTCAGTTGGGCCCCTCACAGATAGTGTTGGCGATTTATGAAATTAGATAGCCTAGCACATAGTAGGTATATTCAGTATGTGCTGATACTCTTCCTGCCTCCATCCTGGGGGCCTCAGTTTTACTTTCTGCAAAATGGACAGCCTGCTGAGGATATCTGGATTTCTTCTGGCTCTAGACTTCTGCCCCAGGTTTTCAGTGTGAGGAAGGAAGGTGGTTGAGGGAAGGAGCTAGAGCCCTGGGGTCTCAAGGCTTCCATGGGCCTGTCCGGGAGCTCCCAGCATGTTGAACTTCCTTCATGGCTGCCAGCGCTGATGTGGGTGGTTCTTTTGGTCAAAGGACCAGCTGTCAGTACTCCGTGGGCTTGCCTTGCCTTTGGGAAACTGGATCCCCATTTCATAGGTGGGAAAATGGAGGCCCGGAGAGAAGAGGAATAGCATGCTCCTCTGCCTCCCCCAGAACCCCTACCCCTGACCCCCTTTCCTATGGTGCTCCATGGGCTGGGGGGAGCAGAGGGAAAAGCCTTCAGAATTCTTGAGAGCGTTTGGCCCCTGCTGTAGTCCCTGGGAGAAGAGTTGTTCTCTGGTCCTCTGCTTTCACTCCCTCCTGCCCTTCCTCTCTCCCTTCCCCTTGTTCCCTTATATTTTCAACACATCATAGTGAACCCCTCCTATGCTTTGACAACCACTGTGTTAGGCTCCGGAGCCACCAAGGTGAACAAGGCCCTGATTCCAGGGGCATTCAGAGTCCAGTGAAGGAGACAGACGTGTGTGCACAAAGGGGTGCCCGAACAGGGAACTCTGTTTGTCAGGGGCGCAGTGGTGTGGAGGAAGGCCCGTCAAAGCCCAGCAGGTGAAATCAGAGAAGACTTCCCAGAGGAGGTGATGGCCAAGCTACTGGACAGGGAGGAGAAGGAACCGCTGTGCATTTTGTGCCCACACGAAACCAGGGCTCAGGGACCACCAAATGGCCAACTGGGCATTGCACCTGGGGCTGAGTTTGAAACCACTTCCCTTGCTCCAGGTTCCAGGCAAGTCCTTTGCCCCCAGAGGGGGAGGAAAAGGAATAGGAAGCTCTCCCTGGCTGGTGAGGAGCACACCGAGGCAGGGGTTAGCAGTGGGCAGGCAGAGGGAGAGCCGGCCAGCTCCAGGAGGGTGAGTTGGCCACTGGGGGTGGTGTTTGCTGCTCCCCAGGATCTGGGGAGGCAGGTAGGGCTGTGGCGGGAGGTGACAGCTTTGAGGCTCACCTAAACGTCACACTCCTAGTTTGGTCGGTCATATTGAGGTCCAAGCACTTCAGGGTTTTGGGGTCATACCTTTTATCCTCCCTGTGATTCAGTTTCACCATCTGGAAAATGGGGTGATGCGCCCACCTCCAAGACACTGAGAGAGTCAGAGGATCCAGAAGGCTGGACAGCGCTGAGCTGGGGAAGGGGTGGGCGGTGGTGGTCTCCGTTCTGCTCACGACCACCAGGTTGTGCATCTGGGGTCTGCAGCCTGTGCTCTCAGAGCTTGCAGCCCAGGGGTGTGTATGGGGGGGGGTGGAGGGGGGTGCGTGGTGAGCATGACAGCAGTGACGTGCTCTGCGTGGGTTACTGGGCATCCCCGCTGCTACTGCTGTCCGTCACACTTTGTGAATTGGGCAGAAGAGACAGGGACTGAGAAGGCAGGAAGGCAGGGGGCCGTCTGACTCTGTGGACACTCCCCTGGTGCTGGGCGCACTTCTGGGCTCTCTCACTCAATCCTCCCACCATCCCTGCTAAGGAGGTGCCGTTCTCTTTTTTTGTACAGAGGGGAAACTGAGGCTGAGCAGGGATTTGAACCTAGATCTCTCACTGCAGCCTCCTGATGGTTCCCGTATAGAACGACGGTCCCTCTCTGCCCACCTGGCAAGAGCCAGCGTCTTCACTGAGCTCTTAGTGGAGGGTCCAAAGCTCCTACCCCCTGGGTCCCACTGGGTCCTCCTTTCTCTCTCGAGGAGCTCTGATATTAATAAGCATAAAAACAATCAAAGAGCATCTCACACAATTACGTGGGGATGAAGTGGCTGTCACAGGCAATTTGGGAAAGATTTATCACTTAACTACAGGGAAAACTATCAGGTTGCTGATACAGAGTGCACACCCTGCCCTCCCTCCTCCCCATTCCCTGAGGTGGGGACACCCATCCCATGGGTACCCCCTACCCGAGAGTGCCTCCTCCTGCCAGCTGGTGGGCTGGGGCCTGGGCCTCCCCTACAACACAGCCTCCTGCAGTTCGAACTAGAAGGACCACACATGTGTATTTGTTCAGCCATATATCCATCGGGGGTTGACTGTGCATCTACTACGTGCTGGCTCGGGGCTGGCTGGGAGGCATTCTCAGTGCAGCAAGTGGAGACAGTGGGTAAACGAGGGCTTCTTTAAAACAGCACGGGTCACACATTAGCGACCCTAGGCAGGGATGGAGGGACCACTTCCCTGAGCCGTGGGTTGCCAGGGTCTCCAGGGAGGTGACGTTTGAGCCTCTTGCTGACAGGTGAGTCCCTGTTATGGCCAGGTGGGATGGAGGACCTCTGGCTGTAGGAGACTGCCCAAGCAAAGACATGAAGTGTGGGGTCCTGAGTGGCATTTCGCAGACCAGGACACTGAGGATACCCGATGCCTTGCCCAGGGTCACCCAGCAATTTATGATTGCTCTGCATCTAAGAACTCCAATTTGTGCCAAAGGACTGGGAGCAGAGGCTGAGTGCCGAAGGGGTGTCCGTGAGATCCCGGAGAATGTCATGGAAGGCGTTCCGGAGGGAGTGAAGGTGGAAGGGGAGGGAGCCAGTTTGGCTAAAATCACAGTGGGGAGAGAGAGGGAGATGGGGGGCGAGAGAGAGGGAGATGGGGGTGCAGGGGTGGGGGCGGGGAGAACGGGCTCCCAGGTCACAGAGGAGGCATGGAGATGAAGAGCCTGGGAAGGGCCTTTGCCTGGGAGTGGGCTGGCCTGGGCTTTTTAGCTCCTGTGTGGGAGAGACCACAGCAGGAAGTGGGCACCTGCATGCTCTTTCTGTCCTGCAGCCCGCCTGGGGCCCTGGGCCAAGAAGGCAGCTCGCTGTTCAGCTGGTAGCCCCAGACTCTGCCACTGATCCCCTGGCCAGTCCTCAGCATCAACTTGATCCTCTCAGTGCTCTGTTTCCTCATCTATGAAATGGGCTTCACATCTGCTTGCCCAGTTGGCAGCACACTTACGGAAAGCCTTTACAGAGTTGAGGTCACCAGAGCTGTTCTCCTGGCCGCTGCCTGGAGTCGGGGCTTATGCCTCAGGACCCAGAATGGAAACTTCTGGGGGAAGGCCACCCAGCATTCTGGACTCCTTTGGGGCAGGTTTTGGGGTGCAGGAAGGTAAGAGTAGAGAAAGCAAAAAGGAGAGAAGAGAGTAGAGACTCGGAATAGATGTGAACCCCTCCATCTGTCTGGTGGCGTCCTGGCCTCCCACCCCTCAGCCTTGGGGACACCAGTGAATTAGCCAATGGAAATCGAACAGGTGGCCACTAGGAGTGACCTCGGTCCCACCCACAATTCCCTTGACTGCCTGTATGCTCCTGAGTAAATGGTCTTGACTTTTTTTTTTGAAGGGGGGTGGGCAGGGTGAGCAGCATCTGAGAGGCAGAGAAGAGCAGAGATGGGAACGCCAGGAAACCCAAATGCACCTTGCACTGTACAGAGAGGGGCCACGACTTTCCAAAGTCCACGTAGCAAGTGAATGGCAAGGACAGGCTCAAGCCCTGAGGTCTCCGTTTCCGTCTCTGGCTCTTGGCTTAAAGGTCTGAAGAGAAAGAAGGCAGCCTCTGTGGCACTCAGTTTCCTTATCTGTAAAATGGGCTTCCTGGCCCAGATGGCTCACCATGAAGAATGGGCTTCAGGTGTGGCAAGATGCAGCTGTGAGGCTGGTTCGGGGTGGGGCGCAGGGCGGAGGGAGGTGAGCAGAGGGTTGAACATGACAGGTTAACTAGCTTAATTCCGATAAGCTTCAGTTTGTATACTAGCTTTATTTATTGACTTCTAAATTTACTTTAAAAATTTTAATGAGCTGTAATTCACATATAATACAATTTATCCATTTAAAGTGTACAATGCAATGGTTTTTAGTATATTCACAACAAAGTGCAATGGTGGGCACAGTCTATTTTGGAACATTTTCATCCTCACAGAAAGACACCCCATACCCTATCAGCCCTTTATTCTTCGGTCACCCCCAGTCCTAAGCATCCACTAATCTATGTCTGTCTATAGATTTTCCTATTCTGGACATTTCATATAAATGGATTCATATGTGGTCTTTTGTGACTGGCTTCTTGGATGATGGAACGACAAGGTTCATCCATGTCAAAGCTTGTGTCAGGATTTCATTTTCATGCCTGAATATCCCATTGGATGGAAATACTACATTTTGTTTATTCATTTGTCCATTGAGGGACATTTGGGCTGTGTCCACTTTTAGTCTATTATGAATAACACTGCTGTGAACCTTTATGGGTAAGTTTCCATGTGGACATAGGTCTTCATTTCTCTTAGGTATATAGTGCTGGGTCATATGCTAACTCTGTTTAATCATTTGACGAACAGCCAGAGTGTTTTAAAGTGGCTGCAACACTTTATATTCCCATCAGCAATGTAGGAGGGTTTGATTTCTCCACATCCCCTCCAACACTGTTATTATCTGTCTTTTTGATTATAGCAATACTAGTGAGTGTGAAGGAATATCTCACTGTGGTTTTGATTTGCATTTCCCTCATGACTAATGCTGTGTGGAGCATCTCTTCACGTGCTTATTGGCTGTTTGTACATCTTCCTGTTCAGGTCCTTTGCTCATTTTTCAGTTGTCTCTTTACTATTGCACTGTAAAAGTTCCTTTTATGTTCTAGGTAAGTCCCTTATTAGATGTATGATTTGCAAATATTCTCTCCCGTTCCATGGGCTGTCTTTTCACTTTCTTGATAGTGTCCTTTGCAGCAAAAAAAAAAAAAAAAAAATTAATTAATTTTGATGAAGTCCAATTGAATCTATTTTTTCTTCGGTAGCTTGTGTTTTTGGTATCCTATCCAAGAAACCATTGATTAATCTGAGGTCATGAAGATTTATACCTATTTTTTCTTCTAAGAGTTCTTTTAGTTTTAGCTCTTCCGTTAAGGTCTTTGATCTATTTTGAGTTAATTTTTGTATATGGAGTTGAGGTAAGGTCCAACTTTATTCTTTTGCAAGTGGCTATCCAGTTGTCCCAGTACCATTTGTTTAAAAAGACTGATTTTCCCCCCAGTTGAATGGTCTTTGTGTCCTTGTTGAAAATCAGTTGACCATAGACACATGGTTTGATTTCTGAACTCTCAGTTCTATTCCACTGATCTATATAACTGTCTATATGCCAGGACCTTACTGTCTGGGTGGGTTACTAGTTTGTTTATAAATGGCATATTTGCTACTTTGTTTAAATGCTATCAGTCACTCAAAGCACACAGCTTGAAAAATACAGAACGCCAAGGATAACAAAATCACCCGTAATCTCCGTTTGAAGATATAATAGACATATCAATACATTGCTATATGTTTTCTGTATAGATATATACATATATAATTTATGTTTTTTTCCAACATGGGAACACACTATGCATAGTCTTTTAGCTTGTGTTTTCTGTTAACAATTTGTCATGAGCATTTTCCTGTCAATAAATGTTCTCTGAAAACGGTTTTCCAGGGCTGCCTCACAGTCTGCCATGAATGGCAAGATTTCATTCTTTTTTATGGCTGAGTAATATTCCATTGTGTATATACACTGAATCTTTATCCATCTATCAATGGATGTTAGGCTGCTTGCTTCCATGTCTTGGCTATTATAAGTAAAGCTGCAATAAACATAGGCATACATACGTCTTTTTGGATTAGTGTTTTCGTTTTCTTCAAGTAAATACCCAAAAATGGAATTACTGGATCATATGGTGTTTCTATTTTTAATTTCTTGAGGAAACTCCATTCTGTTTTCCATAGTGGCTGCACCAAGTTACATTCCCACTAACAGTGCATAAGAATTCCCTTTTCTGGTGCGCCTGGGTGGCTTAGTTGGTTAAGTGTCTGCCTTTGGCTCAGGTCATGATCTTCAAATCTTGGGATCAAGCCCCACATCAGGCTTCCTGCTCAGCAGGGAGTCTGCCTCTCTCTCTCTTTCTCCCTCTGTGCTCTCTCTCTCTCGAAGTGAATAAAATCTTAAAAAAAAAAGAATTCCCTTTTTTTCCACATCCTCACCAATACTTGTTATTTTTTTTTTTATTTTTTTGTTTTTTACCAATACTTGTTATTTATAGTCTTTTTGATACTAGCCATTCCGACAGGTGTCAGGAGGTATCTCATTGTGGTTTTGATTTGCATTTCCCTGATGATGAGTGATGTTGAGCATCTTTCCATTTGTCTGTCAGCCATCTGTATGTCTTCCTTGGGAAAATGTCTATTCAAGCCCTCTGCCCATTTTTAATTGGATTATTTGTTTTTTGGTGTTGAGTTGTAGGAGTTCTTTATGTATTCTGGATATAAATCCCTTATTGGATCTTCTCCCATTCAGTGGTTGCCTTTTTGTTTTGTTGATGGTTTCCTTCCTGTGCAAAAGCTTTTAAGTTTGACATAGTCCCAATTGTTTATTTTTGCTTTTGTTTCCCTTGCTTTAGGAGACATACCTAGAAAAATATTGATAAGACCAATGTTTGAATTTACTGCCTGTGTTTTCTTTTAGGAGTTTTATGGCTTCAGGTCTTACATTCAGGTCTTTAATCCATTTTGAGTTGATTTTGTATTTAGTTTAAGAAAGTGGGTCCTGTTTCGGGGCACCAGGGTGGCTCAGATGGTTAAGCGTCTGCCTTCAGCTCAGGTCATGATCTCCAGGTCCTGGGATCGAGCCCCATGTCAGGCTCTCAGCTCATCCGGTAGTCCGCTTCTCCCTCTCCCTCTGCCTCTGTCCCTGCTTGTGCTCTCTTTCTCAAATGAATAAATAAAATCTTAAAAAAAAAAAAAGGAAAGAAAGAAAGTAGCCCAGTTTAGTTTTTTGGCATGTGACTGTCAAGTTTTCCCAGAACCATTTGTTGAAGAAAACTCTGTTTTCCCCCATTGTATATTCTTACCTCCTTTGTCATAAATTAATTGACGATATAAGTGTGGGTTTATTTCTGGGCTCTCTATTCTGTATTGATTTGTGTGTCTGTTTTTGTGCAGTACCATACTGTTTTGTTTACTATAGTTTTGTCGTATAGTTTGACATCTGATACCTCCAGCTTTGTTCTTCTTTCTCAAGATTCCTTTAGCAGTTTGGGGTCTTTTGTGGTTCCGTATAAATTTTAGGATTCTTTGTTCCAGTTCTGTGAAAAATACTATTGATACTTTGATAAGGATTACATTGAATCTGTAGATTGCTTTGGGTAGTATGGACATTTCAACAACACTAAGTCTTCTAATACTTGAGCATTGTATATCTTCCCATTTATTTGTGTTGTCTTTAATTTCTTTAAAGGGGTGCCTTTCACCTCTTTGGTTAAATTTATTTCCAGGTATTTTATTGGTTTTGATGCAATTGTAGATGGGATTGTTTTCCTAATTTCTCTTTCTACTAGTGAATAGAAATGCAACAGATTTCTGTATTTGATCTTGTATCCCACCACTTTCCTAAATTCATTTATTCTAATAGTTTTTTTTTGGCGGAGTCTTTAGGGTTTTCTATATGTAGTATTATGTTATCTGTAAATAGTGACAGTTCTACCTCTTCCTCACCAATTTGGATGCCTTTTATTTCTTTTTCTTCTTTGATGCTATGGCGAGGACTTCCAGTACTATGTTGAATAAATGTGAAGAGATTGGACATCCTTGTATTGTACCTAATCTTAGAGCAATAGCTTGCAGCTTTTTACCATTGGGCATGATGTTCACTGTGGGCTTGTCATGTATGGCCTTTATTATGTTGAGGTACGTTCCTTCTACACCCACTGTGTTGTGAGTTTTTATCACGAATGGATGTTGAATCTTTGTCTGGTGCTTTTTCTGAATCTATTGAAATGATCGTATGACTTTTATCCTTCATCTTGTTAATGTGCTGTATCACATTGATTGATTTGCGGGTATTGAACCATCCTTACATTCCTGGAATAAATTCCACTTGATCATGGTGAATGATCCTTTAAAGTATTTTTGAATTTGCTTTGCTAATATTTTGTCGAGGATTTTTGCCTGTGTTCCTCAGGGATATTAGTCTGTAATTTTCTTTTTTTTTTTTTTTTTGTAGTGTCTTTGTCTAGTTTGGTATCGGGGTAATGCTGGCCTTCTAGAATGAATTTCAAAGTGTTCTTTTTGTTTCCATTTTTTTTTTTTTTTT
>NC_138374.1:49557715-49582508 GCF_054177405.1 Leptonychotes weddellii | reverse complement strand
ACATTCAAATATTTTTAAAGATACAAAGGTTATTCTTTAAAACAACTATGTGATTTTGGTGTTGTGACTTGCATATTTCACCCTTCTGTAAAGCTGGATGATTCTGAAATATTTTGAACAATTGAGAAGCGAATGCTAAGAGTTAGTGTCAGTGCTGCATAATTTTAACAATTTGTACTTTAAAGGGTACTGTTGAATTGTGATTGTAAAAATCCTACTGCCATGTTAAATGGAGAATTTGAGATTGCAAATGTGTATTAAAGCTAGAGGGCTCGAGTTATGCTGTATATTAAACTAAGAGCAGATACTGCCACCTAGATAAATTCTGATGCCGTTTCCATTTTTTTGAAATAGTTTGAGAAGGATAGGTACGAGCTCTTCTTTAAATGTTTGATAAATTCACCTGTGAAGCCATCTGGTCCTGGACATTTGTTTGTTTGGAGTTTTTTGATTACCGATTCAACTTCATTACTAGAAATCAGTCTATTCAGATTTTTTTTTTTAAAGATTTTATTTATTTGACAGGGACACAGCGAGAGAGGGAACACAAGCAGTGGGAGTGGGAGAGGGAGAAGCAGGCTTCCCGCGGAGCAGGGAGCCCGATGCGGGGCTCGATCCCAGGACCCTGGGATCATGACCCGAGCCGAAGGCAGACGCTTAACAACTGAGCCACCCAGGCGCCCCTATTCAGATTTTTTTATTCCTGATTCTGTCATGGAAGATTGTTTGTTTCTAGGAATTTATCTGTTTCTTCTAGGTTGTCTAATTTGTTGGCATATCATTTTTCGTAGTAGTCGTCTCTTATACTCCTTTGGTGTTCCTTTGGTGTCAGTTAACTTCTCTTTCATTTCTGACATTATTTATTTGAGTCCTCTCTCTTGTTTTCTCCATGAGTCTGGCTAAAGGTTTATCAACTCTTTTTTTTTTTTTTTTAAGATTTTATTTATTTGAGAGAGAGAGCAAGCACAAAAGAGCACAAGTAGGGGGAAGGGTAGAGGGAGAAGCAGGCTTCCCGCGGAGCAGGGAGCCCGATGCGGGGCTCAATCCCAGGACCCTGGGATCATGACCTGAGCCATCCAGGCGCCCCCTGGCTAAAGGTTTATCAATTTTGTTTATCTTTTCAAAGAACCAGCTCTTAGTTTCATTAGTCTTTCTATTTTTTTTTTCCACCTCTCTTTCATTTGTCTCTACTCTGAATTTAATATTTTTTTCCTTCTACTAACTTTGAACTTTGGTCTCCTTTTTCTAGTTTCTTTACATGTAAGGCTAGATTATTTAGGTGAGATTTTTCTTGTGTCTTGAGGTTGGCCTGTATTGCTATAAATTTCCCTCTTAGAACTGCTTTTGCTGTGTCCCATAGATTTGAGGACACTGTGGTTCCACTTTCATTTGTGTCAAGGTATTTTCTGAATTCCTCTTTGATTTCTTTATTGACCCATTGCTTGTTTAGTAGCATGTTGTTTAGCCTCCATGTGTTTGTATTCTTTCCTTTTTTTTTTTTGTAATTGATTCTATTTTGATAGCATTGTGGTCAGAAAAGATGCTTGATATGATGTTAGTCTTATCAAATGTATTGAGACTTGTTTTGTGGCCTAACATGATATATCTTGGAGAATGTTCCACACTCACTTGAATATGTATTCTGTTGTTTGGGCATGGAATGTTCTGCATGCATCTATTCAGTCCCTCTGGTCTAATGTGCCATTTGAGGCTACTGTTTCCTTATTTATTTTCTGTCTGGATTATCTGGCCATTGACGTAAGCAGGGTGTTAAATCCCCTGCTATTGTGTTACTCTCACTTTCTCCCTTTTTAACACATTGTACAGGCACTATGGTTTTTACTATCATCCCCCGTGTTTTATGGATATGATGTCATATTTTGCATTTTTAAAAAATTTTGTGTATCCCTTAATTATTGTAGCTGTAATTGGTTTTACTACTTTTGTCTTTTAACTTTCCTATTAGTTTTATGAGTGATTGAAACATATAACTTTAGTATATATTTGTTTTCATCAGTGGACTTTTTTCTTTTCATATCTTCTTACTTTTAATTATGGCCTTTTCTGCCTAAGGAAGTTCCTTTCACATCACTTGTAAGGCTGATTTAGTGAATTTGGTGAGCTCCTTTAATTTTTGCTTGTCTGGGAAACTCTCTCTCTCCTTCAGTTCTGGATGTCAACCTTGCCAGGTAGAATAGTCTTGGTTGTAGGTTTTTTCCTTCCAGCACTTTAAATATATCCTGCCACTCCCTTCTGGCCTGCAAAGTTTCTGCTGAAAAATTTGCTGATAGCCCAGTGGGGTTTCACCTGGACATAATTATTTGCTTTTCTCTTGCTACTTTTAAGATTCTCTCTTTATCTTTAAATTTTTTCATTTTAAATAATTATGTGTCTTGGTGTGGACCTCCTTGGGTTCATCTGGTATGGAATTCTCTGTGCTTCTCGGACCTGGGTGTCTGTTTCCTTCCCCAGGTTAGGCAAGTTTTCAGCTATTATTTCTTTAAACAATTTTGCCCTTTCCCTCTCTTCTTCTTCTTTTGGGACCCCTATAATGCAAATATTAGTATGCTTGATATTGTCACAGAGGGCCTTAATCTATCCTCATTAAAAATTTTTTTTTTTCTTTTT
The DNA here is from genome assembly GCF_054177405.1 of Leptonychotes weddellii. Taxonomy (NCBI): domain Eukaryota; kingdom Metazoa; phylum Chordata; class Mammalia; order Carnivora; family Phocidae; genus Leptonychotes; species Leptonychotes weddellii. Next base: position 49,579,880 of record NC_138374.1, on the reverse strand, counting down.
GTTGTTCAGCGTGGCTGTTCTTCACTACTTGTCTTCCAGATTGCTGATCTGTTCTTCTGCATCCTCTTAATCTGCTGTTGATTTCCTCTAGTGTATTTTTCATTTCAGTTGCTGTTTTTTTAGCTCTGATTGGTTCTTTTTTGTGTTCCCTATCCGTTTGTTGAACTTCTCACTGAGTTCTTCTACTCTCCTCTCAAGCCCAGGGAGCATCTTTATGATCATGACTTTGAACACTTTATCAGGTAGATTGCTTATCTCCATTTTATTTATTTCTTTTTCTGAGGTTTTATCTTGTTCTTTCATTTAGAACATATTCCTCTGTCTCCTTATTTTGTCTGACTCCCTGGGTTTGTTTCCATGCACTAGATAAGCCAGCTACATAGCCTCATCCTGAAAGTTGGGGCCTGATGTAGAAGAAGTCTTGTGGGGCCCAGTAGCACATTCTCGCCCAGTTTCCACAACCAGGTGCTCCAGGGGTGTCCTCTGTGTGGACCACATGCGTCCTGCCTGGGTCTTGACTGATGTGGGCAGCCTGACCCTTGGCTCGGCTGTCGGCAATGACTGTGGGTGCATGGGGGTGCAGGGCTGGCCACCAGCATGGTTGGCTGAGAGGCCCTACTGTCACTGATTATGAGTTGCCTGTTTTTGCTGTTATAAACAGGGCTCTGTAACCATCCTCGAAACAGATCTCTGGGCCATGATTCTGGTAATTTCCTTAGGGAAAATTCCTGTTAGTGAAATTGCTAAGTCAAAGGTATGAAGGTTTTCAAGGCTATAGTTATATTGTGCCAAACAGCCTCCCACAAAGTTGCACCACTTATGCTCGAGGAGATTTCTACAAAAAATTGCGATGTGGAATAGTCTGACTCAAAAGCAGAAGGATTCACTGCTTTTGCCTTTTGGGGTCTCTTCCTATTTTCATGTTCTGATTCTTGCATCAGAGGAGACCACGGGGCTTGAACAACGTGCAGAGAGGTTGTCAAAGGGAGCCCACCCTGACAGAATCTTCCTCCATCTTCTCCCCTTGGCCATCCCTGGCTTGGCATCTGGGTCCCCCACCCCCCTGTAACTTTAATGGGGTAGGGGAGACAACCAGCCAGAAAACCACTCTGCATCTGTGAAATGTGTTGAGAGGTATGGAAGGCAAGAACAGGGTACAGTGAGAAAAAAATAAGGATGACCAGCTGTAGCAGGTGGTTAGGGAAGGCCTCTCCGAGCAGGAGACAATTAAGCTTACATATGGCAAAGTAGGGGTTAGAGTGTGGTGTGGGGGGAAGCTTCACATGTGGTGGCTGGGCGGATTTGCAGCTGGTGGGCTCCAGAAGTTTATTCTGATTGGGCTGGCCCCTGCTGTGATTGGTGTGCCCGGCTCTACATATGGCTTATTAATTTTTTTTTTTTTGAGTAGTAACATGAGAGGAGTGGTGGCCTTTTATTACTTATTTTATATATACATATTTTTCCTGTGGTAGAATTTACAAAATGTAAATTTTACCTTTTTAATCATTTTTAGCATTTTTTCTGGCAGCAAAAGATACAAAACAGAATGTACCATTTTAGCCATTTTTAAGTGGCGTTAAGTACACTCACACTGTTGTGCGGCCATCACCACCATCCATCTCCAGAACTTTTCGTCACCCCAAACCGAGGCTCTGCACCTGTTGAACAATAATTCCTCCTTTCTCCCTCCCCACCCCCAGCCTCTGGTAACCACCATTCAACTTTCTGACTCTATGAATATGATGACTCTAGGTACTTCATATAAATGGAACCATACAGCATTTGTCCTTTTGCCACTGGCTTATTTCTCTCAGTGTAGCGTCTTCAAGGTTTATCCATGTTGTAGCACATGTCAGAATTTCATTCCTTTTTAAGACTGAATAATATTCCGTTCTATGTATAGACCACATTTTGTGTATCCATTCATCCATTGATGGACATTTGGGTTATTTCTACCTTTGACTGTTGTGACTAATGCTGCAGTGAGCATTGCTGTACACATATTTGTTCAAGTACCCATTTTCAGTTCTTTTGCGTGTATGCCAGAAGTGGAATTCCTGGATCATGTGGTAATTCCGTGCTTAATTTCTTGAGGAATCACCATACTGTTTTCCACAATGGCTGCAGCATTTTACTTTTCCACGAGCAAGACACACGGGTTCCAATTTTTCTCCAACACTTTTTTATGTTTTCTTTTTTTAAATAATAGCCATCCCAATGAGTGAGAAGTAGTCTCTCATTGTGATTTTTTATCTGCATTTCTCTAATAACTAATGATGTTGAGCATTGTTTCATGTGCTCCTTGGCCATTTGGATATTTTCTTTGGAGAAATGTATATTAAATCCTTTGCTTATTTTTGAATCAGATTTTTTGTTGTACTGTTGAGTTTTAGGAGTTCTTTATATATAATAGATATTAATCCCTTATCAGCTATGTCATCTATAGATATTTTCTGTAGGTTGCCTTTTTACTCTGTTGACAGTATCCTTTGATGCACAGAGATTTTTCATTTTGATAAAATCCAGCTTATTTAACTCTTTTTGCCTGTGCTTTTGGTGTTATTGCCAAGACATTGTTGCCAAATCTAATGTCATGAAGATCTCCCTCTGTGTTTCTGCGTGGTTGTATACATTTAATAGTATTGGCATCAATACTTACTTATTTATTATATCAATATAATACTTATTACCTCAATAAATCTGCCTACCAAACTGCTACAACAATCATTCATTCTCACTCATGTGTCTGTGGGTCAACTGGCTAGGTGTGACTGAACTTGATTCTGGGCCATGTGTGGTTTCAGTCCACTCACTCTGCCTGGGGGCATGTTCATCTCAGGCTGAAAGGCAGGAGCTCACGAGGCAAGCCCTTCTGCACAAGGGTCACATGCTTCTGCTAGTATGGAGGTTGGCCAGAACATCCACTGGTCAAGGCAAGTCATGTGGCCAAGCCAGTATAAAGGATGGGACAGCACATTCTGCCTACCACGAGACCCAGCATGGATATAGATGCGTAATTCTATGCAGAGTGAAGGGTTGGGGGAAAAATAATTTGACCACCACAGTGATGGTCAAGGGTTGGGAATGAATGAACTTGGCAGGTGTGAGGTCGAGAGAGGGCTACTATGCCTGAAATATGGTGATCAAGAGGGTAAAGGGGAAAGTGCCACTGACTGGATAGATACAATCTATTTGTGAACTGCATTAAGAAGAAAAGAGCGTATCAATGGAGGTGAATGTACTGAGGTGGGAGAGGTGAGAATGGGAACTTATTTGGGGAAGAAATCAGGGCACTGCTCGATATGTTAAATGCTAGAGACACACCCGGGAGATGATATTAAGTGGGCAGATGGCTGTATGGGATAAAGTAGACTCTACTTAGAGGATGCTGAGGGTCTTCTGGGAGAAGGATGTGTACAAGTCTCACCCCCACAGCTGGAATAGCTGCCTCCAAAAATGTACCAAAACCAAGGGGAGCCGAGGATCCAAGTTCTAGCAGGGATGCAGGATGACTTCAGGGAAGAAATGACACGAGAGCTGTGCCTTGAAGTCGGGGCTGGACATGTAAGATGGACCCCGGTGGTGCTCTAGGCAGAGAGAACAGCCTGGCCAAGGCACATAGGGAGACTATAGGGTGTGGTGACTGGCAGTGACCCCAGTGAGGGAGAGGGTGCAGACTGCAGCAACAGCCCGGATCTGGGCCCGGATCTGTTGGCTTTGACCCTACTGGTGAGCCAGGGGCATCGGAGGAAGCTGACCTTGATCTACTCCATTCTAACTCCACGCCCTGATGGGGCTGGGGGTCTGAGGTTGAGGAGCCTCAGCTACCTTTTCTGGAACTCAAAAACATAGTGAGTGGCCAGTTCTGGTATCTATCTGTGTGGGGAAGCCAGCCCTTTTCTAAGAGTTGGGGGGGGGGAGTGTGCAACTTGGTGCACCCTCTTTGGAGAGCAGTTTGTCAACAGCTATAAAAATATGAAAATTTCCTTCTTCATGCCATGTGTCTAGATAGAGGAACAAGGATATTCACTGGGGCTTCATTTTGTTAAAGTGAAAAGTTAAAAACTTACCTAAATGTCCATCAGCAGGGAGTAAGTTTTGGTCCCCCATATAGAACACTCCACAGCTGCTAAAAAGAGCAAGCTCTGTATGTTCTGAAACAGAACAGTCTTAGGATGTACTGTCACGTGACAAAATGGAGCAGGATGGCATGGACACTGCTTCGAGTTTTTTTAAGAAAGGGAGAGACCTGTCTGCTGTATCCTTGTGTATACATATAGTACTTCAGGAACGTTCCTTCCAGGGTGGCCTCTGGGAAGATGTGGGCTTGGGTAGAGGGGAGACTCCCTTCCTGCTACACGCCCTTTTATACCGTTATGGACCATGTCTGTGCATTACTTCCAAAATGAAGAGACTAAAATATATTGCCTACTGAGTAAATTTTTTAAAGTGTAGGTCAAGGGGACTCAGAGATACCAGGCCTCCCGTGGAGGATGCTGGGCCACTGTGGCACCCCACCCTGGGGGGTCTCAGTCCCGCCCCTCTTTGTCCTGCCTGGCTCCCTACGCACCCCTGGGCCTCAGTCAGGGGGAACTCTGGGGAGGGATCCGGGGGAGGGTGCAAATAGAATGGCCACAGGTGGTCTTTTCCTTCCTTCCAGGAAAAGTCCCTCTTAGTGACCTTCTATCACAGCAGTCTCCCCTGCCAGTAGCCTGGATAGGGTGGGCTTTGAAGCGTGGCCATCAATAGCTGACAGTGGCTTGTCCATTAATGGCCCTAATGGTGTCGTCTGCGGGCACCTCCTTGCACGCACGAACCCCTCTGTGTGTAGTGGTGGTGAATAATCCCCAAATTGTATTTGATTTCTGCCGTGTATTTCTGTATTTCTATTCAAAGTTGAGTGCATCTGATTTTATGGGAATTCATAATAGTTCAAACTAAATTGTGGCACCCTACTGTGAAAATCTCTCGCTCCTGAGAAACTGAAAAGCTGCTTAGCTGTCCCCTCCTGCCCTTTCCCTCCCCCTCTGCTCTGTTCTTCCCTGTCCCCTTGCTCGCTGGAGGGAAGGCACTGCCTCTTGCCCTACTGAGTGCACTCTCTGCTCCTGAGTACCCTGGCTGGGTTGCAGGGGGAGGTGGGAGATAGTACTGTGAGGACCTGTCCTAGGAGTTAAGCCCAGAATGGGCCGATTTCCCAGAAGAGGGGAGTGTGCTTTGCTCCGGCCGCAACAAGAACATGCTTTCCCCGTCTGTGTCCAAGGAACCAGGCTGTGATGGGCTTTATCTTGGGTTTGGTCCAGAGCCATTTGGTGACACCCCCTACATATCCGGAGGAGCTTTGTGAGGAACCTGGCTTCTTCCAGCCTGGGGGAAGCAGTGGGGACAGGGAGGAGGGGTCCTCCAAGGTTGGGCCACAGGGGCATCTTGTGGGCACATTTCCTGCAGGGGTTCCCTGAACCCAGTTTGTGTGTATGTGTGAGGGAGCATGTGAGTACCTTCGGGCACTTGTTTGTCTTTTAAATTGTTAGTTCCGCCCCCCGACCCCCCGGGGAAGGGAGAGCCCACAGCACAGGGCTAAGCAGCAGCCCAGGGCCTCATCTCCAAGGTCAGGTTTAACCCATTCTTGTGCTTGTGAATCCCCATGGCTGGAGCACAGGGAAGTGCTCCTGAGGGTGGGTGTAATCAGAATGCCCCTCACCCCACCCCAGCGGGAGAGGGTAACAGGGCTGGGCTGGGAGGTAGGGGTCTCTGAGCTGGGACACCCTGCCCAGGAGGGAGGGAGCTCCTTGTCTGTGGAAGGGTCTAAGTAGCAACAGAGGGGTACCATTAGCCAGCCGCAAGGGTCTCCTCCGGGCTTCACACCTGGGACTGTGGGCTTCAGAGTGGCTCAGCGGAGTATAGGAAAGAACTTTCTAATCAGAGTTGTCTGTTCACAGGCTGCTGCCCATGTTTTGGTAGGGGGGACATAAGCTAGGTCTCTGGTTGTAAAAACATTGGGTGTTATTATAGAAAATGTGGAAAATGCAGTAAGTGTGTAGAAGAATACATAATCAGGCAGAGCCTCAGCACTCAGATAACTGTTTCACCTAATAGTCCTGTGTGTGCACACCGTGCCCTATGCACATTCACACACGTACCTATCCATGTGGGAGCCTCTCTTTGCTTCCTGTGGACATCCTATAGTTGCACTGGTTCCCACTGGGTGTGTGGGCTGCCCCGTGGGGCTGCACGGAACATCTCTGGGGCTTAGCTCTCATGCACTGCCATGACGGTTTCCTCAGCCAGAGTTCTGGAAGCAGAATTGCTGGGCCATGCACAAGGGTGGCTCTTTATACAGTTTTTAGATGTTGATCAATTCGTAGCCAAGTTGCCTCAGCTTGAGGGTGTGGGGCCTTGGTGATCTTGTCCCTCGGGTGGCTCCAAGTAGCCCCAATACGCTGATACCAGGCCTGAGGGCTAGTTGGGGGTGTCCTAGTGCCTGTCCCACATTGCTGCTTGGTTGTCAACAGCCATTCCAAACTCACCACGCCCCAAACTGAACTTCCGTCCCTGCCTCTCAGCCTGTTCCACCTGCAGCCTTCTCCCAATTGGTTAACGGCAACTCCGTCCTTCCAGGGGCCTGGGCCAGACCCTCAGGCTCAGGTCTTTCTAGCACAGCCACATCTTCTCCAGCAGGAGACCCGCTCAGCTTTACCTTGACATATGCCCAGAATCTGCCAGATCCCACACTCTCTACTCCAGTACCTGGCCAGAGACCTCAAATGTTTCTGGCCTCCATCACTACGGTAACCTCCGCACTGGTCTGCCTGCTTCTGCCCCTACAGTCAGTCCCCAGCACAGCAGCCAAGTGCTCCAGTAAAACTTGACTCCTTCATGTCACTCTTGGCTGGCTGAAGACCATGATTCCCAGTGGACTCACATCAGTGATGGGCCCACTGTGTCTGTGGCCTCGTCTCCTGCAGCTCTCCCCACCATGTACCCAGTTACAGCCACGCTGGCCTCCTCACTACTCTTTAAGCGTGCTAGCACACCCTTGCCTCAGGGCCTTTGCACGGGCTGTGGCCTTTGCCTGGAAGACATTTCTCCCCGATAACCACATGGCTCACTCTCCTGCTTCTTCACTGTCTGTTCGTGTAGCACTTTCAGTGATAGGCAGACTACCCTCATCCTGCTCCTTTCCTTTTTCCAAACGCACTGTAGAACTTGTCCACCTACGCCGTCCGTGTTGGTCTCTTCTGGGAGTGGCAGCTCTTCCATGGCAAGGTCTTCGGCTTGTTCTCTTCTGTGTGCCGGTGTCTGGCACAGTGCCTGACACGCAGGAAGTAGTGTCAGGGCAGACACGTGCCGTGTGGCCACACCTGGCTTGGAGGCCTCTCTCTGCAGCTCACCAGCTCTCGGGGGTGTAAGTGGAGGCTTTGTTTTGACTGGGGAGGTGATTCCCATGTGGGGTGACTCCCTGGGTGCTGTAACTGGGCCACCTGTCAGAGCCTCCCCTGTGGCCCTCAGCCCAGGCCTGCCTGAGTAGCAGGTGTTTATGGATTGAGCACAGGAGAAGGTGGAAGCCAATGTGGGTAGCGTTGCTGCCCTGCGTATGGTAATTTTTGTGGTCTGTTCCCTCCGGGGACAGAGGTATTAACCTCTTGGGGATGGTGCTGGAGGGAGCCATGGGTGACTTGGTCACCTCTGATGGTGTACGTATACATTGTCTTGCTGGTACTGGCTCAGGGCCAAGGCTTGTGAGATGCCAATAGCCCGGAAAGGCAGATTAAACAGGAGCCCACTCCCCAGCCTTAGCTGTCCCCCTCCTTCCTGGCACATGCACTTGGCCTTGCCACTGGCTTCTGCGGACTGTGGCTGGGAAGTATGTTGCAATTCTCTCCCAGGTCCGGCTCACTGGTTGATGCAGAGTTCTGCCCAGGGCCTTCCCTCCAGGCCCTTAACCTGGGCCTGCCCTGGGGCACGTGTCTGAGCTCAGTAAAAGTTGGGGCTGAGGCTGGGAGACCAACTTTTGGTAGCCATCAGAATGGGGTTCAAATCCAGACTTAGGCACTTACTAGCTGTGTGACCTTGGGCACGTTATTCAAACCCTCTGAGCCCCGGCACGTAGAGCACAGTGCACACTGCAGTGGCTGGCACTAATGTGTGCTCCGTGAATGTTAGCCCTGCAAATCCCTGAAACGTGTACAGCCCCCATCTCACCTCCTCTACAAGGTTCAGCACTTCTCTTTTGATGGCCCCGAGCAGCAACAGTCTCGATCGCTTATTTGACACCTAGTGCATGTTTCCAGCCATTCTCATGGCCCTTTATCCTCCCCCGGTGCCAGACACAGGGCTTAGCATGAAGGAGGATGTTCAGAACGGACAGCCTGAGAGCTGTGGGGCCTGGTTCCATGTCTTCTTGGCGGTGGGTACGTTTGAGAGATTTCCGGAAGTCTTCCTGCAGGAATGGGATCTAAGCCAGGCACCTGAAAGATTTGGGGGGCAACCGGCTGAGACCCTGCTCATATCTCTGGGGCATGTATCTGGCACTTATCCCAGGCCTAGAGAGGAAGCCCAGCACAAAAGGCTGTGTGTTTCTTTCCTGGTCCAGTGGGGACATGTGAGGGTTGGTAGGAGCTCAGGCCCCATCCTGAGGGCGGTATAGCCTCCCGTGATGGAGGAGGCCACGCAGCTGTGCTGGGTGGGAGGTGGGAGGGCTGTTGCATATGACAAGGTCAGGCTCTGTGGGGGGACACGTGACACTTGCGCAGCCCCAATGTCAAGGGCATGCCTGCAGACAGAGCAGCATCCGTTATGGTACCTGGGCTAGAGGTTAGGGCCCAGGGGTCTCCTCCCGCTGCCATTAGCCTCTGTCTCTGGGCCTCGCTTTCCCTCCCATAGCCACAGGGGCCAGAGGAAGAGCAAGAACTGGGAGCTCAGGGACAACCCAGTAGCGGGACGGACCCTCCTTTGCCCTGGCTACTCTGCTTCACCCTTTGGAGCCTGTGTACCCCCTTGCTCTACTGTCTAGGCTACCTTGCCCCAAGCTGAGGATGGGGAGTCAGCATGGAGCCAACATTGCCCCTGCTTCGAACTGCTTCGGCGGTGGCCGCACCAACCCTGCAGAGGGAGGGCTGTGTTTGGCTGCCGATGACCCACGGAAGAGAAGGGGAAGCAGACGGTTGAGGAGACGGGTTGGGGACAGTGTGCCTGGCAGTGTCAGAGCCTGAGCCAGAGTTGTGGAAATGAGATGCATTTTGCACGTGTGTGTGTGTTGCGCACATGTGCACCCCTCTTTGCAGACATGCACCCTGTGTCTATTGTGTTGTGTATCGGACTCCTGAGGGAAGGGCCTTGCCTTCCCTTTTCTACGTTAGGAAATGGGGTGGGTGGTGTGTCGGGGATGGGGGATAGCAGCAGGGCATGAGGGAGTCAGTTCCCGCCCTAGAAGGACCTCTGGGAGCCTTCATTTCCTCCTCTGTAAAATGGGGACAATAATATCTACACTATAGAGACATTTGGGAGGATTGAATAAAAGAATACGTCTGAAAATCCCTGGTCTGTGGGAGTTGTCCCCAGTAAGTGTTCATTTTCTTCCTTCCTTCCTTCCACGGCAAACTTCCCACACCCCCTGCCCCAGCGCAGGATGGCTGCACTCCCCAGCTATTTGTGGATGATGTTCTTGGCAGATGTTGTTTAATTCTTATAACATCTGGTTTGGAAAGGCAGAGGGCTAGAGTTGTTTTTTTTTTTTTTTAAAGACACTCACTCACCAGGAGATGTCAGATTGTCACTTAATTGCTCTATGCCTCGGTTTCTCCACTTGTAAATCAGGGATAATGCTAGCAATGCTGGCTAGCTTCTTTGCAGGATATGGTAGACTAACGCAGGATAACAGATGGAAAGTGAACATTTAGCAAAAGGCATCGTGCTCAACCTCACTAGTAATTAGGGAAATGCAAATGAAAGCAACAATGCCATACCACTTTTCATGCATCCGACTGGCAGCCATTTAAAAGAGGGATCACGTCCAGGTGGGCACAAAGGCCCTCTCCTACGCTGCCGGAGCAGGTGGGAATTGCCACCACCTTTCCAGAAGGTAATATGGCGATGTCTGATAAAGGTTTACATGCATGCTCAGTGTGGTAGCTGATCAACCCGGTAATGCTGCAGCTGGAGAGCCATGTTCAAGAGCAACCAGAGGCCCCCCACACTTCCATGCAGAGGGAGGGCCATTATGGCCTTGCCTGTGGTGCCCTGGAAACGCCCAAATGCCCACCCGTAGGGGATGCTTTTGTTTCTTATGCCCCATCCACGCTCTGAACTATATGATTTAGCTCCTAAAGAGGGGGGTCGATGGAGCAGCGTTGACCGGGAGGGTCATCCGTGAAATATCATGATGTGAGAAGAGCAAGTTTCTTTTGTGTAGAGGCAGACTCCATTATTCTAAAGATAAACACAGCCGCACTGCTCCATACGTGTGTGTAATGCGAACGTGTTTGCTTGGGTGCGGAGGACGGCCTGGTAGGATGCATGCCCACTCTGGCCTTCAGACACGTCCTGTTAGGCTCATGAAAAGGGAATTATTTGCCAACATTTAAAAATTGAACTCATATAAAAAGCCACGCCGCCAGCTTTTCATTGAGAAAAATCAGAAGCTTTGGCCACACGGGGCCCACGTTCCCTCTTGGCTGGAACACGTCAGCGGCTGCCACTTTTGGACAGAGCCTGTGGCTTCTGAATGGCCATCATCCCCACCCACCTGGCATCTCCCTCTTTTATGTTCCCAGCGTGGCTCAGGTAGCGTACCGGTTGGTACCCCTATGATGGGCTATTAACATCCTAAAGCTCAAGGGGGTGGAAATACAGGAATATATGGGGGGGGCATCTTTTATTATATAAGTACATCTAAGAATCTTTTATTCTTCAAATTGCTGTTTCATGCCTAGTAATCAGGACATTTTAAGTACAGAGTTAGAAGGGAAACAAAAGGGCATCACAGGCCATCGCTGGTTGTGTGTTAGGAACCCCGGCCCGGTTATGTCATGGGCCCTGGCTGACAAAGGCCACTCCAGGTCTGGAATGACGGGATCTGAGCTTGTGGCTTGCCCCTGGGTCATGCATGTGGAAGTCTCTCCAAAAACCCCTTCCCTTAGTTCCCTTCACCTCCCCGTGTCTTTCCCGCTTGCTCATCTGCAAGGGAGGTGACAGGTCAACTTGGGTCCAGATTCTGACCCCAACACCCATGAGCCAGGAGTCTCTGAGCAAATTGTTGAACTAGAGGATGATGTGCAGGCCCTTGGCTAGGGCCTGAGGGGATGCAGAGGTGTGTGGGCTGTGTCCCTGCACGAACAGGGCTGGCATTTTAGAGGGAGGTGGGGGTTCCCAGCTGAGAAGTGTGGGCCCCTCCTGGTGTCACTGCTGGTCTCCGGGAGGCCCATCCCTGAGCTGTTACGAGGGTAAGAAGGGGCCAGAGGACCAGGGCCCTGCTGTTGTGGGGTGCAACCACCCTCCCCAACACCCTTAGAGGTGGGATCTCGCCTTGCTGAGCCTCTGGAGGCTAGGCCCCAGATCTCTCTGGAGCTTCGCTCTGAGCCCCTAGAAATTTGGCTTCAGCTTTCTACAGACTTTCTGTGGAGCCCAGCACAGTTACTTCTCTCTGTGCCTCTTTGGACACTGTGGTCTGCTGCCTTCTTTCATATCCAAGTTTTTAAGAGAATACGGTGGATATAAAAAGTGGGAAAAGACATGCCCATTGGGCACTTAGGTTGGGGGATCTGGGCTGTTGGGCCTGCCAGGCCCTCTCTTAGGCCCCTGACTTCCTGCTCAGCACCCATCTCCTATCCCTGTCCCCACACTAACCAAACCCCGTCACTCTTGGGGCTGCCAAGGCAACAACTCCCTCCTCCCACCGAGCCCAGAATGCCTCAGTCATGTGTCCTGTGTCGGATGCTGAGCTTTGCTCTCGGGGCGTGCAGCCAGCCCTGCGAGGGCAGACGGCCCCACGGCCCCTGCCGCCAGCCCAGGCTGCTGTGTTATACCCAGTCCTGGATGAGGATGAAACCCAGTGATGCAGACCCTCCCTTCTTTCCCACGTGTGCTCCCCCCACCCCCCACCCCCCAATGTGAGGTGATTCCCTTTCCTCTTCCCAGGCCAGTTCTCCCTGGAGCTGCAGGGGTGGGGAGGTGGGGGAGGGGCTCCCAAGAGCAGACTTGTCACCCTCTCCTTCTTTGTGTCCCCAGGAGCCATGAGGTGCCACGCTGCTACCAGCTGCTTCGTGGCCTGGCTGTTTGTGCTGATCTCTGGATGCTGGGGTAAGTCCGACCCTCTGCCCTTCCCGCCACACGGGGTTCGTGCTCTGGGACGGGGTTTGGGAGAGGGCTGCTCCGGGCCTGCAGACCTTGCCTTGCTGTGCGTGTGACCGGGCACGCGCTTCCCTCTCTGGGCCTCAGTTGCTGCAGCACTCCCAGGGCTGAAAATACCAGGCTCCCCGTGAGGGCAGGGGAGGAGCCTTGGAAAGGCGAGCTCTGGGGGCAGGAGGCCTCCGTGTCGCGAACTGTGCTTGTGGGATGCAGGGCCCGGCCTCGGTTCTGTTCGGTGTCACAGTTGCCGTGGGAGAACCTGCTGTGTGAGGATGTGTGTCTGTGGTGCCCGACTCCGGGGGGAGCCCAGTGCCTAGCGGGGAAAGGAGGACATGGCTAGGACTTACGACATCGAATACAGGTGAGCAGAGTGGTAATGAAGGGTGGACAGGGCTTCAGAGAAGTCCATCAGGAGAAAAGACTCTCTGGGACAGGAGGGACCCAGCCAGAGGGAAAACTTTCATCTGGGCTTTGAAGCCTGGGAAGTCGTTTTAGAGTAGGGGTGCAACGGGAAGGGAATCCCAGAGGAGGGACCAGCTGGAGCAAAGGTGTGGCGGTGAGGAGCCCTTCCCCCTTGCAGGGAGGACCAGCCCTCCTTCCCCTGCCCCCTGCAGCAGCCAGATGCACATCAGCTCCGGTCCCTTGGCTCCCGGACAGCTGGTGGCCAGGAACAAAGCAGCTCTGGGCTGTGCTGAAGGAAGGCCAGGACCGCAGGCCCGGCTGTCTCCTGGGGCCAGGGTGTCCCCGGGGAAGAGCTGTGGGCACAGTGTGCCTGGTGACACGGGCAAACACATTCCTGAGTCAGGCCAGCCCCTTCGACACCCCCAGGGAGCCAGGGAGTCTCCGGAGGAAGCCAGCCTTGCGCTGGCTGCCCGACAGTCTCTTGAAGTTCCCCTCTCCTGGCCCCTGAGTTTGGAAGGATCTCTGCTGGCGTGCCTCTGTGATGGGGAGCTCACTCGCATCCAGGCAGCCCGGGATTACAACGTAGTCTCAGACTCTCAGGGCAGAGCCCGGGGGTGGGGGGCCTCTCAGATCCTCTCTCAGCTCCTGGCCGACTTTGCGGGGAAACTGACACCCGGAGAAGCAGCTGGACCAAGGTCATGCAAAGCAGGGTGAGGCTGAGCCTCAGTCAGGGTCTCTGATCCTCCACGGGAGCGTCTGTCAGGATAGCACTCCCCCACCTGCCCTCTGGGCCCCATTCGGGGAGGCCTCCCCGTGGGGGCACCCGAGACAGCTCTGACCCTCTGGCTCTGCTGAATGGTAGAAGTCAGGACACTCTCCTCAGTCTCCCCAGGGGCTCTATGACCTTGGACGCGCATGCCCTCCCCCCCCCCCCCCCGCCGCCTGCTGTGAAGAAGAAATACAGATGTAAAAATAAAACAGGTGCTGAGAGCGAGCTGTATCCTCAGTAGAGGTGGCAGCTTCCTCCTGAGCTCTGGGGATGGAAGATGGCTCATGCAGCTCAAGTGGGCACAAGGGAGCAGCACGGAGCCAGGACTCCTGGGTTCCAGCCCCACTTCTCCAGGGGCCTCCCTGGGGCAGTGTCTTAGCCTCTCTGTCCTTCAGCTCTCTTATCTCTAAAGTCAGAAGGACCATAGGACTCCCCTCCTTCAGTTGTCAGGATGATCGGATGGGTTAATACACATATCAAGCCCTTAGAATAGCGCCTGGCATGTATTAGGTGCTAAGTACGTGTTAGCTCTTTGATTATGAGCTGTATCTTTCTCTGGGGGAAGAAAACTGGGGCACAGAAAACAGAAAGTTAAGCAAGTTGCCTGAGACCACCCAGCAAATGTGTGGCAAAACCAACCTGCTTGGGGGTTAGTCTGTTTGTGTGTATATGAGGGGTGCTCTCTCTCTCATTGCTGGGTACGGTCCCCTCTTTCCGGTCCCCATCTGAGGTTGCCAGTGTTATTCCTTTGGCTTGGTGAGACCATGGCTGCCTTAGGGACTGAAGGACACCATCTTTGCACCCTGCCCTCCCAACACCTGCCCCTGACCCCTAATCCTTCCCTTGTCCCCCAGACCATCCCACATCACCTCTCCCCACTTTGTTTTCATCTGACCCACAGCCCCAGTGGATCTCTCTTCCCATCCTGGGCAGTCAGAGATGGGTCAGGCTCACGGCTAAGCCCCCCTAGATGTCACACCCCCTTGTCGGCCTGTCATCTCTCTGCTGAAGCTTGCTACCCTCCTCTCTGGCCTCAATATGTTCTCAATGTGGGCTGGTTGGCAAGGCAGGAGGTGAAGGCCTGAGCAGGCCTGCCCTGCCCCATCCTTGTCTGGCCTGGCCCCTGAGCATCCTGCTGGGTCCTGCAGTTGGTCCCCAGGCAGGAGGCATGGGGGTTCCTGATGGTGGGGCTACCAGCTCTCATGCCCGATGGCAGCAGGTCAGGCTTCTGACCCCTGGGACGCCCAGGGCCCACAGTGCAGCCACTGCGACAGGATACCCCTGGCAGGGAGGCGGGCTGGGAGGGCAGTGCAGGGCTTTTTTCCTGACCCTTGGAAATGGGGGCCAGAGAGAAAGAGGGATTTGCCTGAGGCCACGCATGTAAGGCCTCTAGCTTTGTCCTCTCTGCCCAGGACTCCTCCCTTGTCAGGGGGCTCCCCACAGCATGGATCTCAGTGTGAGCCCCTGTGCTTCCAGCCCCCCATCAGCGATCAGAGACCTGGGGAGGCAGGCGTGGGCTGGATCCAGGCCCAGCTGCTTTAAGGCTCTGCCACTTCCCAGTGTTCGTCAAGCCCGAAGAGGAATCCCCCCATCCCACGACCCTGAATAAAGTCAGTGTTTCCTGGCCTGGCGTCCCCAAATTGCGCCTGGTGCCAGTCATTCTGGGATCAGGTGCCCCAGGCCAGGACACTGCCCTCCTCTGTGCCCTTCCCGAGTCTTTGTTATTCAGCAGCGGCAGCCCGAATGCTGTGTTCTCTGTGAGCCTCCCTGCTTTCCGCTGCCCTCAGGCTGGCGGCGGTGAGAAGCTGGATGCTGGGTGCTGTCGGCCATATTCAAAGCTGGTGGACTCCTATCTACTGTGTAGGGAGCAAGCAGTGTGAGTGGCCGGGGAAAGCAGGGAGATGCCCCCAGGGCAGAGCGAGCGCTAGATGTAGACTCATGGGGGACGGGTGTGTGTGGGGTGTGTGGGGCACGGACAGAGGAGCGGGTCCTGGGCATGGGAAGCTGGGACTCTCCATCACTCAAGTCCCCTGTGCCCCCTCTCCTTGTATATCCACTCACAGTCCAGCTTGGCTAGAGGTCTCGAAGCTCCTGAGGCAGCCGTTTTGCCTCAGGAGTACAGAGCCTTGGTGCCTTAAAGTGGTTTTTAAGAGAACGAGTAAGTAACCTGTCCATGTGCCCCTTTCCCCACCCCCTTCTGCCAGTCCCCTCCCGGTCCCCGGGTGCTGCCCTGGCAGCCCAGGGCCACAGGGCCTCTGGGGGCAGCAGGACTGTTCTGAGAACACAGGCCCTGCTTGGTATGTGGCAGGGGACACGTGCCCCCGAGGCCCTGCCAGCTACCCGTGTGGAGCTCTCCGCAGCTGATTATCGGCAGGTCCTGTAAAAGAAACTTTTAAAGTGAATAATGCTGCTGCAGGCGATTTTTTTTCCTTGGTTTCCCTCTCCCGCTGCCCAAGCCCACTGCTGTATTCTCTGGGCACCCCTGAGCCTTCTCCCTGGGTTCACCCTGCTTCCCATACCGGAGCCCAAGGCTCCTCTTGGTGATCCAAAGCATCCCCCTCTGGCTGAGCATGTGGCACTGTTATAACTACCAATATTAATAGTAGCTACCATTTATCCAGTGCTGGCTGTATGCTGGGGCATGGCGCTAAGCGCTTTACATATATAATCTCTCCTGATCCTCAGGACAACCATGAAGAAAGTCTTATTGTTGCTATTTTACACCTGAGTAACCTGAGGCATGGGTAGATCATGCAGCTAGAAAGAAGCACAGCGAAGTTCCAAACAAAGGCAAGGCCCTTGACCAGTGGCCTCTTTCTGAGGCTGTTATATGTGCGAGGCGCTCTGGATTCCTGGTCTGAGAGGGTGGAAGAATGTGTATGAGCACATGTTTGTAGTAATGGTGATCAAGGCGGACTTCCTGGAAGAAAGGGTGTCTAAAATGAAACTTGAAGGATGAATAGGACTTGGACAGGTGAAGGCAGAAGGGTCAGCAGTCCTAGCCAGGAAGGGAGAGAATGTTTGAGGAATCAGAAATGGAATCATTCTGAGCACATTTAGGGGGAGGAGGGAAAGATGCCACTCTGCCCACCCCTCCACTAGGAGCCATCTCAGGCAGGAGGGGGAAGTGCCCTCCCTCGGCTCCAGCTTCTCACTTCCTGGGAGCTGGCCTCTGTTCTCCAGCCGGGCACAGGCCCTGAGAGAACCCTAGGTCAGCAGAAATGGGGGCCATCCCCAGAGGACCCAGCAGGAGCTGCTTACGGCGGCACAACGTCAGCCCTGTGTGAGACAGACCCGATACCCACTGGTTGGCAGGGGCAGAAGGGGAAGTGCCCTCCTCACTTGCCTACTTCTGGGGTGTCTTCCCACACCAACAACCAATCCTTCAATTCTCTGGACACCAGCTGGGTGTCCCACAATTTACTTAACATTCAATTCTGACTCTATCTGGCGTACCTGTGAGAGTACACAGATTTAAGGGTTCAGGCCTACAAGACCACACCCCACTTCACAGCCAGTCACAAGTCCCAGGCCCCCTGTACCCTGACCTACCAGCTATAAGTCAGGGGTTCTTGTGACCACCCCCCCCCCCCGGTTTGATCAGCTAGAGTGACTCTCAAAACTCAGGGAGGCACTTTGCTTACATTTACGGGGTTAAACAAAGAGTACAACTCAGGGACGGCCAGATGGAGCGGGGTGAGGGCAGTATGGAGTTTCCATGTCCTCTCGGGGGGGCGCCAGGAGAAGAGCCCAGCACAGGGCTGTGTTCACCTCCTGGAAGATCCTCGGATCTCTTAAATCTTCAGCCCCTCCCCTCCCTGCAGGTCCGGGGATGGGGGGAGGGCTAAAAGTGCCCACCCTCTAACCAGTTGGTCTTTCTGCCCACCAGCCCCACCCTAGGTCCCCTTGCTAGCGTAAACTCAGCTGGGGCTCCTTAGAAAGGACGAAAGACACTCCTCTTGCTCTGGAAATTCTAAGGAGTTTTGGAGCTCTGTGCCAGGAGCTGGGACAAAGACCAAATATATTTTGTATCATACCACACTACTGAAGACCATTACGAGGGGGCTCAGGGGACGGGTAAAGCCAGCCTCGGGAAGACCTCCTGTGGGGGACTTGTGGTATGAGGGGCCCCTACTGGTACACCCCAACTCCTTCCAGACCTGGCCCGCATCACCCCAAGGCCATCCCAGAGTGGTACGGGGCCAACCACCCAGGGGCCCCGTAAGGCCTGGGCCACTTACTCGCTGTGTGACCCTGGGCCAGTGACTACTGATCCCTTACAAGCCTCGTTCTCCTCAACAGTAAGATGGGGAGATGATAGTCCCTGCTGTACCGCGAAGATGGAGGGAGGGCACGGAGGTGGCCGGCGCAGAGAAGTTTCCATAGATGGCAATTGTTGTTACTCATCCTGTGGGATGGGCTGGCCGTGCCTTCCCACGACAGATAATCTGCTGAGAGCTCCCCGGGCCATGTCCGGCTCTGGCCCACCGGCTTTGTCCTTCTCACGCGCCATCTGCAGCCAGGTGGCCCCGGAGGAATACGACGTGTGTGACTTGAAATTTTCTAGGGGCCGAATTAGAAAAGAAACTCATTTTAATAGTAAGTTTCACCCAGTATATCTGCAATATTTTCATTTCAATGCGTCATCCATATAAAAGGTTAATGGGATATTTTACACCCATTTTTTTTTCATAGCAAGTCTTTGCAATCCTGCGTGTATTTTATGCTTCAGCACGTCTCCGTGTGGCCCAGGATGCCAGGGCCGCATGGGACTGGTGGCCTCGCTGACCATACGACCTCCCTACTGGCATTATTTCCCGTTTACCTCGGGGCAGGACGGGGACTCGCTGGGGTCCTGGGAAGGTGGCCCTAGATGCAGGCTCTGTGCCCTCTGCAGCTCCCATGCTGTGTCTCCTTCCAGAAGCTGGCATAAGGGTACTTGACTGACACTCTTGTCCTCTGACTTCCAGGCCAGGTGAACCGACTGCCCTTCTTCACGAACCACTTCTTTGACACATACCTGCTGATCAGCGAGGACACACCTGTGGGTGAGTTGGCACAGGGGCTGCTGGGCATGCCAGGAGGCGTGGGGTGGGTTCCGCTCCCCCAAGTGAAGGGGATCTTAGAGATGGAGGCCATCTTCCGCCCATCATTTGGAGGCTCTTCCATGATGTTCGTACGACCTCTTCTTGGTTGTCCCCGGGGATGAGGCGCTCAGTACAACCCAGGGCTGTTCCTTCCAACATAGGGGAGTTCTGAGTGTCCAAGGATTTATCACATTGAGCCCAACTTGCTTGACTTCCACTTCGGCACTAGTTTTGTTCTACAAAATGGCTCATTCCTCTTCTTTGTGAAATTTAAAGATGGCAGCTGTCATAGGTTTTGTTTTATAGCCTTTTGTACTTCGCTGTGATCACTGAGTTTTCTGCATCGAGTGTGCGTGTTTTTGTCATGAGGGGAAAAAAAGGACTATTTAGGAGGTGATCACGAGCACCCCTTTCCACCCCAGCTTGAGTCACCTCATGACACAGCTCTGTCCCCATGATCCTCTTCCCGAGTGCCTGGCTTCTACAACTGCAGCGGGAGATGTGCACACATAGCCCTGTGGCCTTCGCTCGGCTCTGGGGACCAGGAGCTTCTCAGAAATGGGGGTTGAATGGAACAAACCCATCTTGCCGCTGTGCTGATGGGAAGGCTCTCGTTCCTGGGAGCATGCTTGCAAACAACGGTGCCTGGAAAGATCCCTCCCGCCTCCCTCCACACTCCCTCCTCGGCCCTCATTCTTGTGGGTGTCATTTTAGGGAAAGTGCCTGTCACCTGCGGCTCCTTCAACTCAGGTCTGCCTACTCTGTGAGTCTAGGGATGGGGCTGTGCCCCAGAAGCAGTGTACTGGGGTTGGTGTGGTGCATCTTTCTGGAGCATCGCTTGTCCTTGAAAATGAAGTGGGATGGCATGGAGAGGGGAGGGGTGTGAAGATATTGAACTCATAGTTCATTTTAAACATTCTTTTATATAAAACCAAATGTAGATGTGTGATAGAAGAGGAGCAAAATTCTTCAAAGAAAATCTCTGCTTAAAGACGGGAGCCTTAGTGGGTCCCAGAGTCTCCCCGGCTGTTTGGGGGGCATGACAGCAGCCCCTGAAGAGGTCTTTCCTTCCAGTCTTTCTGGTGGAAGCTTTTTTCCAGGTGGGTGCGGGGCATAGCAGGTGTGTTTCTGTCTATTGTGGGGATTTTTCCACAGTCCAGTGGCGCTTCATTTCTAGGGCCCATGGGGGGGGTCTCTATGGAATGTGGCAGCTCTTTTGGTGACTCGCACCCCCCATGGATCAGCATTGAAAGACTGAATTTGTGGATGTAGTTATTTAAATGGTCCTCCAAGAGGGAGGCTGCCTGCCTCTCTGCAATGTTCTTCCACAGGCTTACTCACCTTCTGGTGGGGGGTGGAGAGGGTACCTCGAAGTCTCTTGGGGATGCTGCTGAGCTGTTTCCTCCCCTCGGGGTTGTGTCAGGGTATGCTTTGGGCTTCTGGATTCATCTGGGGTTTCTCCCCACACCCAGGCCTAGCATGGGGCTGGTGCAGAGATGGAGAGCTGGTGCCTAGTATATGTGGCTCAGTAAATGAATGAATGTTAGCAGCCTTTATCATCCTTAGAGGCTCTTTGGGTTCATTCCTCAGTTCATCAGATATAGAGAGTGTGCACCCTCCGTGCTAGGCCTGGCCGCCATGCTCCCAGAGCCGAATTCGACAGAAGGATAAGTCAATGTCGCAGTAATGGGGGCCGGCCCGGATGTCTGATTAAGTCCCAGTGGAGGACTGAAGGAGGAAGGGGTGTCCCTCTGGGGACAGAGCAGAGGCAGGAGGAAGCAGGAGAGGTTTGGGGGAGGTGGTGGCCCTTGAGCAGAGTCCTGAAAGGCTCCCTTTCCATTCCTTCACACACTATTTCCTGCAGCTGATTTTTAGGAGATTCTGTTCTAACCCCATCCTCCTGGACATGGCTTTGTGGTGGAGGGAATATATTCGGGACAGGTGGGCCATTGAGGCAGAGGTGTGGCCATCACTAATGGGCCAGGGCTGCTGGCTGGGAGAGGTGAAGGCTGCTTTCAGGTGAGCGGTGCTGGCTCCGTCACCCCATCTGTGACCCTGCCCAGCCCGAGTGTGGGGTTCTCAGAGGCTTGTGGTGCAGGGAAGGTGGTGGGGTGGGACGGATATTGCTTGGCCAGTGCTGAGAATGATGAGCCGTAGGCTGGACGTCCCCACCCCAGGGAGCCCTCCAGCAGGCCCTGCTCTAGTTCCCTTTGGCTCTGGCTCTTGACTGTCTTCTGCAAATGCTAGCATCGATCGGCTTCCGGGAGCAACTCCTAGGACGTGGCCCCATTAAAGCTGTGCTTGGCAGTCACAGCAGGGGTGTCTGTCTGGTGCAGTGGGGATTGATCCCTGGCTCTCGGGGACCGTAGTAATGAGACAGGGCTCAGTGAGCTGGAAGACAGCTCTGTTCCTTCCTCCGGGCAGGGGCTGGTGCTGAGCTGGGCCCTACCCTCCTGGTCCCTCCCTTCCAAGATGGGGCAGCAAGCTCTGGCCTGAAAGGCGTGAATTCAGTTTTTGTTCTTCACTGTGTGGCATTGGGCACAGCGCTGCCCCTCTCTGGGCCTTACCTCCCATCTCACCGATGAGAGGGCGTTAGAAAGATGGGTCCAGTGGGCTTTGGCTTGGGCAGTCCTGCTGGCTCAGTGTATCTCCAGGCCCTCAGATAACAGGCCAGACCTCCCCTGAGTGCTGTCACCTCTGTGGCCCTGAGCCATTCAGAGGTTGATGTGGACTCACATGGTTGTGGCAGAGTACAGGCCTTGGACCGGCAGAGGCCAGGGCGAGGGTAAGGGTTGAAACAGCCTGTCCAAGGGGCTGGCCCTTTGCTTGCCATGTGGAATGGGGCGGCCCAGAGACTTGACTTGGAGGCTTGGCCCTCACTGGCCCTTTGCTTTCTGAACCTCAGTGTTCCAGCCTGCAAAATGGGGATGGGAGTCCCGTCTTTGGATTCCATACCCGGAGTGTTTTGTTACTGAAAGGAGAGCCTGTGTGTGGCCCGAGGATGACTGGTTGAGCTCTCCTGCCAGCCACAGCTTTGCGAAGGGGACAAACAGGTGCAGAGAGGAGCTGGGTCTAGTGGGCTGGTCAATACCAATGGCTTAGAGGCAGAGCCCAAGTCAGTCTGAAAGTGGCAGGAGGTCAGAGCTGTGGGCAGACCAACTTCCAGCTCTGGGGCTGATTATCTGGCTTCTCCTTAATGTATGATGATGGGGAGCTCGTGATCCTGTAAGACGTGCTGTGGGGCGCACCTGGGTGGCTCAGTCATTAAGCATCTGCCTTCGGCTAAGGTCATGATCCCAGGGTCCTGGGATCGAGCCCCACATCAGGCTCCCTGCTCCGCAGGAAGCCTGCTTCTCCCTCTCCCACTCCCCCCTGCTTGTGTTCCCTCTCTCGCTGTGTCTCTCTCTGTCAAATAAATAAATAAAATCTTAAAAAAAAAAAAAAAAAGACATGCTGTCGGACAGTTCTGGTAATGAAAAATTCTTCCTGATATTAATCTGAAATCTGTCCCTGGAACTCCCACCCATTGAGCCTAATTCTGACCACTGGAGCCTTACAGATTAAT
>NC_138374.1:49520082-49557215 GCF_054177405.1 Leptonychotes weddellii | reverse complement strand
GGTCACCAGTGACCTCCAGGTGGCTAAAGCCAGTCCTTAATTCTTGGACCTGTGGCCTTTCAGCCGTTGGTCTTCTCTTCTAGGACATCAGCTCTCTGGCTGTTCCTTAGCCTCCAACACGCCTCCCGCACCCCTGAGCATTGCAGGGCCCCTGGCCCAGCTCCTATATGCCTTCCCCATGTCCTAGCCCCATGGCCGTCTCCTTTGGGCTCATGGCTTCTGGTCCTGTCCATATGCTGACAAGTCAGAGGCTTCTACCTCCTTCCTGGGCCTCCTCATAGAAGACATTCCAGACTTGTGTGCCCACCTCTGTGCTCAGTGTTTCCACCTGGGTGTTGGAAGGGCTCTCAGCCTCAGTGCGCCCGGGCCAGACTCCTGCCCTTCCCCTAGACCCTGCTTCCCCTGAAGCTTTGCCCATCTCAGCTACAACTGCATCCCCCCCCACCCCGGGTTGCTCAGGCTAGAAACTTGGGGTTGTCCCTGCGTCTTCCCTTTCTCCCTCACCTCACATCCGATTCCTCAGCAAATCCTGTTGGCTCCATCTTCAAAATATTTCCAGAATCTTCTCACTTCTCACCCCTTCGGCTCCCGCCACCACAGTCCAGGCTTGTACTATCCCAGCAGCTTCTTAATGGTCTCAGGGGTCTCCCCGTCCCCTTGCCCTGCTACAGCCTTTCCCCACCCCTGCAGCTGAGGGGTCAAGGGGTGCTTTTGAACCTGAGACAGAGCCCCTCATGAGGTGTGCTTAAGTTCCCCATCCCACGTGGAATGAAAGCTCCATGAAGGCAGTCCAGCTCCCTGTCAGACCTTATCTCCTCCCCTCTCCCCTGCTCACTCCACTCCAGCCACACTGGCCCCCGTGCCGCTCTGTGAGCGTGAAAGGCAGGTTCCCACCTCAGCCCTGCGGTTGTTGCTCCTGCTACTTGGACATGGTGAGCCTCCACTGGTCAATTCGGATGCTGCCTCCTCCCTGCAGCCTTCCTGGGTTTCTCCAGGCAGGGTTCAAGTGCTGCTTCCTTTGCTTTCTTTCCTCTCTGTTCGTCCCAGTCACGGTGGTCTGGTGGCTCCGTTGCTCATCTGCCTCTCCTGTTGCCCTGTCAATGCCTCCAGGTGGCCTGGACCATGTCGGTGTCCGCAGGGCCCAGCCCCGGGCCTGGCTTGTGCCTGGGGCTCGGGGCACCTTGGGGCAGGAGTGAAGTCTGGAGCATATGAGCATGTTGGGGGCGTGGTGTTCCAACTGGCAGGGGCTTGAGCTGGCTCCATCTCCCTCCTGCAGTCTCAGGCCAGGTGCTCCCCTCCCAAGGGTGTCAGGAGCGAGGTGTTGGTGATGACAGGGATGGCTGCCCAGGAAGTGGGCCCGAGAGAGCATGTGCCCCAGATGGCACAGATGCTGTGCGTGCCTCTGCTTGTGAATGACGAAGCCCCCCCCCCCACTGCCCCCGTGCCGGGGTCGTGTTTTTATCACCCCAGCAGCCTGCCAGGGCTGCATGTGGTGTATTTGCTGGGGACCCACAGGGCTGACGGAGGAGCTCTGTGAGGGGCAGAGGACATCTAGTCCATCTACCTTGGCTGTGACCCTGATCTTCATACCTCAGGTCCTGGAGGGGGACGGTGTCCCTCGGGGCTGGGCACCAACATCACTCCTTCTATCCCAGTTCTAAACACTGCCAGCCAAAAGCCTCCCAAGGGCCTAACAGAAGGAGTGAGAACGCTTCATCACAGCCTGTCACCTACCACTCCCACAGGCACCCTGATCTCCAGCCATGGGGACACACTCAGCACCCCAGTACCTCACCTCTGTCTCCCCACTGCGCCTTTCCCAGGCTGGCCCCTCAGTAGGGAGTGCTCTTTCCCCTTCCTGCCTGGTGAATTCCTACTCCCCTTTCTAGGTGTAGCTCAGATGTCACCTGCTCTATGAGGCCTGCAGCTGCCCCCACACCCACCCTCTCTCCACTTTGTATTCGCCTCTCTAAAAGCTCTCAGCGAGTTCTCTCATGGTTATTTGTGTGTAACTCCCCATCGGCTATTCCTTTTTACTTACTACTTTTATTAATGTCAACATTACACTTAATTATAATTTTAGTATTTATGTATAATATAAGATGGGGAGCCATCATTTTAGCTAGCATTTATTGACTGCCAGCCTCCTGCCAGCACCTCTGGTAAGGGTTCGCAATACCTGGCCTCCTGCAGACCCCACGGGGAGCCTCGAAGAGGCATCATCATCTCCATCCTGCAGCTGAGCGAGCTGGGCCTTCATGTGCTCTGTGCCAAGCACAGTGCAGGGTACAAAGAGGCCCTCGGCAGACACTTAGCGAGTTTAGAGGGATGAGCAAAGAAGGCATGAGGGTGAACGGGTGCAGAAGGCTCGTTGAGCCCCCTCCCCTTGGCTCCCAGACCCTTCATAGGTCACCAAGGTCGCTGCACATGGAGCTGACTTCCCCCAGCAGACCCCCCAGTACCCCCAAAGCAGCCTGAGCCACAATTCAGGTGATAATGCCCACGCTAATCACCTGAGCCACTAAATTAGTCTCGTCAGGAACCATTAAGGTGGGAGCTTGGGATTCATTAGGATGGATTAGGCCCAGCCAGCGCCTGGCACTGTGGCCAGTCGGCGCTGATTAATTGCCCTGCAAACTCCATCAGTGCCCAGCTGTTCCGTCTGGACCCGGGGAGAGCAATTTTCAGGTGGCCTGACCCCACGTTAGCCGTCTCCGTAGACAGAGGAGCAGGGTGCTGGCAAGCACTGGGAACGGCTCCCGCAGGGAGTCCCTACCGAGCTTGGAGCGTGAGCTGCAGGAGGGTTGGCATGAATGGAGGGCCAGGCCTGTGGGCACGGGGCTCGGGAGCAGACGTGGAGAGGGGTGGGTAGGACTGGAGTCTGGGAGGGGTTTTGGCCTCTCCTGGGACCATTCCCTGTACCTAGGGTCCTAAAGGAGGCTGTCCCTCCCCCCTGTGCCCCGTTCCCATTCTGTAAAGGGAAGAAATCATGTCTCAGGAGAGGATGAAGGAATCACAGGGTGAGAATGGTTTTTCTCTTAACCAAAGGGTTCCTTAGGACTGACACGGAGGAGAGGAGGCCATGGTCCCCCAGAGCAGTTCCTTGGCAAGGGTCAGAGGCAAAGCCACAGGCATTGCAGGGCTAGAGGGATGTAGATGGGAGTCCAGTGAGAGGGTCCCAGATATCAGGTGGGTGTGTGCTCTGAGCGTGGTTTGGGCTTTTCCACCAACCACCTGTACAGAGGCTGTGTAACCCACTAGCTAATAACAATACAGAAAATATACAGTGTGTTAGAAATAATAATGCTAAGGAGAATCATCTGTGGGTGAAGTTAGGGTCAGAGGTAGACCGAGGGGAGATGTCACAGCCTATATTCGTCACCTTCACTTTTACCCCCCACTGGAAGGACCCTCTGAAGGCCTGCTATGAACGGTTAGAGCCTCCTGCAAGGCAACTCGATGACCACTATCTTTGTCAAACACTCCCCCTTTCCAGATGGGGAAACTGAGGCCCATGGTAGGGAGCTTGGCCAAGGGCCCCAGAGAGTTACTGTTGATTCCAGACTGAAGCCTGCCCTAACTCCACACCCTAGCTGCAGAAGAGGCTCTCGGGGACTCTGCCCATGCCGGCACGTGGCCCCTGTGGGCCTGGGGACAAAGGGGTTGGTCATCTGGGAGCTTGGGACTTGAGGTTTGGAGAAGAGGCCTCACAGCTGCCACAGTCCGGGGTAGATTGCTTAAGGAGAGAACGTGAGGTAGCCCAGAGGCTCCCTGGGGCTGTTGGCACTGGAAGGGGGGTGGTGTGAGATTTTGGAGGGAAGGAGGTGACCCACCATCTGTCCAGATGATCAGACGCTGGGACCAAGGTACCTGGGGCCCTGGGTTCCCGGTGACCTCAGAGTAGGGATGTTATACTGTTCCTTCTAGGAGCGGGAGCAGGGTGACTCACAGGATCCCTGGAAGGGCCTGGATGCTTCTGTGGCCTTGCGTCCTCTCTGTCTTTCTTCAGGGCAACATAGGCCCTCAAAGGGTATACGGTTTTGAGGGATCTTGTGGTCTGTAGCCACTCCCCTGAGACCTCTCCCTGGGCATGTCTGGAACCTGTGGCAGCCCCGGCCGTGGACGGACGGCCCCTCAACACATGGGTGGATGCTGCCATAATAACACTAATGATAATGATGATGTGCCACCTGCCATGTGGGCAGGCCGTTAATGGCCTGCGCTGGACACCTGTGCCAGGCCGTGCTTGGGGGTGGGGCAGGGACATGCACACTCAACGTAGCTGGGAAAACAGCAGCTATCTTTCATTCCGCACTTATTCTGTGTCTAGGGAAGCACTTCATACACATGGCCCATTGAATCCTCATAACAGACCCAGAAAGTGGGCCCTATAACTACCCCATCTTACAGATGAAGGGGCAGAGGCTCAGAGAGGATAAGTAACTTGCACAGGCTCGCACGGTTTGTATGGGCTGGGAATTGGGCTTGAACTTATTGCTGCCTGACCCTAAGCTTGTGCACTAAACCACAACTTTGGGATTCTGTATGTGGGTCATTGCTTTGAAGGAGCCCCCAGTAGGAGTGGAGAAGGGGGCTCATGGGAAATGTCCAGCTCACCCCAGGCAAGTGGAAGGTGGGAGCCGCAGATGCTGCTAATGCTCAGAGCGGGAAGGGATTTATCCTGGGCACAGGGACAGAGAACGCTTTATAGTAAAGGTGGCAGTGAGCGGTTGGGTCTTGACAGGCTGAAGCCATAGGAGAGGCATTTCAGAAGGTGATGAAGTAGGCCGGCCAACCATGGAACAAGCAATTTGTGTTGTGTCTTGGATGGCAGAAATAGGTTGTTGTGGTTAAAAATAAAAATAATAACAGTAACTATTTAGTACTTGTGTCTTACTCGTTAGGTTACCTGCATGGTCTCGTTGAATCCTTGCAGCAGTGATGGGCAGTCTGTTCTATCGTGATCCCCATGGTGTAGACTCAGAGGTCAAGCAGGCTGCCCAAGCTCCCACAACAGTCAGGATTTGAATCCTAAGAGTTCAGGCTCCAGTATCCAGACTTAATACCCTACTCTGCTACCTCTCAGGATAGTGTGGGCCTTTGCTCAACCTGTCACCTGGGAAAGGGTCTCAGTGGCCAAGGGTCCACCCAGGGTGAAGGCACAACTGCTCCAGGGAGAAGAGAGTGGCCAGCACGCTTGGTCTGAGCACACAGGCCCAGGACCGGGGCAGGAACCTGGGTCCCAGCCTGGCTCTGCTCGTGCAGCTGGATGAGCTTAGGCAGGTCAATTCCCTGTCCATGCCTCACTTCCCCACAGTACTCAAAAGATGCTAATCCTTGCCAGACATACGACACAGAGTTGGATCTCTTGCTAAAAAATGACTGGGGAAGATAGATGAGCGTATGAGATGAACCAGGTTGCTTGCTCCTGGGCCCACGTCCTTTCCCAGTGACCATCAGGGAAGGCAGTGGGGGCCTCGGCCAGCTGTGCTGTGACCAGGGGGCAGACACTCCCTCTGCGGGGAGCTGGTGGGCTGGCAGATGAGCCATCGTCGGGCGAGGATGTGCTGAGCTTGCAGTCACCTGGGAACACTTGGGCTCCCCGGGGGCCAGCCGAAAGGTGTGATTTACAAGAGCCACAAACCTTTCAGCTGGTTGGGGAGACTGTGCCGGCAGAGCTGGTTTTGAACTTGTCATCACACCCCTTGCCCCGACTGTTCTTTACATGGCTCAGAGGACCTGTGAGTTCCTGGACAAATGGTGGACATTATTTTTATTGAGCCACTTGTCTTTAGTGCCTCCTTTTCCAAGAAACCCTCTGCTGGATCTTCAGCAAGTATGGTCTGTATCATCAGCTACTTAGCCTCTCTCTGCCTCAGTTTACTCAGTTGGAAAATGGGATGAACACACTGTATATACTCATAGGATAGTGGTGAGGATTAAGTAAGTTAACTTCAGGCATTTAGAACCGTGCTTGGGACTAATAGATGCTAACTATTATCGTCGTCATTTTCCCAACCAGGTAAGAAGCAGGTTGGGTTCAGGAATGATATCCTGAGTGTATAAAACCCACTGTGTCTGACACATAAATATTTGCTACGGTTTTATGTGTTACTCTCCCAAAGGGTGTTTTCCCTTTCCAGGTGGGAGAGGCCCAGAGGTCCCTGGTCCCCCCTCCCAGCCTGACCAGGAGCCCACTTGGCGCAGCTGTCTGCTAAGAGGTGGTGCAAGTGCCAGGTGGGCCCTTGCAGCAGTGGGCCCCTTCCCTGCCGCACTGGGCGATATGGGCCACCCGCCTACTAATGGGTGATTGGCCTCCTGCTACGGCTCCCCATTCGTCCCGGTCTGCCCAGAGCTCCTAGAGTTAGCCTGTTCCTCCTCACGTGACAGCCGCCCCTGAGTCTGTTCTCCTTGATTCTGGAGGTCCCTAGCTCCCGGGGCCGGCCCTCTGACCTAGGACAGACTTCGCCCACCTCCTCCCTCCCGGTCACCCTCCTATCTGCCAGGTACCACACAAAGGCTTTGGGTTTTGGGTTTTGACCAGCTGAAGCCATAGGAGAGGCATTTCAGAAGGTGATAGAATAGGCCAGCATGCCTGCTCATTTCATGCTCATGGTATCCTATGAAGGAAGTGGTTATTAAGCCCATTTTACACATGAGGAAAACTGAGGCTTAGAGAGGCAGTCACCTCCCCAAGGCTCATGGTCACGAAGTTGCAGAGCTGGATTCAAACTTAGGTCTCTCTCCCTCCATAACCAACACTTTATCCTCTTTGCGGGCTGAGTAGATCAGAGTAGGTGAAGAGGAGAATCTTCCATCCACAGGGCTGGTACAGGCTTCTCACCCACCGTCTCTGGCCTCTCGCGCTCCCGCACTCTGCATGCCACAGTGGATGCAAGAGACAGGAGCTTCAACTCTGGTCCCCCACGGGCCCCTTGCCGTCGGGCGAGGGAGAGGACGTGCCTCCACCGCCTCTCTGTCCCCACCCCCTGGTGTCCTAGCGCTGCTCAGGGACCCCACTTCCCTGGCTCTCTTGGCAGCAAGACTGTGTGGCCAGAGCCCCGGCGCTCCCGAGGATTGATTTGGCCTTTGAAAAGGATAATTCAAGATGAATATGCTGGCGTCCGACTGGAGTGAGATGGAGGGATTATTGAGTGTAGACCTGCTTCGCCGCATCAGCTGCTTTATGAGCTCTCTAGAGAAACCCTATGTTGTGGATAACTCAGCCTGACGGGCAGGGAGGCGGAGTTTGTCTCCTACTTCTCTGGGCGAGTAGTGCCTACAGCACCCAGGCACCCAGCTCACCCTGTCTGGTCACCCAGAAGCAGCTCCCAGACTCTCTGTGAGCAGGTCCTCGTCCCTCCCACCTTGTTCATCAAGTGCTGCCCCAGAATGGGGGGGGGAAGGGCAGCGGTGCCCACCTGCTGGGTCCCTGTGTGGCCCCCTGGCTCCGGGCTCCTCAGACAGGCTGGGTAGAGTGGAGGTGGGTGAATCAGAGCCTACAGACAGATCTGCTTGATTTCTTTCTTTCTTTTTTTTAAGATTTTTTATTTATTTGTCAGAGAAAGAGAGAGAAAGCACAAGCCTGGGGAGCAGCAGGCAGAGGGAGAGGGAGAAGCAGTCTCCCTGCCAAGCAGGGAGCCCGACGTGGGGCTCAATCCCAGGACCCTGGGATCATGACCTGAGCCAAAGGCAGACGCTTAACCGACTGAGCCACCAGGTGCCCTGATCTGCTTGATTTCTGGTAGCCTGTCTCCCCTGGGGTCAGCCCAGCCTCATTGCTAAGGAATATGGCCTCCACAGCCTGGCAGATTCCCTGGCAGATCAAAGTGGGTCTGTAGTGTGTGGACGCAGTGTGCTACTGGGGAGGTGACCTCATGGGCTCAGCCTTGCTCAGCACTGACACAAGGGCATGAGGCCAGGGGCGCAAAGCCCCTTGTGGGGTCCTGGCCACTCAGGTCAGCCCTGGTCACCCTGGGTGTTTGTCCTGATCAGCCTCCCCTGCAGCACCTTGGTATTCTAGGGGATAGACCAAGTTGTAAACTCTTGGAGGGCAAGGACCATGTCTTAAAGCCTTGTAGGTAGGTGGGGTCGCCTGGAATGTGCAGTAGCTGGACGGTGAGGACCTTCCTTTCTTGGTGTCCCCTTTGGAGCATGGCATGGGGACTGGCCCCGAGTGTCGCTCCTTCTGTGTGTAATGACTTATGTGTCTGTCTCTGTGCAAGAGCACATTCATCCTAGGTTTTGACAGCCTTAGGTCAGGAAAGCCTTTTCTGAGGGAGAGGCATCCAGAGGCAATGGAGGGGAGACACGCGGCACAGCTCGGAGACGGCTCGGGGATAAGAGCGCTCAAGTGGCAGGGACGTCCCCGTGGCAGGGGTGCCCAGGACTAATTAACAGTCAGTGCCCTGGGCGGCGGGGGGCAAGGGTGGTGCTGCTATTTTTAACCCGGTCCACATCTCGCTCTTGCCCTTCTCTGCGCCCCGTCACATCACGGGACTCGGAGTGATGGCAGGGCCAACGTGCAGAGCCTGTGTGGGGTTCTCTCGCATCTGGTCCCCTGGACGAGACCCATGGGGCCACTGCTGCCCCCGCTTTATAGATGAGGAGAAGTTCGTGCCCTGACTTGAAACGTCAGTGTCGAGGTTTGAACCTGGCAGTCTGATCCCTGGGGCACACTTGTCTCCATTCCCAGCTGTGTGCCTTTAGTAAACACCCTTAGCTCTTGAGGCCTCAGTTTCCCCATCTTGTACACTGAGGCTAGCGGGCCTTTCCCATCGTTCTTTCTCTCTCCCCAGTAGTTCAGAACCCCCTGGAGGGCTTGTTACCACCCCCCCCCGAGTTTCTGATTCAGTAGGTGGGCCCACGTGGGGCCCACAAATTTGCATTTTCTGAAAGTTCTCAGGTGATGCTTCTGATGGTCTGGGGACCCCACTTTGAGACTGCCACCCCGCCATGTTGCTCCCCAGCCCCTGGAATTGGCTGTGAGTCCTCCATCCAGGCCTGCGTGTCCCACAGCCCTGGCGGCGGCCGCCCGATGGACACGGTGTGGGCCTCCCCAGGACCGCCCCTCGCCAGGCTGCTTGTGTGGCAGGGCCCCTGCTTGCGACAGCGCTGGCTCATCCTCGGGAGACAGAGGTGTGAACTGAGAGGGGCCCAGGGCGGAGGGAGGAGCAGGAGAGCCCAGATGTGAGATGCCCCGTGGGGCCGGCCCCCAGCCCCGCCTTCGGTGTTTACACAGAGTGGCCCTGCGGAGGACATAATTACTCCTGATGGCCTTCATTAAAACCTTTACAGTCAATCAAGGAGAAGGGAACCGCTCCCTCCTCAGGCGCCCCCCCCCCACTACCAGCTGCTTCAAGGGAGCCCTGCCCAAGGAGGTGTGATCTGGTGGAAGGGGCAGGTGTTTCAGGGCCCGAGCAGGGAGGAGAAGGAAGAGGAGGGGCGCATGGCTTCTGAAGCCAGTGCACCCCCTGTCCTCCCCGCTGTCAGCAGCCAAGCCATCGGTCACCAGCTCTCGGCTGAGCACTCTCAGCATGGTGTGAGGACCCATGAGCCGCAGAGGGCGGAACCGGGAGCCCTAGCTCTACCCTGGGCCTGCCAAAGCCTCGAGCAGACCCTTCACCTCCGGGAGCCTCCATTTTCTCATCTCTAAAATGGGGCTGGTCCTGTGCACTTTGCAGAGCTGTTGTTGTCGAGGGAAGTTCTGAATGTGGTGAGCACAGGGCCTGGCCCCCCAGGTGCTCAGTGGCGGGGATGGTGACTCCTGTCCCACCTGGGGAACCTCACCTGTCCCTGCATGCGCAGGTGCTTTCTAAAAAGCAAAAGACTCTTCAGATGTTGACAGTCCGAGGACTCCCTGAGCCTGGCTCAGTCCCTGCCTCACTCTTAGAGCGCATCAGATCTGAGGGTGGACACCTCTCCTTCTGCCTAAAGGCCAATTTAGGAAAATTAAAATGTTTACCAGCTGCATTTCCCTCTGTCCGTCGTGGGGAGTGAGGGGTGGGGGAGGAGAATGTATATTTTTACAATAAGATTACCTACCCTATTGACCAGAAACGTGGCCATGGGAAAAGTGGCACTGCTTTTTAGCTCCGGAAAATATAAATATTGGAGTCTATTTGAGAAATGGCAGTAAAGAGGCTGCGTCCTGAGATTAGACCAGGGGCTACATCGAGAAGACAGGCTCTGCCTGGGAGCTGCAGGGTGCTGTCCCTGCTCCATGCTGGTGCCCTCATTAGGAGGGATGACATATGGGCTGTGACATATGACTTGTGACATTTGCCCAGCACAGAGCCTGCCACACCATCCACGCTGGTGAGCCCCCCCTGCCCTCACCCACGTGGCAAGAACAGTTGCCTTTTCCTTTCCAGGTGTTTTCTCTCTAGTCTGGTGCCATGAAAAGAATGATGAGGAACAAGGACAGGGTGGTTCTCCCTCCCTTCCAGCCCCGTTCCTCACCCTGGGTAGCATCCCTTTCTCAGCCTCCCTTCTCCGGCTCTGGGGGAGGAGGATGAGTGGCAGGGAAAGCGGGACTGAAGGTGAAGGAAGTGTGCATTCTCTCACCAGCCAGCTTTCCTGCCCGTAAATCAGGATGTTGGCTCTCTTGTGAGCAAGTGTCGTGGGGGTACAGTTCCCCAGTGTGTCCAAGAGCCAGGATCCTTGAGGTCAAAGGCATCGTGATGTTAGAACTGCTCTGTTTTGCCTGAGGTTTTTGTAGTGAGTTCCTCATTCTCTGCCCCTTTGCTTTCGCTGGGCAGTGTCCTGCCGTCAACAGAGCAAAACCCAGGGCCACTGGGCTCTCTTTCATTGGCCACTTCTTTATGAGGAAGGCCTCTTTAGAGGCCTCCCCAGAATATTTAACTTAATGCATAGATTACTTACTCTGTGTCCGTGACTGCTGTGAGTTCTTTCGAGCCTCATAACGTTCCTGGGAGGAAGGTGCTGTCATTATCGTTACTGTTTCATAGGTGGGAAAATGGGCAGACAGTTGCAGTGACTTGCCGAAGATCACACAGCTGGTGAGCAGGGGTGGAGCTAGTATTCGAACTTGGGTGGTTTGGCACCAGCGACTGGCCTCTTACTCAGTGTGCTCTCCTACCTCTGGATGAGAGTAGTGATGGTGGTAATAATGGCTTCTGTTTACTGAGTGCCTACGAGGTACCAGTCTGCACATGTTATTGCAATCCAACCTTCATTATCACCCACTTCATTAGGTCTCTATGTAGCTGATGGGGAAGCTGAGGCTCAGAACAATGAACTTGCCCATGGTCACAGAAGTCATAAACAACTCAGGGCAGCCCATCGGTGAGTCCCTGCCTGCAGGGCCTTAGGAGATGGTCCAGGGGTCATTCCTCCAGCTGGTCCTGCTGCATCCCCTGGATGCTCTGGCTCCAGAGAAGAGGAGGTCTTCTGAGTCCCATCGATTGTCTGTAATGAGGACTTTTCTTGTCCGAAAGCAATTCCACTCAGCCCCACTGTGCCGGAGCCTGGGAGGATGATTCCTCCTTATAGTTCTGGGTGATGCCAAGAGTGTGAGGAATGGGGCTTGGGGAGGAGGACGGGAGTGCGGAAGGGGAGGGGGATGACAGGGCGGGACAATAGGACCTCTCCTGGACAACTGATGGTCGGCCCGGGTCATATGTCTCACATGCCCCTCAGTTACATTAAAAACCAGTGACGGGCAAGTAAGTTACTTAAAGGGCTACTCTAACCTGACACTCCTGAATTCAGACCCCCTTCCCTCCTGTTCTTCTGACTGTGTCTGATAGTATTAGTAAGAGCGGTCACTTACGGAGGGACAACGAGGTGCCCCGACTTTATATGCATCATCTCCTTCGGTCCTCGCAACAACTGAGGAGGGCCTATAATCAGTGTAAGATGCTACAAGCGTACAAGTATAACACTACATTATCCCAAACAGCAACCACCAGACACGTGCTTATTTAAATGTCCACTAATTACAACCTAAGTGGAAACACGAAACTCACTTTCTCACCCACACTGGCCACATTTCGAGCATTCAGTAGGGACAGCAAGGATAGAGAATGTTTCTGTGATTGCTGCGAATTTGGTTGAACAGCGCTGGTAAATACTGTCTAGTATCTCAGCTTTTCACCTGAGCCACTGAGACTCGGCAGCCTGCCGGTTGTCACTCAGATGGGGACAGGCAACCCCCACAAGGGAACACCTGGGCTCTAGAGCACCGTGGTCCGTGCCTGCTCATCACCCCCCGACTCTAAGGGCAAAGAACATTCTCCCCAGGGAACAGCTGGAGCACTTCAGGTATAGAGAAGTAGTGTGACCTACTCAAGGTCGAGAGGCTGGAGTCCATGGGGTAATGGAAGCCGAGGGCCCTGAGTCATTGAGTGCCCCCCAGCTCCCCGGACCCCCAGCCGGGCCAGCTCTGAGCCTGAGCTGTGGGCCATGTGCCCACCCCCTATCCAGAGGCAGCCCCACTGCTTATGAATTTTTACAGCTGTTTACCTGACGTCGTTCCGTCCAGGAGTGAAATAACTCTCCCCATGGCCACTATGAATTCTTCGCTTCCCTGGGAAAAAAAAAACCCAGCCCCTGTGATTGGAACATTGTCTGCAGTCCTGTCAGGTAGCCAGCGGTGAATGACAGGTGAGAGAAAGGAAACGGCGGAAAGCCATTACCCTCTTACTTCAGCGGACTTGGGAAAATAGTCATAAATTAGTGCCATGTGCCAAACGAGGGGAGAGGAAAAAACACAAAAAAATAAAAAAACCCTCCTCCCTGAGAAAGTCATAATTTTCTTCCCAAGGGTGGGAGGAGTAGGCTGTTCAGAAGGGAACGTGTCAGTGGAGGCTGCATGTCACCCCCGCCTCGCTGGCCGGCTCCTACTGCCACACCCTGGGGACAGAGTCAAAGCGGGATGGTCCATCAAGCAAGAGGGACTTGGCTTCCTGACCCCCGTCAGGGATCACCTCCTGCAGAGGCAGCTCCTCCGAGTGTGTGTGTATGTGTTTGTGTGTGTGTGTGTTCCTGCCTGCGTACATGTGCTTGTGCACGTGTCCTGGCCTCTCTGTGTGCACGAATGCACGCGTGCGTGTACTGACGTGTCTTTGCAAGGAAGTGTTCTGCATGTGAACACACCTTTGTCTCTGTGTTTGTGTAAGAGTGTGTGACTACATCTTGTGTTTGTCGCAACCTACATGGAGAATCTGAGCCCACTGATGAGGCAGAGTGAGGTGTGTGTGTGTGTGTGTGTGTGTGTGTGTGTGTGTGTACGCCCATGGAGTTTCAGACCACCTCGGAAGCTGCTATTTATTACAATGTTGGAATCTGGGGGACAGCAAAGGGATGGCTTGCCAGCCCTGTAGGGGTGCGTGCACTCTGGGGTTATTACTTAAAGGACATTGGCTGTGTTTTCCTTTGAGCCAAAGGTGTTTCTTTGTGGAGGATGGTAGGAGGTATGAGGAGGGGCTGGCTCAGGGCAAGATGGCTGAACGAGCCCTTTTGGAGACCCCAGAGGAAGAGAGAAAGAGAAGGATCTCCAGGGTTTGGGCTGCTGGGAAAGGTCATCTCATTTCAGCAAGTGAAGCTTACAAACAGAAAAGTGTAAACTTGAGTAAGAAATCTTGTGGGTAGAGAATGTATTACACCAGTGGTTCTCTGACTTTAGCGGGCACCGGAATCCTCTATAAGGCTTGCTGAAACAGATGATGGGACCCCGGCCCCAGAGTTTGATTCAGCAGGTCTGGGTGGAGCCTGAGAATCTGCATTCCTCACCAGCTTCCAGGTGATGTTGATGCTGCTCTGCTGGGGACCACTCTCTGAGAACCACTGAGGCACGCCGTTCACAAAGTCCCTTACTGAATCCCCAGTACCACAGGTGTGTGAGGTGGGCGAGGAGGTAGGGTGTGCAGTGGTTAAGAACATGGGAGTAGACTGCTGGGATTCAAAGCCTGACTCTGCCACCTACCGCCTGTGTGCCCTTGGGCAAGGGACTGAACCTCTCTGTGCTTGGGCTTCCTCATCCTGAAATGGGGGTGATGGTGCTGTCTACCACACCAGGCTGGTGTGCAGAAGCTTGGCATAAGTCACCAGCTTGGAACAGTGCCTGGTACCCAGCCAGCACCACCTGTGTTGGCTAATGTTATTCTCCCCACTTTGCTGATGTGCACACCGAGGGTATGTGGCCTCCCAAGGTCACACTGCAAGTTAAGAGCGGGAATGAGACCCAGCCCGTCTGACTCTATTCTGTGCTCCTCCATTCTTCTTTACCGGGGTCCCTTGGTTCCAGAGGCCTCTGTGTCCTGCCCCCGCAGGCTTGTTTCCCGAGCCTCCTTTCAGAGTGGGGGAAGGCAGACCTTTACTTCTTCCCCCTCAGAGAGGAAGTAGGGCTGAACAAACCCTGCCTGACAGCTCTGACCTCTGCCCCAGCCCTCCTGCTCCCCACTGCCCCCCTTGACTTGCTCCCCAAGCTCTGCCGGCATGGCTCGCTACCCTGCCTGGCCCCGCGGCTGCATCATACCGAACTTGCACCTGGCCTCGGGCAGCTGGGTCAGGGGGATGGAAGGCAGAAAGGCATGGGAAATCATGAGGCACACATATGTTTCTGTGCGTGTGCATGTACCTGTACACGTGTGGACACCCTGCCGTGGTTCGGAAGCCTCGGGCTCCGGGCAGAGGAGCCAGCTGCTAGAGGAGTTTGTAACAGGTGGTCAGCAGCTTACTGCCACAGGGCCTTCTGCGGAACAGACTGGGGCCTTTCTGAGAGGCAGCATATCCTTGCCGGAGGAGCAGGGAGGGCAGGTAGCTGACTTGGAGGGGCAGGTGCCCCGAGGTTCCCATGCACTGAGTCTGGGATGGTCCTGAGCATGGGAATTTGGGGCAGGTTCTCCCACACTGCTGATGTGCACTGTGGCAAAGGGACCCAAACTAGAGAGTGAATCTCAGCCCTGAAGAAACGAGATTCCCAGGGTGGTCTGGGATTCTGCGTGGTCTCGAAGTGAGCGTCTCCAGCATTCCCTGGGCTTGCGCTCAGCTCCACAGTGCTTCCTGAGCACCGCGAGCCCTGCAGATGTGCAGCAGGCCCAAGGGCCCCAGCCTGCCAGGGATTCCATCGGAGTGGGAGGGTCAGACACTTCTCAGCCACCCAGGAGCACGCAGGCCGAGAGGGATGGGGGTGGTGCAGGAGAGAGGCATGCCCTCGGGGAGGGGCTCAGGCACTGCATTCGGACCCCACATCTCTGCTGGACATCTCCGCAGATGCCCCTGGGATGCACTATGGGTCTTTCCCGAAGATGAAAGGAGCGCTGTGTGTGGCTCAGTGTGCAGCCCCAGCACCTGGACGAACGCTGTCCCGCGTCAGCCTCAGGCAGGAGGGAGATTTGAGGCAGGTCTTGGTGGATGCTGGGCAGAGCCTCAACAGGCAGAGAGGAAGAGGAGAGGCAGACTCGGAGGCAGGACTGCCTGGGGGTCCTTGCAGAGCCCAGGGTCTTCTCGCTACCTGCCTCCCGGTAGACACCCTTCATTTGGGGTGACCATCAGGCAGCATTGGCCACTCCTTCTTTGGACTTCTGGGCTGTTTCTATGTGACCTCTGTGTCACACTGAGTACCTTGGGTTCAGCCATTAGTTCCTTGTCCATCCTCAGGCCTCCCCGGAAGGCGCTGTCCTCCAGGGAGGGACCCCGACTCCATCATCTTGGTCCCCCTGCTGCCAGCTCAGAGCTGGGCCCAATCATTAAGCTCTCTGCTGTCCCTGACATGTGTCCCTTTTTATTTACCTTTCCCTCCTCCATGCTCCTTTCCCCCTGCCCCTGTCCCCTCTCCTGTTGCTGCTCAGCATTCTTCTCCCAGATGTCCTTACCTTCCCCTGGGCCCTGTCTCCCTGCTCCCCAGGACCTCTGGCCAACGCTTTCGGTGGCACCAGGGAAAGGAGGGCTGTTGTCGCCCAGAAAGGGTGCTCTGCTGTAAGACCAATGTCCTCTGTCCCCAGCAGTGGATTCGTCCCAGCCCTACCAGGCAGGCCAGGCCCAATGCAGAGGCCTCCCTCCTCTGTCCTTCCTCTCCCTCCTCCCTCGTCCATCCTCCATCCTCCCATCTTCTGTGTTTCATCCTACAAAGGTCACAAGCAGAGCTCTGGGCTTGGCACTAAAGGAGTTTTAAGTTTATTGTTAATATTAAAAGGAATTTTCAATTTGGGGGGAGGCCCAGCCATCCACCTGCACATGATTTCAGTAACCCAGAGGGTCTGTCGCGGGAGTTTACGACGGAGCCCCAAATAAATGGCAGCCACAGTGAAGACATTCAGAGAGGGCTCATCACTCACACGGAGTAACAGTGACAACAGTGGTACGGAGCGGTCATTGAGCATGTACTGTGGGACAGGCCTCCGCTGAGACGGTGATACCTCTCTGTGGTCCAAGCCAGGGAATTGAAGTGCCGTGACGCCCCTGGGCTGGTTGCCCAGGTAGGAGGTGGAGCTGGGTGGGCCTGGCACGTGGTAAGCACTCGATGAGTGTCACCTCAATGATTGAATGAGGAGGTCTTAAGACAGGTGCCTTCAGGAGGGACGAGGAAGGTCAGCCTGCTGCTCCCCTTCCTCCACGGCCACCCAGTCCGTCCTCCACCCCGCAGCTCAAGCAGTCATTTTAAAATATAGATCAGCACAACTCTTCCCTGCTCACAGCCCTCCCCGGGCTTCCCCTTGTAGTTAGACTAAGCCCAGACTGTTCCCTTGGCCTGCAAAGCAACATGACCCCTGACCTCCCCCACCACCTCCGACTTCTTTTCCTATCACCCTCCTCCCTGCTCACTGTTCCAGCTATCGGACTTGCCTTTGGTCTTTTGAACAAGCTAAGTATCTTCCCACCTCAGGGTCTTTGCACTTGCTGTTCCCTCCCTCTGGAACACTCTTACCCTGGGTCTTTACAGAGAGATTGCAAAAACTGGGACCTCCTCATTGCTCATTTCTCTGGAAGGCTTTGCTGACCACCATCTCTAATATGACCCACACCTGTCTCCCTTCCCTTTCTCCCATTACCCTGTTTTGTTTACCTCTTGACACCTAACATCCAAAAGTATTCATTGTTTGTGTGTTTATTGTCTGCTTCCCACTCTCCCCACCCCCACATCTGGCTCCATAGAGGCAGGGACTTTGTTCTTCAGTGCTGGGTCCCTGGTGCATAGTTGGGGGCATGGGACAAAATGAGACTTCAAAAGGTATTTAATGAATGAATGAACGAATGAATGAATGAATGTCAGGGTGGATAGATCTTTAACTTAGAGGAGAAATGATGGCATTTGGGTGGGGGGATACTGTAAGCAGAGTCAGCTGAGAGAGACCACAGAGTGGCCTCCTGTGCCCGGAGGAGAGTGGGTCAGCTGGTCCGACTGCAGGAGAGGGACTTGAGGGAGGGAGTCATGGCAGAAAAGATGGTGTGAAAAGGCATGGTCCTACTGTGCGGGCCCCGAGGCCAGATCCTCATTACTTGGACTGGAGCCTAGGTAATGGCGAACTGTGGTAGGTCTTTGAGCATGATAAATGCAGGGTCTTTGAAGCATTGCTCTTATGATGTCATTCTTCAGTACCACAACCATCAGTGGCTCCCACTGCCCACACATCAATCCCAGGCCCCTCGGTCTACCAGACCAGGCCATCTGTGATTGGGTTCACGACACTTCCGGCCCGTGTGGCTCCTTGGTTCCCCTAAAAAGATCTGTCGTTATCTCCCCCGTGCTCTCTGGGCTGTTGTGTCCCACAGGTCCAGGGGTGTCAGTTTGTGCAGTGTAGTGGGACTGCACTTATCTTGTGCTTTTCAGTTCATGTCATCCCCGCAAGGCTTTCCTCCACAAAACCCTCCCTGATCCACCCCTGGAGGCGGTTTCCTTTGCCTGTGGCTTCCGGGAGCCCTCCATTTGGGGCATTCCCACACCCTCCCTTGTTAATGGTGGTTTTTGTTTCTCTTACCTGGAACACTGGTTC
Organism: Leptonychotes weddellii; assembly: GCF_054177405.1. Lineage (NCBI taxonomy): Eukaryota > Metazoa > Chordata > Mammalia > Carnivora > Phocidae > Leptonychotes > Leptonychotes weddellii. The sequence continues at coordinate 49,539,258 of NC_138374.1, read as the reverse complement.
CCTACATAGCTACCACAAGCCTTTGCGCGGGGGCAGGCGGGAGGGAGGCAGGGAGGCAGAAAACTGGGTGCTCGGCCTCTCCTCCTCACCCTCCCAGAACATCCTCCTCCTGAGCAGTCCTCACAGAGGCTGCCCTCTGCCTTCAGCACTCCCTGTCCCCTCACACTGGCTCTCAGGGTGCTTCTCTGTGGGCCTGAGTAAAGCCAGCAGCCCCCAGAAACCCCAAAGCAGACTCATGTCCTTTCCATCCGAAAACACAGCCCTCCTGGACCCAGTGTCTCCCTCCACCAACTCTCCTTCCTTTTTTGTACCGAGGCGCCTTTAGAAAAACAAACTTTTCTATAACATTGTTAAGGGATAATTGACATAAATGAAAAACAACACCATTTCAAGTGTATAATTGATCATTTTGAGGTATGTATGTTATCTACCCTTGAAACCATGACCACCGTCAAGATAGTGAACATATCCATCACCCCAAAAGTTTCCTCTCACCCCTTTGAAATCCTTCCTCTCCACCCTCCCCTTACCCTGGTAACCACTCCCGGGAAACCACTGATCTACGCTCGTCATTAAAGATTAGTTTGCATCTTCCAGAATTTTCTGTGAATGGAATCACACCACGTGTTGTCTTTTTGTCTGTCTTCTGTCTGTCGGCATCACTGATCCATTCGAACTGTCGCACACATCCACGGTGCATTCCTCTGTAGCACCGAGTCATGTTCGTTGTAAAGATACACTGCAATGTCTTTTCTCCGTTCACCTGCTGCTGGACGTCTCGGTGGTTTCCGGTATGCAACTCTTCCAAATAATGCTGCCATGAAATCTGTGTGCTCTGGATGGACATTCGCTTTTATTTCTCTTGGGAAAACATCTGGGAGTGGGATGGCTGGGTCGTGTGTGTGTTTAACTTCCCGAGAAGCTGCCGAACTGTTTCTCAGAGTGATTGTACCATTCCACGCCCCCGCCCCCACCATCAGCAATGTGCACGAGTCCCAGCTGCTCCAATCTCCAGCACTTGGCATGGGAGGTCTTTTTATTTATTTATTTTTTAGCTGTGGTACAATACACATGACAAAATGTACCCATTTTAATCATGTTTAAGTGTACTAATTCAGTGGCAGTAAGTAATTCAGTGTTGTGCAACCATCACCACTGTTTCCAGAATATTCTCAACACCACAAACAGAAATTCTGTCCCCATTCAACTGTAATTCTCCATTCTCCCCTCCTTCCAACCTCCAGTAGCCTCCATTATGGGAGGCATTTTTAATTTTAGTCATTCTAGTAGGTGTGTGGTGGTTTCTCATTGTGGTTTTAATTTGCGTTTTCCTAATAACTAATGATGGTGAGCATCGCTTCACGTGCTACTCTGGTGAAGCGATTATTCAACTCTTTTGGCCATTTTTGAAAAACAAGTTGTTTTCTTATTATTTTGTTTTGGGAGTCCTTTATGTATTCTGGATAGGAGTCTTTTATCAGATGTATGATTTGCAAATATTTGCTCCCAGGCTGTGGCTTATCTCTGTTCTCTTAGCACTAAGTGTCTTTTGAAGAGCCGCAGTTATAATGGTATATGCTGGGCAGCCAGGCTCTTTGACGTGGTGGGCTACACTTGCTTGTTCTTGACCTCAGGCCCTCATTTACCCCCCTGCCCTTTGCAGCCCCGCTGCAGCTCCCACACGCCACTGACGGGGCTCACACTAAGGCCAGCCAGTGGTCTTGCCCTTGCGCTTGCCCAGCCCAGCGGGTGGTTTTCAGACCTTACCTCCCAGACTCTCTGCTGTATTTGACCTTGTGGGTACTCAGACCAAACTCACTGCTCTTTGGGCACCCCCCTGCTTCTCTCCTGCCTCTGGGATGGTTCCTTCTTGGTCTCCATCCACCTAACTGTAGTGCTTCCTAGGAATGTGCCCGTTGCCCTCCTTCACGTGCTCTCCTTGGGGGACCTCCCTCTCCATTTGTCCCATGATCACCCCCAAACCTGTGATACTCAAGTCACCTTCTGGAGCCCAGCCACGTCCCGAACACTAAAATGCAGAGTGTACATACCCAGCTGTGCCCTGGCAGCCCCAGGGAGAGGCCAGGGGCAGCTGTGCTTGTCATGAATCCTGCCCACGCTCCGCTGTCTCCTGCCTCCGTGCCTTGTTTGCAGAGTTCCTGCTGCCCAGCGCACCCTTCCTCGGTCTCCTCTCCTCTTCCCTTTCCTTCACCCATCCCCCGACATAGCTATCTCTCTTCCAGGAAGCCTTCCTGGACTTCCTTCTTTGTATTCTGTCCTCGGGCCTCTCATGGCCTGTAATACAGCCTGGCACCTGTCATAGTACTTGGAAATGATCTTTGTTTATTTCCTTCACTGGGCAGTAACCGGAGGGCCGATGTGACTTCTGATGCATGTCGTATCCCCCCACGCACAGGTGTGCCTGGAATGGCATCCGTGCTCAGTGAACCGTGGGGGATTAAATTTCAGGGCTGGACCCTGGCTTGTTTGGCCTTGGAATCGTTCTTGGCCTTCTCCAGCTCTGCTGGGAACGGCAGGGAGCTGACCCTGTGGGCTGCCTTACCCAGACTCCCAGGCCAGCCAGCTCCCATCTGATTTAGCCAACGGGAGGCCTTGGCAGGAGACTGGACAGCGGGAAGAAGGGAGAAGCCAGGGTATTTGTCCCCATCACTCTCCCTTGGAGAGCGGCTCCAGCTCCCACCAGGTGACCACGGCCCCTCAGCTTTGGAAACATCACCTCCTCCCTTATCCTGCCCATTGCAGGGCCGGCAGGGATGGCTTCCTGCTATTGTTGATCTCTGGGTTACTGCAACATCCTCTGTCACCGTGTAACCGATTCCTGACACTGCATTTCCTCTCTGCTCCACACTAACAGTGCTCTGTCCTCCTGGCTGGTCCCTGTCACCCGGCAGGGACTTGAGAGCAGGGGCCCCCCTGCCTTTACCAAGGACCGGCTTAGGAATCCTTCATCCCGGCAACGCTCGGTGAATGGCAGGCATGCAGGCCTAGGCCCCAGCTGGTCCTGGCCCCATCCTTTGGCCCTGAAGGTCCTGCCAGGTCCTGCACAGCGGAGCGGGGCCTGTGTCCTTGTGCAGGGGTCATGGAAGGGGCGGCTCAGCTCCGGGTCAAGCAGGAGCCAGCCGCAGGACCAATGCCTCCCGCGTGCTTGGCATGACCCCCTATCTCTGTTAAGCCTGCTGAGTGGTAAAAGCCAAAGTGGCCCCAGGTGGTGGGATAATAGCATCTTTAATTGTGCTTGAATGAGATTAACTTCTTATCTGACAGTTTGACATCTTTATTGTTATTAATGCCCAAATAATGCATTGTTATTTTTATAAGCTCCATGGTGGCAAACATTTTTCCTTTATTTGGATTAAAAATAGATGTATCTGTTACTTCCCCTCATTACCCTGGGAGGGCCTTGGGATCCCTGGCTGGGGAGCAGGGACGTGGGTGAAGGGAAGCCGTATCTGCCGAGTCACCTCCCAGGGGGCCTGAGAGACCAGGTCCCAGAGCTGGTCACTTGGCAACAGCCTAGCTGGGGCCTGGGCACGCTGAGGCCTCGAGGCTTCTAGTCACTGCCTGGGAAGCAGGGGTGGCCCCTGTGTCCCCCCCCACACACCAGCCCCCGCCACAGAGGCAGCGTTCTAGGATGCAGAGTCTGGAGACGGTCCGGGGCAGTTTCAGGCGAAACGTCTCAGTGATCCCAAGTTGAAATTCAGGTTCTCCATAGTACTAAATAGATTGAGGAAGAAGATGTAACAGGTAAGTAAATATAAGCACCCTGGCAGAACTAAGAGCTCCCTCTGCTTATTCATTTGTTCATTCATAAGTGTGTGTTGCTTACCCGCTGCGTGCCGGGTATGGTGTTAAATGCTGGGTGCGTTGTGGTGTGCTGGCTTCCAGTTGTCTCTTCCGGGGCTGAGGTCGAGGGTGGGAGCATGGCTCTGAAGTCAGACTGCCTGGGTCCAAGTCCTGCTACCCATAGGTCCCAGGGCAAGTTACTCACCTGCCCCGGGCCTCAGTTTTCCTTTTCTATTAAATGGAAATAATGGAAGGATTTATTTCCAGGGATTTGGGGAACGTTAAATACATGTGAGAACATTTCATACACTGCCTGGGACACCTTGTAGCCAAGCAATATTAAAGGTAGTTACAGGTTGGGTGTTATGCACAAACAATGAATCGTGGAACACTTCATCTAAAACTAATGATGTAATGTATGGGGATTAACATAATAAAAAAAAAAAAAAAGGTAGTTACAGGTGAAGTCTCCTCGGTCCCCGTACCAGCCGCCACCAGGACCGGTCTGCCCTGGGCTCCCAGGGGCATCTCTGGTGCGGGGATGGGCCCCTGTGGAGAGACTGCTGAGGGTCAGGTGAGCCCTGGGAGGGACCGCTCACGGCCCTGCCCCCAGGGCTGAGAGCTGCAGAGGGACAGTGCCTGGGAGAGCCTTATGTCCCCTCCCAGTGACCCTTTGCCCACTCCCAGGCCCCCTGTCGCCTCCACTTACCCAGTCGTTAGCCCTGCTGACAAGGTTGATAGTGCCTCTGCCTTGGAGACTGGTGCCAAAGTCTTTATCAAAGCCAATATTAATTTTCACTAATTAGGAGCTGCCGCTAATGAGTGTCACAGCTAATGTAGCTCATCTATAACACAGGAATGGCGCCACTCTCGTGCCAGGCTCTGGAGTCCAGGACGCTGGTACCCACTGCCTCCCCCGCCCTCTCCCCATGCTGCTGGGCACCAGCTGCCAGTGCAGCCTGCACTGCCAAGCCATTCCAGCCAGCTTGTTGTGCCAAGGGCCCGTGGCCCTGCCTCCCGGGGGTCCCCCAGGTAGGGTCAACGGTGAGCCTCTCAGGAATGGGTTAGACAGTGTGCCTGCCAGCCCCGAATCTGGGAGGCTTCCTATTAGGAAGGCTCTGGCTCCATTCTGATGTCTCTGCTGCCTCCTCCAGGAAGCCTTCGGAGACTGCCTCAGTCCAAAGAGCCTTTTCTCTTCTCAGAGAGCCTAGCCCTCACCTGCCAAGCACTGGCAGCTAATTAAGGCCTGTCTATGACAGTGTCTGTCAGTTGCCTTTTCCTGGGATGTAATAGAGCATGGTGGTCAGAAGTTTGGCCCTGGATTCTGATAACTATTGGCTGTCAGACCTATGCCTGAGTCTCCTCACTGGTAAAATGGGGAAAATAACATATGACTCCAGAGTCATCATGATGGTGAGCAGAACCAATGCATTAGCCGTGCTCATTACTCTTCCCCACTGTCCTTCAGTGGGAATGCTTAAGTCTCGCCTCTTCTTTATCTGTCCTGTGCCCCACTCTGCGCATAGTCTAGGGCTCTCCTCAGAGTAGGCAGGCAGGTCAAAAGCCAAGCCCCCAATGTGGTGCCAGTGATTGTCCAATGAATGAACAGATTATCCTCTTATATCTCTTCCCTGAGCCTTAGTTTCCCCATCTGTAAAATGGGGCCATTGGCCAGATCAGTCTCTAAGGGCCCTCTCAGCCCTTTTGCTCTGTGATCCTTTGAGGTTCTTGGTAAATATTTGGTGAGCAGATAGACTTTGACCTCTGCCCTCACTAGGAGGCCTGGAGCAGTGATTTATGTTGCTTCCAGGCCCCTCAGGGCAGCTTCTAGGTCTCTGATGGGGCCTGAGATCAGATGCTGGTGTAAGCTGTGCAGCCGTGGAGCAGGGTCACCTTGCCTGGGCACAGCCCTCTCTTCCCCCATCCCTCCACCAAGCCATCGCCTCCAGGGCACCGCAGAGGTGATTCACCTGGCTTGGCTCTTGAGCACGCAGTGATCTTCCCAGAGCATGCTCTGGCCCTCCTCCGTACCCCCAGCCACGTTTGAGCACATTGTAGGATCCTGGCAGGGGTAGGGGAGGGAGGGAGGGAGGGAGCGTGGGGGTGATGGGCTCAGACTCTCCTTTGGAGAAGTTCCATTCCTGCCTCCTCTTCTCTGATTCCTTCTGTGCAGCCTGAGCTCTTGCTTGGGAGGGGGAGGGCCCAGGAGGGCGAGTGAGGACATCTTTTTTGCACTTATCACCTCGGAAAAGCGACCTTCAATCCGAGCCAACTTTGGGGGAAGTGCCTTCAGCCGTGACAGATTTGACTATAAATCTTCGGTATTAATGCTGGTTCCCAAGGTCTGTCATTCTGTATGCCCGTGTGACAAGCGAAAACAGTACGTGGCCCATCCGTCACCCGAGGGGTCCCCACCCCTGCTGGCTTTGCCTGGGATGGGGTGTTGAGTTGGGGGCAGGGGAAAGAGGAGAAGGAAAGGGTGGGGCAGATGTGGCCAGTGGCGGGAGGCAGGGGTAGCGGCTGCTGGCCAGGAGTGGGGGACCTACGGGGCAGGGGCTGGACTCTCAGTGGGGACAAGCCCCAGTTCCAGGCCTGGGTTCCAGAAGCTTGGGGGTGGGTGGGAGGAAGATCAGCCTGGGATGCCGGGCCTTGGGTTTAGCTCTGGTTCCATTTTCAGTCTGCTGTGGAGCCTGGGCATATTGGCTGCCCTCTCTGGGCTCCAGGCTCTGCTCTTCAAAATGAGAGGAAGATTTCCGCAGTCCTCACCCTCTGCTTGTGTATATGGAGCAGCCCCAGGGCTTGTGAACCTTTGGTGACTTGTTTGGTGACCGCTGCACACAGACAACAGTGCACATGGCGGGGGCGGGGAGGGGGGGATGGCCCAGGGAGCTGGGAAGGGGGAAGATGTAGCCCCAGCTCCAGTTAGCTCCGCAGGGTTGTCCGCAGAGATTTGTGGCCAGAACACCTGATGGCCAAACGGAAAACCACTGACCTGGCCGAGGGGACAGAAACAGCATTGGAAGGGGACACTGGGCAGCGCAGGGTTTGTCTGCTAGGCCTTGTCCCATTTGTGCCTGTTTTAACAGTTTTTGTTTTTGTTTTTTTTTTTAAAGATTTTATTAGAGAGAGAGAGAGACAACACAAGCAGGGGGGAGTGGGAGAGGGAGAAGCAGGCCTCCCGCAGAGCAGGGAGCCCGACGCGGGGCTCGATCCCAGGACCCTGGGATCATGACCTGAGCCGAAGGCAGACGCTTAACGACTGAGCCACCCAGGCGCCCCTGTGCCTGTTTTAAAATTCATGTTTTTACTTTTGACCTCAGTTATGGCAAAAATCTCATAGACGAAAGAGTGAATAGAACCTGAATATACAGGTTAAAGAAATATTATAAAGTGAACACCGGTGTGATCTCACCCTGATCATTGCCAGGACCCTGAGAGCACCCTCGCCTACCCAAGCCTGCTTGGCCTGTCCCCTATTCCTCAGGAGTGGGGATACCCCTCCTCTCAGAACATTCTCTGAAAGAGCCTAGAAAGAACGTATTGACAGAGAGGGGCACTGGAAACATCGGACTGCTTCACTCTTGACCTTGAATGTGATTTTGTGCGTAGCGTCCTACAAGGCCAACTTCTCCCACGTCCCCATCCTCTCTCCCAAGGCCCTGTTCCTGCTTCTCTGACCATTCCTTCTTGGCCTCCCTCTCTGGCTCCCCTTTGAGTGCTGGTGTTCCTCCGGCCTCTGCCTTCAGCCCACTGCACCTTACCAAATGACTCCTCAGGTGCCACAAACACAGGTCTAAACCAGATTTTTTCTCCCACCTATCTTCCAAAAATGTAGAGAGTGGTAGTAAGTTAGTTGCCGCGTCCAGAACTTTACAAGTCCACCTTCCTGTCCCTGAGCCCCTTTACTAAGTAAGTTGCTCAGTCTTGCTGCTTCTACTCTGGAAATGTCTCTCACATTGCCTGTCCCTTTCTTCCTATGCTGGGTCCCTAAAACTCTGTTTAGCCCAGGACTGGTAAATCCCTAGCACTCACACGATGTTTCCTTGTCTTGTGCCCACACCAGACATCATTAGTCAATCATCGCACTTTTTCTCAACGCAGAGCCCCACCCAGCCATGACCAATCTATCAGAATTGGTACCTGCGATGGGGGTGATTTGCTCTCCATGGCCTGGGTTTTGTAATAACCTCCCACAGTCTCCTTGCCTGCAGTGTCTGCCCACACCCATCTATCTTCTACACGACTTTCAGAAGAGTCTTTTTAACCGTGCCAATGAAGCTAGGTTACTCATCTCCCTTGAAATCCTCTGTAGCTGTTGTTTACTGGGCACGGAGTTTCTGTTTTGCGAGGTGAGGACCCGCAGAGCTGGATGGTGCTGAAGGCCACTCAGCAAAGTGCGCCTGCTTCATTCCACTGGAAACTGTTCGCTTACCAATGGTTAAGACGATGCATTTGATGTTATATTTGTTTTACCATGATAAAAGAAATGAAGGAAAAAATGAAAGGTGGACACACATGCTGTACATGGGTGAGCCTTTGAGGACATAGAGTGTGTGAAATAAGCCAGTCACCAAAGGACAAATAGTGTGTGACTCCTCTTACGCGAGGTGCTTAGAACAGCCAATTGCACAAAGCCAGAGAGTCCAAAAGTGGTCACCAGGGGCCGCGGGCGGGGGAGCGTGCAGTTCCCCCTTAGTAAGTACGGGCCGTGCAGGTGGTCAAAGTCAAAAGGTCAAAAAATGGTAAGTTTTAAGTTATATATCTTTTACTGAAATTTTTAAAAGTCCTTCTATAGGTCTTCATTGCCAATGGGATAAAAGCTTCTGAGCCTGGCATGCAGGGCGCTTTGTGACTCAGGCCGCCTACCCCTCAGTGTCTCAGCCTCTCCTCCTACCCCTGCCCCCTGGGGATTGACGGCTCTGTTCATACATCATGCAACCTCATGCCTCTGGGCCTTTGCACCTGCATTTTCAGTGCCAGGAATGCCCATCTCCTCCCCCACCTCTTGCTACTTCTTCTTATCCTTCAAGGCTCTATCTTCCTGGACTCCCATGGCTGCCTTACCCCATCCCAGTGAGCTGTCCCTCTCTGTTCTTCTGGAGAATCCTGAACATCCCTGCTTGGCAGAACTTGTCACAGGGGTCTCTGCTATTCTGACTGCATCTGACCCATCTTGACTTCTCTGGGACCTAGTGCTGTGCCTGGGACACGTGGCCTCAGGTAGTCCATTGGATGCTATTGGGGTAGAGTTTGGGATGCCATCCCTCCCCCGCCCTCCATGTTCTTCACTGGTCTCTGGTGCTGCTCTCCATAGCTGAGGGGAACCCCTGTTCCGTAGTACATGAGTAACCCCAGTAGCTGTGGAGAGAGAAATCTAAGAGCCTATCCCAAAAGCCTAAAATATAGAAGTAAAACATTTTCATATTTTCTTAGAGCCTCTCCTCAACAAATGATTTGACCAAGAAGGAGACTTTTTTTTTTCTCCTCTCTCCTTTAAGAATGGAGAGGCTGGGCAGGCCATGGGCTAGTATATTTGTCCCCTTGGTTCTTACGTCTATTCACTGGTCACATGGAGACTCAGTGGCTTTGGGCTGGAGAAGGGAAAGGAATGCTCATTTACTGAGTGTCTGTTTCAAAGCAGGGACTTTCAGATGTTTCTTCACTTAATTCTTTTTTTTTTTTTTTTTTAATTTATTTGACAGAGAGATAGCACAAGTAGGCAGAGCAGCAGGCAGAGGGAAAGGGAGAAGCAGGCTCTCTGCTGAGCAAGGAGCCCGATGCGGGGCTCGATCCCAGGATCCTGGGATCATGACCTGAGCCCAAGGCAGCCGCTTAACCGACTGAGCCACAGAGGCACCCCTCTTCACTTAATTCTCAGAGATGTCCTAAGAATCAGGAATGATTGTTCTCATTATATAGATAGGTTATATATAACCTCAGAGAGGTTAAGTGCCTTGCCCAAGGTCACACAGCAGGTAAGTAAAGGGGGCAGAACTCCAACACATAGGCTTTTCCGTTTCCTGAGGTGAGGATGGATCTGTAACCTGCCCACATGAAGGGAGGGAAGAAGGCAGGGCTATTGTCGTTGGGGTTTCCCTGTGCTCATTTCTTTCAACCTTTTTCTCCACTCTCTCAAGGAGTGGTTCTTCCAGGTTCCTTAGGGAGCCTGCAGGGTGGAAGCCTTTGGAAAGTTTGTCTAAGGAGTTAGAGGTGGGGAATGAGCTAAATCCCTTAAGAGAACAGGAGTAAGGGAGAAAGGGTGAGGCCAAGGTGGGCTTGCCCCTCTGCAGGGGGACCTTTGTGAGGGGACAGAGGAGATTCAGAGGGACCAGGATAGGTTCAAGCCAGGAAAGTGTCCCTGCTCTTGTCTAGCCCAGAAATTCTAAAATTAGGTATCATTCCTTTGAGTCTTTAAATTTCTGATTCTTTCAAAGATAAGGTACTCCTGAGGAGCATCACACCTTACTGATTGGGTCACGATTCATATGAGGGCCTATCGGGTGCCAGACATTAAGAGATCGGGGAACCAGGTGAGGATCGGGGCTAGGGGGACCAACCACTCTGGGGGTGATGGTCAGGGAGGGGGAAGAGGACCTGGGGGCCCAGAACAGTGGTGCAGGGAGGCGAGGGCACCAAGAGCCCACACTGCTAAGATAGCCATGCAGGAGGTTCAGAGGAGCGTGGGTGTGTGTGCGTATGTGTGGGTGTGGGTGTGTACATGTGCATGAGTGTGCATGTGCGTATCCATAAGAGGACCTGCTATAGGGACTTGGAGAGCCACTGGACAGAGACATGGCCACCGTCACGTGCATACAGGTGTCATCTTATGGGCTTCACTCAATAGGTTTCTTTCTCATTCACACAAATACAAATGGAGTGATTCCATGGGCACGTGGCCTTCACACGGTATCCGGTGATCGGCCTGCTTCACTCTCACGCCTCTGCCGCTGTCTCAACCCGTGGGCTCCACAGGCGCCCCCGGCAAGGAAGGAAGAGTGAGGACAACTTGCCTCCCCTCTTCCACGCTTTGGCAAGGAGGTGACCCACGGCACTGCCTCCTGGGTCCCGTTGGCCAGACTCAGCACCTGGCCCAGCCAGGTGCCGGGGGGGCTGGGAAACGAGGGAGCGCACGAGACTAGTGGGGTCGCAAAGCCCACGTCTGCCGCAGATGGCCAGGTGGGACACGGGGTCCCATCTGTAGTGTGTCTACCCACGTCTGCATGTTGTCATACCTCTCTCGTCATGCTGTGGCATTTCTGCCGTGCTGCGTCCCACAGGCGTTTATGATGTCCTGCTGTGCGCCGGCTTTTGTAGTGGGTCGAAAGTGGTGAGCAAGACATGACTCTGCTCTCCTGGCTCTGCTAGTCTGGTGAGAACATCTGTGTTATCCAAGCCACCCCACAAATGAGGGTGAGACCATAGCGTGGATGGGGTGTATCTGGCCGTGGACTCTACAGCCCTCGCTGATAGGCTGCCCGTTGGGGTGATACGTAAGGCAAGTGGTGGAGTCAAGGCTTTTAGAGCTCATGACACCTTCTAGGGAACCTCCCCTCAGAGAAAGATAGGGGGTCAGTTTTAGCCTTTGGGTATCCAAATGGACTTGTCAAGATGGCTTTGTGGAAATGTGTAGCTTGACAGCGCAGGAACCTTGGGTTGGGGCTGAGGTGGGGGGGTGGGGAAATTCAAGACTCCTGGGGAGCCCCATCTCCCAGCCTTGTCCTTGTCCAGCTGTGGCCCTGGCCGCAACTCCGTCTTCTCTGCTGGAGGCCTGGGCCTTGGCTCTGCTGGTGGCTGTGCCGGCTTCTCCTGGCTATCTGCAGGGCCCCAGCACGGTGCAGGGCTTTGATGGACAGACAGAGTAAAAGGGAGAAAGGTGCAGAGCAGCTGGGGATGAGTGAGGGGATGAGGGCTTGAACTGGGGGCTTACCCGAGACAGGCCTGTGGCAGACGGCCAGCTGCCCACCTACGGGCCCTCCTGGGAGTCAGGAAACAGGGAAGGAAGGGGGGTGTGTTTGGGAGAAGGCCCCCAATGACCCAGGGAAGGGAGCAGGCTTATGAGAGTACCTGAATGGTGCCTCTTCTCAGAGCTCACGTTAGATAAACCAGGGTCATTGGGGCCCTGGGCACCCCGGGCCAACACCCTGACCTGCCCTGTCCCTCCACTTGGGCACCAGTCAGCAGATAGTTGAATCAATACCAGCTTCTGTCTAAACGATGGGCAATTAGGGCCAGGGAGGAAAGCTTATTAAACCGGAAGCAGGGAAATCACTAGGGAGGGCATATAGGGAAGGAAGGAGTTCCTGGATCAGTTTCTCCTCTGCAATTCCATGCTGAGCCAAGCTCCATCTGGCTCCCTCCCTCCCAAGGGCTTCCTCTCATCCCCCGACCCCAGCCTTGGGAGCTGGCTGTGGTGGGGACCTCTGGGGCAGCCATGGGTCTGGCTGTCCGTGGGGGTCCTCTTGCCTGCATGGGGTGAGCGGCCTCTGCCGGCCCACAGCAGGAGGGGGATGCTCCCCAGACTGGACGCTGGGGGGCTGGCATGCACCTCCATCATTTTAGGTCAGCTCCGTGGCTGAGTGGCACCAACAGAGGCTGGGCTGCCCTTCTTGGCAAGGGCCTGCGGAGTCAGGCTGGCTTGAGTCCTCTGTCCACTCACCCTCCCCAGAAGAGCAAGAGTTTGATTGAGGTCCTTTGCAATGGGGACCAGGGCCTGAGTCCTGACAGTCTCCTTGCTGTGTGTTCCCCACCCCCAGGGCCATTCCGATAGCTGCTGGGCTTCTGGGTGGAAGGGCCCCTTCCCCACCCCTCTCCCATTGCATTTCTTTATTTCTTCTAGTATTGAACCTTCAAAATACAGTTCCTTGACATCAAGGACTTCAGATCCCAGAATCCCTTGCAAGTCTTCTCCCACCCCACCTACCCCTACTTCTACCCCAGGAGAGAAACCTGTCTTTTTTCAGCTACAGGACTACTTCAAAGCTGGTGTGCCAGAAGTTTCTGGCCCCTCAGAAATCTTCTGTCCTCTAGGCCAGGGTGGATCCCGCTGGCAAGGGAGAGGCTATCCCCTCCACCCCAGGAGGACATTGGCGGAGCGGGGGCTCCAGGGCTCAGGACCCCAGTGGCCAGGCCACACTGCTGGGCAGGTGGAGGGTCAGAGATATTGCCGATGCTGCTGGGCTGGTTGTTTAGTTCCGATTTCTTACTTCCCTGAGGACCTTAACATGAAAAGCCCAATGTGACCGGAGACACAGGGGGGAACATGTCACAGTGTTTCTGGGGGAGGCCGAGGGATTAGGTAGTCTCAGGTGCCTGAATTGAGTAGATTATGATATTTGGGCATCGAGTTTGCCCCTAAGTGTCCTGACAGTTAAATCCAAAAGAAAGCCACACTGAGGTGTATCCAGGTGGCAGAGAGCGTGCCCATTAATCCATAGAGTCAGTTTTCTCCCTGGAAGGAAATGTCCAGCAGGAATGGATCATCTGGGTGTAAGTACAGAGGACATTGAGGGACGCAGTCCTCGGTGCCTTCTGCGGTGGTGTGCAGAGGATCTGAAATGCTGCCCACTGTTCCTGGCATTGACGAGGGACAAAGGCAGGGGCCTCATGATAAATCACAGCACAGGGGCAGCCCAGATTCCACACGAGGCTGGAGCCCAGGCCTTGCTTTCGAGGAGGCCCCCTTGATGAAGGGTAGTCTGAGGACTCAGCAACCCAACCTGGTATAACCTCACCCTGCTCAGGCTCGAAATCACACCCTCACACCTGCCACGGGTGACATTCAAGATACTTCCTAACGTTTCCGGCGTGGGACATGCTGAGCTGAACAGACGCTGGACTGCCATGGGGTTGGAGCGGGTCCCACAAACCCTCTAGTGGGAGAGTGGGGCTTTTGGGGGCAACGGGGTTGCTGGCACCCGGGGCAGCAGCTACTTACCAACTGGCATGTAGTGTTTCCATGTTTTGTCCACCAGCATGGCTGTCTGAGGGTGTCCCAACTGGGTCCCCCGGCTGGAGCCCTGCGCCTCCTCTTGTTCCTCTCTGTGCCCTCTCCCCAGCATCCTCACAAACCCAGGTGAGCACTCATTCCTTCCACTCCGGCACTTTCTTCCTGGCACTCGCTCCCATGAGCAAGTTTGCTTTAATAATTACAGTGATGGGGGTGGGGGCGCGTGGGTGGCTCAGTCCGTTGAGCGTCCAGCTCTTGGTTTCGGCTCAGTCATGATCTCAGGGTTGTGGGATCCAGCCCCCAGTCAGGCTCCATGCTCAGCGAGGAGTCTGCTTGGGATTCTCTCTCCCTCTCCCCTCCCCTGCTTGCATATGCTCTCCCTCCCTCTAACAATAAATAAATAAATCCTTTAAAAAAGGGGAAAAAAAGAATTCCAGTGATGGGAAGGAGAAACTCCCCACCCTTTCCTGGGCCTTCTGCCTCCTCGGGGCCAGTCTCCCAGCTCAGCCCTTTGTGTAGATTATCTGATTTAATCCTCCCAGCAGTCTGTATGGTGGATGTGAGCTTTACACCCATTCTGCAGATGAGGACGCCGAGCTTAGCAAGTTTAAGTTCCAGTCCTCAGAGAAGGGGAAGCAAAAATCACTCTGTTCATGTATATGTTCACTCGCACGCATTACCTGTGACTCCATGTTCATGCTCCTACACACACATACCCGTGCACACCCACACTCTCACATGCCCATTCTTACATCCTCACTGCCTGAGCGCCCAGAGGATGTGCCGGCTCCTGTCCTCCAGCCCAAGGGCTCCTGTCAAAGTCCTAGTTCTGGGGCCCTCTGCTATTGCCCACCTCCCACGACCACAGAGCGTGGCTGCCATTTTCCCAGGGCCTGTAACTGGATGTGGGAGCCAAGGGCCTGTGGCACAGCGGCCCTATTACTCACAGGTAGGAGGACGTGAGAACAGTCGGGCCGCTCTTAAACGTCTCTCCACGTCGTCCTCATTAATAACTGTAATGCCAGCATCACTCGCTCTTAAATAGCCTCATTTATCAACAAGCAATTTGCTGTGGCGAGGTGGCAGGGATGCAGATAAGCAGACGGGGCCGGGGTGCTTGCAAGACACCTGCCAAGTATCTTCCTCTCTCCTCTTCCATCTCCACGGCAGCGGGAAAGAGAGGAGGCAATGGGCAGGAAACAGTGAGGGGCACCTTCCAGCCTGGAGAGAGGCTCTCAGAATCCCCTCTTCCCAGGCACGGAGGAGTCCCCAGTTTGGGGGAGGCCGGGCTGCTGGCAAAGACCCTGCCCTCTCTGGGCCCCAGGGCTTGTGCGGCACTCACAGCGGGTCCTCTGTCCTAGAGACACCTGCCTGGCTGTCTGACAGCAGACTGAGAGCCTGAGGTCAGACCTGGGCCCTGCTCTGCCACCTCCTGACCAAGCCGTTTGACCACCCAGTGTGTCATCTGTAAATACTAGCAGCAATGTCCGGCATCCTTGTCTTGTTTCTGCTCTCAGACGGCCCAAGCCTAACGTTTCTGTGAAGTAGAACGCCTTATAACGCTGTAGGTCTGGTATATGGACTCTGTGGAGTTAAGGTAGTTCCCTCCTATTCCTAGTTCGCTGGGTTTTTATTACAAAGAAGCGTTGGTATTATATACATGGATGGACATTTATCTGGAAAATGAACACCTCATAGTATTGTGAGGACAGAATGAAAACTCACGTAAAAGTTGTATACTCCAAAGAGTGTATTGTTTACGAATGTCTCTGGCTGTACGCGCCAGAAAGTTGGCTGATGGCGGTGTAGGCCAGCAGGGGCTGGTGTTTGCCTTGTCACAAGGTCTGAAGGCTGGCGTGGCTGGAGTCAGTTGGTTAGTGGCTGAATGACTGGAGACCCGGGTCTTTCTGTCTCTTACCATCCTTCCCCGGTGACTTTTTACCCTCAGGTGGTCACGGCTGCAGGTCTACTTCTACATCCCAGCACGTTGCAAGCGGGGGAGACAAGGGCTTTTGTTCCTTGACATGCCTTTGAGAATACGTTCCCACGGACACCCAAGCAGGCCTCCCCTTAATCTCATTGGCCAGAATCAGCCAAGGGAAGTGAGACTGTTTGGCTGCGTTAGCTCAGTCCTGGGTCTGAGGCCAGCAGTGGGCCTCTCTCTCTGGAGTCAAGGGCCCTCCCACTGGCTGCCTGAACAAACAGAGTTTGTGTGTGGACAAGTGGGCATGGATGCTGAGCACATTGGCCTGTTGTCCCGTGGGTGGCAGAAACTGCTATGGAACCCATTGCTCCAGGCTGATCTCCAGGTGAGCCTGCATCCTGCTTGGCCCCCAGGATGCTCAGACTTGGTGACAAAGCTGCATGGAGAAGGACACACCGTCTGGGCTTCTCGTGCTGGGATACACAGACCTGTAGCTGGCACTCGAGAAGCCACAGATAAATCTGACATACCTCCCTGGGGTGCTGGTACTATTTTATTATTTATTTTATTATTTGTTTGACACTGGAATGGAGAAGGATGCATTTTATGCTGAAATAAGCACAAATGTATTTTGGAGTAGAATGCAGAATTTACATAGATTTTTAAGGCAGGCCCATTGGACTTTAAGCTCCTTGAAGACGGGAGCCACGTCCACCCCATTCATTGTTTTGTAGGTACTCACTGCAGATTTCTTGAGTGAGTAAATGAGTTCACTCTTTACACAAGTAAAATATTAAACACAAGACTGTGAATTAATTCAGTCTTTGGGGGTCCACTTCTTTAGGCTGTAACGTCTCCAGAATCTCCGGAGACACAAGTTTCTTTCTCTGCATCTAGGGATATTTTGGTGTGAAGCACTGAATTAACCGATTATTTGGCGGAGACTCCAGGCTCTCTGAGAGTGCAGATGAGGAGGCAGAGAGTATGGGATGATCAGGGAAGGCTCCCTGGAGGAGGTGGGCCTCTAGCTGGAAAGGATGGGATGGGAGGAGGGGAGAGGAGCGGGGTGCTTTTGTAGCATGGGCCAGCCTAGAGCAGAGGGTAGGAGGGGAGGACAGATAGGATAAAGGCTAGGGCTCTACCACAGGTGAAGTGGCCCCCAAGGTATCCCCACACATCATCTCACACCAAGCCTCCACAGAGCAGGACAAGCATCAGAGTCTTCATTTTATAGATAACCCCTGTGGCTCAGGACAGAGCCACACTTACAGTCAGTAAAGGGGGAGGCTGCACTTGAACCTTGCACGGCAAACTCCAGCTCTCCTGCACTCGGACCATCGCTCATTGTCTGAGGCCAGGTTCCCTAGAAGCCAACTCTGAGATGGGGATTTGCATGCAGGAGGTAGATTGCGGGGTGCAGGAGGGAGGAGAGCAGGATTGGGCAGAGGGAGAAGTAGGGCCATGCTGTAGTCCCAACAATGACTCAGTTGATCCTCAGTGGAGGGTGGGGGGGGCCCTCTCGGGGCGGGGATGGTCCACACTGAGCCAGGGGTCAGGCCTTTGCGCCCACCCTCAGTCACTCGTGGGGCGCAGGCCATCCTGGGAGGGGGCATAACCTTGGGCAAGGCCTGTGCTCAGTGCCCTCCCCCCTGTTGGCAGAGGCTGACCCCCTCCCTCACCTGCCCAGCGTGTGTCTAGAACACGTTGTTCCCTCTACCTAGAGCAGTCCCCTCGCTCCTTTTACCTAAAGAACTCCAGCTTACCCTCCAAATCCAAGTTCACATGTCATTTCCTTCGGCTCTAAAATCTGTCAGAGATACAGCAAAGTGCAGGACAGGAGACTACTACCTGTATTTAAAAAAATGAGAGAAATAAAGCATATATAAATATATGTATATGTATGGTGCACACAGATTTGTTCCCTATGAATAACATAAACCTGTCTTTGGAAAGTAACATAAGTGTGCAAGGTGAGAACTGTGTGGGTGGAAGCTTTTTGAATTTTGAATGATATAAATGATTTAGTAAAAGTAAAATAAACAGTCATTAAAAACAGAAAGAAGGAAAAGAATGGTTAAGTCATTGGGTAGAGCAGGGCCTAGCTGCTCACTTTTCTCAGTAAGGCCCTAACACCGCTCTAATTAAATAATTCAGGGTGTCATTATTTACTGAGAGCTGTCTCCACCCCCAAATCAGAAGCTTGGTGAAGACCATCTCGTTCACCATACTAACCCCGTGTCCAGCACACCTTCAGATGAGCATTTGAGGATATCAAGTCTTACATCCTCAGGCAGGCGGCTCTTCTCCTTTACCTCTCTCCTTTCCCCATGCCATGCATAAAAACAAACTGCTCTCTTTCCATTTTTTGCTTATTAATGCTCTTTATGATCACTTATGCAACCAGCCTAGAGGGCTTTTGTATAATACATCCACCCTGTGCATGGGGTGGAAAATAGTTGCATGCATAATGGGTAGGACTCTGCGTTCCCTGGGTCACGCACCCAGCCACTGTCCATACCTTTCTAAGAATCTCAGCGACTGTCCCCTGGTGCCTACCCCACGCCCTGCAGTAGAGCCTGGGTCAAGCTCCAAGGGAGTTGGGGGATGGAGCACAGATGAATTATTCCACGCGATGAAGTGAATGTCCCCATGGCAGCAAACGCAGGAAGCTCTGGGCTGGGCTGGGGAAGGCTCTCCACTCTCCCCACCCACCCTGGACACGTCTGCACTCACACTTGTGAAGAAGACATTTACTAGGAAGTGAAGGGCCTCCCAGACAGAGGAGCTTCAGCCTGCCACCTTCTCCTGAGGATAGGACTCTGTGACTGTGGCAAGAGCTTTCAGAGAAAAAGATGGGAACTTTTTGCCCCAGGAATGAGGGCTGCCCTCCAGTCATGGGGCCCCCTGGGGCTGCTGGATTTGTCTGTAGCGCCTTTTCCTAGCACTGCCCTGGCTACCGCAACATCCCTGATCCTGTCGTTTGGTTGGTCCTTGGCCTCCCCCATAACCGATGCGCCAGTCATACGCTTGCTGTGTTTGGTTTGTGGACTTGCTTTATTTGGTCCACTCAGGGTTTCCTTAAACACCGGATTGGTTGCCAACCCTTAAACACTGGGAGATTTTTTTTTTTTTAAGATTTTATTCATTTATTTGAGACAGAATGAGAGACAGAGAGCATGAGAGGGAGGAGGGTCAGAGGGAGAAGCAGACCCCCCGCCGAGCAGGGAGCCCGATGCGGGACTCGATCCCGGGACTCCAGGATCATGACCTGAGCCGAAGGCAGTCGCTTAACCAACTGAGCCACCCAGGCGCCCAAACACTGGGAGATTTTATATCAAAACCTAGATTTCCAGTTTTTGTTGATTGGATCTGGAGAGAACCAGCTGTCACAGAGGAAAGCTGCCCCATTTAGAGCACCACGGTCCCCCCCGAACTTCTCCCTGACCGCTAGTGACCTTAAGCTGTGACATCATCGATTCCTGAAGAGACCAGTTAAACACCT